>NC_060265.1:14174453-14818812 GCF_021901455.1 Neodiprion lecontei | reverse complement strand
AGGTCAGGCCCATATGTCTGCTGAGCGAGATCAGCAAGGGCTTCGAGCGAGTGGTAGTCGAGCGGCTGAAAGGGTGGATGGCGGAAAACCCTGCGGCGGATCTCGCAGAGGGTCAATACGGCTTCCGGGAGGGCAGGGCAACGTGCGACGCGCTGCTGAGGGTGCGCGGATTTGTGGAGGGCGCGTGGTCAAGAGAGGGAGGGGTGGCCATCGCGGTCTCCCTAGACGTAGCCAATGTCTTTAATAGCGTACCGTGGGGGGCCATACTGGCGGCCCTAAAGGACAGAGAGGTGCCGAGGTACCTCCGAAGGGTGACCGGGTCGTACCTGAGCGATCGGGAGGTCATCTTCTCCGCACCGGGGGGAACAACGAGACGCTATCCCGTGCGCGCAGGGGTCCCGCAGGGGTCGGTATTGGGCCCACTCCTGTGGAACCTCTGCTTCGACGGGGTCCTTCGGGCACGCAGGGAAGAGGGGTGCGACGTTCTATGCTATGCGGACGATACGCTGGTTCTCAGCTCGGCGGGGGACATGGCGACCGCGATCGTCCTAGCTGAGGTCCAGGTGGCGACGGTCGTGCGGCGGATTAACCGCCTGGGGCTGACGGTGTCGGCCACCAAAACCCAGGTGGTTGCGTTTACCAAGGGCCGGGAATGGCGACACTGGGCAACGCAGAACCCATGCCTCAGGGTAGGGGGGGAGGAAGTCGCGATAAGTAGCTACATGCAGTATCTAGGAATTACGCTAGACGCCCAGCTCAACTTTCGTGAGCACTTCGCGCGAGTGGAGAGCAAGGTGGCAAAATCGACGCGTGCGTTATTCAGGCTGATGCCAAACCTGCGAGGACCCACAGAACAGAGGAGGAGGCTGTACGCGGAGGTGATATACGCGATCATCCTCTACGGAGCTCCAGCGTGGAGCGACGCGACGTCCGACCGCGCCGTTAAGCGACGGCTACAAAGAATGCAACGTACGGTGCAGATAAGGGTCGCATCGGCGTACCGCACCGTATCGTTGGTAGCAGCATCCATGCTGACGCGATCACCGCCGCTGGACCTGGTAGCGAGGGCGCGAGCCCGTACGTTCCAGAGCGTCCGGGAGCAACAACGCGCGGGAGGGACCAATGCAGCAGGCAAACGCGCCCTGGCGGCGTTGGAACGGGCAGCCGTAGCTAGGGAATGGAGGACGGACCTGAGCAGGCCCAACCTCCCCAGCGGGCGCCTCAGAGGGGCCATATTGGCGAATTGGGAGGAGTGGCTTAGCGCAGAGCACGGGGGGGTAACTTTTCACCTAACCCAAATCGCGACGGGTCATGGGTGCTTCGAGAGCTACCTACACAGGATAGGCAGAGCCGCGGACCCGGTATGTAAGCAATGCGGGGGGGCCGTGGATACAGCGGAGCACACGGTGGAGGCGTGCCCGGCCTGGGAGACGGAGCGTGAACGATTACGCGGAGCCACAGGGGCGGACCTGACGCTACCGGCGCTGGTTAAAGCCATGACGAGGAGCAGGGAAGGGTGGGCAGCGGTCTCGAGGTTCGCAAGCGCCATCATGAGGGAAAAGGAGCAAGCTGAGCGGATGCGCCAGCGGGGCCTAGCGCGCGCGGCGGAAAGAGTCTCCAGTGACACGGGCTCGGGGGGATAAAGGAGTTGCGCATCTCCGAAATGGGAAACAGGATGAGGGGTGGCGCAAGCATGTCCCGGTAACTACGGGTAGGGGCCCGGAAGGGCTGGCGGGGCCGGGTGCCGGCGGGCCTTCCCTCCGCCCTCTGCGGTAGGGCTGCGGTGTGTGCGGGGCGGGGATGCTGATCGCGGAGGTTGCGGGGGTGGAGGCGGGCGGGGGCGCTCGTGGCGTCGTTGACGATAGGATAGCGGGTGACAGGTTAGAGGTATCGTCACGAGCGCCCGTGCTCCGACTCCTTCCCCCTTTCCCCTCTGCTTCCGCTCTCCGTCTCCCCCCCGTGGTTCCTGCCAATATGGGGGCGGAGAAGGACGGCTTTGCTGGTGCTTCTGCTCCCCGGCGCCCGAGGGGTTGGGCGGCCAACGGAGGGGGGCAAAACCAAGCCGCTGGCGCACGGAGGCAGCGTCCGCACGCTGAGCGGCTCCAGCGATGGAGCGTCAGTAAACAGCGAGAAACCGGAGCTGGTCCCGAGGTATGACGCGAGGCAAGCATCGTGAACCGGGCGGATTGGGAGGAAGGGGAGACGCAAATCCCAAGCTAGGAGGGAGCGCATAGGCGCTGAGGTGCCGGGAGACCCCCCGAAGTTATGCTTCGGTGGTTCCGGGGAGTCTCCCATCCCGTACCAGGGTGGCCGGTGGGTTTTTAGTGGGGGCGGGTCCCACACTACCCTGCGTTTCTTGCGTGAAACGCAGGGTGTGCATAAGGCATTTTCCCATCGTAAAAAAAAAAAAAAAAAAAAAAAAAAGGTTCCCCCCACAGGGTCGCCACCTTGTCGTGGTGTGGGGGACTTGAGGCTCCCCGTGATGAACTGTTGGAGCGATGCCGGCGGGGCCTTCGGGCCCCAGTAGGTTCTACCTTGCCGGTAAGGTCCACAGGGAGCGGAGAGTGACTAACGGTGACCTCAGGGAGGGACCCTGAAAAAAACCCGTCATGGAGGCACATTACGGAAAAAATCTTACGGAGCAGGGGTACGGAGCCCCAGCCACGGCGGCACGGGGTGAGGGAGTAGGCCACCGACCGTCGATATCCAGCAACTACAACCCGAATTCCTGGGTGGACCCCAAGGCTCAGGAACCGGAAAATGCACCTGGGAGGACCCACGAGGGACCCACTAAGAAGGACCCAAGACATACAGCTCACTACACCGCAGCTGGAATGGCCGGAAACTCGTCAGGCATCATAATCGATGAAGACGACCAAAGGAACCGGATGGAGCTAACACCTGCCGCCCGTAGGAGGATAAAGCTAGAAGATACGGTGGACAAACTGGCTACTCTGGGCAGGAGTATCATGAAAACTTACGGCAGCAGTAATAACCTGCGCAGGGAAATTCGCGAAAAAGCGGATGGGTGTGTTCGTAAGATCACAGAGGAGCTGTACGACGAACACCTGCCAACGGACGAGAGGGAAGAGCTCATAATCACATGGACAATGAAAATCAGTCAAATGCTGGTCACGATAACGCAGGAAAAAAGATTTAGTAACGCTCTGATAGCTTTACTCCATCAAAGAAGGGAGGACGGACAGAAGGTGATCGACGACTTCTGCAACGAACCTCAAATTGATCTAAGCAACGAAGAAGTCGACGAGGTGAGAGAGACATGGGTAAACACCGGCAGGCGTAGGAAAAGATCAGAAGGACGGAGGGACCGAAACAGTAGCGATGAAACGATAACTGAAAAGTCCCCGCAACAAAAAAGGCCCAAGCGCCCCACAGGAGGAGCTATACTTACATCCACGGCAACGAGCAGCCTAGAGGAAATGCCGACGACAGGCGACAATGAGGACGGAAACACCGCCAACACCCCTACCCAGGAATCGACCACCGCCAGGGAATCCACCCAGAACCCTGCGCTGCAGAACGCAGAAGAAGCGAACGGGGGAGTAACCACAGGCGCAACCACAAGGGCCGCCATGGTCATAATCAGGGCTGAGGGTAAGTCCTACCAGGAGCTGGTTAAATACCTTAAACAAAAGGTCAACACCAGCGACGTAGACGTCAGAATGGTGCGGAAGGCTGCAAGAACCGAGGACGCCCTAGTCGACACCGGCAGTGCGGAGGAAGCAAAGATCCTGACCAAAAGGGTTACAGAAGAGGGACTTACCGCAGTTATACCGGGCCCTCGAAGAACCAGGGTCATATTTACAGGTATAGAGCCCACCGTAACCCGGGAGGAACTCGCTATAGCTATTAGTCAGGGAGTAGGGGAACTACCACGGGTCATCTTCCTGGTACAGAAAGAAGGCTCAGGAGTCCAGACAGCCTGCGCCGAAGTGGACGCACAGGCGGCCAAAAAACTAATCAGAGAGGGCAGGCTGAGGATCGGTTGGTCGACAGCCAGAACGCGAGCTTGGAAGGACTCCGGCACCTGCTACCAATGCGGAGACCAAGGGCATATGGCCAGAATGTGCAAGGAACCCACAAAAGTCTGCTATAGGTGTAAAGACCCGGGGCACGTAGCGAGAAACTGCGAACGAGAGGACGACTCGAGCGAAACAAATTTTGATGAGGACCCTGAAACAAACGGCAGGAGGAACCCCCCGAAAGCCGCAACAGGGCCACCTCAGAGGAATAGGGTGACGATCAACAGACCCAGCCGGAATTCTACCAGTACGGTGAGCGATGCCATGAAAATTAGCAGGGGCAACAAGTACCTTAGGTCAATCGGCACCCAGACCGAGATAGTGGCGCCCTACGAGATAGCACCTGTGACGGAGGGGAGAAGAGGGGAAAGCCAGAAGACGTACGCCGCTGCCACTGCGACGACGGCCGAGGATCGCCCCCACGACGGCCACCACGGCCATGACGGACAGGGGACACGCCCCCCTGCGAAGGCCCCACCATCAACGGGGACATCAAGGAAAACTTCACCAAGGAAAAAGGGACATGCGGTGATGGTTGACATGCCGGGAAAACCGTATCAGGTCATGCTGCGGGAGGTCAAAGCCAAGATGACCAACTCAAGGGATGTCGAGAAGGTCAGGATGACACGCGGGGGGAAACTTCTACTCTGCGTCACAGAAGCGGCAAAGGCGGGTGACATTGCGGCCTGCCTTAGAGAAGCACTACCGCAGGACACAGTAGTCAGAACCCTGGGGGACGGAACTACAGCCAAGATACGGGGTATGGACATCCTAGTAGATGAAAATGACCTGATCAACGCCATTTGCTCAGAGATCCCCACATCGGCAGAGGAAAGGGAACAAACACATGTAATAAGAATGTTCACCTACCCGTGGCAGGAGAGGGCTGCGTGGGTCAAGCTACCAAAAAGAATTGCGAACCTTCTGAAGCAACTGGGTACCCTAAGAGTAGGCTGGACAAAGGCCAAGGTCACCGACACCAAAACTAGTCCTACCAAATGCGACAGATGTGGGAGGACGGATCACATCGCAAGACAATGCGGAAGGCTGAAAGCGGGAAATACGCCAAAGACACGCAGGAAGGACCAACGAGAGGGGAGGCCTTCGATTGAGCAAGGAAGTCCTGCTGCAACTGGGCCAGCTGGATCCCCAGTCGGGAGCAGCACTCGCAACGGAGACATGGGGGCAGAGACCCCCGGCAGACATAGGGACGTGGAAGACCTCATCAATGGCAGGTAACAATCGTCCTCCCACCATGACAATATGGCAGGCCAATTTGAACCGCTGCCATCAGGCGTTAGACCTAATACTTGCCGATGCGGCGAACAATAACGTCGACATTATAATTGCCTCTGAACTGCCGCCCCGAATAGGGACAGGAGTTCATGCCAGGATATGCCATGAAGCTAGTGCCGGTATAATCCTCACAAACAAAAGGACCCAGGCCAAGACAATCCGGACCGGGAAGGGATACGTTATTGTTAAAATAGGAAAAACCTTGGGCATCACGTCGATGTACTTTTCCCCAAATAAACGAATGGCAGAATTCGTAAGCTACTGGGACGAGGTAGTGATCGAAACCACTAAAGCTGCGAGCAAGGAGGGAATCAGCATCAAACTAGCTGGGGACCTGAATGCCTGGGCCCAAGCATGGGGAGGGACCAAGGAAAACCCCAGGGGGAGCGTGATCGTGGACACCATGAACACGCACGGCTGGTCGTGTCTTAACGCAGGAAATATACCCACCTTCCACAGAGGAGAGGCGACGTCTATAATAGACATTACCATCGCCATGCAGGCGGTCGCCAAGACAGTTACGGGATGGCGCGTGATCGAGAACATCGAGGCGATGAGTGATCATCGGAGAATCGAGTTCAGAATAATGCCAGTCAAGGTCGGTAACGGGAACACAGGATGCGATCGCCCGAGGGACATACCCGGCTGGAACATGAGGACGACATCCAAGGAAAAAATCCGGAACGCTATGGTCCAAATGAGGATAAACACCAAGTGGCAGGAGCTCCGAGCACCAGAGCTTCAACGGGAGATCATCCGGCTGATAGTGGACAGCCTGAACAGGGTAGCAAAAAGAAGGACCCGATGCTCGGGCAAGCCCCCCGTATATTGGTGGACCGGGGACATCGCGAAATCCCGCACGAACTGCACAAGAGCGCGGAGAATACTCCAAAGAGCGCGCAAGAGAAGGAAGTCGGAGGAGCTCCTTGAGAAGCTGACTACTGAATTAAGAGAAGCGCGTAAAAAGCTTAAAACGCTAATACGTCAGAGTAAAGAGAGGGCGTGGAATGAGCTCCTCGCTCTGCTGGAAGCAGACCCGTGGGGGAGATCATATAAAATCATCACGGGAAAATTAGCGGGACCCGGCCCTCTGGCACCGGCGTACAAGGAGGACGCCGTCAAGGCGGTGGAAGAGCTTTTCCCACCGGGAAAAACCCACCCAAAACTCACCCTGGAAGAAATAGACAGGGTCGTCGAGGAAACCGACGCCAAGACCCTGCGAGTATCAGTGCCTGAGGTGATCGAGGCGCTAAAAACGTGCAACCAGGGCAAGGCACCTGGGCCGGATGGAATTCCAATGGAGGCACTGAAGGGCCTGCAGGAGGCGTATCCAGACGCTCTGCCATCCCTGTATACCGAACTAATGAGGAAGCTGAACTTCCCCATCGAATGGAAAGCCGCACGACTAATACTTATCCCAAAGCCACGGAAAGATACGAACGAAGCAACCAAGTACAGACCTATCTGTCTCCTCAATACTATGGGCAAGCTGTACGAGAAAATTATAGCTAACAGGCTCACGATCCACCTGCGTAAGGTCAGGGGACTAAGTAGGCACCAGTACGGCTTCATGAAGGGCAAGTCGACCGCCGACGGACTTAGGGCTGTGACCGACGTCATCTCGGAGGCGCTACGGACAAAAGAGTCCGCAGGCGCGGTATGCTTGGATATTAAAAACGCGTTCAACACCGCAGGATGGATGAATATTATGGCGGCGATCTGCAGGGCCGACACACCCGCATACCTTATGGCGCTGGTCAGCGACTACCTACAGGAGCGGTGGATCAATATAGAAACCGATCATTATTCTATAGCGAGGACCGTTACCAGAGGAGTTCCCCAGGGATCTGTGCTGGGTCCGCTCCTCTGGAACGTAATGTACGACGGGGTAATGCGCCTGGACCTGCCAAAGCGCACTACCGTTACATGCTACGCCGACGATACCATGATTCTGGCGGTGGGAAAGACTCCACAAGCCGCGGCAGAGAGGGCAAGGCTGGCGACGGATATGGCCGTGAAGTAGATAGGAGAACAGGGCCTAGAGGTAGCTCCACACAAAACGGAGGCCGTGCTCTTCACCAAGAAGAAAAAGTACCAGGGAGTCACGAGGGTTAGAGTACTAGGACATCAGATTGAGTACGCCCAAACACTTAAATACCTGGGCGTAAGACTAGACAAGCGACTCACGTACGGTGAGCACATAAAAGGCGCCGTGTCAAAGGCGGTAAATACGGCAACAATATTGGGTCGACTAATGCCAAACATGGGCGGGCCGCGCCCCCCCCCCCCCCCCGAAGGAAGTTATACGCAGCTATAGGGCGGTCAGTCGCCCTCTATGGAGCACAAGTCTGGGCCACGGCTCTGAACACGCAGACACACCGCAGGGCGATACAAAAAATATCCAGAATGGGGGCGCTACGAATAATCAGTGGCTATAGAACGACCTCCACGGAGGCCGCAGAGGTGCTGGCAAGGCAACCGCCCCTGTATCTCATAGCGCAAGAACAGCGAGAGCTGTATAACTTACAACTCCTGAGGAAAGACTCTCAACTCACCGAGAGGATGAGAGAAAGCCTCAAGAGGAAGGAAAAGAAGGAGGCACGAGCCACGACTCTGAGGAAATGGCAGAGCGAATGGGAGAAGACAACCAAGGGAGCGTGGACCAGAAGATTGATTCCACACATCGATCCATGGTACCACCGAAACCACGGAGAGCTGAGTTATACGCTCACTCAAGTCCTGACAGGCCACGGGGCGTTTGGAGAATACCTCCACAAGTTTGGAAGAAGAAGGAGCCCCAAATGCGAGTATTGTAGGGAGACGGTGGTGGACAGCCCAATGCACACTATCTTCGAATGTCCGAACTGGAAGGATATCAGAAAGGATAACTGGGGGTACCAGGGACCGACTTTGACCCCAGACAACATGATAACCATCATGTTAGAAACAGAAGGTAACTGGAAAGCTATATCAGGGAAAATGATGGAGCTTATCTCCGCCAAAGAAGCAAGCGACCGGAACAAGGGGTACTAGCCACAAGAGACCACAAACACCTAGTTACCACATCTACATAAGATATTTTAGCCACTATCTAGTCCATTTTACCTACCTATTTATTATATTTTAGATATGTGTCTTCTTCTTCGTTCTTTCATACACCCCAGTGATTTTACATCACTTTTTATCTATTCGATGCCCACACATGATATTTCTTTTTTTTAACTACTGACAGGATTTTTCATCCCATTCGATTTTATTCAGTTACTTGACACATTTTACATTAGCCCCTACTCCAGTGATTTTACAGCACTTTTCAACTATTTATTTATTTATTTACTCAGCAAAAGCCAACCCACTAGGTGGTGGTAAATAGGCGTGATAGATACCCAGGAGCCAGTTTATCTACCATAGGACGTACATAGTCGAAGAGAAAGCGCGAAAAAGATAGGGCTCAGAGCCGATACCCACAGAGCAGACAGAACTCCCTGTCACCTAACATCCCTTGGAAGGGGGCTACCCCGCGTCCCCACGGGGAGGGGCTCGCGACCAGGGGCGACTGCCATAGCCGGTCCGAAGCCCGGTTGAGAAAAGTAGACGGGCCTAACTGAGCCTAACTTTGCCCCCAGCTGGCTACCCCCGGTGGGCGAGATGAGGGCACCCGGGCTGGTCTCCTCAGGGGGGCACGCTACGGTGCCACACCAAGCCGACTGGATCGGGTGTAAGATGTAATGCCGAAAGGCGGTTCCTTGCCCCCGAGCTGAGGAACTCCAACTCGGCGGTAGATCTTCGGCAAAAAAAAAAAAAAAAGGTTAGGTTAGGTTAGGTTAGGTTAGGTTAGGTTAGGTTAGGTTAGGTTAGGTTAGGTTAGGTTCCCCTACGTCCCCTACGTCGGTTGTCACCTTGTCGTGGTGTAGGGGCTTGGCGGTCGCAATGAATCCAGTGGACCCAATGACTAGGGTTCCAAAGACCCTAGGCAGAGGCGAGACTGGATGAGCGTCTAACACTAAGCACAACCGGCCCAGCCTCGAGGTTGGGTGAGGGAATGGTGAGGGATGAATGGGAAGTGAATGAATGGGATGTGGTCGGGACCCCGGAGGATATTCCTCCGAGACTAGTCAAGGCCGGACTAGTAATCCGCCGACCAGGGCTGCAAGATATGTCTGTACCTTTCCTGCGGTTTCCTAGGAATCCGCAGGTTTGAAGTGGGAAAACCGCTACTTGCAGCTGTCTGGAGCCAATCGGAGGGTTGAACCTTGGGCCTCGGGCGCATGTATGGAGGATTACCTGGTCAGTATTTCCTCATACCCGAAGCTGGTAGGGTATTTCCGGCAAGGTCTTACCCGAATGGGGGCCTACCCTGGCTCGGATTGACAGGGGAATCCCCCGGACGGAAGACCCTAAAGTGGCAAGGGGGGCGGGGGGGATCGCATGGATAGGGCTGACCACCCGACAAGCTGAAAGCAGCTTCCGTGCGAGTACGGGGTTAGGGTTCTTTCCGGCGGGGATAGATGCTGCACCGCGGTGCAGCTGCCATGATGGCCGAACCGTCGTAAGACTAAATCAAAATAAATATGGATAACTTAAAAACAAACAAACAGGGAAAACAAAACGAAACGGAGTGCGAGGTATTCGAGGTGGACCCCTTCGCGAGAAGGACCAGCATCCACCGGACACCACCGCCCAAGCGGGTCACCAGCATGGTGGTCGAGATGAGGAAGCCGGCGCCTGTTCAGACGCCACTTGTCCTCATCGACGTGGAGGCGAGGAAGGGGGACATGCAGGTGGACGAGACCGCGTCCAATGGCGCAATCCCGAGAGCCGTGAAGGGGGCGGCAAGGACGATGAGCTGCCCCGACGCGATGCGAAACCTGCAGGAGGCTAGCGGAAGGGAGCAATTGAAGACCCTGGTTGCCCTCATTGAGGGCATGAAGGCCTTCACTTCGGCACATAAAAACACTCATGTCGCCCTCAAAGAGGATGTGGCGAAGGCGGCCATCGTCGTAAGGCAGGTGGAGCGAGCCTGGGCCAAAATGGAGGGGGAGTTGGCCGGGGACAAGGGATCACGGACGTCCGTGAACAAGGCTACCCAGACCGTGCGGGGCCAACCGCAACACGAGAAGACCGAGACAACAATGCCGAAGCCGGCGGGAGCGGAGGGGAAGACCTCCAAAAGAAAGGAGATCTCTCCCTCTGCGGAAACAGCGGAGAAACGGCTGTGCCCAGAGGAAAAGGGGCAGCAAGAGGGCTGGAACCTGGTGGTGAGGCGGGGCCGCCCCAAAGTGGCTGCCGCCACAGCACCACCAGCAGCGCCAGCGAAGCTGGCAGCCGAGGCCCCCGCGAAAGAGGGAAAGCGGCGGCCCAGGAAGCCGGTCCGACCAGACGCGGTCCTTATCAAGACGGCGGGCGGGGCCAACTACGCGGAGGCCCTGAGGAGGGTCAAGAGCCAGGTGGACCCGGAAAAGATGGGGGTCCACATATCAGCCGTCAGGAGGACCAGGGAGGGCGACATGCTATTGGAGCTGAAGGGTCCCAATGGCGCGCAAGCCCTCAAGGCGGCGGTGATAGGGGTACTAGGGGACCAGACCAAGGTGTCTACCCTGGAACCATCCATGAGCATTGAAATCAGGGATCCGGACGAGGTCACGTATGCGGAAGAGGTGAGACTGGCCCTCAGCACCGTCCTGAAGACGCCGCTGGAGGGCGTAATCAGGATGAGGGCCGGCTTCCGGGGCACGCAGGTAGCCCTCACAAAGGTCCCGGAGAGAACCGCCCGAAAGCTCCTGGCCCTGGGCAGGGTAAAGATAGGATGGACCGCCTGCCGGATCCGCGAGAGGATCTCGGTGGATAGGTGCCACAGGTGCCAAGGGTACGGGCACCACGCGGCACAGTGCCTGGGAAAGGACAATTCCCAGGCTTGCAGAAAGTGCGGGGAGGCTGGCCACAAGGAGAAGGAGTGTCCGAAGACGGCCCCTAGGTGCATTTTATGCGCCAGTAGTGGGGCAAGGGCAGACCACTTCTCCGGTAGTGGAAGATGCTCGGTCTTTAGGGACGAGCTGAACAAGGCCAAACTTCGCCATGGCAGGCGAAGCATCGCGGGGGTCGCCAGCACCGTAGCAGCGAAGAGGGATAGTGTGGAGGCTGTGATGCTCTCCCCCACCACACTGGGAGTTCTGTTCGGGCGGAGGCTCGATTTTAGCGCTCCAACATGCCAGGAGTGAAGGGGAACACCAGCACGGGACCCGGGGACAAGCCTGGGGTAGTGATACTCCAGGTAAACCTGAACCGGAGCCATGCGGCCCAGGACCTGCTGACCCAGACCGCCGCTGCGCACGGTGCCGGGATACTGATAGTCTCGGAGCCCAGCGGCGCGGGAAAGCAGGGGAACTGGATGGTGGACCGGAGGGGGGACGCGGCGATACTAGCGACGAACAACCTCCATGGCACCCTCACGCTGGAGGGAAGAGGGGAGGGGTTCGTCTGGGCGAGAACGAGCGGCTTAACCATCTACAGCTGCTATTTCTCGCCCAACGTCGCGCCCACCGACTTTGAGGCCCAGCTGCATAGCCTGGAGGCCAGCATCCGGACAGCGAGAGGCAAGATCATCGTGGCTGGGGACTTCAACGCGAAGTCCCCGAGCTGGGGGTCCTCGAAGCTGGACGCGAGGGGCCAAGCCGTCACCGAATTCCTGGCAAGGCTGGACCTCCTCCCGATCAACGTTGGCACTGAGCCAACCTGGTACCGGGAGAGCACGGGGTCAAGGTCAGTAATCGACATCACGACGGGGAGCCCGGAGGTAGTAGCCGAAGTTAAGGGGTGGCGGGTCCTGGAGGACGAAACCCTCAGTGACCACCGCTACCTCTGTATGGACTGGGTACCAGGGAGGAGAGTCGAACGAAAGGGGAAGTGGCCTGACGGGGGGTGGATGGTCAGGAAACTAAACAAAGAGGCCATGGCAAGCTCCTTCCGCAAAAGCGGCACGAGGGGGACTCCAGAGGACACCGACGCAGCCGGGTTGATGAGAAGGATCACCACAGCATGCGACGCGGCGATGCCCAAGACGAAACCACCCAGAGGCAGAACAGCGTTGCACTGGTGGTCCGAGGAGATTGCGCAATTGCGCAGGGACTGCCTCCGGAGCAGGAGGAAGGTACAGCGGGAGAGAGCAAGGGGTCAGGGAACGGACGCAAGCCTTGGGATCTACCAAGCAGCCAAAAAAAGGCTGCGGGCGGAGATCAAGGCAAGCAAGGAAAGGTGCTGGGAAGAATTGCTCCGCACGATAGAGGAGGACCCGTGGGGGCTTCCCTACAAATTGATCACGAAGAAGCTCGGAGGTACGAAGCAACCGGACGACCCCGAGGTGATCGAAAGAGTCCTGAACGAGCTCTTCCCCGTGCATAGGACCATCCTAGCACCAAGAGAAGCAGGAGAGACCGAGCCGCCGGCCCCCTTCACGGAGGCGGAGCTCAAGGAAGCAGCTAAGAAACTAGCTGGTGGAAAGGCCCCAGGACCAGATGGAGTTCCAAACGAGGCTCTGGCAGTGGCGGTGGAAAGCGACCCGGAGGCGTTCCTGAAAGCCTTCAACGAATGCCTCCGGACGGGCCGCTTCCACGACGACTGGAAACGCCAGAGACTCGTCCTGCTGCCGAAGGGAGCCCCGGAGGAGGGAGGAACCCAGAAGTACAGGCCCATTAGCCTTATAGACACCACGGGGAAACTATTGGAGAGAATGGTGCACGCGAGACTGGCGGAACCCGTAGAAGAAGCGGGCGGACTAGCCTGCCGACAGTACGGGTTCAGAAGGGGCAGGTCTACGATACAGGCCATACAAGACGTGGTGAGCATCGCCAGAGAGGCGAATGCGAGGAGAGGGCGACACGCTACCCCCTGCTTGCTGGCGCTTTTGGACGTCAAAAACGCCTTCAATGCGGTGGGGCATAGCGCAATACTCGAGGCAATGGAGAGGAAAACCAGCATGCCGAAGTACCTCCTGGGCATGGTCGCGAGCTACCTGGAAAACAGGCGGCTCATGTACCGCACCAGTGAGGGGGTGAAAACACGCCTGGTAACGGCGGGGGTCCCACAGGGATCGGTCCTTGGACCGCTCCTGTGGAACCTAGCCTACGATGACCTGCTCCGAATGGAGATGCCAGAGGGGGTGAGCACCATCGGGTTTGCGGACGACATCGCGCTCCTGGTGACGGCGAGGACGGCGGAGCTGCTTGAGGTAACGGCAGGCGAGGCCATCAACCGAGTGTGGGACTGGCTGCACGAGAAAGGGCTGGAGCTGGCCGAAAAAAAGACAGAAGTGGTGGTCCTGACTAGGAGGCATAAGCTCAGAGTCAACCCCATAATGGTCAAGGGGCACCAGGTGAGGCCCGCGAAGAGCGTTAAGTATTTGGGCGTGACAGTCGACGCGAAGTTGAACTTCGCGGAGCACGTGGCGACAGCCGCGGACAAGGCCATGAGGACGGCGACAGCTCTTGGCAGACTCATGCCAAACACCGGCGGCCCGGGCTACGCCAGGCGGAGGCTCTTGGCGGGAGTCGCGTACTCAGTAATGCTGTACGGGGCTCCTGTCTGGGCCGAAGCCTTGAAAGTGGCCAGAAATAGGAACAGAGTTGACGCGGTGGGAAGAGTCTGCGCACTGAGAGTGACCTCAGCGTACCGCACCGCATCTACAGCAGCGGTCATGGTGTTGGCGGGGTTGATCCCACCACACCTCATGGCGGAAGAGCGCAGGCGAATCGCCACCGCAGAGACGGGGAGAGGCCTCCACAGCAAGGCAGCAAAGGCCAGGTTGCGACGAGAAGAGAGAGAGATGACCATCCGGAGATGGGACGAGGAGTGGACTAGCGGAGAGAAAGGGACTTGGACCAGGGAGGCCATACCATCCGTCGTGCCCTGGGTGGAGCGGAGGTTCGGCCAACTGAGCTTCCACCTCACCCAGGGGCTCACCGGGCACGGCTGTTTCGGTGAGTACCTTTACCGTATAGGTAGGGAGGCGACGGCAAGGTGCCATCACTGTGATAGCCCCAAAGATGACGTGGACCACACCTGGTTCCGCTGCCCGGCATGGAGGGGTCGAAGGGACAGAATGAGGAGTGTTACCGGGGAGGTCGATGGCATCGCCGACCTCGTCAAGGTGATGCTGGAGGCCCCAAGAAAGTGGGAAGCAGCGGAGCAATACATCAGCGGAGTTCTGCGCAACAAAGAAAAAGAGGAGAGGGAGAGACAGGGGCAGCAGCCACGAGAACTGCCCGACCGAACAACCCAAAGGCCTGCAATCAGGCCGGTAGGCAGGCTGAGGGGGGGAGCGACCGAGTGCGCGTGTGACATACCATACGCGCACTCGGTGTGTTTCCGTAGCGGCGGTTTGCTACAGGACCAGAGGGCCCAGGACACCGGGCACCTAGCGGGAGGCGGCATCAACGCCACCTGGACAAGGGTGGAGGACCTGGCGGCCGAACACGCGGACAAATTGACCCGACGCGGGGAGCCCCGACCTCCAGCGAAGACGCTAACAAGGGTGGGAGCGATGGTCCGGATGACCTACGGTGATGTAAATTACCTGGGTAACAACCGGGCCATCCTCTACCTCAAAAGGCGATATGGGGGGACCCAGCGGCTGGTCAACTCGACCAGCCCGCTGAAAATGCACCCCCCCTGGCGTGACGCGGTGGTGCTGGACGGAACAGTGTTCACCGCCAGCTGCCAGTGTGGCAGCCTGGCTGAACACAAGAGCATGTTCCCGCACTACCGCACCACCGTGGAGAATGGGGTCACCAAGTCAAACTGGAGGGTGACGGTGGAAGCTGCAAAAACCGACGTAGCCGTGAAAAGAGGACACCACATCCGCACCGCGCAAAGCATGCTAGTGCGGTGCGGAAACAGTGAGGTGAAAGCTGACGGATGGAGGGGGTGTACAAGACAAGGGGCGCGAAGACACCCCCCCACGAACAGATGAATTAGTGTTAGTGAATTAGATTGATAGGAATTAGCGACCTGACTGTTTAACAGCTGGTAAGACAGCAGTGATCATAACTAGCATAAGGACACCAGATGGTGCGTTAGTGTGTAGTTTTCTAGAATAAGTGAAAGGTTTGCCAACAGAAACTATCAGGCAGTGACACGTGGAGCGACAAGCAGACCAAGAAGGCGATGCCGAGTCGCGAAAGAAAGGGAGAGGCCAGGAGAACAGGCCGGCCACAGGGACGAGGTGAAGTAATGCGAAAGCGGTTCCGCCTCGTCCTGGGTGATGAGCGGCGGAGGGGTTTTAGCCGGTAAAAATTCGGCACTATCCGACGACATCCAAGAACAACCGGATGTCTTTCGAAGATTTCCCCTTCGCCGCTGAAAAAAAAAAAAAAAAAAAAAAGGTTCCCCTACGTCGGTTGTCACCTTGTCGTGGTGTGGGGGCTTGGCGGTCGCAATGAATCTAGAGGACCCAATGACCAGGGCCCCAAAGTCCCTGGGCAAAGGCGAGACTAGATGAGCGACTACCACCAAGCACAACCGGCCCAGCCTCTCGAGGTCGGGTGAGGGAATGGCGAGGAATGAATGGGAAGCGAATGAATGGGATGTGGTCGAGACCTCCGAGGATATTCCTCCGAGACTAGCCAAGGCCGGACTAGTAATCCGCCGACCAGGGCTGCAAAAAATGTCTGTACCTTTCCTGCGGGTTTCTAGGAATCCGCGGGTTTGAAGTGGGAAAACCGCTATTTGCAGCTGGCTGGAGCCAATCGGAGGGTTGAATCTTGGGTTTCGGGCGCATGTATGGAGGATTACCTGGTCAGTATTTCCTCATACCCGCAGCTGGTAGGGTATTTCCGGCAAGGTCTTACCCGAATGGGGGCCTACCCTGTCTCGGATTGACTGACAGGGGAATCCCCCGGACGGCAGACCCTAAAGAGGTAAGGGGGGAGGGGGGGATCGCATGGATAGGGCTGACCACCCGACAAGCTGAAAGCAGCTTCCGTGCGAGTATGGGGTTAGGGTTCTTTCCGGCGGGGATAGATGCTGCACCGCGGTGCAGCTGCCATGATGGCCGAACCGTCGTAAGACACAATCTTCACTAATATGGATAACTTCAACAAAACAAACACAAGGAAAACCAACGAAGAGATGGAGTTCGAGGTGTTCGAGGTTGACCCCTTCGCGAGAAGGACCAGCCTCCGTAGGTCATCACCACCGCCCAAGCGGACCAACTGGGTGGAGAATCAGGCGAGGGAGCCAGCGCCAATACAGACGCCGCTAGTCCTCGTCGACCTAGAGGCACCGAGGAAGGAGGCGAAGGCCGACGTGTCTGGACCGAAGGGAGCAATCCCCAAGGTCAAGTCCAAAGTTGGGGCAAGGACGATGAGTTGCCCCAGCGCCACCAGCGGCGCCGCTGAGGTGAGCGGGAGGGACTGCCTGAAGTCCCTGATTGTCCTCCTTGAGGGCATGAAGGACTTCGCCCTCGCGCATAAAAACACCAACGTGGCGCTGAAAGAAGACACTGCCAAGGCAGCTATCGTCGTCCGCCAGGTCGAAAGAGCCTGGAGGAAAATGGAGGAGGAGCTGGCGGCGGCCACGGCTCCACGCGTGGCAGAGGACAAGGCCACCCAGACCGAAAGAGATCCTCGGCAATTGTCGCAGCAACAACAGCGGGCGACTGCCCAGAACGCGACGTCAAAGAGAAAGGAGATTTCTCCATCCGCGGGGGCGGCGGAAAAACGGCCGCGCCCCGAGGAGAAAGTGGAGGGGAGCAAGGAAGCCTGGAGCGAGGTGGTGAGGAGAGGCCGCCCCAAGAGGCCGGCCAAACCCGCCACCACTGCCCCCCAGCTATCCCAGAAGACGCCAGCGGTGGCCCAGCCAAGTGGTCAACCGAAGGGTGAGGCTAAGAGGAAGCCGGTCCGCCCCGATGCGGTATTAGTCAAGGTAGCTAGCGGCACCAACTACGCCGACGTGCTGAAGAAAATCAAGGGGGGCGTGAACCCGGATGAGACCGGTGCCAACATCACGGCGGTTGAAAAGACTAGGGGGGGTGACGTCCTCCTAGAAGTGAAAGGCGGTAGTGGTGCCCGGGCCCTGAGCGTGGCGGTTAAGGGGGTTCTGGGGGGAGAGGCGAAGGTCTCGACCCTGGAGCCGTCCATGGTCGTCGAGGTCAGAGACCTGGACGAGGTAACCACGGAGGGGGAGGTAAGGGCGGCCCTGTCGGAAGCCCTGAAGGCCCCTTTGGTGGAATTGATAAGGCTGAGGCCGGGCTTCCGGGGAACACAGACCGCGCTGTGCAAAATGCCAGAGCGGACTGCCCGGAAACTGGTGGCCCTAGCCAAGATCAAGATAGGGTGGACCGTCTGCCGGATTCGCGAGAGGGTCGTGGTAGATCGGTGCCACCGGTGCCAGGGGTACGGGCACCACGCGGCGCAGTGCCTCGGGCCCGACAACTCCAAGGCCTGCAGGAAGTGCGGCACGGAGGGCCACAGGGAGAAGGAGTGCCAGGGGTCTAGCCCGAGGTGCCTGACCTGCCAGAACCGGGGCCTAAGAGGTGACCACTTCTCGGGGAGCGGCCGCTGCAGTTCGTTCAAGGAGGAACTGCAGAAAGCCAAACTCCGGCAGGGAGGGAGGGCCACTAGGAGGGTGAACAACAGCGCACCAGCCACGCGGGAGACGGGCACGGCGGGGGTTACGGCAGTAATGCTCTCCCCCACCACGCATGGTGTATCTTTCGGGAGGAGGCTCGAGTTCCTCACCGCAACATGCCAGGAGTGAGGGGGCATGCCACCACGGGACCCGGGGGCGAACCTGGAGTAGTGATACTCCAGGTAAACCTTAACCGGAGCCGTACGGCCCAGGACCTGCTGACCCAGACCGCTGCTGCTCATAGGGCCGGGATACTCATTGTCTCGGAACCCAGCGGCGCGGGAAAGCAGGGGAACTGGCTGGTGGATCGGCGGGGGGACGCGGCAATAGCGGCGACGAACGACCTCCCGGGCAACCTCACGCTGGAGGGCAGAGGGGAGGGGTTCGTCTGGGCGAGAACAAGTGGCTTAACCATCTTTAGCTGCTATTTCTCGCCCAACGTCGCGCCCATCGAGTTCGAGGCCCAGCTGGATAGCCTGGAGGCCAGCATCAGGACAGCGAGAGGTAGGATCATCGTGGCTGCGGACTTCAACGCGAAGTCCCCGAGCTGGGGGTCCTTGAAGCTGGACGCGAGGGGCCAGGCAGTAGTGGAACTCCTGGCAAGGCTTGATCTCCACCCCGTCAACGAAGGCGGCGCACCGACATGGCAGAGGGTGAGTACTGACTCCAGCTCAGTCATAGACATCACGGCAGGTAGCCCGGAGGTAGCAGCTGAGTTGCAGGGGTGGAGGGTCCTGGAGGACGAAACCCTCAGTGACCACCGCTGCATCGCTATGAGATGGCTGCCTGCCAAGCCTGGTAAACCACTAGGGAAGCGGCTCGACAACGGATGGACCGTCCATAGACTAGACAAGGAGGCCATGATGACCTGCCTCCGTAAGGAGAAGGAGGAGCAGGCAGACGACCCAGCTGACTCGGAAGTCGACAGGCTCATGAACACCTTGACCAAGGCGTGCGATGCGGGAATGCCGAGGAGAAGACCCCCTCGAGGCAGGACCGCCGCATATTGGTGGAACGCGAGGATCGCAGCGCTCAGGCGGGACTGCGTCAGGGCCAGGCGGCTGGCGCAGAGAGCCAGGGCTAGGGGTGGTGACACGCAAAACGACCAGGTAGCAGCGTACCGGCTAGCCAAGAAGGCCCTGAGGACTGAAATCAAGGCCGCCAAAGCTCGATACTGGGAGGAGCTACTTCAGACCGTCGATGGGGACCCGTGGGGGCTGCCGTATAAGCTCGTCGCAAAAAAACTTGGCGGCCTTAGGCAGCCGGACGACCCGGAAACCGTGGAGAGGGTGCTGGACGAGCTGTTCCCGGGATCCGCAAGGGCACCGTCCAGGACAGGCAAGGTGGGGGGGATGCCGAGGCCTGAATTGTTTACCGAGGCTGAGCTCCACGAGGCCGCAAGAAGACTGGGCCGGGGTAAGGCGCCCGGACCAGACGGCATCCCCAACGAAGCGCTGTCGGTGGCGGTGGAGGCGTATCCTGACGCGTTCCTGAGGGCTTACAACGAATGCCTCGTTGATGGGTCGTTCCACAGCAGGTGGGAGAGGCAAAGGCTGGTGCTGCTGCCGAAAGGGCAGCCAGTTGAGGGTGAGGCAAGGAAGTACCGGCCCATCAGCTTGATTGACACAACAGGCAAGCTGCTAGAGAGGCTAATCCACGCCAGGCTCGAGGCAGCTCTTGAGGCATCAGGAGGGTTAGCCGACAACCAGTTCGGCTTCCGCCGGGGCAGGTCAACACGGCGTGCGATCGACGAGGTTATTGGCGTGGCTAGAAGGGCTTGTGAGCGAAAAGGAAGATTCGCCACCCCCTGCTTGGTGGCGTTTTTGGACGTCAAAAACGCCTTCAACGCAGTTGGCCACAACGTCATCTTGGAGGCCATAGAAGGAAAACAGAACATTTCAACATACCTCCTGGGAATGGTCGGGAGCTACCTGGAGAACAGGCTGCTTCTGTACCGCACCAGAGAGGGTGAGGGAACGCGCCAACTGACAGCCGGAGTTCCACAGGGGTCGGTACTCGGCCCCCTGCTGTGGAACATCGCGTACGATGACCTGCTTCGCATGGAACTGCCGGACGGAGTCAAGACAGTGGGCTTTGCGGACGACGTGGCCCTGGTGGTAACGGCAAGAACGCCGGAACTACTAGAAGCCACAACAAATAAGGCAATAGCCAGAGCCTGGGAGTGGCTCTCTAGTAGAGGCCTGGACCTTGCGGAGAAGAAAACCGAGATTGTGGTCCTAACTCGGCGACATACGCTGAGGGTGAGCCCAATTACGGTGAAGGGTCACAAGGTTAAGCCAGCGGCCAGCGCGAGGTACCTGGGAGTCACGATAGACTCCAGGCTAAACTTCGCGAACCACATTCGTCTCGCAGCGGATAAGGCCATGAGGGTGACCACCGCCATCGGCAGGCTGATGCCAAACATCGGAGGACCAGCCTACAATCGGAGGAGACTACTGGCCAGTGTCGCCTACTCTGTGGCGCTGTACGGGGCTCCGGTGTGGGCTGACGCCATGGTTTTCGCCAGGAACAGGGCAAGGCTCGACGCTGTAGGCAGGTGCTGCGCGCTGCGCGTTGTATCCGGATACCGCACAGTTTCAACGGCGGCGGTGATGGTGCTGGCTAACCTGGTCCCGCTCCACCTATTGGCGGTCGAGCGAAAAAGGATAGCAGCAGCGGAGACAGAGGGGCACTTGGGCAAAGCTGCAAGGAACAGGCTGCGACAAGAAGAAAGGGAGAGGACCCTCGGGAAATGGCAGGAGGATTGGAGCACCGAACCCAAAGGGGAATGGACCAGAATCGCCATCCCCACGCTTGCGCCATGGGTGGATAGGAGGCACGGCCAAATGGGGTACCACCTGACCCAGGGGCTTACGGGGCATTGTTGCTTCGGGTCGTATCTGGAAAGAATAGGCAAGGAGGATGATGCACGGTGCCACCACTGCACGGCCGAGCGCGACGACCTGGAGCACACCTGGTTCCGATGCCCAGCCTGGGAGGCCCCCAGAAGTTGCATGATGGAAACGATTGGCCAGGTAGACGGTATCCAGCAGGTGGTTGATAGTATGTTGCAGGCCCGGGCCAAGTGGGACGCGGCTGCCCAGTATATCACCGAGGTCCTTCGGGAGAAGGAGGCAGCTGAGCGGGAGAGAAGGAAGACAGGACAGCAACCCGGTAGACCTGCTGCGGGACTGGAGGCTAGACCGGTGGACAGGCTGAGGGGGGGGGGGGGGGCGGCCGGGTGCGCGTGCGATTTACCTTACGCACACTCGGTATGCTTCCTCAGCAGCGGCTACCTGCACGAAGTGGGCAGTGAGATCTCCCCGGCGAACGGGGCCATCAGGACAGAATGGGCTAAGGTTGAGAGGCTGGCTCACGAACATGCCGCCAAGCAGGTCCGAAGTGGGCAGCCCCGGCCTCCGGCAACCAGGCCAACAGAGGAGGGAGCGATGGTCCGGATGACCTACGGTGACGTGAATTACCTAGGTAATAACCGGGCCATCCTCATCCTCAGGAGACGATATGGGGGGACCCAGCAGCTGGTCAACTCGACCAGCCCGCTGAAAATGCACCCCCCCTGGCGGGACGCGGTGGTGCTGGACGGAACTGTGTTCACCGCCAGCTGCCAGTGTGGCAGCCTGGCTGAACACAAGCGTATGTTCCCGCACTTCCGCACCACCGTGGAGAATGGGGCTACCAAGTCTGACTGGAGGGTGACGGTGGCGGCGGCAAAAACCGGCGTCACAGTGCAGAAGGGACACCACATCCGCACCGCGCAAAACATGCTAGTGCGGTGCGGAAATAGTGAACTGAAAAGTGACGCTCGGAGGGGGTGTACAAGACAAGGTACGCGAAGACACCCCCCACGAACAGGCGAACACTAATACTGTGTAATCAAAGTGTCAAAGTGATAAAGGTTACAGACTGAACACAGAGAGTAACCTAAGTGATAAGCGGTCACCGGACACCAGACAATTAACGGTGCGGTGAAACAGGACTAGGCCGCTGGAATTATAGCGCCAGCAAAATACCGGCGGCAGTGGGTCACGGCCTGAGCGGCGTCGACTGGCGACGAGTGTAAAGCTAAAAACAATCAAGCGCGGGCTGACGACCTTGCTGAGTCAGCAAACTCCGGTGAGCAGCAAGACTCGGCAGGCTGGCGCGAGTAGGTAGTAAGGACAATGTAAAAATTACATTTAATTACATTTAATTAGTAAATAATACTAACACTAGAATAGGTGTACACTGTAAATAGTAACTAACATTACTAGTAGGCCTGGGTAGTCATGCTAGTATAGCCCGACCAACACGGTTGACTTACGCGACAGGGCTATAACCACAGAGCAGGTGTACACGAGCCGGCGCGGAACTCTTGCGTCAGCAAATTCCGCGCCGGCAGTAGGTCGCGTACCGTGTGTACGCTAAGTAGTACGGGCAGACGCAACAGTGCAGGCAAGCCGGCGCGAAACCCTTGCGTCAGAAAATTCCGCGCCGGCAGTAGGTCGCGCACTGTGTGTACGTACTGTACGTACTGTAGAACGGGCAGAGCAATAATAAATAACAATAGCTCAACTGCTCTGTAGGATAACTAACACGCTAGGCATAAGTACAGGCGGGCCGGTGCGGAAAACTTGCGTCAGCAAATTCCGCGCCGTCAGTGGGTCACGCGCTGCAAGAGTAGCAAGCGGGTGACTGCTTACATAAGTAGTGAGTAAGTAATTACCGTAAAGTAGAGATAGTAATTATATATAATGGTAATTATTATTAATTATATATAAATGAAATATTATTAATTATTGTCAAGTATATTAATAGTAAATAATTATGAATAGCGAGTAGGTACGAGGAATGGAAGGGAGGCGCAGCTTTGACAGGCCGGCAAGGAGCATGCTCCGCGCCGGCTGGCGAGCTGGCCACGGAGAGAATAAGAGGCCAGGAAAACAGGCCGGCCACAGGGACGAGGTGAAGTAATGCGAAAGCGGTTCCGCCTCGTCCTGGGTGATGAGCGGCGGAGGGGTTTCAGCCGGTAAAAATCCGGCACTATCCGACGACATCCAAGAACAACCGGATGTCTTTTGAAGATTTCCCCTTCGCCGCTGAAAAAAAAAAAAAAAAAAAAAAAAAAAAAAAAAAAAAAAAAAAAAAAAAAAAGGTTAGGTTAGGTTAGGTTAGGTTAGGTTAGGTTAGGTTGCGTTTTTGAAACTTTTGCAACGCTTTCCTCTCCGTAACGGTTATGTGATTTTATTTCTATAACTGCGTTTGTTTGACTTGTTTCTGTGTATCTCCGTTTATGGATGCTGATGGTTTGGATTACTTCGATTATTTTGAGGTTACTCAAATGAATTTGATGTTTCTGATTTAAAGCAGTATTCTTAAATTTCTCATGTTCGACTTTGCTTTTTGTTTTATATTTTTATTTCATATTTGTTGTACTTGTGTCGAACTGATATTTCCGGATTGTCCAATATTGTCATGGACATTACTATTGAAGATTAGAGATTAATTTTGTTCGCCATTTCTCTACTGTTGGACCCATGCTCTTTTCGCTGCGTTTTCTGAGTTCCTGGGTGTTCAATAAGTCAGGAAAGTGTCATTCAAATCGAATGTGAGAACGAAAATTTTCGTCTGCAAAACTGAAGAAATAGTGAAGCTGACCCCGTCGCATTTTTAGCAAACAGTTTCGCGATTCTGACAAGTACTGTAATAGATACTTTCATGAACTATTCCGACGTGATTTTGAGAGTGAAATCAATTGGGCGCAGTTTCAATACGCTGCGATCAACGCATCACAAGTTGAGGCCGAAAAACGAAGAATTATGCTCGCCGTTTCTCTCCTGTTGATCCCACGCTCTTTTCGCTACGTCCTCTTAGTTTCTGGGGGTCCTATGAGTCAGCGAAGGATCATTTGAACCGTATCTGGGACCAAAAATTTTCGGCTCCAAAACTGAAGAAATAGTACGGTGTTACGTGAAGGTGAGAGTGTACTGAGCGGTAATAGTTGATGATTAATTGAATAATCAAAGATGCTCTCAGGTAACGACAATGAATAAAAATTAAAACCAACAAAGAGTTACCTCTTGATAAGCCGGTAATATGGGTACGTTGTTGCCTAATCCCATAGAGGTCTGTGAGTGTTGTTCAAATGGTTTAGGCTAATTTATAATAATGAAAATAAAAAAAAGTCGTCGTTCAAACAAAATGGTTTAAAATGATTTAACTGGTGAAAGATAAAATATATTCTGTACCAATGAATGACGATAATGACGTAAAAGCTGAAAGTAACAATTTATAAAGTGTTTGAGTTTATACATTAGTGCACACCGACGGACGAATTTATATTAAAATGCAGAGAAGCTGCAGAATCACTAAATTTGACCGTTTGCGTGTTTGAGCAAATCGTGTGTTATTCTATTCTAAATTATGGTATTATTTGATACCAAGAACATCTATCCTGAACGATATTTATAACTAGCTGGTCGTGATTATTCGATATTGTATCTCTTTTTTCAGATTATCTTGAAATGATTATGAAGTGGGGCCGAGCTGAAGACTGGAGAATAACTCTGAATTCCCAGGGAAATTTTCTATAGCTGGACTCCAATTCTTGTTGCTGTTATTTCGAACTGTGTTCAAATCTTGGAAACAATACGTTTGATCTAATTGGGGTAGCGAAGCTAGCCAGCAACTCTAGTCTTACTTTTGAATGGATATTTCAATAGTAAATTTTGAGTAGAAAGTTGAAAACAAGAATTCGTTCGCTGTTGGAGATTGGCACTCGGATTGACTAATCTTTGTATGTATTCTTGTAGTGACGAGGTTGAGAGCCGTCGGATCGTGTCGGTCTGCGTCAGTAGTACTCTGGAGCAGGGCCTCACCTCCAGTTCATAAGTATGGATGAATAATATTAGAAACGATGAACCTGGTCCCTCAATCTTGATTAATTTCGATAGGTCGATTATCAGAGTTACTTTTCACAACAAACGCCCAAATGTTTCACTCGCGGTTTGATATGTAATGATTTGTATTATTATTATTGAAATGATTATTTTACGGAAGTAATGAAGTTGTTGATTAATAAAGTAAATGCTTGATATTACCAGATCTGGATTGAATCTGAGCTGAAATTGTTTCATTTAAGGAAAATGGAATATCATAAAAATTCTCGAAGATACAAGAAATAGTAAAGAACAGGAAAGAATTTGAAAGGTAGGAGATAGTGAGTCTTTTGCAGCTAACAGAATAACTGAATGCTCGGTTTTGACGAGTTAGCGCGATACTTTAGGCCGGTCACAATAAGGATTTTCCAACGCTACTCTTGCTCGAGTGGGCTAATCCGGGTTGACGTCCACGCACTTCGCGACTTGACAGACGAAAGACGTTGCTGCTTGGGCCTGAGGGTAATAATAAGGGAATGGCATCTGCAGTTGCAATAAGTTGCAACGGTAATTAGCCAATGAAGTGCGAGGGCGACCTCCCGGTGCCCAAATCTACACGGTCAGCGTTAGTTGGCACTTTTCGATGGTGTTCCAACGATTCTCAATCTCGTCACTTACACGTATAAGATGTTAACTAAGGGTATCTTGAGATAATTTTCACGGATTCATTTACACATCTTTAAAGATAATCTACTTTGATTTAGTGGTTCCAAAGGTAGTGGTTTATCCTAATTATTGATGATAATTTTGACTTAAGAAGAGAGATATTCCCGGGCTGAGCGCCGCTGTTACTAGCTCAGCAATTCTACAGCGCAGTTCTTGGTGTCAGCAAATAAGATGCAATGTCAGCAGATGCGAGGACTGTAAGTGACCTTATCAGAATATGAGATTGTGATGAAATAATTGAAGAAATTAAAAAAATGAAATGAAATGGAGTTTTGAAAAAGGTACGCCAAGGCGGTACGTCGGAACGCAATATCCCTTCCCACGTAAAAACCATTAACGTCCCCGTTGATGAATAGTCAGAGACTAGTGTATATATGAAAATCGAGAGTAATCCTAATGAAAATTCCAAGGTACTATATGTATAAAAAAAAATTGCGGATTTCGGGTCTGCAGGAGAATAGCTCTGTATGATCAGTAAAATTGGTCAGCCGGCCTTCACATTAGGAACAATCATACCTCAGGTTAACAAAAGAGAGTACAATTTGTGACGTGGATTTGTCACGCTCCTCGGTCACTTGGAGAAAGTGATCGAGAACTTACCGCGTGCACAATAATATGGCGTCCACGATGTACCCTGAATCTAAAAACAATATCGCGAAGTTTTGTTGGGCGCCTAAGGTGATTAACACGCCTCGAAATCGTTAATGCGCTATACCTCGGCAATATGCTCGATAGCTCAGTACCGCGGAGAGAGGAGCTGTAATTTTTGAAGAGAAAGAGACACTCGAAACACACAGGCTACTCAACAGAAGACGTAGAATAAAATCTTATATTTCACAATAGTGGTGATACTAAAACAAATGAAAATAATCCAAAAGTCGCTCGTCGCGATTCTAAAATTAAACAGAAAACTAGACGTAACCTACTCTATTTCTTACTCTACTGAGATCGCGGCTCTCTAACTGAAATGTCACTCAACAATCACAAAATCTTTATACTTAATTCTGAATTTGCAAATTCACCATTTCTTGTCCATGGCGATTATTGCTCGACACCGAAACTGAAACTAATTACTCGACGGTGCGCTGTCCGGCTACCGAATAGATGGCGTCCTCAATGACACCCGAGATCTCACCCGACTCGAAACTTCGACGCTACTGCGAGCTGCCCTAAATCTAAACGTGACAACATAACTTAACCTAAAATTTATTTCCTAATTGACTCAACTAAACGAATCCGCAAACTTTACTATATTTCAAACGCAACCAAAACTCAATACTTAAACTTCTCGTCTCAACTGCTGCTCAACGCAACGGCAATCCAGCTATACATCACCTCAACTCGACTAAACACTATCTTAACTAAACGGCAACTTAACTAAGCGCAAGCACCACTAAATGTAACTTCAACTAAACACAAGCTCAAGGTGACACAACTCAATTTACATTATTCTAACTAACGGGTACGGAACTCAATGTAGGCGCAACTAAACGTAACCTAAACTGTGCACTATCGCAACGCATCCAAAATCAAACCTTCTCAAAATCTTCCAAAACATTATCCGCTAATCCGAGCACTCCAATTCGGCACTTCCTGACCTACTCGAGAGGTGATACTGAAAAACCCAATAACGCGGCTCGACCCGGTACAGCGGAATTCGGTTATACTTGATTTCAAAAACGAGAGAGACTCAACTAAAACCCGTGACTCTACTCAACTTTCTCAAGCACTCAAAATTTACTCTACTCTAACACGCGTACTCAGGCTACGGTCATCGAGCAGAAGAATCGGCAAAAAAATTTCGAGTACTGTTTTGCAACGCAAATCCAAAACGGCTATCCGTTACTCGGCTAGCCTTTTCGTAATTATGCTCGAAATTCAATCGCGGGCATAGAAGCAGCGCTTACCTTCTATGCCTTCTTTCCATTTCCCACGCGATTTTTGAGCGACTCCATTACTTCGCGAAACTCCCCAAAACGTGACTAATTATCACGACCGCCAGAACTAGAGTGGTTTCAAAACCCTACTACCTGCCGCAACACGGATCCCGATACGCCATCCCATACGTGACGTCATACCCACAAGAATACGCAATCATCGATCCGTCATCGATTTCGTCGATTGGGCAACTCGACGCGCACCCTGAATAGCATCGCTGCGCAGAACTTAACGCTAGATCGCCATCTCGTTCTCCGCGCAGCTTCATGACGTCTTGGTGGTGAGCGTGGTGCTCCCTCGTCGCTAGTCGGTCCGTCGTAAGTTCGTTAGTCAATTGTTGGTGGGGTGAAGGGGAAGAGGCTGCGGCGCGCCGGCCGCCAGCGGGAATCCCGTCCACCTTGGATTCCCGCGATGCGGGGATCTGCGTCGGCTCCCCCTCCGCAGCCTCGATATCCTTCCTTCGCAATTGTCGCTAGTCCGCCACTCCATAATTTCCTCGAATTCGGTGCTGATTTCTTGCCTGATGCCGGTGTAACTCAAAAAATAAAAAAAAAATAAAAAACCTGAAATATCTTACGCTATTCGCTAGGGTGTCCCCTCTTGTGGTTTCGGATGCGTGACTCTAGTCCTCGCGCTCTTTTGCAAAAACTTCGTGATTCAATTTCGGAAATTCCTAAATTTTGCTTCCGCCCAGGGTTCAAGGAGCATCTTGTAACGGGCATCAAAAATGCCACGTTACACATTATAACATCTTTGAGGAAAACTTGAGGATTACTTAAAAAAAAAAATCTTATGCATTTTACAGATCTAATAATTTTTTTTTTTTCTCAAGATGTTACTTCAGGATCTCACCGTATAACAATTGATATATTAGCATGATTCAGGTGTTTTGAGACGGAAGTGACTCAATGGAAAGGTATATGGCGCTGATTAAGATTATAACTAGGTATCATGGAATGGAATTACTCTTTATAGCAAAAATGACTCATGTGAAACGTTGGTGGAACGGCTGTATGTTCTGCATTGGTTGACATTTGGCTTCGGCACTGCTGGACATCAGATGTACCGTGTCCTCTGATTGGTGAACGAGATCTAGATGCTCGGCCAGCTGGAGAGCCTTACGCCTTGGTAGAGGCCGGATTCCGTGCATCCAGATCTTCGCGATGGGCCCAGTATTATGTGACCCACTGACAGTCGTAGTCCACTTTCGTATGTGTACCCTTGCAGCAGATACTCATTGATAGGTAGACGAACAGAAATCCTGGTAGTACTTTTAAGTGCTTGTTTCGGCATCTGCAACGACAGTGTCTTTCTTACTCGCTCGCAGGTCTCCGTCCTCTCAGGTGTTGTGCTGCTTCCCTGGGTTCCTTTGGAGTAGTGCATTTTGGATCCAAACAGCTTTTAGACTGCATTCAGCCACTCGTACTCACCTTTTCTCCTGTTAGGGTTTGTAAAACTTTTCACCAAATTGCCATTTGCTTTAAATAATTGCCGAAGTTCCAATGGTCATTTCTTTTTTCCTTACGTATTGTAGCATTTTCAACGTTAATTTGGAATGAAAGGAATTTGAAAGAAAGGAAGGGTTTCAAGGTTAACATCACGCTGAGTTGATCAATTCTGAAGCTTCTGAACAAACTCTAACGGTAAATCAAGTTCCTCGAAAATGAATGCTCATTACTCCCAATCTTTTATCTGTAGTCACGGTAGTCAGTCTACACCGTTTTCCATTAGTAAGTCAATTCAACTTTGTCTACATGTTTTACGAATCTTTCACCGTTATTACATTCTAATACTTCATTATTGTTTTCCAAGACTTTAACAATTTTATATGGACCCTGGTATCGCTTGCTAAATTTTCCCTTTCTAGCTTCTATTTGTACGCATACCATGTCTCCTGGTTTGCCTTTGAACGGATGTACTGTCCGATCGTAATACGTCTTTGATCTCTCCTTCGCCTGCACTAAATTGGTAGCAGCCAAGGCCAGCATTTTGCTCAATCTAATCATTAGGTCTTCGAAATACGAGTTACACGTTAAACGGTTTTCATCAATATCAAACGAAGTTGGACAGCACGCTATTCTTCCAAAAACCAGCTCATATGGTATGAAGTTTGTGGCTTCATGAACTGCCGTATTGTATGGAAACATAGTAAATTGAACCAGTTCATGCCAATCGTCAAACTCATCAATATAATGTGTTATGTACTCAGTTAGAACTATATGACTACGTTCTAAAGCGCCATTCGATTGTAGTCGATAACTGAAAGTGGTAATATGTTTAATTTTAAAAAGTTTAGCTAATTCTTGTAATAACTTATTTACGAAATTTGTTCCTCGATCTGTTAGCATAGTTTAAGGCGATTCAAATTGCAAAATCAAATATTCACCATTGCGTGAGCCACAGCTCTTATATCAGGAATAGGCACAGCAATACAAAATTTCGTCAAATTATCCTGCATAGTTAAAATATGTTTATCACCACTAGGAGTCTGCGGAAGTGGATTTTCTGATGGTGGTATCTCGATTATACCTGAACAGATAGTAATGTCGATGTCTTCATCCTCAAAAATATCTATTAATATATTTGAGATGTCTATTGATAGTTCATCAGTCATATCCCCTAATTTTGAAATTCTAGATGTTTTTATTTCCAAATCTAATAATGTCGTTTTCAAATTTTCCAAGGCTACCTTGACGTTATGTAATTCAATTTTGTCAAAGTGTTCTCGTTTAACTACGAGGCTAAATATGCTATATTTTCCCCTTTTTGTAATAATGACTCGGCCTTATTTTGGTTTTGCGTCACGATGATCGTCTGCATTTATTAATTCCAAATCGTTTAATTATCTGCTGACTGGTATTGTTCTCGAGTAGAGCGCCGCTCTTGGAGAAGAGTACGAAGCTTAGCGAAAAAGAAGAGAGAGCGAGTAGAAAGCAATATGGCGGCTATCAGCAAACAACTAAAAATAAAGACTCGTACATTTGTTTAATAAAAACAAGCATTTTCCTTCATCCTAAACATAAATTGGCGCCCAACGTGGGGCTAGCAGAGACAACGAAACCGAACCGAGAGTTCGCAGCAGTCAAGCAGAGACAACGAGGCCGAATCGAGGTTCGCAGCGGTCTAGCGGAGATTCATCAGTGCAATCGAGCCAAGATTGTTGGCAAGAGCAGAGCATCGCTGTGACAGTCAAACAGAGGGACATCAGGTGAGTGAGTTCCAGTCAATTCCTTTCCAATCCTATTCCGCTTTCAGTCAAAATGGCGGAGTTGAAAAATTTAACTCAGGCTCGAGCAAGCGTCAAGGGTCGTATGACTAGAATCAATAATGGTATAACCGCAAACACTAGACCGGCGGAAGCTAAAGTCAAAATTAAAATGATCGAGGAGATATTTAAATTGTTTGAAGACGTACAAGCTAAAATCGAAGTAATCAAAATCGGCAATAAAGATGATGAACGAGCTTCCAACGTGACACAGCGAGAAGCTGACGGGGAACGTGGGGTTTTCAAAAACATTCATTTCGAAGCGGCGACGAAAGCACAGACAACAATCGATTTAGAAAAAGCACAGGAAGACGCGAGAGAGCAAGCTGAAATACAAGCTCAAGCACAGAACAACGTGGAAGCAGCAGTAGGCGGTCCGCCCAGAAACGGAGGACGCATCGATGTAAAACTTCGGACTCTGAAATTGCCGGAGATTGAAGGAGATTACAACGATTCGCTTCTCAAGGATGCATATGTATCGATGATGCATACAAACAAAAGTATTTCGGCAATCCAGAAATTTTAGTATTTCTAAAGCTCACTCAAAGGAGAAGCTTTACAGGTTATCGGCGGATTGGAGACATCGGCAGAAATTTACGAGAGCGCTTGGGAGTTATTGGAAAATAATTATGAAGACACCAAGTTGCTTATAAATACTCACATCAGCAATTTGCTTGACTTTACGGCTGTAGCGAAAAACAAGCCCGCCACTATAAAGCAACTTGTCGTGCACGTGCCCACACATCTCAAGGCGTTGAAAACGTTTAAACTTCCCGTCGAGCATTGGGACGAGCTCCTAATACATATGACAAAAACCAAATTTGATTACGTGACTCAGAAAGACTGGAAAGGAGTGCAATCGAGACAAGGAGAAGCGAAAGACGTTCGAGGAATATCTAACGTTCTTAAATGAGAGATGTCGTACTCTGGAAATGATTGACAGAGGAAAAATCAAACACGAGGCTCCAAAGCCTGCAACATCGAAGAAACAGGGCAGTTCGGTATCGTTGGCGACCGTTTCACAACAGAACTGCGCAATTTGCAACAGTCCACATGCAGTTTTTAAGTGTTCACAATTTTTGCTAATGCCTGTGGTCAATCGAATCGAAGAGGCGAAAACAAAGAGGTGTTGTCTGAATTGTTTGGGTAAAGGACACTTTGCTCAAGTTTGCCGCGCATCCGCTTGTAAAAGATGCGGAAAGAAGCATAACACACTCTTGCACCTCGGGCAAAAAGAAAAGCCAGCGACGACAGAAGAGTCATCGAAGAAAACGATTATCGCACACTGTGTGAAAGGGCAAGAGAACTTCAAGGACATTACAGATATATCATCAGTAGTCAGCTTCGTACGAAAGCCAAGCACGCAAATCGTGTTTTCAACTGCTCGGGTAACCATTGAAGATGCAAACGGAATTCAACAAAGTTTCCGTGTCCTTCTAGAGCCCGGTTCGCAGTCAAATCTCATCACAGAGGAACTCGTCAGCAGATTGAAGCTTCCATGTAAAAGACGAAACGAGATGATAAGCGGCGTGAATCAGACTCAAACAACTATCGGACGAATAGTTGAGGTCAAAATAAAGTCGATGCGTACCGCGTACGAAGCGAAGATCGAATGTCTAGTGCTACCACGCATTACCAAAAAACTACCGCAAGTAAGGGTGGACACGAAGCTCATATTCTTGCCGGAAAATCTAAATCTCGCAGATCTGAATTTTCACAAGCCACGGGAGTCATAGATATAAATAGATCTTCTTATTGGAGCTGGATTGTTCTGGGAATTGCTGTGTGCGGAGTCCATCAAACAGGAAAAGGGGTTGCCAAGATTGCAAAATACGCTTCTAGCCTAGATCGTGGGAGGAGAGCTTGTGACGGATTTTGAGTCCGCACGAATAATATGGGTGGGGAAGACAATTAGAGACGGGGCGGATATGATCGGTAAAACTTAGTGTGTGTATTTTTTTTTTCTTTTGCACCAGGGCTCGACTTAAATTAAGATTTACAAAAGGGTTGTAGACGTAAGCGGTGGCTGATCACGCCTCAGCCCTTAGCGTTGCTTAATATTAACTTACAGATACGCGCGCAGGGGGGGGGGGGGAAGGAGAGTGGGAGGTGACGGGGAATGTGGGGTCGGAAGGGTTGATATGGCGAGGGGAGGGTGGTGTAGAGTGACGGGGAGTGTGTGGTAGACAGGGTTGGTATTGCGAGGGGAGGAGCAGATCGGCGATAGAAGGCAGGCTAACCTGGTTACGTCGACGTGTGTGTGTGGAGGTCTTGAGGTGCGGTGGAGGGTAGCTGGGTGTTCGGTGTGTGTGTGTGTGTCGGTGACTCTCTCTCTTTCTTTCTCTCTCTCTCTCTCGCTTTCGCTCTTGGGTTTCGTCTACGCCGGTGTGGCTGCTGCTACGGCCGTGCTCGTACTGAATGTGGCGCTCGGCTCTGCCGAGCGTCGGGGGGGCTTCGGTGATGTTCGGGTCTTTCCCGACGGGACAGGGCTCACCCGTTCGGCTCTTCCCCGCGGGTTTGGGGTTTGTTGTGACTTGCACTCTAGGTGCAACGTCACAAGCTAATCAATCCAACGAACAAAAGCTCTTCACGATTTTGCGGGCTGGTTACGAACGCAGCGTTGCAAACACAATTGGAGCGATTTTAGAATCAGGAGGAAACTCAGGAGACGCGACGTTAGACAAGAGAGGAAGCAGAATGTGAACGACAATTCTGTAAGACATTGAAAGGTGATGTAAACGGGAGGTTCATTGTAGCCTTACCCCAGAAATCAGAGGTAGTACTAGGAGAATCAGAGTCACAAGCAAAAAGACGACTGTTTGCACTCGAAAAACGACTTAAGGCAAATCCAAAGATCAAATAAAAATGCATCGAATTTATGAAAGAATACGAAGAGCAAGGACATATGTCTCTGGTGCCAGATGGTACTCATTCTCGACCGGAAGACACATATGTGCTACCGCATCAGCCGGTAATTCGTCCGGAGAGTATTACAACAAAGCTTCGGGTTGTGTTCGACGCCTCAGCAAAAACATCGCTCAGCACAGCCTTAAAGGTTCGGCTAATGATTGGGCCAAATCTTCAGAAGGATCTTTTCGATATTCCTCTGCGATTCAGAGCACATGAATTCGTTTTGACCGCCGACATTGCGGCCATGTTTCGACAGATCCTGGTGCGAGAGGAAGACCGTGAACTTCAAAGGATTCTTTGGAGATCGGATTCAACGCAACCGATTCAGTTGTACAGGCTTAATACGGTTATCTACGGGATAGCACCAGCGCCGTACTTGGCCATCCACTGTCTCCGTCAACTAGCAGCCGAGGATGCGGAATTTCTGCAGACAGCAGAAGTACTCAATCGAGATTTCTATATGGACGACGTGCTTACGGGTACGGACACAATTGAGAAAGCAATCGCATTGCAACAGCAACTGTCGCAGATTTTACAGCGAGGCCAGTTCAATCTAAGAAAATGGCGCTCGAACGACAATAAGATATTAGAAAGCTTATCGTAAAACAGAGAAGTGGACCCTCTTATGAGAATCGAACAAGAAGGAGCAAAAAAGACGTTAGGCCTTCTATGGGATGCTAAGTTCGACGTTATGATATATAAAGTACACATCGAGGAATCACCGAGAAGAACACAGAGAGTGGTGTTGTCTACAATAGCACAGATTTTCGACCCGCTAGGCCTCTTGTCACCAGTACTCGTCAATGCAAAGAGCATAATGCAGCGGATGTGACAGTTGCCAATAGGATAGGACGAAAGCCTACCACTGGATCTACAAGCAAGTTGGAAACAATACTACGAGTCGTTGCCAATAATTAACGACATGCACATTTCGAGAAACATAAATCCGAAAAATTCCGAGGTAAGATTCGACCTCATCGGGTTTGGTGACGCCTCCGAAAAGGCCTACGGTACGTACATTTATGCAGTCTCGAGAAACTCGCAGGGTGTAATGATTTCACACTTAATCAGCTCCAAGAGTCGGGTGGCACCGCTCAAAACTATATCGCTACCGAAGCTTGAGCTGAACGCGGCACTCTTACTTGCTAAACTGTGCAACGCAGCGAAAGCAGCTCTCAGCGACAAAATCCGGAACATAGCCCTCTGGAGCGACTCAACAATTGTATTGAGTTGGATCACAACCTCGCCGAACATGCGCAGAACTTATGTTGCAAATCGTGTAACGTAGATTAAAGAGTTAACCCGCGAAGCATCGTGGTTTCATGTCTCGTCGAAGGACAACCCCGCGGATCTGATATCCAGAGGAATCTCGGTGGAGGAATGGATGCAAAGCAAGCTATGATGGCACGGACCAACGTGGCTGACCACAGGGGTATGGCCTGAGCAAAAGGCGATCGACATGGACACATCGGAGATGAAAGTAGCAGCAGTACTCGCCGTCACGAGAGTGACATTCGATGCCCTGAAGGACTTCTCATCATTCGACAAAATGCAACGGGTCATTGCATATTGCATTAGATTACTCTGCCGAGTGAGAAACAAATTAAAATGGTTATAAAGGGATTACCTTCGAACATAACTACTGATGAAATAAAAAACGAAATGGTGAGTAAAGAACTCACCCCAATTAACGTTAGCCAACTCACAAAAGTAACTGGCGCAGAGACATATAAATATCCAATATACACAGCAACCTTCAACAATGCTCCTGAGATTAAAAATATTTACAAAATAAAAACATTATATTATTGCATGATTAAGTGGCAAAAATATAGGAATACCAGAAAAATCACGCAATGCTACAGATGTCAGGAATTTAGACATATGGCTAATAACTGTCACAAAAAAGCCTAGTGCGTCAAGTGCGCTGGGCCACACCTTACAAAAAATTAACCTGTCCAGGGACAAATTGTCCATCCAAAATGCGCAAACTGTAATGGGGAGCACACAGCCAGCTACCCTGAATGCGAAATATATAAAAGAGTTTACAACCATAGAAACAAATATCATCAAACAAAAACTACAGGTAACACCCAGAGAAACGAGAGAGCAACAATAAGCCAAATGACAGCAGGAGTCAACAACCTGACTAATCAAACATCTTACAGGGATGCCACAGCTAATAACAGACCAAGGACATCGAGCTCAACTGAAGACGAAAACGAAAACATCGGGATAGCAGATATGTTCAAGGAACTAATGAGTAATTTTGATCTACGTGAATTTTTTTTAATTATAAGAAACACTGCTATGAAACTTAAAAAAGCTAATGATGGGTTGGAAAAATCGGCTATAATCATTGATGGTATTATGGAATATTTCTCCAATGAATGACATGAGCACCATAAAATTTATAAGTTAGAATGCGAATTCCATCAAAAATAAACTCAATGAATTAATCTATTTTGTTGAAATAAATCAAATAGACATAATTGGGATTAATGAAACTAAGTTAGATAGTCAATATACGTTGAAAATATCAGGATATATAACATACAGGTCTGATCGGACGTCGAATGGAGGGGGAGTGGCGTTGATTGTAAGAGACAATATACAACACTATGAGAAACCGCTGTTTCTTGTCAATGTCGAATCAGTTTCAGTGTATATAAAAATACAGATAGGAGATATACGTGTGATATCCGCATATATCCCCCCGGACAAAGAGCTGAGTTTAGATGACCTATGTACGATTTCAAACTGTAGTGAGAAATATATACTAATGGGAGATTTAAACGCCAGCACACGTCTTGGAACTGTATTACCAGCAACAAAAAAAATTGAGATTTACTTGAATTTTGCCTTAAGAAAAATATAACGATTGCGGCTCCAAATGAAGCAACTCATTATCCCAAGAGGGGACTGCCTGGTATAATAGACTTGTTCCTGATTAAAAATATTGGAGATTTTAACAAGCCAGAAAGTATCTGCGGGCTTAGCTCAGACCACAACCCTATTAAAATTGATGTTATTCTAAGTGCACATGAGAAAGATGACACTGTGAGATATAATATGAAGAAAATTGATTGGCTTAAATTCCAAAATGTTTTGAATGACAGGATTGATCTCAAGTTTCAAATTACACATGAGCAGTAGGGTGGGCCAAAAAAAATGAGTATTTTTTTTTTTTACTTTATACTCTGAAAATCGGTTGCTAGATACCTCTAAAGAATTCTCACCAAATATGAGCTCTTAATTTTGATAACAAGGTCCTCCGCTTTACAATTTTGCATTTTTTCCTGAGTATTAGAAACAAAAATTCATATCTCTTTGACAACTGTTTGTTAAAAACTATCTCTCCTCATATTCTTGTAGGAAATCGAACGCTCTACAAAAAAGGTCTCTTACAATTTTTTCGTAAACCTTACCGTTTAAAAGATATCAAAGCTTAAAGTTTACTCATTTTAAGAGAAATTTCTGTTTTGCTTATGAATTTTTTAACTCGCTTACAAAAAATTTTGATGAATTGCACAACTCATACTTTTATAGGAAATTAACTGCTCTACAAAAATGGTGTCTTATGATTTGTCGATTAAATTAAGCGTTTAAAAGATATTCATCGTCAAACTTCAATGCATACTAATTTTAACAGTTTTTGATGAATAATTCGAAAAATTTCAATTTAATTCATAAGTTTCATGAAAATTTATTCCAATGTGAGTTCCTAAGAAAAGAGAAATGTTTTAAACTATTTTTCTTTTATTTTTTTAGTTCTACATATTATATATTTTTTAATTTTTAATTTTTAATATATATTTTTATACTATTTTTCTTTTATTTTTTTAGTTCTATATATTATATATTTTTTAATTTTTAATTTTTAATATATATTTTTATACTATTTTTCTCTTTTCGTAGGAACTCACATTGGAATAAATTTTCATGAAACTTATGAATTAAATTGAAATTTTTCGAATTATTCATCAAAAACTGTTAAAATTAGTATGCATTGAAGTTTGACGATGAATATCTTTTAAACGCTTAACTTAATCGACAAATCATAAGACACCATTTTTGTAGAGCAGTTAATTTCCTACAAAACTATGAGTTGTGCAATTCATCAAAATTTTTTGTAAGCGAGTTAAAAAATTCATAAGCAAAACAGAAATTTCTCTTAAAATAATCAAACTTTGAGCTTTGATATCTTTTAAACGGTAAGGTTTACGAAAAAATTGTAAGAGACCTTTTTTGTAGAGCGTTCGATTTCCTACAAGAATATGAGGAGAGATAGTTTTTAACAAACAGTTGTCAAAGAGATATGAATTTTTGTTTCTAATACTCAGGAAAAAATGCAAAATTGTAAAGCGAAGGACCTTGTTATCAAAATTAAGAGCTCATATTTGGTGAGAATTCTTTAGAGGTATCTAGCAACCGATTTTCAGAGTATAAAGTAAAAAAAAAAATACTCATTTTTTTTGGCCCACCCTAATGAGCAGGGTATTGACCAACATTTAAAAAACTTAATGAAAGTAATCAGTACGTCTATTTCAATTGCAGCGCCACGAACCAAGAAAAAAAGAACAGACCATGAAATACCCCTGGAAATTAGGATTATAATTAACAGGAAAAATGCATGCCAAAAAAGTTCCATAAGACCCGTGATATAGTTTATAACAGAATGCTTGATGGCATGAATGAATCAGTGAGAACTAAATTAAGTGAATGGAGGAACAGACTCTGGCCAGAGAAATTTGAGAATGCACATCCTGGTGATAAAAGTTTATGGGCGTTGTTGAAACAGCGAAAGACCAAAAATTCCCAAATTCCACCAATTTTCAATAAGAGCGACTATGTTTTTGAGGATAAAAATAAAATAAACCTCATAGCCCACCAATTCGAAAGAGTACACAATATGAACGTCAGTTTTGAAACCTTAAACCACCAAAAAAGAATTGCCAAAGACGTGCGGAAGTATTTTAAAGAACAGAAAATTGATCCAAAAGTTGTCAAGCTAAACACCCCTAAAGAAATTGCTAAAATTGTAAAATCGTTTAGTAACAATAAAGCACCTGGAGTTGATGAAGTTACATATATGGTGCTTAAAAGGCTTACTAGTAAAGAGCTCATTTATCTAACAAAGATAGCAAATAGTATCTTGATGCTCGGATACTATCCGAATGAATCGAAAGTAGCGGAAATAATAGCATTACCGAAACCAAATAAGAATCCAAGTCTCCCCGAGAGCTATCTTAATATATATAAATCTCGTGTCACGATGTTTGTCCTCAATGGACTCCTAAACCACTTAACCGATCATAATAAAATACGCACACCATGTGCAGTTCGATCCAACTTGAGAGATAGGATAGTTTAAATCTCAAATTATAGTCGCAATTTTAATTTATTGCTAATTATTTGACTGTTATTATTTGACAGTCACAATTATCTGTTAACTCCAAATGATTCTAACAGATGTCGATACCTTTCGACTGGGTTGAGTAAGTAATCAATAGATGGCGCTGCTATGGTAAATCTACGAACGTGTCATATAAGCTACATTTTAACGGCATAATTACCACGTGTTGTTGACGCTATAAAATTAATTAAATTTATTTTGGAGTGAACGAAATACCGTACAATTCAATTATTTCCACTTTTTAAATTTTTGGTGTTAGCATAGCCGGCCACGTGTTACTTAGACTAAAGTGTAAATTGCATTCATATTATAATGAAGATAATACAGTGAAATTAATCCTGTTTTTTACTTATTTGTGCTTCATTGATCAAAACTTTATAATTTAACTAGCAGCCCATCCCGGCTTCGCACGGGCATATAATAATATAATAAAAGAAAATACACAATGTTTACAGTGAGTTTCTAGAAAAATAATACATTTATATTATTACATAATATTATTATATGCCCGTGCGAAGCCGGGATGGGCTGCTAGTAGGCCTATAAGTTTGCTTCCTCATATTAGCAAGGTCATCGAAAAAATTATTGAACAAAGACTGACAAGCGAAATGAAAAAAAACAAATAGATTGATAAACGAACAATTTGGCTTCAGAAATAAACACAACACAGAGATGCAACTTGCAAGAGTCATCAATAATGTTACACAAAACTACAACTGCAACAAACACACAGGTGCAGTGCTACTGGATATCGAAAAAGCCTTCGATTTTGTCTGGCACTCTGGGCTATTATATAAACTCATGAATTATAACCTACCAAAATATGTAATATTCGCACTGAAGTCCTATTTGAAGAACAGAACTATGTTTATCGAGTACAATGGGATAACTTCAAACGTGAAAAATGTTGTAGCTGGGGTACCCCAGGGATCTGTCCTTGGCCCGAAATTGTATAATATCTACATTGTTTAGAGAGAAGGCAAAAAGATATGAATCATCGACGTGGGATACGCGAATTAGTGATGAGAACGAGTGTGAATGAAACGAAAGTGATGTTGAGATGGAGAGAGATGATGAATACCGATGAACGAGACTTTCATTGGTTTCGATGAGGCGATACAAACCGTATCGCAAGAGAACGTTACAGAGAGTGATGATTTTACAGAGCGAGAGAACACATAGATTACACACATACATGATTTCGAGACAGTAGACAATACATGAGATACAGCTGATAGGTTTTGAGTCGCGACACGGGCAAGCGGCGAGATTTGACGCAGAGACGGCAAGTAAACATTGCACGCGAGTGTGCGTACATGTGCGAGGACGATTTTGAGTGTCGCGAGACCCACATTTAACTATTCGATACTTTGCCCAAACATACATTAATGATATTCCTAAGGTTAAAAATGTAAATATAGGTTTATTTGCAGATGATACAATACTTTACACTAGCTCCTATCGCACTGATACTATTACGAACAGACTTGAGTCTTCAGTAAATAAAATTAACAAGTATTTCAATAAATGGAAAATCAGAATGAATAAGGGCAAAACTGAAGCTATTATATTTACTAAAAGATTTCCAGAAGTTGGAAGAAAAATGAAAATAGAGAACGCTGAAATAGAATGATCGGAGAGTGTCAAATATTTGAGGGTGACGCTCGATAAGAAACTAAATTTCACGAAACATATCACTCAGGTAGTAAACAAAAGCATAGGTTTATTAAGAATGCTGTATCCACTAATAAACAAGAAATCACGAATGTCAACAAAGAATAAGCTTCTACTGTATAGAACGGTTGTACGGCCAGTAATAACGTATGCAAGTTCTGTCTGGAGCAACACAGGTACAACAAAGTACAAAAATCTTGAAATAGTCCAAAATAAATTTTTAAGATTAATAAGAAACTTTCCAATGTATACCTATATAACATTTATGCAGAACAAATTAAATATTAAACCGATCAAGAAACACATACAAATTAAACGCCAGAAATTTTATCTGAAATTAGAAAAATCTGAAAATGTACTTATGAATGAACTCCAATATATAAATAAGAAATATAAGCATAGGAGAATCAAGCATGTTTTGTATAACTAAAGTAGAAACACTATCAATCGAGTTGAGTTTTTTAGAATCCAAGTAAAATTTTTCTCAACAATGTCAAAAGCAAAATGTAAGAGGTATATATGTATATGTATATACTTTACAGAGGTCGTAGCAATAGAATGTATAATTAATAAAAACTGAAAGTAATTAAGTAAGATTGGGAATATTGGATAAGTCAATAATAAACCATCGATGTATGAAATTATTATCAATAGTTATTGTAAATATGTACAATTAACTTGAATAAAATAATAATAATAATAATAAATAATATTCCGGAAACAAAGAAGCACCCGGTCATCCTGCCGGACAGACACCACGTGACAAAGATTTTATTAACAAGGGAGCATCAACGTTTGCTTCATTGCAGATCCGAGCAATTGTTGCATACGATTAGACAACGGTATTGGATTCTCAACGGCCGTCAAGAATCTCCGAAAGTGACAAGAAGTTGTGTCGAATGTTATCGTCGCAATCCAAACTCGCCAGAAGTATAAATGGTGATTTGCCACAAGAGCTCGTTCAAGGTTCACTAAAGCTCTTTACGAATACTAGACTGGACTATGTAGAGCCTCTACAAGTACGCGAGAGTCGCAGACGTGGAAGAGTGCATAGTTCGAAGGCTTGGATCGCGGTGTTCGTATGCTTTGCGACAAAAGCAACGCATCTAGAGCTCGTCACGGAGTTGTCCACAGAAGCCTTTCTTTTTGCACTGCGAAGATTTGTGTCAATGAAAGGAATCAGTTCAGAGATAGTTTCTGACAATGGTACCAACTTGATTGGCGCAGCACGCGAATTGAGAGAAGTTTATAATTTTTTGCAAAGGGAGCAACGAACGATCTCCGATCATTTGGCTAAGCAGCAAATTCAGTGGAAGCTTATACCACCAAGAGCGCCACACTTCGGTGGCCTTCGGAAGGCGGCGGTCAAGTCTACAAAGCGCCATCTCAATACAGTGACCAAAGGTTTTGTATCGACATTTAAGGAGTATTACACACTCTTGACTGAAATCGAATCGGTCCTAAATTCCCGACCTCTCACTCCGATATCAACCGATCCCAATAGCATCGACGCGTTAACCCCAGCCCACTTCCTGATTGGGGACTCACTCGTATTGCCAGCGGAACACGATTACCTGGCAATTCCGGACAATAGACTTTCCACGTGGTAACACCTGCAAAAGGTACGGCAGCACTTTTGGTAAAGATGGTCAAACGAATATCCGCAAGAGCTGCAAAAACGTCACAAGTGGTTCATTAAAGGTGAAAACTTGAAAATCGGTACATTGTTACTTTTGAAAGAAGATAACAACGCACCGCTTCATTGAATCATGGGGCGCGTAGTTGCAGTGCATCCAGGAGATGATAACGTCGTAAGAATGGCTACTGTGCGCACCTCAGGCGGGCTCTTTAAGAGAGCTGTGAGAAAGCTCTGTCCATTGCCAAAAGAAGAAGACGAAAATCGCGAAAAAACCGGCCTCTGGCTTGATTAGTTTATTTGTTACCTACGTTCATTATAACTTATCTATATTTTTTTTATATTCTTATTCATTTATTAGAATTTACGTCAGAAATTAGTAGATAGGATATGACAGTTCTAAATCAAAACGAACATTACGTAACCAGGTGACGTAACCATGTAACGTAACCGGTTGACGTGACCACGGCGGTCATTTTGATGGCGGCAATTTTTGATTTTTTGATGGCGGCCATTTTGACGGCGGTCATTTTTGATTTTTTGATGACGGCCATTTTGATTTTTGCTTAGTCAGACGAGCGGCCATTCAGACAGCGGCCATTTTGATTTTTGCTTAGCCGGATGAGCAGCCATTTTGATTTTTGCCTGGACGGATGAGCGGCCATTTTGATTTTTCATAGACCGACAGTTTGATAATATGATTTTCGCTATGACGTCACCAGTATAATCGACCGATTTTGCCGTCTGACGAGCAGCCATTCAGACAGCGGCCATTTTGATTTTTGCCTAGCCGGATGAGCAGCCATTTTGATTTTTGCTTAGCCGGATGAGCAGCCATTTTGATTTTTCATCGTCCGACAGTTTGATGATGTGATTTTCGCTATGACGTCACCAGTATAATCGACCGACTTTACCGTCTGACGGCGGCCATTTTGATTTTTGCTCAGTCGAATGGGCAGCCATTTTGATTTTTATCGTCAGACAGTTTGATAATGTGATTTATTTCTCGGTCGGATGAATAGCCATTTTGATTTTTCGCCGTTACCCGTAAATTTGTAACGGTCTTTTCGTTTTCGCGGTTTGCTTCGACCAGGATTAACTCCAACTGCGGAGCCTCTCGCTATTAACGAAAATCATCCACTATCAATTTACTTTTTGATTGTTTTTTATTGTTTTTTATTTAAAACGGAATGTCGGATGTTGGTATGACCGAATGACATGCATCGATACATGGAAACCGAATAAAAGAAAAGTATAAATATAAGCGAAAATAATAAATAAATTGTATAAATAAAATGGGCACGGCGGACATCTAGGACAACAACAATTCCATAAACGGCATACTCGTAAAATTACAGATAAAATAGTACAGGTCAGAATATATAAAAACTTATCATAAGCGTGTCATTGGAGATATTCTTCATATCCCAGTTCCCATTTCTTCAGTTGTGCTCGCTAATTCCGTGCCCGGCCAATTTGAATCCCCTCGTCCGTCATATCTCGGTGGTTTTTCCTTGATCGGGAATCCGTAAAAGATGGGTCGCTGCTACGAGTTGTAACGAACAATGTTGATCGCGAGGATCAACATCGAGTGTCCCGCATCGATTTCTCGAAGTAAGTTCTTCGAATCGATATTTCGACACGCCAATCCCCACCCTCCAAATTATTAGCGAGATCGACAGGTGAGACCGGAGCTCTGCCTCTTTCGTTCCGTGGTCGTCAACTGAGCAGGACCTAATCAACAGCGTGTTCGGGGGTCATCCGGAAAGTCCCAACTCGTCCTGGCCAGGCAAATTCAGAGACTCGAACCTCCTCCTTGTTCAAGGGCAAGGAACGTGACGAAATCGCCCAACCCGCCGATCAGCAGACCTCGGAATAAGGGAAAGAGCCAACGTGGGAAAGGCCGCCGATATCAGATAAGCGATCCTCATTATTGGCCTGTATGAACGCAACTTTCCCTGAGTGTTTGACTGTGAACGGGAAGGTTCACTTATATCCTGTATAAAAATCTTCGATGTGTGAAGGGGTGTGTGTGACGTGAGGGAATGCATGCGTGAATGGTTTATGTGTAAAAAAGATCTATGTTACTCATTCCAAAATAAATATGAAAAACTTATAGAGTCCTTCGTTCTCGCAATAGAATTCGTATGCGTTTTACTTCATTTTCGTCGGTTGTATTTCTTTGTTCGTTATAATTCCTTTATTTTAGAGCGCACTCTGATGACGATCGACCGCTCATCCGTCGTCTCCCGCTTATACTTCTCGATCGATTGCTAACCCGTCGTCTCTCGCTTACACTTCTCGATCGATTGCTCCATCTGTCATATCACCGCTTAGGTGAAAGCCCCGCTCCCTACGGACCTACCTATTCTGAGTCCCGTAGTCACTGCTTTGGCGGCTAAATTCAACTGTTACAAATTTTCGCGCTAATAGTTTGCCCCAGGCGAAAAATAATATTTTCCACGTACTTCGAATACATTCTTTTGCGTTAATCGACCGGATGGTGACATCGCAATCAGATCGGCTGGGGATGTTGTTGACGATCACTGAACTTTCACGCTAACAGTTTGCCCCCAGGGCGAAAATAATATTTTCGATATACCATTTCCATTTTTCACCGTTACCCGTAAACTTCCACGCTAACAGTTTACCCCCTTGATTTTTCGCCGTTACCCGTAAACTTTCGCGCTAATAGTTTGCCCCGGGCGAAAAATAATATCTTCCACGTACTCCGAATACATTCTTGTGTGTTAATCGACCGGTTGGCGATATCGCAATTAGATAGGCCGGGAATGTTCACCACAATTAGATAGGTCGGGGAATGTTGATGACAATCCGTAAACTGTCACTCACGCTAATAGTTTGCTTTCACTATCACTCTCTCAAATTCTTACCTTACCCAAGTGCAACACGATCGTCACATGCGCGCAAAGAATTGCTACATTTGCGAAAAGCCGTTCACCTCTGAGGAGAAAAAGTGCCACGACCACTGTCACTTCACGGGTAAATATCGTGGTCCTGCTCATAATCGGTGTAATTTGAATTTCGGAGAGACGCGCATAATTCCAATAGTTTTCCACAATTTGTCCGGTTACGATTCTCACTTTTTAATAAAATCCGTAGTGTCAACTTTTCTCGGTGAAATTACCCTGCTACCAATAAATGAGGAAAAATATATATCCTTCACGAAACGCGTTGATGGGACGATGATGCACTTGAGATTCATCGATTCGTTTCGATTTATGGCTAGCAGCATTGATAAACTTTCCAAATATTTGAATGATGCAGACAAGCCCATAACACGTAAATTTTCTAATAATCCGACTCAGTTCAGTTTGATGACCCACAAAGGCGTTTTTCCATATGAATACGTCGATTGTTGGGGAAAACTCGATGAACCGCGATTACCTGCAAAGAAACATTTCTACTCGCACCTCTGCGATGCAAATATTTCAGACGTCGATATAACCACATACAGCTCGCACAACAAGGGATACAAATACCTACTAACAATCGTCTATATATTTTCCAAGTACGCGTGGGCTGTGCCGATAAAGTCCAAGAGTGGGAAAGATGTTACTGCTGCCATGAAATCTGTACTGACCCAGAGCCGTATACCTCACATCTACACGTTGACCGAGGCAAAAATTTTACAACAGCGAATTCAAAGCCCTTGTGAAGGATCACAATATCAACATGTATTCGACATTTAGCAACTTAAAGGCGTCGATATGCGAACGTTTTAATCGAACATTGAAAAATAAAACGTGGAAGCGGTTCACTCTCCAAGGAACGTACGAGTGGATTAATGTTTTGGCTGATTTAATGAAGTCCTACAACAACACCAGACATCGCACGATTCGAATGAAACCGGTGGATGTTAGCACGGAGAATGAAAAACAGCTGTATCGTAGGGTGTACAAGCCTCGGCAAATCAAACGAAGTGATCGGGCGCGGAAATTCAGTGTGGGCGATCGAGTTCGAATCAGCAAGTACAAGAATGTATTCGAAAAAGGCTATACGCCCAATTGGACGACTGAAATATTTACCTTGAGTGAGGTGAAAAATACCAATCCACCGACATACAAACTTGCCGATTATCAAGATCATCCCATCGAGGGGGGCTTCTACGAGGAGAAGCTAGGCAAAGTAAAATACCCCGACGGCTATCTTGCGGAGAAAGTATTACGCAAACGGGGGAATCGGGTCTATGTAAAGTGGTTGGGTTTTGATAGTTCGCACAATAGCTGGATAAATAAAACAGACATGTAACATAATTTGTATGTATTTTCCGAATTACAATAAAAGATTTGAATATACAGATATTTCCACACTTATCTCCTTTGCATGCACATGTGCCATACTCGATACCATAAAAATAATAATGATAATAATCTGCAATTTTCCATACGAATATTACACATTTTATTTTTTGGAAAACTTTTTTTCATTTTCTGAAAACTTTTTTTCGTTTTCTGAAAACTTTTCTCGCGGTAAACGAATAAAAATGAATAATTTCTCAATATATTGATACTAAATAAATAAATGAATGAGTAAATAAATAAATAAATGAATGTTAAGTATATGAATTCACATTTTTAAATCCAGTCTAAATCGTTTCCGCATGATGGCGGATCGCCCGAGGCGTCAAACGTAAATATTCACAATAATTCTACGTCTACAGTTTTATCCTATAGCTATTGGGGGGCAGGGACAAACCCCCAAGGTAGGGTGTCGGTCTGTCCGGGTATCAATTGCCGCTTGTCATCCTGCCAACTGAGAGCCAATTTTTTTTGTACGATCGTGCTTACTTCATGTTTCTTACTTCGTATCAAACACTGGGGGAGGGTCAACTCTTGGTAAGCCATCAGACAGCGCTTATAATCATCAAACATGATGCTATTTATCGAAGAATGTTTTACACCCTTGGTGCGCTTACTCACTTTTTCCCCATCCCCGCCCATCGCAGTAAATGTATACAGCTTTGCTCGCAGTCCCACAAACTCTGTCATAATTTTACCATCACTTTCATCCTTCATTAGCCCTATCCGTTTCTTGTTTTTAAGCGGAATGCCATACACATTGTCGGGCGGATAGTCAGAGGTATCAAACATTGTATCCACATCACGTTTGATGATATCGTAGATGTTCGATACGTTAAATTGATAAATAAGGCTGTCTGTGTCAGTATACAACAATTTGACCTCGCTGTTCGAAAAGTTGGATTTCACATAATTATAGTGGAAATCGTAAAGAATGATTTTTGACAGATCTAGAATCGATGCACCAACGTGAATAGGTTTAGCGAAGTGAACTTTGACGCTATTCATTTCAATGATGACCATATCAGCGGCAAATACGGTGCAGCTGTGAAAGTTTGCCCTGGCAATAAGCGCTCTCGCACCACCTCGTCCCTCCCATTTTGTGACCAATTTTACATCTTTATGATTTCGCACGTTCTCCATAGGGCCGTATTCACAGTCGAGTCTTGAGAAAGATCTTAAGCTTGACTTGGATAAGACTTGCTTATTCATATAAGCTGATCTGAAGACTGCATGAATTCACAGTCAGAGAATAAGATTTGCTTCATTAAGTAAATGGGTCCAGAATTTGCCTAACAATGACTTATTCGAGCAATTGCTTGAGAAGTTCTCAAGTGCCATTCCGCTACTTCCGTGATTTTTCCGCTGTATTGGCCAATCAGAATATCTGTGGAAATCACTTGTCACGCCAGTGGCACAAACAAGAATTAACTTTTCGCGGGATTTTTTCCCTCGAAGTCACGTGGGCTAAGTTATTTTTATAGTTTCATACAAGAGTCAATAAATTAAGCCAAAAATTGTCATCCAAGAAAAACGTTTTTCTATATACCCAACATTTGTCAACTGTAAGTATTCAATTATGGGTAAATTATAATTTTTTCTATCATGATGAAAGCAATGTGATGATTCAAATATATAATAATTTTCTAACGTGATTATTTAATAATAAAATTTCGAGATAAAAGCATTTTATGGTTAAAATGTTTCTTCGTAGGGGTATAAACATGTCCGGAAAAAAACACTATACGGAAACTGAGAAGCGTCTGTTCCTCAACATTTTGAAAAAATTTTCGCACATAATAGAGAACAGAAAAAGCGATACATCAACGCTTAAAGATAAAGAAGAGGCGTGGAGACAAATCGCAGAGGAATATAATTCGTCTCTCATTATATCAGCAAAGGTACTTTGAAAGTCAAGTTTCTTATAACTCTATAATAACAAAATTAATTATTTATTGTTACAGCGAAACGTTCAACAATTGAAAAAAATGTGGAGTCACATGAAAACGACTCAAAGAAATGCCTTAACAAAAGAGAAGCAGTCACATCTTACCACAGGAGGAGGCCCTAAAGAACCGTCAGCAGACGTGGAACCCGATATTGCCAGCATCGTCCCGCATATAATGACGACAGCCCCAATCGTCTTTTCATCCAACATTCCGGTTGAAATATTACAAGGTAAAATTTAATTGTGTTTTTTTCAATTTAATATATTATGCAGCACGGAGATATAATGAATAACGATCAATCTTATATTTTTAGAGCACCGTGAAGCTGTTTTCAACGACGAGCTGAACGTTCTTGTGTCGGAGATGCAAAAAGACAATGAAGGGGATGAAAACACAATTGTCGTAGAGCTGCCATCGCCTCCGCCGGAAACTTCCAACAGTTGTCCCAATCCCTCAATTTCCAGCTACGGGGACATGGAAGTCGAAACTTCCAAATTCTGCCCTGCCATGATTTTCAACCAACGCTCGAGGAGCTCGGTATTGGATAGTAAGTGTATTCAAATATTAGATAAATCATTATCAACTGTATTTATACTTATTTGTAATTCTTTCAGCTCCAATTCCCGGTAAAAAAATGAAAAAAATGGATTCATGCGGCAAAGAAAACATCGAAGAAAATATGCTGCGATCTAAACACGCGAAACACCTCGTAGAACTCGCCCAATTAAAAATTAAACACGAAGAGGAAAAATTCAAGGAAGACATGGCATTTCTGCAACAAAAACACCACCTCGAGTTGCGAGCTGCGAAGGCTGCAGCGAAACTCGCAGAATCACGCCTCAATTAACCGGAGAACGACGTGACTGATGAATGATGCGACTAATGCGTGAGGAGACTAACGAACGATGAGACTGATGAATAATGAGACTGAAGAATAATGAGAAAATAAGCAATGTTATTAAGATAAAATATGCCGAATTACTTTATAAGAAATAACTATTACTGTGTTTAAAAAAACGTGATTTGAGCTGTGATTAAAAAAAAGTTTATCTGTACTTCATACAGAATTTTGCTTACAATAATATTAAAAAAAAGATGAATAAAAATGAGTTCCTACAGAAACCTTGTATTCAATTTGTATAATTATAGTCAATTTATCGAGAGTCAAGGGAATAAACGAGCTATCAACGCTTCCCGAGCAGCTGCGCCATCAATATTTTCGAGTCCAGGTACATTTGGATCGGGATCTTCTTCCTCGGCCTCTAGATCATCTTCCTCAGGTAAAACATCTCGAAAAATTAACGACATATTGTGCAATACAGCACAAGCTACCACGATTGTCGTTGATGTCACAAGCTTCGTCGTTAAACCTCGTGATAAACAAGGAAACCGTCTTTTCCATACGCCAAAGGTCCGTTCTACAATATTTCTAGACCGAATTTGTATGAAATTATACCTGGAATAAGATAATAATGAGAAACGAACATAAATATGCGTCCAGATGTTAAGGCGTTTCGTGCTCCAGAGGGGTTTAATAATAATGATATGGAATACTTACGCTAATTCCTCATTAGTTTGTGGATTTCCAAATAGAGTCATGAGAAAAGGAAGACAAGCATAACCGCCATCACCAACAAGCATGCCTTTCAATTCTCTCCTCATGTAACTCATGCGAATCAAAGAATTTTGGAAGATTCTGCTATCGTGGTTACTTCCAGGCCATTCTGGAACGAGGTCCAAAAATTCTATACGAGGACCGACAATAGCCTTGTCAGATATATGATTTGTTAAGCATTGTCATTATATTATTTGACTAATGAAATGATCATGCATAAGTGTTAGATAAAATGATGTGTATTTCTTATATTGTATGAATACATATTTATATTACGAACCTGTACGTTGAGTGAAAAATATCCTTTCCGGTTTCTGTGAATTTCGTCGATGTTCTGAAATCTTGTAGAAGTCTATCTAATGTGAGTACAATCAATTGCTCCATCCACGCATGGTAGACCGATACCTCCATTTCCTCTTCCCAGATCGTGAAAAAGACGATAATTTTCCATTTGCCCTGCTCGACTCGCAGGAAATTTGATATATTCCGTAATCAAACTGGCGATAAGTAGCGACACCCGGTAAACTGTCCTTGATATTGTAGGCTGTGAGATAAGATGGGTGTCACCAAGAAGGAGCTGCAAGATATAAACAAATGAGTTTTCGGAATAATTGAATAAGTTTCATCTAGAGAAATTACTTGAAAGCTTGCTGTTGCATAGTAGCGCAGACAAATCAATAGTTGTAAAACTGGAGCAATGGGTAATCCTCGATTGTTGATCCGTGCGATTCCTTCCTCGATTTTCGGTAATATCCCGTACATCACTGATTCCTTGGTGAAACGATATCGCCGTTGAAATTCTGTTTCATCGTAAAATTCGAATAGATCTTGCGCATCGCGGATATATCTTCGGACACGCAGCGGCACTACATTGTGACCCTCTTCTTCTAATGCATCAATATCATCAACATTATCAAAATTATTCAAATCATTCACTCCAATTAAATCCATTTTGTACTATCTGTATCCTAATTTAACATCACTGTCATCACTTCACTCATAACAATTTTAATCAACACTGCTGACTTAAGTCCACTATTCGCTTGACTTAAAAATCTAACCTCACTTTCATCGAATGAGCATTTCTTACAATTGAATAAGATGATCTTATTTGTCTGTGAATACATGGTATTCTCAAGTAATGACTGTGAATACATGCTTTCTTTTTGAAGCAATTGCTTGAGTGATTGCTCGAGCTCTTGCTTATTTTGTGACTGTGAATCTAGAGGGAGACTTGAGCGCGTTCTTCAGACCTGCTTAGAGATAAGTTGTGTCTCTGAATACGGGCCATAGCCTTGCCGAACACCGCGTTATTCATGAGTTTGTAAAAGTTTTTCTCAAATTCATTCCTAGACCGCTTGCGCATGTCCGTGTTGAGCGTGATGTACGGTTCGGGCCATGGAGATTGTGCAAACTTTAATACTCTGTGCACTTTTGTTACTTTCAATCCTAAACTCAAACACTGCTTCAAATTTCTATAGTGCAATATATACTTTGTTTTGGGGTGAAGGGTGGTCGCGAGTTTGGCGTTTTTACTACCTGGAGGAGTAAAATGCTCGGGACAAAGAGGCTGGTCTTTGTGATCCTCGTAGAGTTCTACAGGATAGTCCAAATCTACCTCCAGAAAGTAACCGATCGGTGAATCGTCCGGATGGTTTGTTATATCGATGTGCTGATACTCCCACTCGAACGAGCCGTCCGGGAAATGCACGCTCATAGCCGCTCCGTACAGGTTATTCACGTCAAAATACGTGAGATACGATTCCGCTTTGTTTGGATCAAAATCTGTTTCCATGAATCTATTATTGGCCCGAGCTTGTCGATTGGAACATTGCGCTACGCCGCCTGAAATGGCTGTTTCAATAAATAACACCATTTCAGGGTTGTCTAAAAGTTGTAAAGTTACATTGGTATGTTAGAGCATCGCGTCAAAAGCAAGTCCCGGTGCAGTGTAGTAGTGCAACGGATCTGAATCGTACGTTTTGAAGCAGCTAGCGCGGAAATTTTCGAAAATATCGGCAAGCAAAAGAACATCGGTCTTTGAATATAAATCCGAATAGCCGCCCAATGACTCTAAATGAAATTCCCCCCGAACATTTTTAGCGTGCTCGTAATCGGTGTCTGAAATATTTGCATCGCAGAGGTGCGAGTAGAAATGTTTCTTTGCAGGTAATCGCGGTTCATCGAGTTTCCCCCAACAATCGACGTATTCATAGGGAAAAACGCCTTTGCGGGTCATCAAACTGAACTGAGTCGGATTATTAGAAAATTTACGTGTCATGGGCTTGTCTGCATCATTCAAATATTTGGAAAGTTCATCGATGCTGCTAGCCATAAATCGAAACGAATCGATGAATCTCAAGTGCATCATTGTTCCACCGACGCGTTTCGTGAAGGATATATATTTCTCCTCACTTATGGGTAGCAGGATAATTTCACCGGGAAAAGTTGACGCAAGGGATTTTATTAAAAAGTGAGAATCGTAACCGGACAAATTGTGGAAAACTATTGGAATTGTGCGCGTCTCTCTGAAATTCAAATTACACCGATTATGAGCAGGACCACGATATTTATCCGTGAAGTGACAGTGGTCGTGGCACTTTTTCTCCTCAGGGGTAAACGGCTCTTCGCAAATGTAGCAATTCTTTGCGCGCATGTGACGATCGTGTTGCACTTGGGTAAGAGGCTCCATCGGAATTATGTTTTTGACGCGTGACTCTACTTTAATCGATAAATCTTCAATTTCACATTCTCCTGCTCGGGATGCAGGTGGCCCAACAAATCGTGCGCGTTCTCCATCGTTTTGACGATATTTGAGTATGTTTCAGCGGCCATGACTTTAACGCTGAGATTTGCAGAACTTTGATGAACTTTTGACTTGCATGTGTCGTGTAAGACTGATGAGTCTGCATCGGATGCGTTGAGTTAATATATGCGGATAGATCGTAAGAATTTGGGAGAGTGATAGTGAAAGCAAACTATTGGCGTGAAAGTTTACGGATTGTCATCAACATTTCCGACCAATCTAATTGTGGCGAACATCCCCAGCTTTACTTAAAATTATGTGTAACTGTAATTCGAAATATATATATATATATATATATTAGGGTGCTTTTTTTTGGACTATTTTTTTTTTTTCGGTCCCATCGTGAAATTTTGTTGGAAATACAACAAAAAAAATTTCCTGAAAGATTGAGCCCTTAATATTAATATTAAGTGCTCGCCCAAGGCATGTAAAGATTTCCCGCTTAAAATACACGTAAACTTCAATTTTTTTCTTTAAAACATCTACAGTTCAGAGGCATTCTATGGTGTAGTCTAGGACGTTAGTAGGTTTTCTTCGGAATGAAATGCTCTACAAAAGTGCTCATTGCGGTGAAATCGTGACTCACACCGGCGAAGTCGTATGGGCCACCCAAACCAAATTTTTTCATGAAATTCTTGTCTTTTTGCCCGTATCTCGTAAATAACAAGAGCTACAAAAAAAATATTCAACAAATTTGTAGGAAATTTAATTTCCTACAAAAAAGTTCCAGAAAACCAAATTGCTAACATCGATATTTATTGAGATATTGGGCTTTTAAGGTGAGGAAGTATGGAATTTTCATGAATTATTGAGTCAAATCGTCGAATTATTGATTGTCGAATATTTTTTTGTTTTGTAGCTCTTGTCATTAGAATTACAATTCTTGTCATTACAATTACATTAGAATTACAATTCTTGTCATTACAATTACAAGAGCTACAAAACAAAAAAATATTCGACAATCAATAATTCGACAATTTGACTCAATAATTCATGAAAATTCCATACTTCCTCACCTTAAAAGCCCAATATCTCAATAAATATCGATGTTAGCAATTTGGTTTTCTGGAACTTTTTTGTAGGAAATTAAATTTCCTAGAAATTTGTTGAATATTTTTTTTGTAGCTCTTGTTATTTACGAGATACGGGGAAAAAGACAAGAATTTCATGAAAAAATTGGGTTTGGGTGGCCCATACGACTTCGCCGGTGTGAGTTACGACTTCACCGCAATGAGCACTTTTGTAGCGCATTTCATTCCGAAGAAAACCTACTGACGTCCTAGACTACACCATAGAATGCCTCTGAACTGTAGATGTTTTAAAGAAAAAAATTGAAGTTTACGTGTATTTTAAGCGGGAAATCTTTACATGCCTTGGGCGAGCACTTAATATTAATATTAAGGGCTCAATCTTTCAGGGAATTTTTTTTGTTGTATTTCCAACAAAATTTCACGATGGGACCGAAAAAAAAAATAGTCCAAAAAAAAGTACCCTTATATATATATATATATATATATGTATATAACTACAATAAATTCTATTGATATTTTTCGAATGTAAAAGTTTCGCTCTGGGGGGTAAACTATTAGCGTGAAAGTTTACGGATCGTCATCAACATTCCCTGTCTATCTAATTGCGATGTCACCATCCGGTCGATTAACGCAAAAGAATGTATTCGAAGTATGTAGAAAATATTATTTTTCGCCTGGGGCAAACTATTAGCGCGAAAGTTTACGGGTAACGGCGAAAAATCAAAATGGCTATTCATCCGACCAAGAAATAAATCACATTATCAAACTGTCTGACGATAAAAATCAAAATGCCTGCTCGTCCGACTAAGCAAAAATCAAAATGGCCGCCATCAAAATGGCAACTCGTCACACGGCAAAACTAGGAAAAAATCAAAATGGCCGCTGTCAGAATGGCTGCTCGTCAGACGGAAAAATCGGCCGATTATACTGGTGACGTCATAAAAAATCAAAATGGCCGCCAACGGGTAACGGCGAAAAATCAAAATGGCTATTCATCCGACCGAGAAATAAATCACATTATCAAACTGTCTGACGATAAAAATCAAAATGGCTGCTGATTCGACTGAGCAAAATTCAAAATGGCCGCTGTCAGACGGTGAAATCGGTCGATTACACTGGTGACGTCATAGCGAAAATCACATTATCAAACCGTCCGACGATAAAAAATCAAAATGGTTGCTCATCCGGCTAAGCAAAAATCATAATTGCTGCTCATCCGGCTGAGCAAAAATTAAAATGGCCGCTGTCTAAGTGGCTGCTCGTCAGACGGCAAAATCGGTCGATTATACTGGTGACGTCATAGCGAAAATCATATTGTCAAACTGTCGGACGATGAAAAATCAAAATGGCCGCTCATCCGGCTAAGCAAAAATCAAAATGTGTGCTCATCCGGCTAAGCAAAAATCAAAATGGCCGCCATCAAAAAATCAAAAATGACCGCCGTCAGAATGGCCGCCATCAAAAAATCAAAAATGGCCGTCGTCAAAATGGCCGCCATTTTCAAAATGTCCTCCGTGGTCACGTTGACCGGTTACGTCACATGGTTACGTCACCTGGTTACATAATGTTTGTTTTGATTTAAAACTGTGATATCCTATCTACTGAAATCTATTACTTCAATTTGCTCTACTATGTTCCGACGAATGTTCAACCATGTCTTTTACGAAATACTATTACTATAATTAGAATAAATATCATTATTCACTGTCACTAGGCATGTTATTTACATGTATGTACAATAGTTTATTGAAAAAGATTCTTTCAAGGGAGGCGGGATGTTCTCGACTAGAGCGCCGCTCTTGGAGAAAAAGACGAAGCTCAGCGAAAAAGAAGAGAGAGCGAGTAGTAAGCAATATGGCGGCTATCAGCAAGCAACTAAAAATAGAGACTCATACATTTATGCAATAAAAACAAGCATTTCCATTCATCCTAAACAGGTGCAGAAAGTTCTGAATCTATTGATATGAAATGAACATAATTGTCTTTTCTGTATGTTAAATTTTCTCGACTGAATGAAATTTCATTCCGTGAATGGTGAACCCATTTTTGGAAATCTTTATGGCGATACTGTATCTAACGCTGGTGGTATACTTTCCGTGATTTTAATTCGGGTTGGTAAATCTTGGACTTCTAGTTGCGGCCGTAAACGTCTTGGCGTTTTGCTGACCTTGCTTTTCACTGAAATGTCCCCCGTCTCATTTAACTCAAGTATCATATTCAAAGCATACGGGGTTGAGAGTGCTATTGGTCTGGGTGCAGTCGCAAACTAAATTGAATGAGTCTATAGTTCGTCGACCTTTGCAGAAATCGGCATTATCATATGCTTTGAATATGATATTTGAGTTAGGTGTTGGTAATGCCGATTTCTGCAAAGGTCGACGAACTATAGACTCATTCAAATTAGTTTAATTATTATTAGTCCGTCTAGCCTTGCTATTATTTCCTTGGCTTCCCTCAACTTTTTCCAACAATCTTTCAATTTTTTTATTTAGTTCATCGTCATCCGTCTCGTCATTTTCGTCGAGTACCTCGCGAGTTGTTTCGTTTAATTCTTCACCCTCTGATATATGGCCGGGTATCTCTATTTTATCTGCATCCGAGTTACTGGAGTTGTCTAGAAGACTCCTCTCGTGCAAGGTCTTGTCAAAGCGTTGAAATGAGTTTTCCAACTCTTTCGGATTCAGATCACTTCTTTCGCGCAAAGATTTGTTAAAAAGGTCAAATGATTTCCTTAGTTTGTTAGGATCTATTGATAATTTAGCTCTACGACTCGCTTCTGCTTGCAAAAATACATCATCATCCGGTTGTTCAAGACATAAATTTGGTAATACGCTTCTTTACCTCCGGTAGGCCGGTGGTTCGGAAGACTCATCATCGGATGAGTCTTCAGAAAGAGCTTGCCTACTTCCTGTTGTTGGCCTAGCTCTCGATCGAGTTCTTGTTGCCATTGCGTTCTCATCTAGCACTATGTTAGTCTTTGTTTTTGGACGGAATGTTTCGTCAGCTGATTTTTTTGTTGGAACTGAAACTGATCTAGCTAATGGTCGATTTATTTTTGGAGCAGGTAATTTCAAATTTTCAAATCAATGGGTAATATCTTTCATTGGTTGCATTTAGTTCTGACCTTCAAGTCTGACCAAGAGTTCATAGTAGCAAATATCGTTTAGAGTTTTTGATTTTTTATTAGTTTTGAATTTGTACAAGCAATAATTTTGATTCCCGTTCCTCCGAAAATGAATTGTAACGTGGTTCTCACTTTATTCGAGTACAGTCTATCTGAAACACAGCCTATTCTTGGTAATCTAACGGTTTTTACCGAGTCTTCTTTTAAAATTTTTCTAAAATTAATCAGACTAAGATATAGATCTTCGTATTCTGGTTTGTCCCAAAAATTCAGTTCAGTCGGAATATAATGAATTTTCTGATCTGGTAATTCTAATTTAGCTACTGAATGCATATCGGCTTGACTGCGAAGGTGTTCTGGTACGCCATAGTTTTTTCTAAAATCGCCTGCTATACCGGAACTCATTTCCAAATCTACAGAAACCGTATGCGCATAATTGTCTAATTTATCAAAAACGCTTTCGTGTACTTCAATAATGTTTAGATTTTCAATATCGGCTGTTCTAGTTATTTCCAAATAATCTGAATATTTTGGAAATAAGTCTACAAATTTAATTATTATATTGTCACTATCGTTTCCACTATCAGATGAGTCCGACGATTGGTTAATGCCGTCAGTAACAGGGACTGGATTAGGTGACAATGCATCTGCGTTAATGTTCAGTCATCCATCTTTGTGTTTGAATTCATATTCCTAATCTCGTAACTTGAGCCTTCATCGTATTAGTCGCTGCCCGGGTTCTTTAATTGAGTCGATCCATCCAAGTGGCTCATGATCACCAACCAGTCTGAATTTCCGGCCATAAAGGTGAGGTCGAAAATGTAGTATGGCATATAGAGCTGCTAAACACTCTTTTTAAGTTGTGCAAATAATTTTGTTCTGCCTTGCTTAGAGCACGAGACAGGTAGGCGACGGGCATATCATATTAACCGTCTACTTCCTGACACAAAACGGCTCCTATTGCATAGTCAGATGCATCCGTAGTTAACGCGCATTGCTTCTTGAAATTTGGGTACTGCATGATAGGATATTGGCATAGATATTTCCTTAAAATTTTGAAACTTGTCATTTGATCTTTTCCCCAAATAAATGGTGATTCCTTCTTTAATAAGTCTGTAAGAGGCCAAGCCTTTGCCGCAAAATCTTTAATAAAACGCCTGTAATAACCGGCGAGTCCCAGAAATAGTCTATTGTTCTTAGGATTTTTAGGTTGTGGAAAATGTCGAACCGCGGTAATTTTCTTCGGGTCCGGTCTAAGTCCTGATCTTCCAATAATATGGCCTAAATAAGCGACTTCTGTTATTAAAATGCCCTTCAGGCATTCTGAGATACTCGTAATAAGCGTTTGTTGTTGACAATGCGGTTTTTGTTCTATCTCGCGGATCCATTTCAATTTTTTGGAACCCGCTGGCAAGATCGAAAATTGAAAAATATCGCGCTTCACCGAGATGATCAAGAATGTCTGTGATGTTAGGTAATGGATACGCCTCCCCAATTGTCTTTTCATTCAATTTTCGAAAATCGATCACTATGCGCCATTGTTTTCTACCCGCAGAATCGGGTTTTTTGAGTATAATCCACACGGGTGAATTATACGGTGAATTTAAAGGAACTATTATTCCGCTGTCAATTTTAATTTTGACTTGGTTTTCAATTTCGGTTTTGTAAATTGGAGGAAAACGATATTGTCGCGTATTAATCGGTATATCATCTTCGGTTGGAATATGATGCTGAATGCCGGGTGTAGATTTTCATTTATCTCCAGGTAAATGAAACAATTCTGAAAATTCTTCAATGATATGTAATACGTGATCGCGTTCCTCCATATATAAATGATCTTAACGAAATGTTGGTTGAATTTCTGTAAATCGGTCTGTCACTACGGGTTCTGATTTAGAATGTGAATATAGAAAGTGTTCTTCCTCTTCGAGCACAACTTGTAAGAATGTCTGTAAGTGTGTTTACATTTTGGAATCTTACGCTTCTGATGCGAAGCTCGTAAGACAGTCAATGACCGTCTAATATTGAAATGTGGATATGCATCATCAATATTAATGTTAATCACGAGGCATTTTTCATTGTTGAAACGTATAATTTTGAAAAACTTACTGGTGATGAGAGGAACTAACGACATCAGAGTAAGGGCGGCTAGGTGGTCTAGTGGAGTAAGGCTCCGGTAAAGCATCGCTAGATACCAGGTTCGATTCCTGGCTCCGTCGTTAATTTTTCGAATTTACCAGTTTTTCAAAATTATACGTTTCAACAATGAAAAATGCCTCGTGATTAATATTAATATTGATGATGCATATCCGCATTTCAATATTAGACGGTCATTGACTGTCTTACGAGCTTCGCATCAGAAGCGTAAGATTCCAAAATGTAAGCACACTTACAGACATTCTTACAAGTTGCGCTCGAAGAGGAAGAACACTTTTTATATTCACACATACTATCACAGCACAAGAAAACAAATTTGAACTTACTGGTGATGAGAGGAATTAACGACATCAGAGTCAGGGCGGCTAGGTGGTCTAGTGGAGTAAGGCTCCGGTAAGGCATCGCTAGATACCAGGTTCGATTCCTGGCTCCGTCGTTAATTTTTCGAATTTACCAGTTTTTCAAAATTATACGTTTCTGATTTAGAATCCTCTGAACTTAAATGGTGATATTCATGCTCTTCAGGAAAGTTGTGATATTTAAAAGGTATCACTTTCTGTGGTGAAATCTCTATCTCAATACTTCTATCCAAGGTATTATTTGGAAGAACGTGGCATTCCCCATCTTGCACCAAGACTGCAGCCTCACAATGTATACACCGTCTATGGTTCCTACGAGTCGTAAATATGCTTCTTTTGTGCCAGAACTGATTACGTCAATGCCAATGGCTTGCTTTGTTCGCGCACGAATTTTAAAGAATCGTTTTTGCGGTTTTGTTGCAGTATCGGAATCTTCTTCGTATCCGATAAATCGTATCGGTCTAATCGGGTCAGTTTTGGTTACCAAGGTGTTATGTGTAAAAGAGATCTTAGCCTTACTCTCGCGCAAATAATCTTTACCTAATATACCGTCGCAATTTAGCAAAAAGTTTGAACGTACGACGTGAAATTTACTTGGTTCGTTTTGTAAAGTCAAATTTGTTATTCCCAAGGTTTTAACTTTGTCGGTTGTTATTTCCGTTATCGTAGAAATTTCGTGTTCACTGATTAAAACGTCAGGATGTCAAACATTAGCCTTAATTAGATTAATATCTGCACCAGTGTCGATTAGAAAGATAGCTGAGTGTCCTTTCAATTTAGGAGCTGTCATCCTGATCAGTGGCCACTCTTAATTAGATCTGCACGTATCAACGCACCGGCCAGCGGTTCGGAAAATCGGACCGTTGGCTGACGCTCGGATGTCTCTTGACTCGCCGCCGCGTCTGAATGACGAGTTGCGCTGCAGTTTAAATTCTCCGTTTCAACGTTTCTGCGCGGGGAACGGGAACGAGCGCTTGAATAACTATCTACAGCTTTTGGTATTCTGCTTGAATCAACCCATCTACCATTTGGTGAAATTGATCTGTTCGAATTTGGATTAGGTGATCCCGGTCGCTGATAGTATGTTGGACTAGGCATCGCGGATGGATATCCGTATTGTGTAAAATACGGGTATGACATTTGAGGGTAAAAATATGGTCGAGGCGGATAATAATTTTGATGCGGGTAGTCGCGTAATTGCTGGTACTGAGGCATACCTGGCATGCTGTACGGGTGATAACCCCGCTGTTCAGGTGACTGTTGACAAAAGCGCTTGCCGTCGGATACCTGCTGTTTATCGCACTTGGTGACGGACTCCTTGCTCTCGTATTCGCCCCGTCTGAAATCGGGTAGCCGGAATAGTTACGGTACGCGTTGTACTGCCCATAATTTAGAGGGGAGATTGGTCGTGCAATTTAAACTTTTTTGGTCTCCCCAGATGAGATAATTCCCTGTCGGATGCGGGTTTCCGTTTTTCAGGCTGACTGAAACGCTTTTTCGTCGGTTGTTACTCGAACTTCGACGTATTTTTCTGTTGCCTCTAGCAATCCACGAATATACACGTCCAAAGCATTTACCTGTAGTACTTTCATTACTGCATCTACCTCCGTTTTTTGATGTTCGTCCTCTGAAGCTACGCGTGCTCCACTCAATAGAGTTTTTAATAAATTATAAAAATCACTTACGATCTCATCGCGCTTCATGCGGATTGTTGCAATCTCCTGCTGGTAATACGGACACGTTTTCTCCGCCGCGAATCGGGCTTTGAGGTGTTGGGTCAATTCTTTTACGGTGTTGAATGTTTCGCCATACGTACTATCGCGAGCTGCTCCTTGCAGTTTTCCTGGCATGCACTTTACGTATGCTCTTTCCGAATTCAGCGGAACATATACGAAATCGTTATGCACGTCTTGTAAGAAATCTTTTGATTGAATATTTTTCCCGTCAGAATATGGAATGTTTAATGTACTGTGCTGCAACGCAAAGCATTCCACCGTTGATGTCATTATCGCGTTACTTGCGTCCAACCCTGATACATTGGCTCGGTCCGCGCTCTGGTTTGTGCTTTCGTTAGGCATTTTTGTTTTTCCTCTTACTGGTTAAGATATTTTATACTCGAAATAATCCAGGCCAATATGGGGCTAATATTGAGAACACAGTTGATACACGAATGACCAGTGAAAAATTCGGCAATATACGATATCAGGATATTATGACACATACATACTAATACACAAGTAATAAATCACAGAGTTTCATACACAATATTTCGTAAATTATATAAATATCATCTAGAAAGAATAATACCTTCGTTTTTCATGTGTTTGACGAGTTTTTGAGTTGAACACGGAAATAAATTTTTTTTTTTTTTTTTTTTATAGATAAATCTCACTCTAGCAACAATGTATTCCACCGCTGCCGCGAATTCTTGTGTTACGTGGGGGTAAGAGTGTACTAAGCGGTGATAGTTGATGATTAATTGAATAATCAAAGATGCTCTCAGGTAACGACAATGAATAAAAATTAAAACCAACAAAGAGTTACCTCTTGATAAGCCGGTAATATGGCTACGTTGTTGCCTAATCCCATAGAGGTCTGTGAGTGTTGTTCAGATGGTTAAGGCTAATTTATAATAATGAAAGTAAAAAAAAGTCGTCGTTCAAACAAAATGGTTTAAAATGATTTAACTGGTGAAAGATAAAATAAATTCTGTACCAATGAATGACGATAATGACGTAAAAGCTGAAAGTAACAATTTATAAAGTGTTTGAGTTTATACATTAGTGCACACCGACGGACGAATTTATATTAAAATGCAGAGAAGCTGCAGAATCACTAAATTTGACCGTTTGCGTGTTTGAGCAAATCGTGTGTTATTCTATTCTAAATTATGGTATTATTTGATACCAAGAACATCTATCCTGAACGATATTTATAACTAGCTGGTCGTGATTATTCGATATTGTATCTCTTTTTTCAGATTATCTTGAAATGATTATGAAGTGGGGCCGAGCTGAAGACTGGAGAATAACTCTGAATTCCCAGGGAAATTTTCTATAGCTGGACTCCAATTCTTGTTGCTGTTATTTCGAACTGTGTTCAAATCTTGGAAACAATACGTTTGATCTAATTGGGGTAGCGAAGCTAGCCAGCAACTCTAGTCTTACTTTTGAATGGATATTTCAATAGTAAATTTTGAGTAGAAAGTTGAAAACAAGAATTCGTTCGCTGTTGGAGATTGGCACTCGGATTGACTAATCTTTGTATGTATTCTTGTAGTGACGAGGTTGAGAGCCGTCGGATCGTGTCGGTCTGCGTCAGTAGTACTCTGGAGCAGGGCCTCACCTCCAGTTCATAAGTATGGATGAATGATATTAGAAACGATGAACCTGGTCCCTCAATCTTGATTAATTTCGATAGGTCGATTATCAGAGTTACTTTTCACAACAAACGCCCAAATGTTTCACTCGCGGTTTGATATGTAATGATTTGTATTATTATTATTAAAATGATTATTTTACGGAAGTAATGAAGTTGTTGATTAATAAAGTAAATGCTTGATATTACCAGATCTGGATTGAATCTGAGCTGAAATTGTTTCATTTAAGGAAAATGGAATATCATAAAAATTCTCGAAGATACAAGAAATAGTAAAGAACAGGAAAGAATTTGAAAGGTAGGAGATAGTGAGTCTTTTGCAGCTAACAGAATAACTGAATGCTCGGTTTTGACGAATTAGCGCGATACTTTAGGCCGGTCACAATAAGGATTTTCCAACGCTACTCTTGCTCGAGTGGGCTAATCCGGGTTGACGTCCACGCACTTCGCGACTTGACAGACGAAAGACGTTGCTGCTTGGGCCTGAGGGTAATAATAAGGGAATGGCATCTGCAGTTGCAATAAGTTGCAACGGTAATTAGCCAATGAAGTGCGAGGGCGACCTCCCGGTGCCCAAATCTACACGGTCTGCGTTAGTTGGCACTTTTCGATGGTGTTCCAACGATTCTCAATCTCGTCACTTACACGTATAAGATGTTAACTAAGGGTATCTTGAGATAATTTTCACGCATTCATTTACACATCTTAAAAGATAATCTACTTTGATTTAGTGGTTCCAAAGGTAGTGGTTTATCCTAATTATTGATGATAATTTTGAATTAAGAAGAGAGATATTCCCGGGCTGAGCGCCGCTGTTACTAGCTCAGCAATTCTACAGCGCAGTTCTTGGTGTCAGCAAATAAGATGCAATGTCAGCGGATGCCGAGGACTGTAAGTGATCTTATTAGAAATATGAGATTGTGATGAAATAATTGAAGAAATTAAAAAAATGAAATGAAATGGAGTTTTGAAAAAGGTACGCCATGGCGGTACGTCGGGACGTAACATGGGCGAAAATTCCCGCGATTCAGACAATTCCTGAAATAGGTTCATCCATGCACTATTCTGAAGTAATTTTGCGAAAGAAATCGATTGAGCGCAGTCTCAATACTCTGCGATCGACGCATTGAAAGTTACAGCCAAAAAACGGAGCATTTTACTCGCCATTTCTCTCCTGTTGATCCAACGCTCTTTTGCTTCGTTTTCCGAATTTCTGGGGGACCAATTAGTCAAGAAAGGGTCATTAAAATATAATCTGGATCCAAAAATTTTTAGCTCTGGAACCACAGAAATAGTAAGGCTAACCAACCCCTTTGCAATTTTTGGCGAATGTTTCTGCGATTTTGACAAGTGCTAGGATATATATCTTCACGCACTATTCATACAATTTTGTTCCCTAATCCTCTCCTGTTGATCCCACGCTCTTTATGCCGAGTTTTCTGAATTTCTGGGGGTCCAATTAGTCAAGAAAGGGTTATTCAAATAGGATCTGAAAACAAAATTTTTTGGCTACAAAACTGGAGAAATAGAAAGGCTATTCCCGTCGCATTTGTGGCGAAAATTTTTGCGATTTTGACAAGTGCTGGAATGTGATCTTCCATGCAATATTTCGACGTAATTTTGCGAGAGAAATCGATTGGGTGCAGTCCCAATATGCTGCGAATAACGTATCAAAAGTTACAACCGTAAAATGAAGAATTTTGCTCGCCATTCGTCTTCTGTTGATTTCACGCTCTTTCCGCTGTGTTTTTTAAATTCTTAGAGTAGCATAGCAAGGCCGGTACCCCACGCAGATTCCTGTTACCGACACTTACTGACATCCTCCTCAGACTCAAACCCTTTTCCGCAATGACGTCACAGTCTGACGCACAGACTCAAAGTAAGAAACGTGCAACCTTATCGACAGTTGTATCGGTCGAATGCAAAATTCGCACTGCTTCACCGACATTTCTCATCGGTCGAAGGTCGAAATCGTGCTGTTTTACCGACAATCTTACCGACCTACGGTGACAGTCTCTAGGGAGTGCTCGCATGCCAACAGTAAACTTTTTCACTGACCTGGATGTCGGTTACCGTCCCGCATTTTTTTCTCACGATAGGACTGTCGATGTGTAACATCAACCACTACGAATTCTTTTCCTACGGTAGGACTGCTGATGAGTAACATTAACCACCTTACATCCTTTTTCCACGTTATCAACTACGTGACATTCCAAAATTAATGATTCCTCAAATTGTTTTTCATTCACTCGGATATCGCTGATGTGTAACATCAACCACCTTACATTCCTTTCCCACGTTATCAACTACGCGACATTCCAAAGTCAAAGGTTCTAAGAATTGTTTTGTACTCACTCGGATGCCGGTTTATTATCAAACACGTAACATTGTTTTTGGCTTGTAACTGTCATGTGATCTCTACGATTAATTTCGAACGGGTTCATTCAAGGTGAGAGTGCAAAGTCGACCGATAGCTGCGGTAGTATACATTCAGAGCTAAGGATCTGCGGTGTTGGGTTAGTATCGCTCTAGGAATACTAAACATAACTCGGTTTGGATATAGCTCGGTCAAGGATGGAGAGCAGGGTTGAATCTTACATAAGCTTTGTATTGAAAAAAATTTCTCTCTTAAGAGCTTAATTCATGAATATTCTTTAAAAAACAGGTTCATTGAGTACAATTTTCAGGATACAGTTGACAATTAGTTCACAAAGATAGTACAATAATTTCATTTACCAGTATCGTAACCAGGATGATATATTCGCCAGGAATGCGGGACCGTTCTTGCAGATGCTTCTGCGCAGTAACACAAATCGTACACCCTCGCCATCCGAACAGTATGATGATTTTGTAGCCAATTTTGAAGTAACAGTACGTTTCGTGCTGCACAGATTGCGTTAGGTAATGTATGCACGTTACATCTGGGAGACATAGCTGAAGTGTTTTGCAAGGTTTGAAGCGACGCACAGCCAAAGTCCTGCAAATCGATGATTCGAACTTTGGGGACAATTTCAAGCAAACCATCTCGTTTTTCTTTTCCTTTTACGTACACCATTTGAGCTTTGCACAGCCTGTCTTTAATGGTCTATTCAACTTCCTTAAACGGTATGGTTCCACAGCTCCAAGGTAAACCGTAAAAATCGCGATTCAACCAAGAATTTTCGCTTTTGTATTTGACGTCCAGAAAATCCCATTCGTAAGGTAGCTTGAAGAAAAACATTGATGGAGATGCTTCCGAGTTGATTGAAATTATAGCCAATGCTTCCAATATAAAGGTATTGTTGAAAGGTCTACGGAAACCTTGTATGTCAACGATAAGCTCCATCTTTGAATTGTGCGAGATGGTGGGAGCGGGTCAGCTTTTATACCAACTTTTTGACCGCACCACTAAGTGGGTTCTATTCTACAATACGATCGTAAGCAATCGAGCAGTACGCCGATGATTCAGCGGGAAAGTTGATAGCTTCATATTCAAGACGGATGTCGACAGGTCCGTACTTCAAAGATTCGTTTTGTTTCGAACAGTCGATAACGAATAAGGGGACGTTTCGAAGGAATTCACTCTATATCAACAACGTCTCGGGGTTCTTGTCGTAGTAGGTAGCTAGAAAGTTTGCGTACATCTCGTACAGGAGCGCGTACAGATTATGAGTCATATTAAGAATCAGGTTACCGTACGGATAAGATTAGGAGTTTGAAAATAGCTTGACGTCCGTGGTATCGCAATGATCGAAATGACTTGCGTTCTTGCCGGTCTTGTGCTTTCGACTTGTTTGGAAAAGCAAAATGACGTGCCGAGATTTTTCAAGCTGAGTGGAAGTTTTCATAGTCCAAACGTGTTTCGATGTTGTGAGAAGTAAGGGACATTCGTACAATTTCCAACTGCGAAAGCTCATCGAAATAGGTGCATCTGTCTGAACGAAATTTAGTAGGTCAACTTTCTTCTGATCCGCGAGTTTCAAATACGGTATTAACCATTCCACTGCATTGATCTTGATGTTGAATTCCTCCTCTTGAGTCTGCATCATTGCGTTGACGTCAGTTTTTGATCTCGTCAAAATTAACTCTTGTTCAGCGTTGACAACGATCTTGCGGTAGTCATTAGCGAAACCGAATATCATGCTGAGCGATGTCAATACGTCAAAATTACCCTCGGCTTCGGTTAATTTTTTTTTCTCTTCTACATCAAGCCATGCAGCGTTCTTCATCAGCCAAGTCGGACCAGCGTGCAGGGAAGCGTAACCCTTCATAAGACCTGTCAAGCCAACGTTCTTACTTCTATTAATCTCAACCGCATCAATTTTACAGCGAATTTCTTCAAATAAATGACAGATCGCGTTGTTTACGAGCTGTGTGTTCACAGTAGCTGTACCATCAGGTTTGAGGATTCGTCCATCGATATGTACCGAACTTTTGCTGGGTAATATGCATAATTCCTGATGCTGAACCGTGATTCGAATTTCATCGCTGTTGTTGAAAGTTGATGAGGCGTAAGGTGTGTGAGCGTGAATCGCGTAATGCGCAATGGATTCGTCAAAGACGACTGGTGTTTGAATGTTTAAGATTTCTTTCTCCATGGTACGTCGCAGATGATAGAACAGGAAAATCTGATTTTTAGTTGTCGGAAATTCCTCTTCCAAAAGTGGTCAGTTTTAGACCCAGAGCTATCAGGAACTCCAAGTTTCGAGGTGTTAACGGTAGGAGAATCAATCGATGACTGACTTGATCGGGGCATGCCGACTTACTGATACACCTACTCTTTGACAGTCTGTTTATATACAATTCCCATCGTTTATTGCGATTTGATATGTAGTTTCACAGTAATAACTTCGCCATGAAAATTAACCAGGTCTCCGTCTTGATCCACTCACTGGAGCTAAACGTGATCTATGGTCCTGACGGTGATGGGAAGGTGAATGACGTGCGATGGTACTTCCACGATCTTATATCCTAGTGGGACAGTCGGGGAAAACTCGTGAATAGTGTGTACTTTGTGTCCATTGACGTAGGCGCCCATTGTAATGCTGCACTCGACTCGCAACGCGTTGACCTTGAGTATAGTTACAGGCACGTGTGATTCGTGAGTTTTATCAACCTCTAATACACGTGGTGTGAATCCCAAAAGTTGAGCAATGGAATCATTCGGCTCAAAGTTAATCGTGTGGTTGCATGTGATTTCGCTGTGTAATGTATTAATGTTGGGTTTGATGGCGAGGCTGATATTTGTATTTCTTAGCATGTTTTAAAGATACTTATCTATGTCCTCGATCTCGTAGCTGCCGGTAGGTATGGTGATCACTTTATCAGCTACGTAAATTTTATTGTGACCAACATCAACGTTGGGAATCGAATTAAAGGTTAACAATTTTACCAAGCCAAGAGCATAACCTTTATCACGAGCAAGTTCGATCGGTGGGAAATATTGTGCATCGAGAATCGAAGAGGTTCCCGAAATCGTTAACGTTAACGAATCATCCATGACTGCGAATGGTAGACTGACTTTGATGAATCACGCACCATGTCTATATAGCTCACCACTTGGAAATTTCAGACACAAGTGTCCGCATTTAAATGGATCATAATCCTGGTACCTTTCATGATTGTATTTAACACTCCCAACGCCGAGGTATTTTATGAGGTCTGAGGGTGGTTGAAGGTTGCCGAAACTGTCAGAGTAATCGATATTATTGTCGCGTTTCTTGTATGCAACACAGTGTGTTCCCGGACCGTCTTTGTCGTAAAGGTTGATTATAGCTGACTCGTTTTTTCGTGAACCGTTTTTGGGCAATTCGTTTCGCGAAGCCAACCAGTTTACTCCTATTGCTCAGGAGTAAACTCTACTCACGGACGTAACATTGAAGGCAGCCGTGACTTTCGCTTTTCGGAAATCCAGTGATAGAATTTGACGTGTGTGCTGCGAATGAAGTGCTATCTGATAGACCGGTTCCAAAGTGTGCAAGCTCAGTGATATTATTACAGAAGTAAAACCACTGTGTGATAGAGTTGAAGACACTCTGAAAGTCATATTCTACGTTTAACGCTATCATCGATCTCCGATTCACACGAACGTCACAAACAAATCCGTATCTCCAAAACGGTATTGCTGCAAAACTATTTCCTGCTGCTACTACGAGGACATCTTAATTTTTCACGACGTTTAGTACAACACAACGCACACGACGTCATCACCGCCTACAGACACAAAATCGCTATACCAACATCCTTACGTAAGAATGCAACATTTTCGTCCATTGCTTCACTTCATCTTCACTTTGTAAGTCGACAAACCCTAGATTAAAATTTACAACATGGCTACCGAAAGCACTTTTCCGCACCTGCCTGTTAAAGATGCATTGGCGCTGATTCCCACGTTCAATAGCACTTATATGCCCGTATCCGAATTTATAACTAAATTGGAATGCGCAAAACAAGCTATCTTAGCCAGAGAACTGAATTTATTCGCTACACTCATTCGCACGAAAATCGAAGGCGACGCACGTGAGTATGTAGAGTCAGATATCCCGGATTCTCTTCGAGATTTGCTAGACTGCCTCAAACAGGCCTACGCATCTAAACAACACCTCCCAGATATTCAGCTAGACCTCGCACAATAGGCACAGAGGCGAAACGAGAGTTTTCTAGATTACGGTGCTAGAATGAAACATCTGTTGGGACAAGCGTACGAATCAATAGATGCCTCAGAATCTATCAGCGATGCTCAAGTGCTAAAGGAAAATATCAAAGAAACCGCAAGACTAAGATTCATGAAAGGTTTACTAGACGAATTAAAAATAAGAGTAGCTCATGAGAATCCACAAACCCTACAAATGGCTATACACACGGCCACCAAAACTGAAAAACTATTATCGGATAGACTTAAACTAGCCTCGTACCGTGATACTAGCTACGAAACACAAAACCATATAAAATATAGTATATGTAAATTAACCGATCACATCCGTAAATATTGTCCTCAAAAACCTTCCGTATTAGTAGTGTGTAGATAGTGCAAGAAGGCAGGTCATAGTATAGAAGAGTGCAGAACAAGGCAGCGCAACAACACAACTTGCACGCAGTGTGGTCGCAAAAGCCACTCAAACGATAAGTGCCGCTCAAATCGGTCTCAATATCCCCAGAATCCGAAAATCGACCAAGATTGAAGAGTTTTCCAAAATAACACTGATCGTCAACAACAAAAAAATCTCAACACCATGTATCGAGCAAGAGGCCCGACAAACCTACCTTCAGACCAGACGCGAAATGACAGTCAACGCTCACAACAGTATAACACACCAAATCCTTCACAATCGAATTTCAGCGTTAATTATGTAACACAAGACTACTTAAACGATAATTTCGAGGCAGTCGTCGACCCGGAAGTTTTATGCGAAGCAGAGCAACATCGCGAATATTCAGGCAACGCGAGCCATTTAAACAAGTTCAGGGACAGCCGCGCGGACGCATCGACCTATCCCAAACCGGAGCAGCGTCCAAACCAAACGTTACCTCCGAACAAATAGAATCTGGCCCTCTGCAGATTCGAACACAATGCCCGCAGTCTTTGAATGGGTACGTGACACTAATCATAGATACTGGCGCTAATATTAATTTGTTAAAAATCGATGAAATCGACCCAAGAGTCCACGTCACAAAGGCAGACATTAGGCAGATTTCAGGGATAACGGAAGAATCCATCAGAACAATAGGAAGTCTCTACATCGAGTTAGCTAATACACGCCATGAATTCCATCTTGTCGATAACTCCTTCCCTATCATCAAAGACGGTATACTGAGTTCAGACTTTTTACGTTCGGAAAAGACGACTATCCGTTTCAAAAACAACCACCTTATCTCTCGCGAAACCGGCGTTATTCCCTTTAACAGGCATAGAACCAACACAAAAACACCACCGCGTATCCTCACACCATCTGTCACACAACACCGAAGGTTCGAATAACCACCGGTGAACTCACACGACAACCCAGCACATTTATAGTTGAGATCGGTGCAGATGTGAACATAATTAAATTCGGAGCAATAGATCCGCATGTTCCGTATAAATTACTCGAAGGTCAGATCCACGTTACCAGTGCTATACAGGAGTCAATAAAAGTATTAGGAACAACTAGCATCCGAATCGGTGACAACCTTCATATATTCCATATAGTCGACGATTTGTTGTTGATACAAGAAGACCGAATCTTAGGATCGATGTTCTTACGGAACGAAAATGCAACGATATCTTTCGATACAGAAAAAATAATACCAAACAATACTACCAAACCATTCAAACTCCTAGACGACAATTACATATTGATACCACCACGAACGGCTCAGGTGATTGCACTAAAAATTTCGAATCCCTCGGTAAAAACGGGATTCATAGAACAGTTGGAAGTAGGCGCTAACATATTCCTGGGACAAGCCCTGGTTACCAACCAACAAGGGTTTGCTTACGTTTGTGCAATAAATTCCGAAGAATCAGCTGTGGAAATAAGAAGACCAGTCGTAACACTAGAAGAAGTCGATGAACACGCGAGCACCGCCACGCTCAGCGCAAAAACACACCTAACGCATACAAGTACTGCAAGCAGCGGACAGGTCTTACTAGCACAGGTATTACATAAAAAAAAAAAGATCGAGAATCGCGTTCTTCCCACATCCCTGAATTACGATTCGAGACGCCTTGACATTTTGGAGGAAAAATTGCGATTGGACCATTTAAAGAATAAAGAAAAACAATTAATAGTTATTCTTGCTATCGAATTGAACCATTTATTTCTCCTCCCACGTTACACCCTGAGATATACAAACTTAGTCAGCCATACGATCCCTACTACTAATGACGCACCAATTTATACCCAGAGTTGCAAAAAATGCATTACTTTTTGTACTGCATTACACTTTCATTACTCATTACAGTGGTAATAAGTAATGAATTTAATTTCCGTTACTCAATACTTTATTTTCAATGAGAAATGGATAACTTTTCCAATACATTTTTTCTAACGAGTTATGTGTTTCACCTTACATTACTCATTTTATTTTATAATGAGTATTTTGAACTTGTCCATCACAATTTCATCTATTAATGAGTAATGTATTTATTTCCTAAATGAACTTTGACAATTAAAAAAGGTTCAGAATAGAGATATTATAAAAAATGTAATAAATTTAGAGCAAATTGAAAGCAAATTCTCAAGTATATAAATTTTGAAGAATCTTTTAGATTATATAAAAAAAAAATCGGTTGCTTATTTAGCTCGTTTCAAATTCATCTGAAATTCATGATGAATTCAAAATGAATTTGAAAGCAGTAGTTTCCTAAGAATACATATTTGATAATTGACTTTCATTGATAAAATAGCAATACCTAAAAAAATTGTTATAAATTTGTCCTGAATCAAAGGAAAGTATCTCTCTGATGAGTATTTTGGTCGGTGAAATTGAAGATGAATTCATGCGGAATTCTTCAGAAAGTAAAACTTTTTTTGTACGGTATAGTTCACATTTCTAACCGAACTCAATACAGACAGAATATCTGTGAAAACGTACAAATTTATTATGAATTTCTATCGTGCTCTTGACAATTTCTACATGACACATACTCGCCATCACATGAAATTTTTGCGTTTTCACACTTTGATTTTATTACACCGTTCCATAACTCTTTTCCAAAAGTGGGATCCACCTTATTATGAACTACGAAAAATTGGTCAATTGATATTTTTTCTTTGTTTCATTTTTTTTCCACAGTGCATTTATAATATAATTTATGACAATAGTAAAAAAGGAAGTTTTCGAAACTTTGAGTATAAAAAATGCCGTCAAGCGAAAATCTTAAATAAATTGTTCCGCTATATGTCTAACAATTTTCAATATTTTTATTCATACTCTTAAAAATAGTCGTAGGTTTCAAATTATATTTCCAGAAAATTATTTTAATTGCAAAATTGACATTTTCCGATATTCCGTTTTAATTATCAAAATGAACTATTTAATCCTTCATTTCTAAAGTTGAAAACTTTTCTATTTTTTTTATCGTGAATTTATACGCTGTAAAAACATCATCTGAAAGAGAAAAATGTATGAATTTCTATTCTTTGATCTTATGTCAACGGCTCCATTTTCATTTAATGATCCTGAATTTTATGAAATTTCACAATTAATTATCATAATATATAAATTTCATAATTGTTGAACAAATAATAATCATTTTGATCAATTGAAAGGTATGAGAAGCTCATAATATTACGCTTCAACTTATTTTTATAGGTTTAATGTGTACACATTAAATTTGTGATGGGTACTGCATGGTCCCTCAATACTCATTTTTCATTTTTTAATGAGTAATGTATTTCTCTACATTACTCATTATTTTTTTAATGTGTTATGTATTTTTCTAGATTACACAATAATTATGAAATGCGTAATGTATGAATCCGTCATCATCAGTAAAAAAAGCAATGATTATTGCATTACTTTTTACATTGAGATTCCTGCAACTCTGTTCATAGTAAACAATACAGACACCCAAGAGTACACAAAGATGAAATACAAAAACAAGTGACCAAACTCCTCGATCAATACATTATCACACATTCTTCATCTCCTCACAATTCTCCGGTCTGGATCATCCCCAAGAAATCAGATGCTAGCGGCGGAAAGAAGTAACGAATGGTCATCGAATTCCGGAAACTGAACAAAAAAACCATTGGCGACGCGGACCCGCTACCAAATATCGTCGATATCCTAGACCAGCTAGGCTCCGCAAAATATTTCCCAACGTTCGACCTGGCTTCCGGGTTCCACCAAATCCCAATGCATTCTGACCACAGCGCAAAGACCGCTTTTTCGACTCCTCACGGCTATTTCGAGTATACAAGAATGCCATTTGGCTTAAAAAATGCCCGATCCACCTTTCAACGTCTAATAGATCAGGTTCTATCGGGATTACAGGGTACTGATATGTTTGTCTATTTAGATGACATAGTTATTTACTCCAGATCCTTAAAGATGCACGAAACCAAATTTCAGAATCTCGTGAAGAGAGTGTCTGATGCAGGACTAACCCTCCAGCCAGATAAGTGTGAATTTCTGCGTGAAGAAGAAGCATACCTAGGTCACATCATCACTCAAAATGGATTGAAACCTAATCCGTAGAAGATAGCAACAATAAAAAACTACCCGATTCCCAAGAATCCTAAACAGATTGAACAGTTTTTCGGCTTGATAGGCTACAACCGTAGATTTATTCCTAACCTTTCAAAAATTGCTAGACCTATCAATAATTTGCTAAAGAAGAATAGCCCTTTCCTATGGACAGAAGAACATCAATTTGCATTCGAATCTCTACGCGATAATCTGTGTCGAGAACCGATACTGCAGTATCCCAACTTCGAAAAACCATTCGTCCTAATAACCGACGCTTCAAAGTATGCAATAGGAGCAATACTTAGTCAAGACAAAGGTGGCGATGATTTACCAATCGCGTAGGCATCGAGGGTGTTACAAAAGGCTGAAATCAATTACTCGGCGTCCGAAAAGGAATTCTTAGCGGTCGTTTATGCTGTCAAACATTTTCGCCCTTACCTTCATGGTAGAACCTTCACCCTAGTAACAGACCGCGAACCACTAAAATGCATCAAAAACGTACGAGACCCGACTTCTCGTTTAATGCACTGGAGACTGAAGTTGGAAGAATATTCGTATGTCACAAAACATAAAAAAGGAATAGCGAACTCCAACGCAGACGCACTTTCCAGAAATCCACCTGTTGACTCTTTCCGAATTCTACCTATTACCTCAAAACGGCCACGATCCAATACAGAATGCTTTTCTACTGACGCCCACAAGCGCGCCAAAGTAGCTCACCAACGCCCAACACGTGCTCGCGAACCAGATACGCTATCTTCGTCTACCAGTGCTCACAAACGCACCAAAATAGCTTATCAACACCCAACACGTGCTCGCGAACCGGATACGCTATCTTCATCCACCGGCGCTCACAAGCCAATAAAACATAGACCAGCACCCCAATACGAGCGCGTGGGTCTGCACACGAATCCACCAGCCCTTCCCCACGAAAACAAACCAAAGCATTACACGACACCTCGACTTCAGCTGTTACCTCTGACTCAAGTGCCAGTATGACTGACAATAACAGCGCAACGGAGCCACCGATCGTAAGCGACAAAACGATCAAGCAAACTACGGAACGAATTCAACCACTTAACTCATCTAAATCAAACCAAAACTCCGGTAAACCTCAGGGTCGTAGTATTGAAATACGTGAGAAACAGTCTGACACACTGAATCAACCGACGTCTGAAGCCACTACCAGCAAAAGACGAAATTACGCCCCTCGATTTACGGAATTCGTAACAGACCTTAACCACCTATCATTAACGCACAGTAAATTTATTCAAGAAATACGCGCCAATCTCCTCAACAGACAAGATAACCTGGCCCACTGGGTCTCGGCAGACTGCAAGACATCACGCGGAGTCGCGGGACAACTAATCAATAGGAAAATAATCACCCGAGATCAAACACAACAGCTAGACCCTGAAGTACCGAACGTATTGACACTGCCACATAATAACCGCCTCATTTACAATCTAGTAACCAAAAAGTACCACTACCAAAAACCAACTGAAGAAATACTGTTCAACGCCCTTGTAAACCTAAGGAATTGCTTAAAACAAGACAAAGTCAAATCGCTCTCGGTTCCAAGACTAGGCTGCGGCTTAGATAAGTTAGACTGGAACCTTGTTAATCGGATGATCCATTACATATTTAAAGACTCCGACATAACGATCACCATTTGTAATTATCAAAACCCGACTTATGACTCGACATCTTCTGAATCTGAAGCAGACGCATCAACACCCAGAATCCCTGCTCCCCCTTTAACTCGTCGGCCAATGCGTCGGACCGGCACTAGGTCAGCTCCAAGACATGCTCCGGTTTCTACTCCCTCGCGCTACCCAACTGATATCTCGGAGAGTGACTCCGTGACACATGATCCGGAGTCAGCTGTTGAAGACACGGATAGCGATGCCTCCGTTGTACCTACGGCAACGCTACCACCTTTAGGCTCACAACGTCGCGACAATCCCGAAGAGCGAAAACCGGACCGCCCCCATATTGACAATGACAACTTTTGTTGCTTAGATCACTTCATACAAAATCAAAATGACATATTACCAACACCCAACGTAACCGAAACTAATGACGGACTTCTCATGTTGTGCGACTATTACGCTCATTTCGTATCAGCTAATTGTCGTTGGACAGAAGGACTAGAAAAGTAGTTGATAGACGAAAATCTAATGAGCATGGAATACATCAAAACCAGAATCCAGAAATATCTGATGTAATTAAAACTCGGTTGAAAAACAACAAATACATCTTTACCCTCCTAGTGAAACCACGCCAATCAGACCCAAACAGACTTGACGACATTTTCTACACGTTAGTTAACTTCAGGATTATCTTGTCCGGACTAGACATTCGATCCATATCTTTCCCCATGTCAGGACCAGAAGTAGATGATATTCTACGATCTATCTTCAAAAAACTCAATTATCACATTTTTGCGGATTCAGACATTCGAGTAACACTTTGTAGAAATATTACAATTATACCAGACGAACGATTACGCGAAGACATGATCAAAGAGTACCACGAGTCACTGATTGGAAGACACCAAGGCGTTACGAAAATTTTCAATAGAGTAAGAAAAAAATATTTTTGGCCAAACATGAAAAAGCAAATTCAAAATATCATCAGATCTTGCGAGAGTTGCCAGAGGAAAAAACAAGTCAGCATCAAAACAAAATCACCCATGGCAATCACTGACACGCCCACAGAGGCCTTTGACAAAGTAGCCCCACATTTAGTCGGTCCACTCCCCGTTACGAAATCGAATAACCGCTACTTTTTGACGATCCAGTGCAATCTGACCAAGTTTTTAAACGCCATTCCAATTCCCGATGCTACTGCAAAGACGATAGGGACAGTATTCGCTAAAAAATACATCACGTGCTATGGATCTCCGCGAACTATACTCACGGACCAGGGACGAAACTTCATGAGTACCGTTTTCAAAAAAATGTGCAGGATCTTCAAAATTAAACAACTACGAACAACTGCATATAGACCGCAATCAAACGGCTCATTAGAAAGAAGTCACCTTATAATTACCGAACACATCGAACATTACACCAACGCAGGTGAAGATTGGGATGAATTCATACGTTTCGCCATTTTCTGCTATAATACAGCGAAACACGAGAGTACGAATTATTCACTTCAAGAGCTAATCTTCGGCTCGGAAGCCAAACTGCCGACAGATGCGATACTAGACAACACATCCACGCATACATACGATACATTCCTCCTCGATCTAATAGCGAATCTCACAGACATCCGTAAACGCGCTGCGTCGAACCTGAAACAAGCTAAAGAGAAAAGTAAAGAACACTATGACAGAACGATTAACCCACAACGGTTTGAAGTAGGACAAACTTTCTACCTATTGGACGAAACAAGGTCACAATTCCAAAATCATTATAAAGGCCCGTATGTAATCAAACGCATAATAGATGACGTCAACGCCGAAATATACCTCACGCTAAACAAAACTAAAATAATTCATCTCAATAAACTGAAAATTGCACATACATAGTAAAATCCCACATGAACCCCTTCAATAGATAACACAGTACAACCGATAATAACAAGACGCGATTTGCTCAATAATCAAGCTTTTGCAAACTCAGTAGAATATGTATATCATTACAGGGCCAGTGTGGAAATCACCGAACACGATGAAATACCGTACACAATACAACAATTTGAGGTTAATCCCGGCATGCTTTGAACAAATAAAGCATCTACGGACATTCAACGAAGAATGAACGCTAATCAACTATGTGGATCTTGGTAACATGTTATCCCAGTTATTGAAAATTACAGACTATTTGAACAAAATACGCGAAAAATTTACTACCTCAGCAAGTAAATGCAATACGAGTGACCGCATAGAATTGTGAGCGAACAGAATAAGTACAATCAAAGAATACCAGAAGCAAATAAAATCATTAATTGGTAACCGCACAGTTAATAAAGCGCATTTGGAGCTGTCCAAGTTAGCAACGTGCCACGACAAAAGAGGAGCCTTAAACTTTGTGGGAAGCCTCTTCAAATCACTTTTTGGAACACTAGATGTAGAAGACGGTGAATACTTGAACCAACAGATAGATAATCTATACAAACCATCTAGCAATCCTGCTAAACAGACAAACAAATATAGTGCAATCAGCACTGGGCGCATATCGTAACGAAATAGATAACGTTGCATCCCACAACGAATTACAAGACCGCATATTGGCAACCCTAAGCAACCAAGTGACTATCTCGGGAAGATTCATGTCCGCAAGCAAGAATGCAATCTCACTTATTAGACACCTCATTGACCTAGACAGATACGTGAATAATTACAAACATGATCTTAACAACCTAATAGACGCTATCCTCTTTGCACAACAAGGAATACATCCAAAAATTTCATCTCCATAACAAATGATTTCGAGCATCCAATACATTCAATTGCTGAAACCTATTCTAGAATTTCCCGTTCCCATAGATGCCGCATACGCTGAAGAGTTAGTCCGAATATCGAAAGTAGAAATCGCATATTTTGAGCCGCGATTGATTTACGTCATTTCAATACCCATATGAAATAGAGATACTTTCAACTTATACCACTTGCTACCCATACCAGTTAGACAATCCTACGACACGATTTCCAACAAGTTCGCATACATTCAACCCAGTGCTGACTATATAGCAATAACATTAAATAGAGCGTCATACTTCCAGCTATCCGAACCCAAAATCAACAAATGTATCCTAACGCAAAACAGATACATTTGCAGACAAAGTCAACCACTATTCCACAGCGGAATCCACGAGCTTTGCGAAGTCGAATTGTTTCTCCACTATTCACAATCAGTAACAAACAATTGCGAGCTTAGACTAACATCTTTCGAAGGCACATATTAGACGGAACTTTCCGTCACCAACGCTTAGATATTTTCTTCAGCAAAACCAGAAACCGTACACATATTATGTCCGAACGACCACACCTCGCGAAACGCCAATTCAGGAGCCGGAATATTACGACTGAATAACAAGTGCACCGGTCACACGGGTGACGTGACACTTTCCACAACTAGGTATTCGACCTCATCTGAAATCCACTCATACATCCTGAACTTCACTCTCAATCTGGACCGGATGTACAAAAACCTTAATTTCAATGAAACCACAAATTTATCCTTAATTGCAATCCCTCCACTTCACAAAACCTCGCACAAAAATGTACATGTCTTGGCCAATACCGGACTATCGCTGCATGATATCGTAAGACAAGCTACTGATATCAGCGCAAACAGCGCTCTATGTTCCACATCAAGGACGCTCTTACTTACAGCGGTGTAGGTTTACTATCTCTCGCAACCCTATACTTGTTTTACCGTCACTCATGCCTCGGCAAAGTCATTACTCTGTGCACACACTGTGGAGCTGAGAAAATGAACCAGATATTCAGAGCCAGACAAATACGGTATGACAATCCAATCGAGCTGAACATTATCCACCCACCTACTTCTTATGTCCTACCCATTCCCAACGAGGTAGAAGCCCGTGATGCAGTTCCTTACACACCACCTCCACTTCCTTTAAACCCACCAATACTTAAAACCTTACGAAAACCTTATTACAAATAGGCAACTACCATATTGCTACCAAGATCTGCTGTTGCGCTACCAAACAGACGTAAGTAAAGTATATGCTTGTGTACACTACCGCATTAAAATAATTGTAATTGCGATCTTATACCCTTAGTCTACAATTAGCCCAAAATATACCTACACTTATAACCGATATCATTGTACGTATAGGTCAAACTCTGTATCTCATAAAAAAAAAAAAAAAAAACTTACGACCCAGAACATAAAAGAAAACATTGTTGATTAATCTTGAGTATATTAACCCGCTTCCTAGCTTTAAACAACGATATGTGACCAAATTATTATAACTATATGCCTTACGCTTATACGCAATCCAGAATATGAACCATACTACCTCAAACGTAAGCTTACTATTACAAATACTTATCATCAAATATCCAACTAATGTTGGTAAGCGCATCAATTAATATTCAAACGACATTCATACTGCGACTACAAAATTGTAAACACACTACCTCTAATAAGTAAAATTGTAAAACTAATTTTAAGCACATACTTTGAAATCATGTTTCATTACTGTATATGACATTTCCACCTTCTTGCTTTCCATATTCGACCATATCTACCGCTATGCTCCTTCTGACGGGGAAAGGTGTTACGTCCAGCATACCACTTCTCTCTATTTTTCCTACTCGCTAACTCTCCCACAGTTCTCACATAAATCTCATGGTCTCTGTCCTGTCCTCTTATCTCTAGATAGTCTCACGCTATTTACTATCGCGCCTACCCATCAAATTCTATTCCCTACCTCTGGCATCTTCACACCTTTTCTGCACCCGTACGTTTCAAGTCTCTAGCGACACTCCGGTATCTATCGGTATCTCAACTTCTACGCAATAAACATATAATCGATATTTCAAACATACTCAAGTTTATTCGATCCTCATCCTGATTTCCGGTTGACCTGGAACGTAAAAGCGAAGCCGAACAGCTTGCTCCTACCACTCAGGAGTAAACTCTAATCACGGACGTAACAGAAGAAAGGAAGAATTTTACTCGCCGTTTCTCCCCCGTTGATCCAACCCTCTTATCAATCCGTTTGTTAAGTATCTGGGTGTCTAATTAGTCAGAAAAGCATCATTTAAATCAAATCTGAGACCTTTTAGATTTGAGCGAAAACATTCGCGATTTTGAAATGTGCTGGAATAGGATCTTCCATGCAATATTTCGACGTAATTTTGCGAGGCAAATCGATTGGGCACAGTTTCAATGAGCTGCAAGCAGCGCATTGAAAGCAGAGTTCCAAAAATCTTAATGTAGAAAGTAATGCAATATTCATTACTTTTTTTAATGATAATGACGGATTTATTCATTACGTATTACATAATTATAGTGTGATGTAGAAAAATACATTACAAATTGAAAAATAATGAGTAATGTAGAGAAATACATTACTCATTAAAAAATGAAAAATGAGTATTGAGGGACCATGCAGTACCCATCACAAATTTAATGTGTACACATTAAACCTATAAAAATAAGTTGAAGCGTAATATTATGAGCTTCTCATACCTTTCAATTGATCGAAATGATTATTATTTGTTCAACAATTATGAAATTTATATATTATGATAATTAATTGTGAATTCCATAAAATTCAGGAACATTAAATGAAAATGGAGCCGTTGACACAAGATCAAAGAATAGAAATTCATACATTTTTCTCTTTTAGATAATGTTTTTACAGCGTATTGATTCAAGATAAAAAAAAAGAAAAGTCTTTAACTTCAGAAATAAAGGATCAAATAGTTTGTTTTGATAATTGAAACGGAATATCGGAAAATGTCAATTTTGCAATTAAAATAATTTTCTGAAAATATAATTTGAAACCTACGACTATTTTTAAGAGTATGAATAAAAATATTGAAAATTGTTAGACATATAGCGGAACAATTTATTTAAGATTTTCGCTTGACGGCATTTTTTATACTCAAAGTTTCGAAAACTTCCTTTTTTACTATTGTCATAAATTATATTATAAATGCACTGTGGAAAAAAAATGAAACAAAGAAAAAATATCAATTGACCAATTTTTCGTAGTTCATAATAAGGTGGATCCCACTTTTGGAAAAGAGTTATGGAACGGTGTAATAAAATCAAAGTGTAAAAACGCAAAAATTTCATGTGATGGCGAGTATGTGTCATGTAGAAATTGTCAAGAGCACGATAGAAATTCATAATAAATTTGTACGTTTTTACAGATATTCTGTCTGTATTGAGTTCGGTTAGAAATGTGAACTATACCGTACAAAAAAAGTTTTACTTTCTGAAGAATTCCGCATGAATTCATCTTCAATTTCACCGACCAAAATACTCATCAGAGAGATACTTTCCTTTGATTCAGGACAAATTTATAACAATTTTTTCAGGTATTGCTATTTTATCAATGAAAGTCAATTATCAAATATGTATTCTTAGGAAACTACTGCTTTCAAATTCATTTTGAATTCATCATGAATTTCAGATGAATTTGAAATGAGCTAAATAAGCAACCGATTTTTTTTTATGTAATCTAAAAGATTCTTTATAATTTATATACTTAAGAATTTGCTTTCAATTTGCTCTAAATTTATTACATTTTTTATAATATCTCTATTCTGAACCTTTGTTAATTGTCAAAGTTCATTTAGGAAATAGATACATCACTCATTAATAGATGAAATTGTAATGGACAAGTTCAAAATACTCATTATAAAATAAAATGAGTAATGTAAGGTGAAACACATAACTCGTTAAAAAAAATGTATTGGAAAATTCATCCATTTCTCATTGAAAATAAAGTATTGAGTAACGGAAATTAAATTCATTACTCATTACTACTGTAATGAGTAATGAAAGTGTAATGCATTATAAAAAGTGATGCATTTTTTGCAACTCTGCAAATTGAAAGTGACAGACGAAAAATGAGAAATCCTGCTCACCAATTCCCTTCTGTTGATCACACGCTCTTTCCGCTGCGTTTTCTGAGTTCCTGGAGGTCCAATTAGTTAGGAAAGGGTCATTTGAATCAAATCTAAGACTAAAAATTTTCGTCTTCAAAACAGAACAAATAGTAATTCCCCCTGCATTCTTGGAGAAACTTTTCGGGATTCTGACTTGTGCTAGAATAGATTCCTTTATGCACTATTTCGACGTTACTTAACAAGAGAAATCGATCGGGCGCAGTCTCAATATGCTGCGATCAACGCATCGAAAGTTACAGTCGTAAAAAGGAGAATTCTGCTCACCATTTCTCTTCCAGTTGATCCAACGCTCTTTTCGCTGCGTTTTTTTGGGTTTCAGGGTGTCCAATTCGTCAGGAAAGGGTCATTTGAATCAGATCTGAGACCAACAATTCTCAACTTCAAAACTAAAGATATGGTAAGGCAAACCCCTTTTTTTTTTTTTTTTTTTTGATAACGCTGGTAAAAATGCCTTATGCACACCCTGGAGCTTCGCGCAAGAAGCTCCAGGGTAGTGTGGGACTCGCACCCACTAAAAAACCAGCGGCCACTCTGGTACGAGTAGGGGGGACTCCCCGGAACCGCGCGAGGCATAACCTTAGGGATCCCCCCGGCACCTTCGCGGTTACGCGCGGACCCTACTTTAACGCCTATCCGGGAGTTGCGCCTCCCGGCTCCCTCCCGCTACATCCTATGCTCAGCGTCCTCTCGCGAAGGACGACCCTGCCCGCTGGTGGGACGTCTTCTGTTGCTGCTACGACGAGAACTCCGCTTAACGGAGCTGTCAAGCGAATGGAGACCCCCACTCGGTGCTCGATGTTCGCGATAATGAGCGCCCTGCCCTTGCGGATCCGGGGGAAGATGGATCCGGCGCGACCGTCTCATCCGCCGTCCACGGGCCGGGGGACGGAGAGAGAGAGGCAAAAGAAGAAGAAGAAGAAGAGGGGGCATGGCCGGAACGACCCTAACGTCATCCTATCGCCTAGCGTCTCACCTATCCTGGCACCAGATTCCAAGTCGCCTTGCACCCCTCCTCTACCCTCCACCCCCGAACCCCGGCCCCGACCCAAAGGACCGGGCTGAGGTCGACCGGTGTCCCGTCCCGCAAATCCGTTTGGACCCCTGCCCGTGTAGGTCCGACCCTACGTCATGCCCGCGCTTACACGCGAACCACCCCCATTTCTTCCGCTCAAGCGGGTCGCGCGGTGCACGCTGCGCCGCGTTCGCTGTCGTAACCGCTCCCGCTGTTCCTTGGCCGTCATGACCCGCTCCGCGAAGCTAGCCACCGCCACCCATCCCTCTCTAGACCCTACCATAGCCCTGATCAGGCCAGGCGGTGTCAGATCCTCCCCTACGGCGCGCTTTAGGGCATTCCTCTCGTCTCTCCACGCGGGGCACGCCTCCACCGTGTGGCTCACCGTGTCTTCTTCCAGCCGGCAGTACCAGCAGGTCGGCCTCTCCGTCTTCCCTATTCTATATAAGAAATCCGCGAAGTACCCGTGGCCTGTCAGGACTTGGGTCACACGGAAAGTCATGCTCCCGTGTGCCCTGTCGAACCATCCCGTCCAGTTCGCTAGGATAGCTAACCTCAACCTCTCGCTGGGGAGCCCCGCACTTCCGAGGTCCACCCTCCATTGCTCGCGGGCTACGCGCAGTTTCTCCTCCCTAATCGCTTTGACCATGCTCTGGGACCACGTCCTGGTCGACCGCAGTTCACGCACTCTATGGAATGTGCGCTTGTACGCATCAGCCACTAGATATAGTGGCGGGGTCCTGGCCAGCATCGAAACGGCCACGAAGGAGGCCGTGCGATATGCCGCAACTACTCTTGCGCATATCCTTCTCTGGCACCTCGTAATTACTTGCTGGATGTACTTTGAGGACCTCGCCACATCCCCCCACACCGGAGCGCCGTACATTATTACCGCGAATAGAGTTTGCGCATAAAGCCTACGCCTGGATTCGGATGGCCCCCTCAGGTTTGGCATCAGCCTCGCTAGTGTCCTCGTGACACCCCCTAGCCTAGTCTCCATGGACGCGAAGTGCGCTTTGAACGTCAGGCCGGGATCCAGTCGCACCCCCAGGTACTTCATGGACCCCGACAGTAGCACCCTCTCCGCGCCAACTCTGACGTCTGGGGTGTTTGGTGCTTCCCCCTTTTTCACGCGCCGAAATAGGACAGCTTCCGTCTTGCTCGCCGCCACCGTGAGGCCTAGGCCCGAAATTCGCCGGACTACCCTGGCTACCATCGCATTTGCCAGTGCTACCGCTGTGGATGAATCCCCAGCGGAACTCAAAACCAGCGTGTCATCCGCGTAGCAGACAATAACACAGTCTGCAACCCCCTCCCCCCGCAGAACCTCGTCGAAAGTCAAGTTCCATAGCAGGGGGCCGAGAACCGAGCCCTGTGGGACCCCGGCCGTCACTGCCAGACTCCTCAGCTCTCCATCTCCGTTTATGTATTCCACGTGCCTGTCCCACAGGTAGGAATCCAGGACCCGTCGAAGATACTCCGGAGCCGCTTTCTCTTTAAGTGCGTCCCTTATGGACGGCCATGGCAAACTATTGAATGCGTTGGCGATGTCGAGAGACACAGCCACCGCGTAGCCCCCCTTCTCCGTGGCGTTTTCCACGAATCGTCGCACCCTTAGCAGAGCATCGTTCGTGGATCGCCCTTCCCGAAACCCGTACTGGTCCTCGGACAAGCGCGCCCGAGGATTCCCCTCCATCCATTTGCCCAGCCGAGCCACCAGGATCCTCTCGAACATTTTACCCACCTCGTTCAGGAGGCATATCGGCCTTACTTTGGGGATAGGTCCGGTGGGTGCTCCCCCCTTAGGGATGAGCACCAGTCGAGCCTTCTTGCATGGCAGCGGAACGACTCCTCACAGGCAGAGGCTGAAATTCCTCGACAGTAGTGCGATCATTCCCTCCGGAACTCTCGCCCACGCACTTCCCTTAACGCCATCCGGTCCCGGGGCGATATTGCGCGAGCATGCCTTTTTAAGCGCAGCTCGAACCTCGTCCGCCGTGACCGCCCACCGTTCGTCCCATCGACAGCCGCTCTGGGCCCTCGGAGCGCATCCATCACCCCTCGGGAAGAGGGCATCAAGGAGGCTCCTGAGGGTATTCTCCTCCAGCGTCTCCGTCAACCCTCTTTGGGAGCTTTACAGTTTGCCCAGCACCAATTTGTAAGAGAGACCCCATGGATCCGCTTCCACGGAGCTGATGAGGTCTCTCCACGCCTTGGCCTTGGACGCTTTTATGCCGTCTCGGAGCACCCTCTTGGCGGCCCGATACTCGGCCTCTTTTTCCTGACGGTCATCAGCCGTACGTCTTCCCCTAGCGAGGCGCCTCCTCGCCGCTATGCAAGACCTGCGTATATCGGCCAGCTCCTCGCTCCGCCAGTATGTCGCTTTCCTGGAGCGATTCCCCGTGCGAGCTCTCGGCGCGGCTGCGTCGCAGGCCTGCGTCATGGCACGCTCGATCCATCCCGCAAGGCCCTCTGGCGTCGTATAGTCCCCTCCAGTTGGTCCCCAGGAAAGGGTGAGGGACAGAGCATCTGTCAGATGTTCCGGACTGAACTTCGACCAGTTCCAGCGCATGTGGCCCTTTCTACCCCTGTGCTCTGCGCATCTAGGGGTACCGACCTCGTACGAGATGTACCGGTGGTCGGATAGTGTTTCTGTCTCCTCCAACACCCGCCACCCCTTGATCACGGGTACAAGATTAACTGACGACCACGTCAGGTCGACGACGGATGACCCCTGTGCCCTGATGCATGTCGCCGTCCTCCCAGTGTTGTGGAGACGTACACCGCATGATGCCGCCCACTCCTCGAGCAGCTCTCCCCTTCGGTTGGACCCAGACGGGTCCCAGGTCGGCGAGCGGGCATTGAAATCCCCCCCCCACCAGTACCCCTCTCCCACTGTTCTCCGCCAGCTGGATCACCCGAGCCAGGTCGTCCAGATGCTCAGTGAACTCCGCTATCAGAATGTTCGGGGATATATACACCGATATGGCAATTATATCCCCGAATTTAGCGGCCACGTACCCTCTTCCCCTTTTGACGAGCGAGCCCCCGCGGACGTTACCCTCTGCCCTCCAGTATATGGCCGCCCGGCCATCGTCACTGCTAAGCCAGGTGGCCACGCTCGGGGTAGCGTACGGCTCGGATACGAGGCACACGTCGATTTCCCTTTCGAGCACTACTTGCTTCAGTAGGTCCTGAGCCCCCCTGCTATGGTTTAGGTTACACTGTATGTACCTGACCATTCTCGCTTGCATTAGTCGCGGGCCTCCGACCCCGTTCGCCGACGGATGTACAACGTCCCGAACCCATCCTGTGGGCGCTGTCTATCCCTCTCCCCTCGCAGACCGCGCATTTGGGGTTGGCCGTGCAATCTCGCGCCTGGTGGCCCTCAGCGCTTCACCTGTAGCACGCGGCCCGGCGCTCTGTCGACGCCTTGCACGTACTCCCTATATGGCCAAAGCCCCAGCACTTGTAGCATTGCCTGGGGCGCGCCTCCAGCAGCTCTACCCTGGCCGTGGTCCAGCCGATCCTCACCTTGCCCTTCGTCGCGACAGCCACAGCTGCCCTCAGGGGGCACTGTGCCCACGCGCTGTATAGTCCATTCGGTGTCCTTCTCGGAACACCTACACGGACCTCCTCCACTTTACAGCCACCCTGCTCGGCTAGGGTGCGAGCCAGTTCCTCGGCGGACACTGAGTCATCCAAGCCCAGGACTCTCAGTTCGCCCTTGATAACCGGCCTTGTCACTGAGACTACGTTGCCGTATTTATCGAGGATTACTTTGGTAAGCTGCGCCGCTAGAGCGTCCGCCTTCCTCGCATTCTCGGGGCCAGGAATCTCAATGAGAACCCCCCCGTTAGCTGCCCGCCGCACCCTCGTCTCCTCTATACCCAGCTCCGCAAGTTGTATTTTCTCGCGTGCGAACTTGAGTATTTCCGCATACGGGGTGTTCTCCCCTCTGCTTTTGATAGCAACGGCTGCTGTCCTCGGTGCTCTGCGACGAGCCACCGTGGGTCTGTCCTCCGCGGTACGCCGCAGGGCCCCTGTTGGGGCAGTCTGCGTGGTTTCCACTGCTGCCCCACTCGGCACTCCCTCCCCAAGGCGCTTTCCCTTTCTCTTCATCTTCGTTCTCCAGCCCCCCCTATCGTTCTCTGCATCGGCGCCGTCATCGACTTCCATCGGAGTGTCGGTCGCGCCCCGGTTACCCGAGGACCTCTGCACTTTCTCCGTGGTGGCCTCCGTGCCGCGAGGTTGCGCTGTACCCTTACCAAGAGGGTCTTGGTCAGCTGCTCCGCTCTTGCTCGAGGCATCGAGGAGCAGGAGGGATATCCTGCCCACCTCCTCTCGCACCTGTTTCAGGGCCGCGGACTGCCTGGCCATCTCCTCATCCCTGACCCTGTCACTGTCCGGGATGAGTCGAAGTTCGGATCCCGTTAGGCGAAGTTCGAACTCCGAAGCACCCACTGATGTCGCCATCGTCGGCCCCTCATTGGCCTCCACCTCGCTCCTCCTAGTGGCCGCTCCCAGGTCAAGCACCGTCGTCGTTTGGGCGGCTTCCGACCGTCGCTCGCCGGCTCTCGCCACAGGGCCCCTGCTGGCAACCTGTGCGTATGAGCTTGTCGCCCGGTTCGCTATTTCCGTCTGAGGCCTCTCTCGGCCTTCTCGATTTTTCTCGAGTTCCCGTTGGAGCTCGTCCCTTTCCCTACGGGTATCACGCAACTGAGCCTCTAGGTCCGTGTTGCGCGCCTGCAGGAGAGCGGGGTCACCTGCTGCCTCCGCTTTCACGGTAAGGGTAAGCAGGGCCTCCTTCGCCAAGCCCACCTTTTTCTTCATTTCTTCACTCAGTCTGCCCTGCATGGATTTGCATCTCATCCTTATGGCGTCTATGTCCTCGAGCCACTCCATTAGCTGTGCCCCGAGGTCCGATGCTGACATGAGCCTGTATTCCACAGGGCCTGCCCCCTGCGGGATTTTCTTTGGGGACCTAGCCGCGGCTCTGGCCTTTCTTTTTCCCACTGAAGGGTTCTTTGTTGGCCGCAGGTTCGAGCCCTGCGCGCTCCACTCTGACCCAGACTCCCCTGCTTCGGAGTCGTCTTCCAGGTAAGTTCCCTTGACAATAGCTGTGCACCTCTTTTTGCGCTTCGGGCGAGCTCCCAGAAGCGTACGTGCTGCCTCCTCCTCACCTGAGGGGCTGGCCGTTCCCTTCCCCTCCCCCTCGGTAGTCGCAGTTTGATGCCGCGGTATCTCTGTCCCTTCTACCTCGAGTCTGCGCGGGAGGAAGAGCTCTCCGTCCGAGAGTGCAGCGTTCTCGGGCGGCGTTAGCTCGTCTCCCTTTCGTTTGTTACCCTGCTGCTGCTGGTATCGCGTGGGTGTCTCCTCGGGCACCACCTGTGGCGGTACGTTGATTCCCCCCGCAGTCTCCACCAAAACGTTGGGTGCAAGTAAATGCCCTGGCGTACCCCCCGGCACCGTGTTTTCGAGAGGGGGCCAGCTAATGCCTCGCACAAGTGCCTGTCCTCGCGCGCGCGCGCCCCTGCCCCTCGCGTGCCCCCGCGAGCCCTTGCTATCCAGGTGCTCTTGCACCTCTCCTTGCTTCACCCTCTGCCTACTCGATGTTAAATTGTCCATATTGAATTGATTGTTTGATTACGACGGTTCGGCCATCATGGCAGCCACACCGCGGTGTGGCATCTTTCCCCGCCGGAAAAAATCCTATCCCCTCGCATGGAAGCCGCTGTCGGTTTATCGGGTGGTCTGCCCTATCCATGCGAACCCCCCATCCCTAGCTCTTTCCAGTCGCCCGGCCGGGGATTCCCCTGCTAATCCGAGACAGGGTAGGCCACCGGCCGAGTAAGACCTTGCCGGATTTGCCCTACTGGACATCGGGTATGAGGAAATACTGACCGGGTAATCCTCCACGCATGCGCCCGGGGCACCAGGTTTGACTCCCAGATTGGCTCCAGTCAGCTGCAGGGAGCGGTTCTCCCACTTTGAACATGTGGTTTCCTGGGACCTTCGCCAGGGAACCGAGGTTCCGTGGACTAACGTTTACCCGTAATACGCCACAGAGGTCCGGTAAAGGTACTGACTTCACCCGCAGCCCCGGTCGGTCGGCAACTACTCCTTCCTTGGTTAGTCTCTGAGAAATCGCCCGAGGAGCCCCAACCGCATCCCATGTACGCATCGCCCATTCAAATCAGCATTCATACACCCAGCCCCAAGAGGCTGAGCCGACTTTTCTTAGTGGACGCTCGTCTAGAGTCACTTCCGCCACAAGGTTTTGAAGCCCCGGGGCGTCGGATCCCCAAGATTCATCGCGGCCGTCAAGCCCCTACACCACGACAAGGTGACAGCCGACGTAGGAGAAGGCAAACCTCCCCCTTTGCATTTTGTGCGAAAATTTTCGCGATTTTGATAAGTGTTGGAAAAGACTCTTTCAGGCACTATTCCGACGTTCTTTTGCAAGAGAAATTAATCGGGCGCAGTCTCGATACGTTGCGATCAACGCATCAAAACTTACAGCCGGAAAAGTAAGAACTTTGCTCGCTATTTCTTTCCTGTTAATCCCACGCTCTTTTCGCTGTGTTTTCTGAGTTCCTGGGGGTCCACTTGGTGAGAAAAGAATCATTCCAAGAAAATCTGAGACTGAAAATTTTCTTGTCGAAAACTAAAGAAATAGTAAGGCATTTGCATTTTTTTCGGAAATTCTCGCGATTTTGACAAGTGCTGAAATAGGTTTTCTCATACTCTATTGCAAAGTACATTTGCAAGAAAAATCGATTGGGCGCAGTCCCAATACGCTGCTATCAACGCATCAAAAGTTACAGTCGAAAAATGAAGAATCTTGCTTGCCATTTCCTTTCTGCTAATCACACGCTCTTTTCGCTGCGTTTTCTGAGTTCCTGGGGGTCCACTTGGTGAGAAAAGAATCATTCCAAGAGAATCTGAGACTGAAAATTTTCTTGTACAAAACTAAAGAAATAGTAAGGCATTTGCATTTTTGTCGGAAATTTTCGCGATTTCGACAAGTGCTGGAATAGGTTTTCTCATACTCGGTTGCAAAGTTCATTTGCAAGAGAAATCGATTGGGCGCAGTCCCAATACGCTACTATCAACGCATCAAAAGTTACAGCCAAAAAATGAAAAATCTTGCTTGCCATTTCTCTTCTGCTAATCACACGCTCTTTTCGCTGCGTTTTCTTAGTTCCTGGGCGTGCAATTAGTTAGGAAATGGTCATTTAAATCGAATCTTTCCGGCTCACAAACTGAAGAAAAAGTAAGGCTGACTCCGTCGTATTTTTGGCGAAAATTATATCGATTTTGTTAAGTGCTGGAATAAGTTCTTTCATGCACTATTTCGACGTAATTTCGCTGGAGAAGCCGATTGGGCGCAGTCCTAATACGCTGCGATCAACGCTGTGACAGGAAAATAAAACTCTTCACCGACGTCAAAACTCGAATTGACTACTAGAGAACTCAATCAACCCCCGAATCCTGATAATCGTCACTAACTCTGTAGGTAGAAAATTAGTAAAAACATAATCGTCATCTGTATTGTCAACTTATAGATTAGACCAAGTATCACGCTTCACGAGGAAAGACTCACACTGTGTTTGACCGCGAAATAAGCACCCCTGCCTGCATACGTTGTAGCAGGCCGGCAGCAAAGCGAAGACGCAAGATCAGCGCAGACTAGCTGCGAAGAATAAACACACTTCAGTTGTGAGTAGTCCTCGAGGAATCTCGGCCATATTAGGTTCGTTCCTGTCAAATTCAATATTATATTAACTGTTTCGTGTAATAGTTACTTCGACCATCTGTTGTCGATTTAACCAAGTTCGCTAATTGAGAAAGATAACTTGGTCCAGGATATCGTCAAGTAGTAAGTAAATAAATTCATATATCTTCGCCTATACGCTTTTCTATTGTCTTGCAATTACCTTTGGTCCTCCACGTATCCTCCTTGTGTTGTCTCTTCTATTTCAATAATCGAGCTAGCCGAATTCCTCATTTAATTATTTATTCATTGATGGTAAATTTATAGAAGGAAATTTAGGTATTGGTTCCTCAAACCAATTGGCGCCCAACGAATTTATAGAATAATTAACTAATAAGCCTAGAGCCCTGTCAGCCGACGGACCACGGCCGCAGCAGGTGGTGTGTATTTTTGTTTAATATTCGTCAAATTGTCTTTGCGACACGTACGCATTTGGCGCCCAACGTAGGGCACGCGTGGAAATAAATATTAAATTGTACATAAAGTAAATTATCAAATAATAGAAAGTAAAATTTTAAACAACGAATATGTTATTCGAGAAAGTTCGACTAACGTAGACTGTAGCGAGTGTACAGTCGCATTTTTACCCTCTGTCGTGAACTTGAAACGGATTAGTTTCTATGGGGCTGCGTAACGCTCGAATTTCGCTCTTTCTTCTTTTGTATTGTCTATATTCAACCACACTCTATCTCTCTCTGTCAAATAGCTTGCTATACTCTACTATATTTCTGTCTTTCTGTACTGAGTAACTGATATTCGTATATCACGCTTACATTGTTTTGTTATTCCTGCTATATAATATTACTAGTATTTATATTGTGTCCATATTATTATATTATTTCAGTGTATATTATCGCCAGCTTTATTCGGTCTCATGTAAGACTTGATCGCCATTGGTTCCATTATGGAAGGATTTAAATTAAAAATCATTGGAGATATTCAGATAGAACAAAATTCAAATTGAAAATTTCTGAATGAGTTTTGGCGAGATCAAAGAGTGCAATTAGTCAAATTAAAATTTATTACTGGCTATGTTTGTCACAACACCCAAAGGTAAAACCAGGTTGCAAACAAAAACATTAAGTGAAAATTTGTCAAAAAATTCAAACGTACAAAATAGAAATATTCCGCGTAATAAGACGCTCCCTACACCGTTTGGTGAGGATACGGCGAGTGGGGGTATTTCGAGTGAGCCCGTCCAAACGACGCTTGCTGTAGGTGCGGGGACAGAGGAACTTCTCACTACCCAAAGCGCTATTATCAATAACGAATCTTTGAGTGTTCCCTTCACGACTGCTTCGCGAAACTTGCCGGGAAGGGATAGGGGTTCACGACCAGCGACGCCGAGTCTGTATGTTTCACCACGACATTCCCCAATAGAATGAATGTTAAATTCAGTAATTGAAAGAATAGACGCAATTGAGACGGAAAATATGCGAGTCAAGACACTCGAGGGAGAATTAAATGATACGAACGAAAAATGGAATAAATGTGGGACGGGGCCCCTGGCCCTGTAAAGACGTGGTTGAGCGGTCGCCCGGGAGTGAGGACGAGCCTGACGAGAGTTAGTTGATGCCGAACCACGGTGAAAGGGAGACATGGGCTACATTTTTATCGTTCCTTTATATTTCAATAAAGGTAACAATTTTTATTTTCATTTTCTCATAACTCGTCTCGTGTGTTATCGATTCTCCTCACAATCCTCAAACCCTACATATGGGGGGCTCGTCCGCGATTGCGTTGAGATTTCGAGTGGAACTGTGACCACGAAAAGAGTGAGATTGTGGAAAAAGTCGAAACGGTGTGACGTCGTAAAGTCGTCAAGTCAAAAGCAGCTAAATCGGAAAAGGTGTCGATTCAAAACGTCGTCACGTTAAAAATTTTTTGATTCAAAAGTCGTGAGGTGATAAGTCGAAAAGTCGTTGAGTCGGGAATTATAAAGTCGAAAGTCGTTGATTCGAAAAGGTTGAAAAATATTCGAAAAATAAAGTCGCGAGTGATCATCGGTAACAACGTCGCATAATTAACAACAAAGTTGCAAGAAGTGAAAAAAGACGCAATAATGGTGCTGGAAACATCGAAAGAAGGCGCAGAGGACAAAGGAGGTGAAACAGGCAACCAAACAAAGCAAGCGAACTACCCACAACCATCGGGCTCGAGAGAGAGCGACGACGGAACAAAAGGGGGCAAGCAAGATGGAACGAGAACAAAAAAGGCAAAATTTCCCGCGTCCTCAACACCAAAGACAACAGTGATTACGCCCAGAGAACAGTTGGGAAGGTTGGGCTTGTCGACCAAGGGAATTGAAGCCGAACACATGAGTCGATTGAGACGACATGAAGAAAAAGATGATACAGACGAGGGAGGCGATGCGAACAAAGTAGTCGATAAAGAAGGTAATGGAGATACCGATGGAAATGAAGTCGATAAAGAAGACGAGATCGATAAAGAAGGAAGTGACGTGACATTGGACTCATCTCGCCACGAGGAGACCTCGGAAGAAGAAGGAGAAGCAGCACGTGGCGTCGAGAGAAACGACGCACGTACGCGAAGGAGAAGGACAGTCCGCATGGAGAGACGCGAGCGCAACATGCCGAGTTTATTTACGATAAAAGACGTCGAGGGAAGTATCTCTCATTTTTCCGGTGACGATAAGTTGCTAGTCAAAAAGTGGATAGACGAATTTGAGGACATGTCAGGGTTGTTACAATGGGACAATTTGCAGAGAGCGATTTACGCGAAACGATTGTTAAAAGGTTCCGCGAAACAATATATCGCTTTACAAAAAGAACTGACAACGTGGAAGTCGATGAAGAAAAGTCTTTTGAAAGAGTTCGAAAACAAAGTGAACAGCGCCATGGTGCATTTACAGCTGTCAAAAAGGAAGAGACAGGCGAACGAAACGCCGAGACAGGATGTTTACGCCATGAATACGATCGCAAGTCAAGGCGACGTCGAGAAAGAAGCCGTGATGCAGTACGTCATCGACGGCATACAAGACGACGAGGCGGCGAAGTCAATTTTGTACAGTGCGTGTAATATTAGCGAGCTCAGAAAAAATCTCGAGTGATACGACCGGATAAAAAAAAAACCTATGGTAAGACGCAGAAAAACAAATCAAAAGTAGTGACGAAAGACAATAAAAGTGACAAACCGAAAGGCGAGAAAGCGGCAAGATGCTTCGGGTGCGGTTCGAACGAGCATCTCGCGCGTAACTGTCCAAAAAAAGACGGAGGACCAAAATGTTTTGAGTGCAATAAGTTCGGGCATATCGCAGCGAAGTGTGACGGACGCGAGAAAACGACGGACGGTAACGTAAGGTCGGTGAATGTAGTGACTCACTCGTCAACGGACGACGAGATCACGGTCGAGTTAGACAATGTGAAAATACAGGCGATGATAGACACCGGTACGGACTATACGTTGTTACGACGCAGTGAATACCAGAAAATAGGCAGTCCGCCGCTGCGAGAGACCTTGAACACGTTCGAAGGATTCGGAAGTACGCGAGTGAAGTTGGACGGAGTTTTTCGTGCTACGGTGACGATACAAGGAGAAGACTACGATGGAGACATCTTTGTTATCCCAGATTACGCTATGAGTCACCTCATGCTGGCGGGGAAAAAGATCACGAGACAAATGAAAGTGGTGATACGAGGAGGGTTAATCACAATCACAAAGTTGCATACAAACAAAAGTCGAGACGACGGACTCGAACGAAAGGAAATTGCAGCAGAAGAGACGGACGACGTATTTCGCGAGCTGAGGTTAGTGAATCTCATCGAGACTAGGTCAGTTGATGTTAACGATCGATATCGTGAAGAAATCATCCTCGACAAACAAATCGACGAATGGTTGAAAGAAGGGGTTATTCAGCCGAGCAAGAGTAAATATTCGAGTCCAGTCGTGATTGTACAGAAGAAGAACAACGAATATCGAGTGTGTGTCGATTATCGTCAATTAAACAAGAAGATAGCGCGGGATCGTTTCCCGATGCCACTTATTGACGATCGGATCGATGCTCTCGCAGACGCAAGGGTGTTTTCAGTGCTCGATTTGAAGAACGGGTTCTTCCATGTTCCCGTTACACTGGAAAGCCGAAAGTACACATCGTTCGTTACACCAGACGGACAATACAAATTCGTAAAGACACCGTTTGGATTGTGTAAGAGTCCAACATTTTTTTTACGATTCATCGACGAAGTATTTCGGGATTTAATCCGGCGAAATATTGTTTGCACGTACTTTGATGATTTAATTGTGCCGAGCAAAGATGAAGACGAGGCCCTGGCCAATCTGAAAGAGACGCTGAAAGTTGCGGCAGAGAAGAGGTTATCCATCAACTGGAAAAAGTGCGCGTTCCTAAAGCGTCGCGTGGATTATCTTGGACATATCATCGCTGGAGGGACCGTCGGTCCTTCGCCGTCCAAAGTCAAAGCAGTCAAGAGTTTTCCGAAGCCTACGTCGAAGAAAGCAGTACAGAATTTTCTCTGTCTGACCGGTTATTTCCGGAAATTCGTCCGTGATCACTCAAAGATCGCAAAACCGTTGTCAGAGCTGTTAAAAATCAATCAAAGATTCCGCTTTGGGGCTGAAAAAGAAGAAGCGTTCGAACGATTGAAACAGCTGTTGCTTAGTGAACCGATACTACGAATTTATCGACCGGATGCGACGACGGAGTTACATACTGATGCAAGTAAAGAAGGTTATGGGGCTGCACTGCTCCAAAAGGGCGAAGAAGACGACCATTTCTACGTCGTGTATTTTACAAGTCGTAAGACGTCGGACGCAGAGAAGAAGCGACATTCATATGAGCTCGAAGCCTTGGCGGTAATACACGCGGTCAAAAAATTCCGAGTGTATTTGCTCGGAATAAAATTCAAGTTGGTTACGGACTGCTCAGCGCTTCAAAAAACTTTGAGTAAGATTGACATTTCACCGAAGGTCGCGAGGTCGGCCCTGATGTTGGAGGAATTCGAATACGAGGTGGAACACCGCGTGGGAACTCGTCTCAAGCACGTCGACGCGTTGAGCCGATATCCTGTGATGACCGTCCAAGACCGGATCACGCCGGTGATACGAAAGGAGCAAGATAACGAAGAAAGATTGCACGTAATCAAGAAGGTTCTCGAGACGGAGCCGTACGAAGACTATTCATGCGAGAATGGGATCTTGATGAAACGAGTGTGAGACAGAAGTGTCGTGGTGCTTCCGACGAGCATGCACCCAGAAATAATTCGAAAGACACACGAAAATGGGCATTTCGGGGTCAAAAAGATGCTCGAGAGCATCAAATCGGAGTATTATATTCCCAATTTGAAGGAAAAACTCGACAAATACGTCAGCTGTTGTGTGCAGTGCATCCTGGCTGAAGGGAAGCGAGGAAAGAAGGCAGGAAAGCTGCAGACGATACCGAAGGGTGACGTCCCGCTTTCAACGTATCATATGGACCATCTGGGGCCGATGACAGTGACGTCGAAAATGTATGAATATCTGTTCGTGGTAGTCGATGGGTTCTCCAAATTCATTTGGATCTATCCGACGAAGACGACAAGAACAAGCGAGGTCTTGGATCGATTAAAGACTCAACAGAAGGTGTTCGGAAACCCGAAACGGATCGTTAGTGATCGGGGGACGGCATTCACGTCGGCGGAGTTCAAGAAGTACTGCATCGGAGAGAATATCGAACACGTTCTAATAACAACGGGTGTGCCGAGAGGGAACGAACAAGTCGAAAGAATAAATCGAATAATTATTCCGATCTTAACGAAGTTGGCGTACGAGAGTCCGGATCGATGGTATCGACACGTTGACCAAGTCGAGTGTGCCATCAACAGTACGTTTCAGCGGGGCGTGGGCTTGAGCCCATTCGAAGTACTCTTTGGGGTGAAAATGAGGCAAAAAGAAAGCGTCGAAATACTCGATTTAATCGAAAAGGAGGCGGTATCGCAATTTGACGAAGAACGAGAGGCATTGCGAGTGCTTGCATAACAAAACATTGGTAAAATCCAAGAAGAAAACCGAAGGACGCACGATCGAGGTTGCAAGCCAGCAACAAAATATCGCGTAGGTGACCTGATTGCGGTCAAACGGACGCAATTCGGTCCGGGGTTCAAATTGAGGGACACATATTTGGGGCCCTACAAGGTGACACGAGTCAAGGGACACGATCGATACGAGATGATCCGACAGACCGAGGGTGAAGGTCCTCGTATCACCACATCGTCAGCAGATCAAATGAAACCGTACGAGGTTTATTCTCCGGAGGCCGGAGAATTGCAGGAAAGGCCGAATGTGGGACGGGGCCCCTGGCCCGGTAAAGACGTGGTTGAGCGGTCGCCCGGGAGTGGGGACGAGCCTGACGAGAGTTAGTTGATGCCGAACCACGGTGAAAGGGAGACACGGGCTATATTTTTATCGTTTCTTTATATTTCAATAAAGTCAACAATTTTTATATTCATTTTCTCATAACTCGTCTCGTGTTTTATCGATTCTCCTCATAATCCTCAAACCCTACATAAATTTCTCACATTGAATAGGGTTGAAAACCCGCCACGTCTCAACCTTACGTCTGAAACAGGGGGGTGGGGCGGCCGACAGTGCGGCCTTTATTAACGATACTTCTGATAGTGACAAAAATAGTGATGTTTACAGAAATCAAGATAGTTTCGCGCATTTTTCGAATCGTGAAGTGCAAAATTTTTCGAGGGAAAGGTTGCTTTATCCTGCCAGGGCTTTTGTACCATATCGTCGTCAGAACGCAACGTTGAATGCAGTAGACGCTGTATCATCGAACCATTTAACGGACACCGAATTGTTTCGATCGTCTGAAATCGGGCAAGGAGGAAATTTAAACCAAAACAGGGAAATTATAAGAGAAAATATAGTAGACGCTAGATCGTCGAATACTTTGAATAATCTTGAGCTGCCCAGGACGTCTGACACCAGGCAACGCGATAATTTAATTCAAAAGGTCGGCGAAAGAGGTTTTCGTCGGGTTCATTTTCATAATGAAAATAGATTGAATAATTTAAATGTTCGTTTGTCAAATTCGACTCGAGAATCCAGGATAATAAATTCGGATGTCACCCAATTTGATCGACAGTGAGAGAAGTATAAAATAATCGAGTGAAATTAACAGTGAATCACCGAAAACCCGAAGGTGAGGAACTATCGGAAGAAACTTTCTTGACTAAAGAGGAATACTTACGAATGTTTCAAAACGAAAGCCAACCAACGCAAAATAGGTTTTCAGCTCAAAATTATCCGCAAAGATACGAAGAATTCCCAAATATAACTAGGAGGGGGGCCCTCCCTTGGCCAAATGGTGAGTCGAGCGACAGCGACGAAGACGCGACTAACAACAGACAATACCGCCGTTCGCAGGAAAGGTATAACGCTATCCCGACCAATAGATTCGATGGGAACAGAATTAATTCACCACCGCTAGCAAATGACCAAGAACTTGACTTCGCGATGAAAATCGGTTGAATTGTCAGCAACTGGAAAATCTCATATCCTTAAACAGAGAAGGATCCCGAGCAATTTTCGTTAATTCTCATAGATCAATTGGCCGTAAGCGGGATACGTAAAGACGCGTTTATGCCCTGTTTGTCAAATGTTTTCGAAGGCCTCTACAGGGCATAGTACTTACTGAATCGACAATACTGGCGTAATTGGAAAGACTTCACGCGTGCCTTTCGTTATCAGTGGGGAGTAAGAAAAGAAGATGGCGTTCTTTTCATGGAAGTACGCGACTTAAAATTCAAAAAGGGCGAAACCTTAGCTGAGCTCGCATGCCGAGCTCGCTCAATTTTCGAAAGAATGCAAATTTAATCCGCGGTTAACCTTCGAAATCCTTAATTTGCAAATTAATGATTACAATGAATTCCTACATTATACAAACGAGCGGAGTTACCTCTATCGCTGATCACTAGAAGCAAAGAAAGAACCAAGAGAAAAAACTAACAAATCGGAATTAAGGCGTTTGCAAGTGGATACGGAGGAAGACGATGACGATCAAACAAGTCAAGACGAAGACAGTGACGGACAACCATCTGACCTACGAACGATACAAAAGAAAAACACTCGCACTGATAGGAAAGGGACATAGTCACCAAATAACTCGAAACCTTTGGTAAAACAAAGACTTGACCGGAACCTCAAAAATTTCGAGAAAGACAACAAAATTTCAGCGACCATCACGAATGCTCAATCGGAAACAACATCGACGAAATTTGTCCTAGATCAGAGGAAAATGCTTTGTTACAATTGCAGCGATGAAGGACGTACTGCACGCTCCTGTACCAAGGATCGGCAGATCGTATGTCACATTTGCCGAACTATTGGTCACGCGTATAAAGACTGCCCTACGCTCGCGGGAAACGACAAAGCCCAACAGTAGTCAAACCTCAAGCTACTGTTATAGAGTGCACGAACGAGGTAAAACAACCAAAAGAAACGGATAAAATCGAAATCCAACAGACGAAAACATTAGACAAAACGGAAATTGCCCCACCGTCAACGGCATCGACTCAAGCGCAGAATGTAGAATCAGACAAAGACGGAACCCCAAGGAACTTGGAAATAATAACCGAGTTATCGAGCGACTCAGATTGGTCAGACGACGAACTCGACGTAACGGGACCGGTTAAAGTGAACGAACTCAGCGTGGAAGTAATACGGCTGTCGACGCTGGAAGTAGACGTAAGCCCCGATACTTCCACTGACCGTACCCGAAAAGACGGTCTGGACACAGAAAATTTAAAAAACTGGAGACCAGTCGGGTTACGCCCACAACTAATTCATCGTTTGACACAGAGGCGAATTTCCTGCGCGAATAACGGTACTACCGGGCCAAATAAAGTCATGGAAATACCGGCAGAGATTTCGATTTTTGGTGAAAAAATCCACGAAATATTAGACAGCGGGAGCGAGAGATCATATTTGAAACAGAAAAGGTACGATCGGGTAAAATATCTTCAAATTAAGGAACTCTCCGCTGATTCGACATCCTAGAACGGAATACGACTAGGCGATCAATCGATTGTCAAATCTAAAGGGGGCACGTGTTTCGCTTTGACGTAGGTGACGTATATGCTCCACAATGGTTCAGCGTCCTCTCGAATTTGTCAGGTGATTTAATTCTTGGCATGGATTCTTGGACGTCGTTCAAAGTCAAAACAAACCCAATGTCGAAAACCTGGACTTTAGACGGAAGCAAACACTCATATCCAATGTCACAACGCTACATTAAACGAACGGAGCTTAAAGCCTTGACAGTCGAACAGACAGATGAACTGAGAAGTTTCCTCGACACTGAATTCTCGAAATTAAACAAAGAATCCACCGGAATAACAAACTTAACCGAACACGTTATTGAGTTAAATGACCATACTCCACACCGACGGAAACCCTATCGATGTAGCGAAGTCGTCCGCGAATTTATCAACAAAGAAGTCGATCGGTTATTGGAAAAGGGATACGTAGTATGGAGCAAGAGTGATTGGGTATGTTCACCGGTCGTAGCCCCAAAAGCGAACGGAGGCTTAAGATTTTGTATAGATTACCGTCCTGTTAATCGACAAACGGTGAAACCGGCTTACCCCCTTCAACAAATGAAATCAATTTTGTCTCAATTACATGAAGCGAAAATAATATCAACTCTAGATACGAGCGAGACATTTCATCAAATCCCCATGGAAGAGAAAAGTCAAAAATACACCGCGTTCGTCGTCGAGGGTAAAGGGTTGCTTGAATGGGTTGGGATGCCGTATGGCTTAACAGGAGCCCCTTCCACGTTTCAATGCTTGATGGAAAAATTAAAACGACGAATTAAGGAATTAATTTTGGAAAGAAAACTCCCAAATAAGTGGGCCGACCAAGTATTTGCGTATCTAGACGATTGGATAGTAGTCAGTCAAAATCTAGACGAACACCTTGCGCTTTTGTCACTATTATTCGAGGTATTACGGGAAGCGAAATTGATAATTAACCGCGAAAAGAGTAGTTTTGCTTGTAAAGAAGTCAAATTCCTCGGTTATATGGTGCACGAACATGGCATGAGGCCCAACCCGGAAAAAATTCAACCAATCCTCGACTTCCCAGTGCCGAAAAACAGGACACAACTACGACAATTTAATGGACTTGTACACTGGTACCATCGAGATTTAAAAAACATCGGTAGGGTGCAAGGACCCCTGAATAAACTAACTAGCCCGAAAGTTCCGTGGAAATGGACAGAGAACAAACAAAATTCTTTCGACGAAATTAAATCTGCGCTGACCAACGCCCCGAGGTTATACACGCCGATACCAGGACAACCATTCACTCTGTATACGGACGCCAGTGATTTTGGCCGAGGTGCGATTCTAGTTCAACAAGACCCCGACGGAGATCAGAAACATCTGTTGGAAGCTCTAAGTCACCCCCTGAGAGGCGCAGAATTACACTATACAACCACTGAGAAAGAATGCCTAGCAGTAATATGGGCTGTCGAAAAATTGCGGTGCTACCTAGAAGGTATGTCCTTCAAGGTCGTTACAGATCACCAAGCTCTCCAATGGCTTTACGGATTAAAAAACCTCTAGGCTGACTTGCGAGATGGGCAATATACTTTTTGCAACATGCAATGACGGTCGAATACCGGCGCGGCACAACGAACGAAGCACCGGATGCGCTATCGCGCATGTACGACATCGATGTTGATCCTCTCGATTGGGAAAAGGTTATCGAACAAACCATTCAAGGACGTATCAAGCTCACAACTATTTGTGACAAAGACTGGTACGATACAAAACGAGAACTCGTGAGTAAATACCCAGACAGATTCTCGGAGCGGAAAATCGACAACGACGAATTGTACTGTCACAGACCAGATTACGCTAAACTGTTGATTGACGACGGAAATCCGTGGAAAAAAGTTGTCAAAGCAGACGAAGTTCCGTCCGTCTTGCGAGAGAACCACGAAACCCCGCAAGCAGGTCACTTAGGCAGGGATAACACGTACGAGCGCATCAGGCAAAATTATTATTGGCCAGGTATGACACGAGATGTGAAAACTTATGTTGAAACTTGCGAAATATGCATGAAAGTCAAATTTGATCGAAACCCCTCAAAAGGACCGTTAATGACGGGACCCCTGCTCAAATCGTGGGCACAACTGTCGATAGATACAATAGGACTCTTTACACGTTCGAAAAAACGCAACGCGTATATAATCGTAGTACAAGATCTGTATACTAAATTTGTCGAATTATTTCCCGTACACCAACAAACCGGGAAAGCAGTAGTTGAAATTCTAGAAATTGTATTTGACAAATAGGGAACGATTCCGGAATCAATCATTTCAGACAACGGTACGGAATACGTAAACAAACAGGTTAAAGCACTATTAACAGCGAGGAAAATAAATCGTATAACTACCGCGTTAGCGCACCCGCAGGCTAACCCAGTAGAGCGCGTGAATAGAACGATAAAACCTATGGACGCGGCTTTCATAACCAAAAATCAAAATGAGTGGGATACAAATTTGACAAAGCTCCAACTCGCGTATAATACCGTGCCGCATTCTGGCAGTAGAGTCACCCCGTTTTATCTGAATAACGCGAGAGAAGCCAATATCGGACCGCGAGGACGTTTTATTGACGACAGTCAAATGATAACAGACGAACTGGTAGCCGATTGGGTGAAGAGAAAGCTAAGTTTGACGAGTTACGATACGAAGTCGAAAGCCGGATAAAATCACAAACTGACAAGCGACTTGCCAAAGCTAATTCAGATGGACCACAGCAATTTAATTTAAAAATCGGAACCGAAGTTTATTACCCCAACAAAAAACTAAGCAACAAAGCCGAAGGTTATTCCGCCAAGTTAGCACCTCGATACCTTGGCCTTGCCATAGTAAAACAAATAATTTTTGAGAAATAAAGTTTTCGTACTCTCGCGTTCTTTCCTTTGATTCGTCGAGCGCCTGAGAGCACTCCCAATGGCGTGGCCAGTAGGGCAGCCAATGAACGCGAAAAAGAACGTTCGAGAGTGGCTTGTGCCGAAAGCGCGGTCAGTTGTTGTCTAACATCCGTGTAACGCAGCTATTATATTTTGTCTAATAAATCATACTCTCTTAATCCTCATTCATCCTCGTGTTCGTGTTTAATTGAAACCCGAAGGAACAAAAATCAAGGTCTTTGTTCCAAGAATAATCGGACCAATGGTTGTCAAACCAGTTGACAAGAATGATAAGGTCATAGGGAAATATTATGTAACCGATCTGAAAATACCACGACGAAGTTTGCGTAACTGTTGAAATTTATTCCTGACAGCCAAATCAACATTCGACAAGAACTTGACAGCCGAGTTCGAGTACTGACTGAAAACTTAGTCAACAATCTCGACGAAATGAGTGATGCAGGAAAGCCAAGCCCGGCATCTACATCCATGGACGACGAATTAGAACTGGAGGAATTGCTGAAGAAAAAGCTAGAGATCGAAGATCGTTTTAATATGCTCCGAGTCAGGATCCAAATTCGACATGACTACATAGAATCAGAAACTGGAACCTCGGTCGAATCAGAAGATTCAAACGATTTCGGAGAAACCGTTGTCAACGTGATCCCTGGGGCATTGGCAATCATTCGTGAAATATGAAGCCGCCCACCACCAAAATTGAAGCAAACTAAACCTACAAGAGTTTCAGCGGCTGAAATACATGCCGAAAACATAAAACGAAACCGCATTCCGACGAAAGATCACCCAACTCACATGTCAATAAGCCTGGGACGAGCTTTAAAGACTACTGATGATCCGAAGGCTGTGATTGCACCATCAGTAATGGTACAGCCACTGCCTCTGAAGAAGCTGTCATCCTTCGACGAGATGTTGAAGGAACTGAACGTCTCGGAACTGGCAAATCCCACAGGTGAAAGACAATCCCTCTATCTGGCTGATTGTTGAATCGTTAGTCAAAAGTTATTAAAAGATCTGATCATCAAACGAGCCCAGAGCCTCGTCGCGCGAGTTGAATCCGCCAAGGTTGACAGAGGCACACAAACATTTGTGACGACCGTCAGGAAACCACACGTTGCTGGATGCGTGAACTGCCGCTCCAGAGAATATCATTACAAAGACTGTCACCTACCTTTCAGGCCAGGTTTTTGCCTAATTTGTGGAGCTGATGGATTCGATACAGTCGACTGTATTTATCCTCATGGGGTCGAACACGAAGACGCGAGATCGGCGCAGACTAGCTGCGTAGAATAAACACACTTTAGTTGTGAATAATCCTTGAGGAGTCTCGGCCGTATTAGGGTCAATCCCGTCAAATTCCATATTATATATAACTGTTGTGTGTAATAGTTACTTCGAGCGTCTGTTGTCGATTTAACCAAGTACGCCAATTAAGAAGGTTAACTTGATCCAGGATATCGTGAAGTAGTAAGTGGATAAATTAATATATCTTTGCCTATACGCTTTTCTATTGTTTTGCAATTACTTTTGGTCCTCCCCGTATCCTCCTTGTGTTGTCTCTTCTATTTTAATAATCGAGCTAGCCGAATTCGTCATTTAATTATTTATTCATTGATGGTGAATTTATAAAAAGGAATTTAGTTATTGGTTCCTCAAACCAACTGGCGGCCAAGGAATTTATAGAATAATCAACTAATTAGCATAGAGCCCTGTCAGCCGACGGATCACGGCCGCCGCAGGTGGTGTTTATTTTTATTCAATATTCGTTAAATTGTCTTTGCAAAACGTACGCTGTCTCAACGCATCCAAAGTTACAGCCGAAAAACGACGAAATTTGCTCGTTATCTCTCTCCTCTTGATCCATCGCTCATTGCGCTGCGTTTTCTGAGTTCCTGGGGGTTCAATCGGTCAGTAAATGGTCATTTAAATCGAATCTGAGACCAAATCTTTTCAGCTTGCGAACTGAAAAAATAGTAAGGCTGACCCCGTCGCATTTTTGCCGAAAATAATAGCGATGTTTACATGTGCTGCAATAGGTTCTTTTATGCACTATTTCAAAGTAATTTTGCGAGCGAAATCGATTGGGCGCAGTTTTAATACGCTGCGATCAACGCATCAAAAGTTACAGCCAAAAAACGAAGAATTTTGCTCGCTGTTTCTCTTCCGTTGATCCAACGCTCTTTTCGCTGCATTTTCTGAGTACCTGGAGGTTCAGTTAGTCAGGAAAGGGTCACCTAAATCAAATCTAAGACCAATATTTTTCGGCGCGAGAACTGATGAAATAGTAAGGTTAACCCCGTCGTATTTTTGGGGAAAATTATGGCGATTCTGACAAGTGCTGGAATAGATTTTTTCATGCACTATTCCGACGTCATTTTACTAGGGAAATCGATTGGGCGCAGTCCTAATACGCTGCGATCACCGCATCGAAATTTACAGCCGAAAAACGACGAATTTTGCTCGCTATTTCTCTCTTGTTGATCCCACGCTCTTTTCGCTGCATTTTCTGAGTTCCTGGGGGTCCAATTAGTCAGGAAAGAGTCATTTAAATCAAATCTAAGACAAAAAATTCTCGGCTTCAAAACTGAAGATATGGTATATAGATATCCTTCACAGGTCTATGAGAGTTGTTTTGAGTGATTGGTGCTAATTTATAATAATGACAATAGGAAAAGGTCGTCGTTTAAAATAAATGGTTCGAAATGACTTAACTGTTAAAAGATAAAGTATATTTTGTAACAATGAATGAGGATAATGACTTAGAACCCGAAAGTGACAATTTATAAAGTGTTTGAGTTTATACGACAATCCACGCCGACGAACGAATATATATATTCAAATGCAGAGAAGCTGCGGAATCACTAAATTTGACCGTTTGCTTGTATGACCAAATCGTGTGTTATTCTGTTCTAAATGATATTATTATTTGATACCAAGAACATTCATCCTGAACGATTCTTATATCTAGCTGGTCGGTGATTATTATATGGTACCTCTTTTTTTAGATTAATTGTAACTTATGTTAACAATCCAATCCTACGATTCGGATCAGTCGATCCGTGGAATTATATGCGTTTCTTGGCTCTAATTTGAGCTCGCAAAAAATTGATTCGGGGGCCGAGCAGTAGACAGGAGAGTATCTCTCTGAATAGCGAAGGTTATTATCTACAGCTAGGCGCCAATTCTATCTTGCTGTATTTTGCTGTGGAACTCTATGAGAAAATTTATATTGATATTCTCAGAAAACAACACTGAATGTTCGACAGTAGCTAGTGAAGCTTGCCACTTGGTTTTGTTTAATACGACGTTATGCAAAATTTTCAATGATGTTGAAGAGCACTACTCAAATTAACTTATCTTCAGATGCGAAGTTCAGCGAGATTGAGAGCCGTCGGTCATGTAGGTCGGTGTTCGTAGAATTCTGGAGCAGAGCCTCACCTCGAGATCGGAAGGGTTGATGAATCCGGACGATGATGAACGTCGGGGACTTAGTCTTTGTGAATTTAGAATGATAGTCTACTATCAAAAGCTATGGTTTGAAAATGTCAATTTGATTCACTGACTGTTTGTATATATATATTAAAAATGATTCTAACGATTATTAATTAAAGATGATAATGTAGCTGGTTATTATTATAAGCACTTAATATTACCTAATTCAGTTTGAATCAGGGCCGAACTTGATTTAATTAAGGAAAATAGAATGGCATAAGAAATGCCTATTCGCGAAATAATGAGAAATAGTAAAGAACAGTAAAGATGTAAACGTAGAAGATAGTGAGTCTTTTGCGGCTAACAGAATAACGGAATGCTCGAATTTGACGAATTAGCGGGAGACCTTAGGCCGGTCACAATCAAGATTTTCCGTCGCTACTCTTGCTCGAGAGGGCTAATCTGGGTAGACGTCCACGCACTTCGCGACTTGACAGACGAAAGACATCGCTGCTTGGGCTTGAGGGTAATAATAACGAAAATGGAATGGTATCTGCAGTTGCAATAAGTTGCAACGGTAATTAGCCAATGAAGTGCGAGGGCGACCTCCCGGTGCTCAAATCTAGGTCAGCGTTGGTTCGCGTATTTTGACGGTGTTTCGACGATTCTCAATCTCGTCACTTACACGTATAAGATGTTGACAAAAGGTATCTTAAGATAATTCTCACGCATTCATCCACACATCTCAAGCGATAATCTATATTAATTTGGTGGTTCCAAAGGTAATGGTTTATCCTAATTAATTATCATAATTTTGACTTAAAATGCAAGATATTCCCGGGCTGAGCGCCGCTGTTACTAGCTCAGCAATTCTATAGCGCAATTCCTGGTGTCGGCAAACAAGATACAATGTCAGCGGATGCCGAGGACTGTACATGACCTTATTATAATATGAGATTGTGATGAGATAATTGAAGAAATTGGAGAAATGAAATGAAATGGAATTTCGAAATGGTACGCCAAGGCGGTACGTCGGGGCGTAACAGTACACTGGAATTCTGCTAAAAGCGTTTTCCATCTAACCAGTCTAGCACATGAATTTTTATTTTTATGAAACCACGAGAGTGCCTTCTGGTCTGAAATTACAGTGAATTCCCTGCCGTTGTAGGGTCTCAAATAGCTTATGCACCAGACTACAGCTAGAAGTTCTTTCTCAAATACCGAATAATTTTTCTCTGCAGATGTCAAAACTCTGGAGATGTAAGCGATGGGAAAATCTTTACCTATTTCTCCTTCGCTCAATACTCCTCCGATCGCGTATCCTGAGGCGTCGGTAGAGACTCAAAATGCTTTTTCGAAATCTGGATATGGTAATATTGGTTTTACGCATAATTTATCGCGTAAGGTTTCAAAAGCTTCTTGGTATTGGTCTTCCGATTTGAATTTCTGATCCTTCTTTAATAGGTTAGTGAGAGGCTTTGCTATTTTGGAGAATCCGGGTATGAAACGTCGATAATACCCTGCTAAGCCGAAAAATTGTTCAACATTTCTCGGATTTTTAGGTACCAGAATTTTTTTCACTGATTCTATCTTCTTGGGGTCTGGTTCGACTCCCCTGTCGCTAATTATATGTCCTCAATATGTTACTTTATGACATAGAAATTCGCACTCATCTGGTTGTATTAATAATTTGGCATTTCGTAATTTGTTCATCAATCGGTTCACTTTTCTCTCATGTTATTCTAAGGTAGAAGCATAAATGACAATGTGGTGCAAATACACGAACAGTTTTACTTCCTGAAGTCCCAAAAGTACCTGATTCATTAGTCTTTGGAATGTTGCTGAGACGTTTTTCACGCCAAAGGGCATGCGCGTAAATTCATAATGCCCGTAAGGTGTTGAAAAAGCTGTTTTACTTGCGTCTTCTTTTGCCATTGGGATTTGATCAGACCCTGACGCAAGATCGAATACTGAAAAATAACTTGCGTGTCCTAGCCGATCTAGAATTTCCGTTTTATTTGGGAGCGGGTACGCATTGCAAATATTTTTTTTATTCAGACCTCATAATCAATAACAAATCGCCATCTTTTGTTACCTTTCGAGCCGGGTTTTTTGGGGACAATCCATGAAGGAGAATTGTCTGGCGATACGGATGGTCTGATCACGTCGTTTTCCTGCATTTCCTGCACTTGTCGAGATATTTCTTTCTTATGTATACGTTGTAACCAATATTTTTAGTTTGTGTGTGCGAGGGTTAAGGGATAAGTGAAATAAGATTGGTTACCCTACGGCGCAGTTACTAACCTGGATAATTAGATATTGAGAGATAATAAAAGAGAAAGATATGATTGTTGGGCGCCAGACGCACATGCGTCAGAAAATAGATAATTGGAGAAAAAAAAAAATGAGCCGTCACGGGACGCCTGGCAGATGTGAAACATCGACATTATTTTGTAAAATTAAAATTAATTATAATTAATAATCAATTTAAAAAAATTAAAATTAATTAAAATTAATATTCAATTAAAAAAAAAAAATGAGCCGTCACGGGACGCCTGGCAGATGTGAAACATCGACATTATTTTGTAAAATTAAAATTAATTATAATTAATAATCAATTTAAAAAAATTAAAATTAATTAAAATTAATAATCAATTAAAATATAAAAATATAATTAACTTACTGATGACTTGATAGTGTGTCATCGGGTGATTTTGCTTTTTTTGCAGGAGGCTGATCACTTTCACTCTCTAAATTATTACTGTCAGACATTTTATTATCAGAATAATTTGTTTTCAAGTAAAACACAGGTTATGTGTACTGTAGTAAACAAAAACAAAAACAAAACACTGTATACACTCCGGGAGTATACAATGCACAGTCGATTGCGCACGGCGACGCGTCGCCACACCGTACTACCATCATATAGCGTGGCGACGCGTCGCCACGGCTTGCGTCGCCACGGCTTGCGTCGCCACGCCAGAAATCGGTTTTACGTGCGGCTATAGATGTTTCACATCAAAAGATATGGATAAGGACAAGATAAGGTTCTACGACGGTTTTGCACAGCTTGGTCAGTATAGACAAGGTAATGGTAGAGGGGAGGGGTTGAATCCAATAGATAAAATAAGAAACAGGTGAAGCAGAAATAATATCGAATATATTGGCTAAGAAGAGATAAATTTTAATAACAAGCAAACAACTGAAGAGGTTGAGATACAATTAAGATAGGTGCGATAATTAATTTACAGCCAGAAAAAAGTTGAGCGAGAGATTTAACAAATGACAGAACGTTTTCATAATAAACAAGAGATATGCGTAGGCTCGCGATACTATCATTCGAGGTAATAATTAACACGGTTTTATAATGAATAGGCAAAACAGAAAAAGATATACGGTACTTAAATCAAGCATTGATCAAGCAAACCATAAAATATGACAAGCGATTGTAAGAAAAATGCGAAATACAAAAATTGTAATAATTATCACATTACCAGAATTATCAGAGATATAACAGAGGCAGGGAATTATGAATTACGAGGTAAATTCAAGGAAACAGGTCAAGTAGAGAATTATTATGAAATATAGATACTCACAGATAATACGTAGTCTCTAGTTTGCGATACGTGCGAGAAGAAAGAAAGATAATATTCGGTACGGTAAAAGATAATTTCAGGATTAAGACAAATAATACTCAAGAGAATTAATACGCAACATACAACAAACTAAAGAGACTACGGACAACTACGATCAGCGGTATTAGCGAAGAAAATAATGAAAAATATGTTATTCGATACGGTGCAATACTCCAAAGTCAGAAAAACGACTAACCGGACCACGCGGTACACTGACTAAGATAAATTGATCAAAGATAATAGGTAAAGAAACAGTTACGAATTAATGAGAGAAAGTATAGCGAAATAGTAATGCTCAATAGCTAAGATAAGAATTGATCAGTTAACAGAACACGCTGCTATACAGCGATATTAGATATTTAGGTATTCTAGAAGAGAGAGATAACAAAATAAAGCAATAGTCACTAACAATGCGTAAGTAAGAGTCAACCAGTTGCGAAGTTACTTGCAATAAGAAATAGAAAGGGACAAGATAAAAAATAGTAGAGAATAAGGTACGAGCCCAGGTCGCTCACGCAGACCAACTGCAAATTAGAAAGAGAGAGAGAGAGAGAGAGAGAGAGAGAGAGGGAGAGGGAGAGGGAGAGGGAGAGGGAGAGGGAGAGGGAGAGGGAGAGGGAGAGGGAGAGGGAGAGGGAGAGGGAGAGGGAGAGGGAGAGGGAGAGGGAGAGGGAGAGGGAGAGGGAGAGGGAGAGGGAGAGGGAGAGGGAGAGGGAGAGGGAGAGGGAGAGGGAGAGGGAGAGGGAGAGGGAGAGGGAGAGGGAGAGGGAGAGGGAGAGGGAGAGGGAGAGGGAGAGGGAGAGGGAGAGGGAGAGGGAGAGGGAGAGGGAGAGGGAGAGGGAGAGGGAGAGGGAGAGGGAGAGGGAGAGGGAGAGGGAGAGGGAGAGGGAGAGGGAGAGGGAGAGGGAGAGGGAGAGGGAGAGGGAGAGGGAGAGGGAGAGAGAGAGAGAGAGGGAGAGAGAGGTAAGAAAGCGATAAACTGAACCTGTTGATAGCGGTAATAATAATAGATACTGCGAGAGCACGTCTTTATTTTTATTTTTCGAGAACTATATTTTATTACTCGAGAACTGAACGTAGAGTGTCGAGATGAGCGATGATCCTGATTTTCCTCGTGCTGCTATCACGTGATTCTTTTTGCCTTATCTAAATCTCTATCTAAATCTAAATCTAAGAAATCTCAAATTTGCGTTATTCTAATTCGACCAGCAGGTCGCGTAGGTCTGGTCTACAGATAGGCGGCGATAATCCCTCGTCGCTTGTTTTTCTTCTTCCTGGCTGACAGGTATCGAGGTATCGGGACGTCGGAAGGTGGTCGGAGATGTTTACCCTCAGCTGTGCTGTATCGTTGGTGAGAGGGGAGGTCGTACCGCTCATGTGTTGCGATATTGAGGTGTGCGATAATATTGCGTCACCGATTTCTTGGACTTGCGACCGATTGTACTTCACTCCTTGCTTTACTAGTTCTTCCCGTTGTACCTATTGCGTTGGCGCTGCATCCCGGTCCTCGCTTATCGGAGCCCTCATGCCGGAACGATCTGGTGGTGATGACCCTCGACCCGGATCCCCATACTATATCCACCAGATCCACGTGGTCAGCATAGTCTAGCCTATTCCACGCCACAGCCCTTCGATAGGACGGTTCATTAAGAGAAAACCGTCCTCTATTTGATAGACAACGACTTAGTAGGTGTCATGGTCGGTTCACCTCCAGGCTCATAAGTATCGTCGACGGGAGGCTTTTTTGTGTTTTTGACGCACAGCCGTGTACGCCATCTGGCGATGCATCCGAGCGGTAGAAGCATTGATTCGTGGTTCAGCTCCTGGCCGATAAGTCTGAAATAGTTCGAGGTACTGTTTGTGCATTACGTACGACCCTGTTCACAACTTAGATAGGCATCCATCGGAAGTGGTTTCAGCGGTATTCGTTCGTCTGTTGTCGGTGGTGGTCGGTGTTGAGCTGGTACGTGACCCCTGTCAGGCAGTGTCCTGGTATCGTGAAGCGGAAGTCTCGTAGATGGTTCTCGTAGAACGTTACAAAATTAGAAAATAGAATAGAATTAGCTTGTTCACAACAACATTGTGAACGCAACTCGTTGGTCGCGCGCCTTCCAACCCACGCGAGGCAACCGGCCTTTCACACTTTCCAATCACGCGACCCAGAAGAAAGTGTGACGTCACGCGCGCCGCTCACGCCACCCACGCAGCCGAGCGCGTTGCGTAATCAACCAACGTGGTCTCCCGCTGCCAAAGACCAACCGAGGCTGCAATAAGAGACGACCGATCAGACCGATCGGCAGGACACTTCGGGTTCACCTCGTCTTGACCAACCCTACTGACGCTGACGCTACAACGCTACGCCTTACCTACGCTTTAACGCTACGCCGACGTTACGCCACTACGACAATTGACTGACGCTACAACGACACGTTCGAAGACAGACCGGACAGCAGACTGATTGCATGACGGATCCTGTTTATCTGGCTGCGGCCAGCCCACATACAAACAAAGCAGCTTTGAACCCTCCAGCTCCTTGGGTACTGCACTCTATCGATATCCCGTCACGGCCTCTCACCAGACCTCCAGCTGTCCTACTTTCCTTGTGGGATGTACGGAGAGCTCGACTAACATCACCTAGCTACTACAGACGCATCCCGGCTCCAGTTTCCCCGTTTCCCGAGCCGCAGCGCTCGTTCGTGTTGACTGCCACCCAGACAACCGACAGTGAGTGGGAGTCTCCAGTAAAGACGACTGAGAACCGCCATCCCCCGACACCACTAAGCTCTCCAGAGAGCCGGTACACGCCACCACCAAGGACTGAGACTGACCCCCCTCGACGCCCGACATCCTCGCTGCAGCCTCCACCACAATTCAAAAGGACAAAAACCTCTCCTATTATCACGTGGCAACCATTATTCTAACTTGTACATATGTAAATAAAATAAATAAGATGTAAAATAAACTCAAAAACAAAAAACTCATCTTTGACTTCAGCGACTCACACCTTCCACGCGGTTCGGTCGAACTACTAGCTATCAAATAGCGAACAAGCTAAATAAAGAGAGTTTCACTTAAAGATGACTAGTCGTTGGTTTTGGAGTATTGGCCTCAGACGTGCTTTCGTTATTCTTAGCGATATTCCGTACGTAGGGAAGTGCGATAATTAAGTCATGTGACGGGGTACGAAATACCACGTCACAACGTGGAAACTTACATTGTTCAGTCTGAACTAGCCTGTCATCTGTGGTAACTATTTTGTGCTCTATGGCGCTTGTCATGCTCAGGGGTTCCTCGGGAATATGAAATATATCCGAGTTTTGTTCTACTATGCTCGCGACACTTTCCTTCTCTTCTGGATTTAGATAATCTAATCCTCAAAGTTTGTTTATTGTTTCATATCTGTTTTCAAAGCTACATGTTGATATCAATATTTCATCGTCTGATTCCAAGGGTGTCGCGTCACGTGCATCCCATAATTCGAATGTATGTATTATGACTTCCTTGTCCTCGTCAGTGGTACCAATTAAAAAAAAAATCTGATTTTGATTGTTTCGTAAAAATTGTGCAATATGAAAGTGAATTACAGCATCCAATTCGAATTTATAATTGTTATTATTGTTAAAAACGAAGTTAAATATGACGAAATTTGTGGCGGGAAGGAACGCGCTGTGATTGGGCGGCCTGTCACGTGACGTCATAATTGAGTAGATTGGAACGAGCCCGATAAGAAATATATTAGCTTGTTATATCTTGTGCTCCACACGTGGTATTGTGATCCAAAATGAATCTAGGCTTTGTTAAAGCACAATCAGACAATCTCCCGAAAGTAACGATACTAATGGTTATCGACTTTTTCTCGGATGATTGACTGGGTGACCTGTGAGGATTGTGCTGCATCAGCAGGTAAGGTATTATTGAATTCGAACGTAAATTACCAATTACTAATATAGCTTTTGTTTCAAGGTGGTTGTAAACACACTATCGCTTTTTCAATGTGGGTCCACCGGCGTAGCGAAGAACCTGAGCCGACAGCTACTGTATGCTACTGAAAGAAGCCCCGCTCAGCTCAAGTTGTAGTGAATGTTCGATCGTTGAAAGCCAAAGGTTTTCGGCCACGCAGAGCTAATATAGATTTACCGGATAATACAGACTTTTCAAAAACTGTGCTAGACGAACTGCAGAAAAGGCAATTCAACTGTTCGATCTCATGGCATCTTATAAACAACGATTCACCGAAGGTTTTATCGTTGCATAATATTATGCTCCAATTCTGTAGCTGTTCAGATAACACCGACGCACAACGTTTTTTAAGCTTCGCAAGCAACACGATGACTGTGGATCAATGCATCCGAGCTAGGAGAGAAACCCAAACTCAAAGTGAATCAAAATTATGGAATGAGTTACGATATGGACGAATCACGGCATCTCGGATATATGATATGGCTCGTTGCAGGACGAAAAACGTGTCCTTGGTAGAGCAGGTCATCGGAAGTTCAAAAATCAGAGATACCGAAGCAATAGAAGGAGGACGAAGATTAGAGAAAGAAGTTATCAAATTACTGGAAGAGATGTTGAAAACAAACATAGAAGATTGTGGATTGCTGGTCGGATCGAGGTTCCTTGTTATTGGTGCGTCACCTCATGGAGTAGGAAATGATTTCGTAATCGAGATAAAGTGTCCACTGACTCATAAAGCGGAATCTAGATACATCACAGCGAATCACCAAATTGCAAAAAAGTTTTTGGCCCAAATTCAGCTTCAGATGTTCATGAAACAGGTTGAAAAGGGTTTTTTCTGCGTAGCCAATCATGACTTCGAAACGAGTCATAAAATTAGATTGATCTGTGTAGACTATGACGAAGACTTTGTACTTGATCTCATAGAAAAGGCCATGGCTTTTTGGAAGAAGAATATATACCCTCTTATTCTCAGAGCTGCAAAAGAAAAGCAATGAGGAAAAAATAAGAACAAAGAGTTCTTTGATATTATACAAATTATATTTGGTATTATAAAAATGTGTTATGAAATAGATAAAGTTGGAATATGAAATCTAGAACACATATTATTTTCATTATTGTTCCAAAAATAAGTTATGTCCTTGGAAATATATCACAGAGTGTATAATTATTGTTTGATAATAGGTGTTTGTAAATTTATTAATCTTGCAGTAATGGTTACAATTTCATCCAATATATCAAAGGTTGAGTAATGAACTACTGCATGTGGTTTTAGTATGGCGTGTTCTCTAATTCTACGGATAACTCTTTCAATGTGAATTCTGAGGCTAGGGATACGTCTAGTTTCCATAACTTCTGCCTTGGTTGGCTTTGCAGTACTTGCAACACTTGGTGGCCGGATTAGAGGGCATCCACTTTTCTGTAAGTGTGATTCTATGTGTTTGGAACCTCGATCAGCCATAACTGCACAATTTGGTGGTAGTATATTCAGGTATTCACTTTCTTGTACAATCACAGCGTCTGTCGTTCTGCCTCCAAAGTCTTGGGATAAAAAATTGATTGTTCCACCCGGTGTGGAGGATACAATATATTTCAGAGTATGAGATTTTTTATACTCTGACTAAGTGACTCTCTGGTGAATTGCGTTGCCAGGTTTCTGGATTTCGATTTCAAAACAATCAATTATAGATTGGACATGACTATATCTAGCGCGAAATGGTAATGGTAAATTCAACTTTATTGAAGCTGCTGAAGGCCAAACGATTAACTGTTTTAGAAAGCGTGCCAGCAAAGGGATCGTCTGTCTAAATATTGTGTTGGTGTTGCCACTACTAATACCGAACTCGTCGCCAAGCCTCGCAAACGTGTCATTCAGTTTGATTTTAGATAGCGTCAAACAAATATCCTCAAATTTGATTCCTATTGCATTGTGAAGCAATTCTGTAATAAAAAAGCCATTATCTGGAATTCCCAAGTACATCTTCGGTTTACTAGCAATAATCAAAAGTTTCATTCTTCGGATCTCTTGTTTTCGCGCAGAAACACTTTGTTTCACAGCCTCTTCACTGGTCTCATCAGAAGGCAAGTACTCTGTACAATTTTCCAATGTATCGTCCAAGTTGCATGTGGTACTGCTGGATGTCGTCACTGAAGATTCTTGTTGAATTTTTAGAAGGCGTACACTTGTTTTTATCTATATGGGCGAACAACTCGCAGCTTGCATGAGAGGGACGCAGCTAGAAGCTTTACTTCTAAACTTTGGCTTCGGCTTAGGTAAAAGGCACACTTGCACACAAACATCTTTTTGTACAGGTAAAATTTCAGCTACGCACTCGTAGAAGGTGAAATGGGGTCTGCGAACACATATCCACATTCTACAGCTTAGTCATGACCGATGTTCACAATGTCCTCTTCGACCGAGTTGAGATTCACAAGATTTGAAGCGACCGAGTCCCCAGCTGTTTGTGTTGAATCAATGTTTCCTATCTTCGAAAGCGCTTCTGATTCTATTTCTTGAAGAACCTTTCTCGTCTCACGTTTACGCACACCAGGTCGCACAGGTTTCGAAAACGCGGTTTGTCTATCAGGCTGACAGTCAACTATAACTTTCGTCAAAACTTTATGGTGCATCCGATGCTAACCGCGTGTTTAAGACCTAGCCTATGGTCCATGAATGGCTGTGCTACGCCTATGTAACGAGTTGACAGAAATACATGATTGTCATAGTAATAAATGTACATATATATATATGTATATCATGATTAGTCTATAGTCCTATCCCAGTGCAATAATAGTTCTAATAAAATTATCTCCGAGCGAAATAGCGTCGCATAGAAAACCTGAGGGGAAGATTGACCAGCTAGACCACATGAATGTTCATAAATTTTTCGAATTCTACTTGTAAAAAATGAGGCTATTGAAGGGAAAGTTGCCTGCTTTTCTGAAGAAGTCGACTGCTTCGTAATTTTTTTAATAACTGAGAGAAGTTTTATCAAATGGTATTTTCTCCAATCATTAAGAATCCTACGAATCTCTATACAGCAAAACTGTAGGAGCAAAGTACCTTTCGCAGTTTACAGGCTGTGAATAGACTGGGTCAATTTATGAAGGTTGCGAGAGATTGCGAGACATTTCGCAATTTTTGTTTATAAGATGACTTATATGTTAAGGTTATCAAACTTGATGTACTGTAGTGATAATACAATTGGCTTTTTTTCAATAAGCTAGGCTCTTACACCCGGCTGCGTGACTCATATTAGGAGACAAAAAAATGGATAAGAAGAATAAGAAGTTTTCCGACCTCAGCCTAAGACACAAGAGAAGACGCTTATCTATACTTAATAACAGGAGGCATCATACTGTGGACGCTACACAAGGTCTCGATGACTGGATCCAACTCAGATGTGAGTTCAGAGAATAAAGCCTTCTGAATTGATGCTTCTGGTTCGGATGTCAGCTCACAAAATTCCAGTGAAGAAGGGTCTTCCGAAGATGAAGCTTCTATGAGTTCGCACGAGGAGAGCGAAAACGACGGTGGAGAAGATAGTGAAGAAGACCGTGAAGAAGATAACGAAGAAAACGAAGAACAATATAATACAAGACCATGGTGATATTCCTAAGGAGAATGTACATGATGAGAGCTCAGAAGAAGAGAACATGGATGTACAGTTACCAAGAAACCATGAAAATTTGAACAAAAGAGCTTTAATAAATGCTTTCTTATCAGCAAATATATTACTAAAAACACTAAGAACGTTCTCCTTTAATTTGGGTTTTCTTCCGAAAGATACGAGAACACTACTGCATACTCCGACTGTTGTTGCCACTAGATTCGTTCAGCAGTTTGCAGGTGGAGAATATGTTCACATCGGCTTCAAATCTACCATCAATCAAAAGTTACGGACTCTTCCAGTCAATATATTACCGGAACACATAGACATTGACTTCAGTACGGATGGTGCTCAGGTGAATAAGGGTACAGATCAATATTGGCCACTCCGATATCGAATTGTGAATATACCCGATAAAAGACCAATTATAGTGGATGTTTTCACAGGCAAGCATGGGCCATCTAACCCCTTTGACTTTTTTGAGCCATTTATTCAAGAAGTTCTTGAGGTACGTGACCAAGGTGGAATATCGATAGAAAACAGATGGTTTCCTTTAACAATTCGATGCTTTATTGCTGATGCACCTGCACGAGCATTTGCTCTTAATCATTACGGACACACATCGTCAACTGCATGTTCGAAATGCAAAGTTCAAGGCCATCGTCGCACTGTCCCGGGCTTCACAAGAACAATGGTATTTGAAGGAATCAGGCACCCATTACGAACTGATGAAGAGTACCGCAATATCACAGACGAGGATCATCATAAAGGCAAAAGTCTGTTGGTTCCATTACTCGGATTAGTCACACGTGTTCTGTTCAAAATTATGCATTTAGGCTGGCTTGGAAATGGTAAGAAAATAGTGGCAGCTGACGTTGATGGAAAGTTTGGTTTTCACCGATGGCAGAAAACTGAACATTCTTAATGCAAGAATGGTACTGCTAAAAAATTTCTGTCCCTCAGAATTTAATCGTCGCCCGAATGAAATAACTATGTTCCACAGTTTCAAAGCTAGTGAATACAGACAATTACTGCTATATACTGTTCCGGCTGTTTTCAAAGATGTTTTTCCTGGTGAATATTATAATCACTACTTGATTCTTCAGTGCGTTTTTCGCCTCTTCGCTTCGGAGGAAATACCGCAGAAATATACGCTTTCTGCCAAGAAGCTCTTGAGACGTATGTCACTTTATGTGAAGAACTGTATGGGCAGCAATTCCTCTCTTATAATGTTCATGCTCTATTGCACGTAGTAGCGGATGTTCAACAACTCGGTAGTTTCGACACGTATAGTGCATTTTGCTACGAAAACAACATTCCTGAATTTAAAAAACATATTCGAAAACCACACCTTCCTCTTCAACAATTCTACAAACGATTAGTCGAGCTAAATGATTTCAATCTTACACCAATAAAAAACAGTATTCGGATTCGTGTATCGCAAGCTCACACAGATGGGCCTCTTCCAGATAATATGCCTCCTCATTGTCAACAGTTTCATAAACTAGAAATTAGTGAAACAAAATTTTCAAATGCATTGCGTGAGAGTTGCTGTATTCTAAAAAATTCGCAGATCTGTCTTATCAAAAATATTGTCAAAGTGGAAGAAAGGATTTTTCTCATTGTCCAACAGTTTCGAACTGCGTCTGAAGCATATGATGTTGGGGTATCATCTGGCTTTGTTGGAGTACATCATTGTGGAAATATATCAAACATAATTCAAGCAGTCGATTTGAATCATGTGGCAAACAAGTGCTACAGAATGCCGAAGTGGAGCAGTGTGGAAGAGAAGAAGAAAATGAAATAGAAAATGAATGGATTTGCGTCACATTAACACCACTGGTGATACCTCAACATTAAATACCGATCAATAAAAAAATCACAACACCAGATAGGATGGATTTAGGAAATTGAACTAAAAAAAGTCAGGTGTGTATATGGTCCGTAGAAACATAAGCTGTTTTTTTTTTAACATCCACTAATGACATATTACAACATACGTAAATGGTGCCAATGTGAAAGCTCTTATGCGTTCGAAGTATTTCCACAGAAAATGCCGTAAACAAAATACGATTGAATTCACATTAGACATTTACCGAATTTCGTTTTGCATTTGCGAAAATTATATCACCCACCTTTGTAATTATCTAGTAGTTATCGTATAAAGGGCCTCACATGTTTTTAGATGAATGAGGTTGCTGCGTCAACCAGTATTATTGCAAAACATAGTCTTGTTCTATACGGTAACTCGAAAGCATATAAATTTAGCATTAAATGCATATTCAAAGCATTTGATTCTGCCTTTTAATTGATTATAATTAAGCTTTGAAACACGCATTCATCAGTAACGTCTGAAACGTTAAAATATATCAATTGGTTATGTGCCTTATACCTAGAAATTAAGCTGGAGAATTAACGCAATCTCCAAGTGGATCGTTTAAACACATTTTTTGCTCATTTCCTGGTTCTGATCTTTGTTATGAAGTCTCGCTCTCAACTTTCGCCATTGTGCAAAATAATAATGTAAAAGATACACATTCAAAGACGTAACTACTTAAATTTCTTCCAGGGAACGTTCGATGAGGGGAAAACGATAATTTCAATATACTATGGTACGTTAAAGAATTTCGCCAGATATGATGTGAAATTTTAATATATTCATGACCGATGTGAATTTCTTAAGCAATATTCAAGTTCTATAAAATTCTAGAAAAGTTCTAAACTTTCATATATGATGCACGATATTTTTAACTGGTTTAATAAACTTTCAGAAACATGATGCAGATCGATAAGAAGCCTCATTGAAAAAAAATAGAGAAGGTCTCGAAAAATGGCAGAGTAATTAAAACTCCAAAGGCCATACTAACTACATCTTCTGATGAAGCCCCGCGGCAAAGGTCATCCAAGAAACGAGTTCATGTCTCAACCGAACTGCAGCGGCTGCAGGACATTGCAAAAAAAGTACTACAAAGACCTCCGTAAGTGAGCACGAAAAAACGGCGTCAACAGCAATAAGTGAATTATTTCAAGATACTTTAACAGAAAACCCAACTATTTCTACGAACATCGAACAAGCTGATCCGTAAGTATTATATGTCAAATAATATTGGCCTATAAATTGATGTATGTTCAAAAACGTTTCATTAGTATAGTGGCTTCTTGTTCGATTGGTTGGTAAAAGCGATCAAGATATTACCACCACCATGTTTATTATTCACATATGTATTTTTTTTTTTAACCATCATACATGTATTTCACGAACTGTTTCAAAATAGAATCAACTACAACAGTAATAATTGTTTTTCCAATTCTTGTTTAGAAAAGAAACAAGGAAACCTCGTAACAAATTTAAATCGCCTACACGTGAGTACTCTGGAATAAAAACAGCAAAGCTAATAAAGATCTCATTAAACACAGGATCTTTAATTCTCAAATCCAACTGCCGTAGAATATCTCCTTTGCCATCGAGAAATGAATTGCTCAATGTGGAAGTGCAGAATATAGAGCATGATAATCCAATTGCAGGTCTTGAAGAAAGTAGGCAAAAAGTTCTAATAGTCGATTTCAATCTAGTATTGGAAAGTTTGATGAGGTACCTGGTATTCGAAAGTATCTTTTTCTTATGATTTTCTACTCGCCATGAACAGTATTTCTTTTGTTTGTCAGTCAGCTTGTGTTTCTTTTATTGCCCTATGATTAGATGTCTATTGTCCACCTTCTGTCCCATAAAATAGGCTTCTTTGAAGTTTCATTTACTAATGGCTAATGCGTTCTTGACAAATTATATTTGCAGACGAATTGTAGGACAAAACCAAGAAATAATACAACTGTTTGAAACCGTAGAAGATCAAAACTTGTAAATTATTGAGCAACAAAAACAGATTCGTGACGGAATAGGCCAACGAAATATCGGCGACGAAGTAAGCGCCAATTTATATGAACCGCTTGAAGGCTTCCCACTCAAAACCATCGAACAATTTCATGAGATTGAGGATGACTCTAAGAAAAGCGTTCAAAAGAAACTGGTAAGAGTAGATTTGTTAATTCTGTAACACAAATCTGGCAATAAGTTTATATTTTTGTCAGCAGATCTCTTTTCTCCATATCCAATTTTGGTTTTTTTTCAGTATTTACATCTATTTAATTTAGGAGGATCAAGGACGCGAGAGTTTTTGAACTCTGCTTTAAAGGAGGTGATGACCGATGAATTGGTCAAGTCATTCACGTGGCCAAGGGGGAACAAGAGCGCACAGCTTGGCGATACGAAAGTTGCCAATATGTTATACCGTAAGATCCTCATAATTTATTTCACTGTTCAATTATTCTCGGTGACTCGTGAAAATATCGATATATTTACAGTCACTTTTTCTTCTAGAGGCGGCAAAAAAGTATCCCCTGTTCAGAGGCCCTGATACTAAAGCAGAATTTAAAACTGATATGCTAGAAGTTTTGCGTACAACAAAACAGAGGTATCGCAATCTTCTGAAGAAATCACTGGCAACTGATGATCAAGTAGATGAAACCGATGACGAGGAGTTAGATGAGTTAGACGAGTTGGATCACAAACAGCTTATAAAAAAAAATCGACAATTAGAGGGAAGGCTAAATATTCGTTCAGAGGTTGAAGAAGTCAACATAGAGTTCGAGAAAGATTTTAATGCTGACTACGATACCAATGATCATTAGTGAAGTGTTTTATGAACGTACCCATTTGTTTTTTTCTTCTACATCGGGTGCAGATCAAGTCTCCGAAGCACCAAAACTCAAAATTATGACGATACAAACTATAAAATGTTGAGGAAAGATCAGTGAAGTGGCAATTTTACTTTCGATAAATCGCCAAGGGTATCATTCAGAAGGTCTTTTATTGGTGCCTGTAAAAAGTCGGAAAAAAGTTGTCAACCCCTAAATTTTTTCGATGTTTTGCAGTGGAAAACCGTAATATTCATCATCACCTACCCTAAAACCGGTACTCACTTTTTTCTGGTGGTTATGCTAATGTGAAAAAAATTTGGAACATTGTCCACCGACATTTGTTGTTCAAACAATTTTTGAGGTTTTTCTAACTCTCAAAAAAAAAAATACCAGAAATTTTAGGAGCGACAACTGGTTTTTCTACTTTTTCATGTTACCGGTACGTGGAATAATCGCCTGCGTTGTATTCTTTAATGATCACAGATCTCGGACCTTCCCTTGAGCATAAGGAATCAATGACGTAAATCGTAGTATATTTTCTTTGACGTTATTTTTTTTTAATTTTTATTTTCTATACCCTACTTTTATCACTCATCGTACTAGAGCAAAATTTTCTTTATATTTTTTAATTATATCGTCAGGTGATATATAATACTCTATAATATATATATTGAAACGTTTCGAGTTTGTTCGCGGGCTGAATTTCGTCAGAATTTCATACGTTATATGTGAGGTGGCGTGGAGATTTCGCGCAAGCTCGAATGTTCTATTAATTTTAAGAATTTCCTGTCTCTTGGATAGAGCTGCACGATTCGGTCTCTGGACTCGGAAGGAAGGTGGAGAATGATTACTTGTCGATTATTTGATGAACTCCTGGAAGAGCTTGAACAGTTTGACCGTTTCAACTTGGTTTTCGAGATAGCCTCAGAAGTTGTTTCCTCACCCTCATGTGCAATGGCACGAGTGGAATAAACCCATCATCACAGGCCGTGTAAACGGTTGAAGGTCAAACTTGATCTGTGTGTGTGAAGCACGCACAGATCGATCGCTATGAGAGGTCGACTCGTGATGCGAAAGATTTGCTTCCGGAAAGGAAGTATTTGAATTATAAGTGAATGTTTCGTTTCCGGGAGGCGGGATGAGAGACAGGATGGGAGGTTTTGAATTTATTTTGCTTGTGATCTTTAAGAAATTTGTGATAGTTTGGGAAGCAATAGCTCTTTCTTATTTAATTTGATAATAATTAGGTTTACTTACGGCAAGACTGAATATTATTTGCGTGATAGCATGGTGGTCAGAAGGACGGTATTCGACAATGCGGGATCGTCGTTGACAAGTCGGTTTCGATATTGATGATGATTCGTTTAGTTAGTACTAAGACAGAATACTATTTACGTGATAGCATAGTTGTCAGAAGGACTTGGATAGTAGTTCAGCTTACGTATGGCAAGACTGAATGTTATTTGCGTGGTAGTCAAATGAAAGGGAATTCTACGCAAACATACCGTCACCTGTATCAAGACATCCAGTCGCAATGACGGAGACTCTCTACAGGTTCAAGTGCCTATGGGTCAGAGGATTGTGAGACGATCATCGTATCTGAGCTATGAGGTCAGACACAATGCTGTTCTTCACTCAGACACGGCTCCCTAATACCTAAGGACTTTTTATTGAAAACAAATAAAATGTTAATCCGTTGAATTCCCTCCTTTGATGGGGAGTTGTGTTTGAGGAGTCCTGGAAAGACGACTCCACGTCTCCTGATGGTGAGTCGTGTCGATATCTGGTTCCTCGTGGACGTGGGATGCTCCGTCAATATAAGCACGGATAGGTCCTCGCATTGGACGATTCGTTGATCTACCTTGGTGTATGATACAGCAGATGATAGATCTCGAGCCACATTTGCGCTCGTCTTTTGTACTTTCTTACTGTCTACTTTCGCAGTTTTCGGGGATAGAGATTGGCCGTGTCCCATGAAGAAGGGGCACGGTAAATCGTGTGATTTGGTTGAATTACCAGTATGTGGTGGGGTTATCGAGTGTGTAGTGGGATTTGGGCTTGTCACCACCAAGCACAATATTTGGGGGCACGCGTTGAACGTCAGGTGCCAGCACGCCAGCCAGGCGTCCCGTCACAATATATATATATATATATATATATATATATATATATATATATATATATGTCAAGGATAATGAAATGAAGAACAAAGAGGATTATCACCGCCTTCTTCTATTCGGTCTCCAGAGAAACGACGGCAAAATCAATAACCGAACAAACATTGAACATTTTATCTCGTTATAAACGTTTCGTTATAAAAAGTTTTGTTAGATAAGTTAAGTTCGGATTCATCTTGTTAAATAAAACGGTGGTTCAACATGCGTCCCACACGCAAAACTCTAAGTTCGCGAGTGATATCTGGCCATTCTCCGACATCAGAAGTGGGATACCAAAGGGACGCGGAACCACCCATTTCAGAATTACCGTCTGAGACTCCTCAACGCAATTCTAATACTTCAGAAGATCGTTGGCAAATTTTGTTTGAGAATCAAAATAAAAAAATGATGGAGTTAATTCGAAAAATGCGAAGTCCAACTGCTGATTCTCATCATGAAGTTACTTTTCCGCAATTCAATCCAGATGAGCGAAATATCGATGCACAAGCTTGGTGCTCGATAGCTAGCTCGTGTATGCAAGAACAGGAACTTCAAGGGAGCAAGTTAGTGAATGCGTTAAGTGAAGCTATGAAAGGATCAGCTGCATCTTGGTTTCCTCAAATCAGCTTTAACGGAATGACTTGGGAACAATTTAAAAACATTTTTCTCGCGCGATATGAAATTATTGAAACTCCCGCGGCGACGTTACTTTCGTTATATTCTGAACAGCCAAATGGAGATGAAAATATTGCTGCATATTCAAGTCGAGTTTCGAGTGTTTTTATTCCACGACTACAACTGATGAATTCCGAAGAAATTGCTGTTTCGATTGTTCTTTCTCATGTGGCTCAGTTGGATCCACGTTTAAAACGTTTGGCTCTTACTACGGAAATAAGTTCTCGAAAGAAGTTACAACAAGAACTTATGGCAGTTGATTACCGAAGAAGAGCTCTTCCTATTTCTCAAGCCAGAGAGGGCTCATCGTTCGATGCCAAACAACTGAGATCTTATGTATCTCCATTAAAATGTTTTCACTGTGGAAAATTTGGACACAAAATATCGGAGTGTCGAAGTCGTTCATGAAGTACCATCCCGGACAACTTTGGAAATCTTTCAAAGAAAATACCCTCCACCGCTGTGAAATCTTCTGTGACGTGCTTCAAATGTGGAGAAGTTGGACATGTTTCTACGAGCTGCAAGAAGTCTTCTGGATCTGGACAAAATACCCTTGCTCAAGGTCAAATGGAGCGTCGTGTTAATTTGTGTTCTATTCAACCGACTTTTGGCGAGTTACTACATTCCGGTGAAAAGTTTTCATTTTGTTTCGATTTCGGTGCTGAATGCTCTCTGATTAAAGAAAGCATTGCTAAAAAATTTCAGGAAAACGTCAGAACTTTGTAGTCATTCTTTCCGGTATCGGTCCTTCCAGTATTCAAAGTGTCATTCAAATTTTGGCACAAGTGACTATGAATGATCATTGCCTGGAAATTTTATTTCATGTGATTCATGATGATTTTCTTAGTACTGAAATTCTTGTTGGAAGAGAAATATTATCTCTTGGTTACTCAATAGAAATGACAGTTGACAGTTTAGTTCTAAAAAGAATTCCGAGGGTCAATGTTTGTGAAGTAGACTATCATTCATTTAATTTCGACGAAATAAAAACAGACGTTTCTGAGCTTGACAAACGTCTCTTGGTTGATGTTTTAAACAAATTTCGTTCAACTTTCGTCATAGGAACACCTAAATCTAGAGTAACGACCGGACAACTTGAAATTCGTTTGCTAGATCCTAACCGAACCGTGCAAAGACGACCTTATCGTCTTTCGACTGTTGAACGTCAAATAGTGCGAGATAAAATCAAAGAATTACAAGAGGAAAATGTCATCAGACCCAGTTGTTCTCCTTTTGCTAGTCCCATTATTTCAGTTAAAAAAAAAGATGGATCTGATTGAATGTGTTTTGATTGTTGGGAGCTTAACAATAATACGGTGGCTGATAAATATCCGTTACCGCTTATTGCTGATCAGATAGATAGACTAGGAGGTGCTCATTATTTTACATCTCTTGATATGGCTAGCGGTTTTCACCAAATTCCTATTCACCCAGATTCTATTGAACGGACTGCTTTTGTTACTCCTGACGGGCAGTATGAATATTTAGCAATGCCTTTTGGTTCGAAAAATGCACCTTCTTTTTTTCAGCGAGCAATTAACAAAGCTTTGGGAGATCTAGTCTATTATTTGTCATATGGATGGTATTCTCATCCCGTCAGAAACAGTTATTGAGGGTATTCGAAAATTAGAAGTTGTTTTAAGGGCTTTGACTAAATCTTTTTAGTCGATCTGAAGAAATGTTCATTTTTGAAAACGAAAATAGAATTTCTTGATTATCAAGCTTCGGCAGGAGAAATTCGACCAAATCCTCGCAAGGTTATTAGTCTAGTCAACAAGATCCATTTTTAGAAAATTTTGACAGAGCTCACCGAAAATTATAAGTTTGGTGTCATTCGATTCGTATTGACGTCTAGAAACTTTTTGAGAAAATTGAAATGGCGCTGATAAAAATTGCAAAAGTTATAAACAATATAGTGAAAGAAAAAAAAACTGCTTTCGTTTTTTTGAAAAATCTCAAAAACTATAAAAGATGTCTAAAATTTGAAAAAAGATCCTTAAAGAGGAGAATATTTCCTAAAAAAAACTCCGTACTCCCGGAACTCCATCTCCAATATTAATAATTTTTACAGAGCCCTAAAGTTAGTACTAAAACGGGCAGTCTGGCGTTCACGCGCGCCGCGTCATTCAGGCACGGTAAACAAAAAAATTATTTAAAGATATTAAATATGAATATTAAGGAATGAAAAAATTCACATACCTTAAGAATAGGTTGATAAATAATAATCCGCGCAAAAAAAATTTTTATTTGCATTTTTTTCATATTTTATCCATTAGTTAAGTAACAAAATTTTTGAACTGGAAAGTTAACATAAAAACCTTCGTAATTGTTAAACTAAAAAGCTCAATTTTTTTTTGCTTTGTACAGTTATTATCAAGAGGTGAAAAAATAGACTTCCGTTGGAAAAATCAAAAAATTTTAATTTTCCACTTAATTATCAATAATCTACTGCACTGAAAAATTAATAATAGCAATAAAGCGTTTGTAAAATTTTTTTTTTCCAAAAATTTCAATCACTTCGTTTTTAAATCATTAAGCGCCACCTGAAATTATTTTTTTTCAATTTTATACTCCCATTGTTTAAAAAATTGTTATAAACAAATGCATTATTTTGGAGATAATTGAAAATTTTTTTTTTTTCATTCGAAGCATTAAAAAATATTATGATTTTTAGAAAAAAAACCATTTCTCCAAAAAATGTTTTTATTGGTTAAAAAGCATTTGTTAATTAACTATTTTTTTTTGTAATTCATTATCAATATTAAGGAATCGTTTTTTTTTTTTTAAATCATTACTTTTGTTGTTCTTTTATATTCTGCAAAAAAAACAATTTTTTATTCACATTTCATTTGTTTATTTGATAAACAATTTGTTATAAACAAATGAAATTTTTATTTTCTATTTCATTTTCGTAACTATAAATTAAAATAAAAACAACTATGTATCGCATGTTTTATGAAAAAATTTTTTTCTATCTTTTAGAAAATTTTTAATATTTTACTATTCGTAAGTTCCATATTTTCTTTCAGCTGACGATCACTATTATTTAAATAACTTTTAAACCATTACAGATACGAAAAAAATACTTCAAGTCATCTTCAACTATTTTAAAGTAATTAACGATATGGACCGACAGTCGAAGCTCTAACTCAATTATTTATTTACTTTTTTCTTATTATTTAATAAAAATTTGAAAGAAAACATTTTTTCACTTAAAAATCTATCTGTTTGTAATGATTTTTGGTTATTTCTGCATTGAAATTCACTTGATCTTAAAGTAATTTCGAATACAGTTGGGTTTGCCCGTTTTCAAACGCTTTAAAAGGTTTATGCTGTCATTAATTGATTGCTGAGTTCTTCGGTTCTCATTAAGAGCCCATTAAGGTGTAAATTGCATTAATATCTGCAGTAACTATCGTCTTACATTGTGAGATAATGTTTTCTTTCAAATTTTTATTAAATAATAAGAAAAAAGTAAATAAATAATTGAGTTAGAGCTTCGACTGTCGGTCCATATCGTTAATTACTTTAAAATAGTTCTAGATGACTTGAAGTATTTTTTTCGTATCTGTAATGGTTCAAAAGTTATTTAAATAATAGTGATCGTCAGCCGAAAGAAAATATGGAACTTACGAATAGTAAAATATTAAAAATTTTCTAAAAGAATGAAAAAAAATTTTTCATAAAACATGCGATACATAGTTGTTTTTATTTTAATTTATAGTTACGAAAATGAAATAGAAAATAAAAATTTCATTTGTTTATAACAAATTGTTTATCAAATAAACAAATGAAATGTGAATAAAAAATTGTTTTTTTTGCAGGATATAAAAGAACAACAAAAGAAATGATTTAAAAAAAAAAAACGATTCCTTAATATTGATAATGAATTACAAAAAAAAATAGTTAATTAACAAATGCTTTTTAACCCACACGGCACGAAATATGTCAGAAATATTTCCGAAATGTTACAACATTTCAGATTCATTACATAATTTTAGGAATATTTCTGAAATGTTTCTGAAATATGTCAATTGCAATATAACATTCCCAATATTTCGGAAACCTTTCAGAAATATTTCAAATGCAATATAACATTTTCGATATTATAAATATATTTCAGAAATATTTCAAATGTAATACAACATTTTCGATATTATAAATATACTTCAGAAATATTTCAAATGCAATATAACATCACCGGTACCTTCGAAACGTTTCAGAAATATTTCCGTTTATGTGTGTATACATAAGTATTTTTCATAAAATTTGTCATTTTTCAAATTTTCCATAATGGACACGTGCATAAAATTTTTCAATATTTATACCTTTCATAAAGTTATGGATCTTTAATAATTATATGCATACTGAGCTACGGCCAGTCAAAAAGACCGAAGTGAAGACTTTTTGACTGAATACGAATTGGGCGTTATAATTCTCATTTGTCTTGTTGAATCTACCAATTTTCTCGAACAATATCTCTTAAAGGGACAACACCACTGTGACGGCTTCAAAAAATCGATTTTTTGAAAACCATCTAGAAAAATCTAGATTATGTTTATTAAAATTACCGTCGTACTTATATTAATTCAAATTAACGCGCCTTATTTATTCGCGTTTTATCCGCGAGAAAGCGCTGAGAAACCCTATAAAAATATGGCATCACGTCGCATACTCGAGCGCGAGTGCTCGAGCGTTGCGCGCCAATTTTTCGCGCATCACCGTCGCGCAGCGTCGTGCACTCTTCCATCCTTTATTCTCGAGCTTTCTTGTTTTTTCGCACCGCGTTTCACAGGTCGTTAGATACCACGGATCTCTTTAGAAAATTACAGGAACCCACGTGGCAAGAAAAGTGGATATTTGGTAAGTAAATGTTTAATTTCCAATAAATGTGTAGAGAATTAGACCAAAAAATATCCTTAGCTACTTGGCATAATTACATATTTACGTGCATATTTGCTATGTACGCGGTTCTGCAGTTTGCTTGCTAAATCGGCTATCCTTGGCCACCACGTGTTGAATGGTATGCAATTGAAATACCGGCTTATGTGTGAACAGAAAGTACTATACTGCTTATAATTTTTTGGCAAGCTGTGAATTAAATAAAATAATTACGATCGTTTACTTCCCAACTATGAAACATCTATAATATTAAATCTTTTTATAGTTTACTCAACAAGGTTATTTCCTAACCGCAGTTGACCTCTCACGAGTGAGTACTCGGTTGCTTTTCCATAGAATTGAAAAAATCATGCTACGTATTTGAAGGATAACTTTTTGTCAGAATAACTTTTCCTTTGGAGAATCATTGTGATCTGGATGAACTAAGAGTGTTTGACCAAATATTTAGAGAAAGTCAGAAATAGTGGAAATTGTGGGTGGAAATTTCTGGTTTTTTTATCATATTTTTTGGTTAACAGATCTTCGTTTATCCAAATCAGAATGATTCACCAAAGAAAAATTCGTCCTGATAATTATCCTTCAAATTGCATAATGATTTTCCCCCTTGATGGAAAATCACACGATACGGCATAAGGGCTATTCCGCGTCAACCGGATTAGTCATCTCTCAGATATTTTTTTAATTTGGCATGTGGATGTGTGGGGGGAGTTAGATTTTTGTGCCAAAGCGCGAATCTCAATGCAAAATTCGATTTTTTATTAACAATAACAAATTAGACTCCCATTTTTTTCAAAAATTCATAACTTCGGCAAAAAATTAGATACAATATATTTTTTTTTTTCGAATTACGCGGAAAACTCCATAGAATTTAAAAAAAAATACGAAATGGTAAAAACAAGTTGTTATCAATTGTTTATTTAACAATTAATTTTTCAAAGATTTTTAAAACAGTGACTGACACGATCAAAAATTTTTTTTAAAATTCTGACATGTTCCTTGAACTGTACTACAACCTGTGAATTAATTCCAGAGGGGTGTTTTTCTTCGTTTTCGAGTAAAAAATCATTAAAGGTGTCGATGCGCATGAAATTGCGGCGCGCCGAGTCTCTACGTAACGGCGGGCGGCCGGTTGCCGTCCACCGCTACCCCGCGGTGGCGTCGCAGCGTTATTTTAGAGTCATTTTCACGATGTAGGACATGATTGAAGAATCTGAAAAAAATACTGTACCTTCACAAGGCCTGCTCAAAGCGATAAGTGAAGTTTCAAGAATGTGTTTTTATTTTAAAATAAGTAGCAAGTTATGTAATTATTATCATTTATGTACACTCTCATGGTGTGTAACCGTTATTTTGAATCTCTGTAATAAAAAAACGGTGAAAAACACATTCCTGAAACTTCACTTATCGCTTTGAGCAGGCCTTGTGAAGGTACAGTATTTTTTTCAGATTCTTCAATCATGTCCTACATCGTGAAAATGACTCTAAAATAACGCTGCGACGCCACCGCGGGGTAGCGGTGGACGGCAACCGGCCGCCCGCCGTTACGTAGAGACTCGGCGCGCCGCAATTTCATGCGCATCGACACCTTTAATGATTTTTTACTCGAAAACGAAGAAAAACACCCCTCTGGAATCAATTCACAGGTTGTAGTACAGTTCAAGGAACATGTCAGAATTTTATTAAAAATTTTTTATCGTGTCAGTCACTGTTTTAAAAATCTTTGAAAAGTTAATTGTTAAATAAACAATTGATAACAACTTGTTTTTACCATTTCGTATTTTTTTTTAAATTCTATGGAGCTTTCCGCGTAATTTGAAAAAAAAAATATATTGTATCTAATTTTTTGGCAAAGTTATGAATTTTTGAAAACAATGGGAGTCCAATTCGTTATTGTTAATAAAAAATCGAATTTTGCATTATGAGATTCGCGCTCTGGCACAAAAATCTAACTCCCCCTACACAATCCACATGCCAAATTAAAGAAATATCTGACAGATGACTGATCCGGTTGACGCGGAATAGCCCATATTCCGATATTCGTATAGTGTCGCGATTTATTAATAAAGGCTAATTTTAATTTATACTAAATTGTTGATCAATTGAAACTTGAAGATACGCCGAACGTTATCAAACTTCGGTTTACTTTTCACTAGTTAATTACTGATTGAGGCCTGTATATTCAAAACTGTACGTTTTTAACATTTTAACTATAATTATTATAGGATATTATTATGCATTATAATTATTTTTCACGCTATACATATAGACGTGCCCTAATGAAACACTTAGTGTATCTCACTGGCCCAAATAGAACAAGGCTATTTCATAAAAAGCTGTATAAGGCATGTACAGAGCTCTGTATATACGTCCTATGTCAGCTTCAGTTTTATGCACATTCCTATCATTGTTGATTATAAAATAGCAGAATATACTCTCACAAAACATTCTGCTTATACGTTATTTCAATCTGGCGTATACCACCTTGAGCCTCGTGTAATCTAGCTTTAGTTAGAAAGATATCAGACTAGCGTGGAGACCGCCGATCAGTAATTACATGTTATTTGCTTTGAATCACACTCATGTATTTACGACTAAATCTTGAAACCTCTGTAATAATTGCAGGAAAAGGTTGAGCAGCTGACAGTCAACTGTGTATTCGAAATACACAACATACGTTTTAGGTAAGACTATTATTAACCAATCATTTAGTTTATGTTTGATCAAATGATTGGGTAACCAGCTACCATTCAATTGGCAATCACACTAATCTAATATCAATCGTGGCATTACGTCCATATTTTCGGTGTATATTTTATGTTAAACAATTTAACTTTGCAGTCAACTGTATAGTAGACCCTGACAAACATTAGTTCTCAGACTGTTTTCAGAATAAACTTTTATTTTCCTGCACATCAAATGAGAAATTATTGACTGACCTTTTGTTATTCAAAGTTTTATGTTCGCAACATTGAATATTATACTTTATTATACTTGTATTATTTATGATATTTGATTTCAGAAAATGACACGTAAAAGAAAAAGTAACGACTGCTATTCAGATAGACATAAACGTCGACTCGTTGAACAACAAACTAAATTAAGTATTATTAGAATGAAGCAAGCTATGTCATTCGAAAAGACAAACTTATCCGGTCAAGACAATGAAAATACACTTGAGCATTCAGAAACCCAGTCAGGCTCTCAAAATTTTGATGTTACTATTGATGGACCAAATTTTGAAAGTGTACCATCAAGATCAGAAATACATGATAATGTACATAGTAGCCAAGATAGTGAATATAATTCTGTAATAGGTAGCGACGTTGAAACGAATGTAGATGAGCATGTCGATAAAAATACACCTAGTATTGCAAATATTACAGAAGCCCATGATTTAAATCATTCGGATGATTCAAATCTTACAAATTGTTCAGGAAGTTCTCAGGAATTATCAAATAACAATAATTCACTGGTTGGCGATTTCCGCCAATGGATAGCAGTTCATAGACCTTCGAGAGATTCTGTTAACGCGTTGTTAGGTATCTTGAGAAAACATACAAACGCAAAATTGCCAAAAGATTACAGAGCACTTCTCAAAACTCCTCGATCTACAGATGTTCACTGTATCGCTGGTGGCCAATATTGGCATAATGGACTGGAAAAAGCAGTCAAATCTATTGTCAAGCATCGAAAGCAAGCTGTACACAATATTGGGAATATTAACTTGATGATAAACGTTGATGGCGCTCCGGTTGGCAAATCGTCACAATATAGTCTTTGGCCAATTTTGTGTTCGGATGATATTTTGAAAAAAGTTTACGTTGTTGGGGCCTTTTTCGGAGAAGGAAAGCCTAACAATGCTAACGAGTTTCTTGACATGTTCATTAACGAAGCAGTGACTTTAATCAATAATGGTCTTCTATTTGATAATCAACAGTTTGATGTCAGAATTCAAGCCTTGATATGCGACGCACCTGCTAAAGCATTTATTTTACAAGTCAAAAATTTTAATGGGTACAACAGTTGTACAAAATGCAATATTGAAGGAGAATATTTAGAGCATACCATGTGTTTTCCATCAGCAGGTGAAAATATAACTCTAAGAACCGATAAAAATTTTAGAAATTATATTTATCAGGACGACTATCAAATTGGAACGACAAATCTTTCTAGAATACCTCACTTAGGATTGGTTACAAATGTTCCACTAGACTACATGCACCTAATATGCTTAGGGATTGTCAAAAAATTGCTTTTGCTCTGGATATGTGGGCCTCTTAGCGTGAGGCTATCCGCCTACGACATAAAAAAAATCTCTCGTGCATTAATTAGGCTGAGAAAGTGGGTTCCATCGGATTTTGTGCGAAAACCAAGGTCATTAAAATTTGTCAAGTTGTGGAAGGCGACAGAGTACCGTCAATTTCTTCTGTACTTAGGTCCCATAGTTTTAAAAAATGTATTGAAGAAAAACTTATACGAGCATTTTTTAGTTCTGCATGTGGCGATAACAATTCTGATCAGTCCGATTCTGGCAAAAAATATTTCAAATATAAAGTATGCAGAAGAACTTTTACAATATTTTGTTGAGTCTTTTGGAAATATATATGGACTTAAGCATATGTCCCATAATGTTCATAATTTACTACATCTTGCTGAGGACGTCAGAAAATTTGGTCCCTTAGATGAGTTCAGCGCTTTTAGATTCGAAAATCATATGTCTACGATTATAAAAATGACTCGGAAAGGCGAGAGACCGCTTCAGCAGATAGCTCGGAGACTTGCTGAATACGATTATATATCTACCACTGATACGACGGACGAAGACGTGCATATAAATGTTGGTTTTCACAAACGTCACTTCGAAGGTCCTTTAATTGGTGATTTAAAAACATGCAAACAGTACCAGGTTCTGCGTCAGAATTCTTATTCCATTAATTGTAATAATTCTACAAATGATTGTTGCATGCTTAAAGACGGAACAATGGTAAAATATCTAAATTTCGTAAAGTACAAAAACACATCATATGTTATCGGTTACGAACTGGTTCGATTTGAAAATGTATATTCACTACCTTGTGAATCCAAGACATTTGACATCCAAACTGTAAAGAAAGATGCTAACCTTAAGTCATGGCCATGCGCTAATATATGTCTCAAGCTGATGAAGATACCTTTGGATTGTGTAACATCTCGCAATGAAGAAATAGCTATGTTTCCAGTACTTCACACAGCTAGTAATCTCTGAGCAGAACAAACTGCACATTTTGTAAGCAACATGCATTCTCATGCATTTTTATGTACATGAAATTTCAGTTGGTTTAGAAATTATTGATTTCTTGAAATGAATGCACCAGCTTTTCTTATTAACCACGATCTTCAGTTGAATTTTCTAAGACCAGCTAATACTAAACAATATTAATTTGCTTTGTATATTCTCTGTACAAAATATTTTAATATATTTCTGGCCGTGTGGCTAGAGATGTTCTAAATTCATATCAATTTATATCCTGCAAACTGTATATCTATATCGTGACTTCACTGCAACAATTTCTTATTTTAGATCGTTTTCAATACCCCGAAGAATCATGAATTTCAATATAGTCCAGTTTCATGATGGTCTGCACGTGATTCCGTTTAGCTGGTTGACCGATGATAATAAGACAGCTTATTGGCCTCCTTATGAGGATCCGATAAAAATGTGTAGAGCGGTGGTGAATATGGAGACCCCGGTCAAGGACAAGTGGGAGCTGTTCAAGGTGTTGGCCATACTCGGAAGTGCAGGTATTTACTATTCTGATCAAAGGTAACGTTAGGAACAACTGTTGTCTACAAGCATATTTTTTAGTGCATGTCCGTCATCACACTAATTTTAGCATGCAAAGTAAACGATAATAAAAAATAATCATTTACTAAAAATAATTTGTACATTGTGATCCTTTTTACATATTGGTTGATCTGAAATTATAAATCTGATAATTTTGTCTTTGATTATGTGTTTGCCCAGCTGTTAAGTATGAACTACATTAAGGGGAGACTTCGGTAAAATAAGAAAGTCTCACATTTTTTGATCAATTTGATTGAAATTTGGACCATTTATTTACATAGCAATCCTAAAACTGGAATCTGGTCTAAGTTTCTGCTCAATATAGGTGAAGTAATTTGACAGTTATGCATTTCTTCCAAGATTCCTCGAAACATTCCTTGCTCATTAGACTTCATCGTAGAAGGTTGAAGTTGGTTGTCGATACACTTTCTACCATAGACTAAAAATTGGTTGAAGAAATTTTTGATTAGAGTTTTTCAAGTCATTTAGGCTATTACTTAAACAGTTTGAATTTTTATTTACTACAATTGTTGGTGCACGGTAAGCTGGGAAATGAGTTATATTCACCGGAGCTCAAATTCCTTTCACCAATTTCAGGACAATATACCTAATTGTGAAAATATTTCTGCTAAAGGGCAAAATGATTCGATGAAATCTAATGCGCAAGGAATTTTTTGCAGCGGTGGGCAAAATCTTCGAACGGTTTCTTGCGTATATATTTTCATCGCAGGAGGTTGGAATTTTATTTCAAGGCTTATACTAACATTATCTAAAAATTTGTCGACGGATTTTTTTGTACGACTTTTTTCAATCGTGTAAAAATTAAAAAACCGATTTTTGTCCAAAATTTGACTGAAGTCTCCCCTAATTAGATTTGTGACACAAAAAGTAATTGTACAGCAGCTGCTTAGTCAAAACGGTATACTACTGGAATCACTCTTAGGTTTCCTATCCTGGAATCAACATAATGAATTGTCAGTTTCATAAATTATCCAGTATCAGATTTTTGGTTCTAGATTTCCTTATAGTAAATTCAAAGACGTTCTCATCGTATATATAATTCATAGTTTGATTATACAATGATGGTTACGCAATCTATTTTGTGTTAATGGTGATGTATGTAGATATGATGTGAATAATGTATTAATTATATCAATTGTCTATTATTTGGTTTCATACAGATAATTATCCTGACGCAACACAAAAACTGAAGCTCATGCAGGATGCTTCCGATTTAGAGAATTTTGCAACGGAAGAGAGTTTGAAAAAGTCGAGATCTAAGCGCCATCGAATATTGCCTATCTCTCCGGAGACATCTGAGGATGAGGAAGTGGCTGTGCCTAAGCCGACAGAAGACGCAGCCAACAACAATAAGAAAAAAGCTACATGTGGAAATGGGGAAAAAACGATGAACTTGCCAATAAAACCGGTTGATTTTGTTACTATCACAGAAGCAAGAAGAATTGATAATGTTGAGGCGCAGGTTACAAATCATTTGCCATCCAAGAGTGTGAATTCACAAGTTGGTAAGGATGTATGACTGTGAACGATGGTTTTATTTCATCCATCGCTTTTACATTTTTGTGTAAAAAATTGTGTAAATACTTTTTCCTAAACATCTAATACTTGTAGGAAGGGGATTGGCGAGTAACAAAGGCATGCAGCGTTCAGCCAAAGAAAACAAAGAAACTATTATTCTAGAAGGTAAATGTATATCTACTAATAAATAGTTGACGTAGCAATTGCAGGTGGATGGTCATTGAATTAAGATTATGTTACGAATTAAATAGCTTCTTCAATTAAATTTGTTTTGTAAAGAGCATGCCCTGTATTCCAGGTACCCTATATTATTGAACAGGTTAGATTAGTTTTGTGTAGATTCGATTTTCCACAGTCTCTCTGTAGTTTCTTAGTTGCAAAAGGTTTCCTACGTATATCTATATTTCCATTACAGACCATAAATATCTTTTCTAAGACTTAAACTATCATAATCTATAAACTTGTGGAGTCCCCTGTCAAAGATTTATATTTTATTTGCAGATATTGTCCAGTCGAATATATGTTCACCTAAATTTATATAAATACGATTTGTTCGTTTCAGACTTCCATAGAGAGCTACTAATCACTATTAGCAAAATTTACCACACGACCCAAGAGGTCGAAAAACGACTCAAGGTCATCGAAGATTCACTAAAAGCAAAGGAGTTACACCTTCCAGGGGCTCAAAATAATGGTCATGGTGCGGACGGAGACGCACTTGAAGCTATGTTGCCATTGGGGACTCTTCTAGAATTCGATGAATTCGATAATAAATTGCGAGAAAAGGAATTTGCATCACGAGTGGTAAGAGAATCTGTTATCATTTGGAAATTGTACTCGTTTTACAAAATTAGTCCTGCACAAATAATTGTGTTTCAGGAACGAAAATGCCCAAATAGTTTGAAAAATTGCCAGCAATACCTGCTTTGACGGGTTTCATTCCTTATCAAATTCAGTACACCACTTCGTTCATCTTTTGTCAATTTTAGAAAACCCTCAAAACCTTTTTAAATCCAGTGAAATCTCCTGAAATTATTTGAGATCATTTGAGGGCCGTTGAAATCTCTTTGTATCTTCAAAAATCTTTTTTTGCAACCTTCTGAAATCTGATGTTTCTTGAAATTTGTTGAAATCTTTTTTAATCGTAAAATTCCAAAATTGATGAGTTGATACAACCCATTGTCTTGCACATTATTGGCTCTAGAATTTCGCTAATTTGAAATCAAAGTGACAAATGCAAAATGTATGCAATTAAATTCATGGTATATATGATCAAATATGTAGCATACAGTGTTGATTTAATATACAATAATCTTCCACTAATGATGGAGAATTTTAAACTATCATAACCATTCTCCATCTGAGTGCAATGAAGAATATACGTATAAATATAAATACGGTAAATTCTAGTGCTTGGCGTTCCCTAGCTAACATCCAGCAGGTACAACAGTCAACAACTAAACAAACTATTTCATATTTCAGGTTAAGGTAGATAATGGCGTTTCAAAAGAAAAATTGTGTGCAACAGTAAGCGATTTTATAATTATGATACATCGTCTGTGCACGGCTTGTATGTATTGTAACGTTTCGCGGTTATGGGGTCCGAAGGACTAAAGCCCCTCACTATATAAACCTGTATTCAATATTCCAGACCTATAATTCTATAGTATAGATTATATCATTTATTGGATTGTTCTATATTCAATGAAAAGATTTAGAAGGCACGAAGACTTTCATTTGAGAAGTATTACAGATTAGGAGTATAAAGAATATTTGATTGAACAAGAATATTGATTAAATCCTGAATCCTAATTAATCCAATTAATTCGGTCATTTGCATCGGATATACAGATACAGGGTTTCTACTTAACCCGAAAATCAATGAAATCGGGGTAGTCAGGGAATTTAACCGAAACATATACCTACATTGTGAAAAACAGCAACTATGCTGCACATTTTGTACAGTGCGCGAGTAATAATCATTTGTACACAGCAATAATTGTTGATACATACTGAGGCTCACATGAATAAAAATTTGTAACGAAGTAAATTGGGATTAAAATATTTTTGAACAAAGTTTTACGGCTATAATCATCAAACAAATTAGAGAAGTTTTTTATACTTCTGAAAATTTCAGGAAATTTCTGTTTTAGGTTAGACTAGACACCCTGTATAATCGGCAAGAGCTTTATTCTGGTTAATCACATACTGATCAAAATAATGATTACATATATTGCCCCTCGACAAACTAAATTCTCCACTTATATTATACTAAATTAATAGCACGCAATTATAACTCTTATTATGTTCTATTTTGTCCTGGATTACCTATCTGCACGCATTAATACAATTCATTTCAAAACATTTTAACTGTATAAATTTATATACTGGTTGCTAATCTAAATGGTGAGGGAATCCTATAGTGAAAATGTAAGGTGACAATGGGAATTGTTGTGATTTTTCTATTTGGCTTGCAATATTTTTTTGACTAGTGCATAATTTACAATCACTATAATATGTGGTATGAAATAATTTACTGTATTTTCTCAATATATGTTTTTAGGTACACTTTATGAAAACTCTTGGCGGAAAAGACACCCATGATTTTTTATTCAATGCCTTGAAACGCTGCCTCAGTAATTCCGTTGCCAAAGAGTACAGTATGGATGGCAAAAAAAAAAGAAACCGCTGAGACCGACATATTTTTTGAGAACCATCCTCAGTGAGAATTTGCGCTATATGTTGGAATAATATAATTGTTTCAAAAAAATATAGCTCTTAACTGAAAATTATTATTTTCTCCAGAAGCTGCAAAGATGCATAGGGCTGTGTTAAAGCGAGTAACAATAGAGGAATTCGGGATCTGGTCTGATACAGTTTGTCACAATAAAAAGAGAAAAATAAAAAAAAACTGCGCGCACTGAATTTGGCAAAAAACAAAAAAATTATAATGATATTTATTGTACACTATATACAGTTAGCGAATTACCCGAATAAATGCAATGCCAAGAGTAACACGTGGCAGCGAATGCACCCAAAACACAATTAATTAAATAATTGATTTAAAGCGAATTTACACACAGTAATTTTGGTTAACAGAAGCCAAGCAATTAGAAAAATTAGCTGAGAGAAGAACACGAGGTGATCTTGAGGTAGCCGAAAGAAGAATAATGGCGGAAACCGTTAGAAAACGAATCTTCTTCCCCGTGAGGAAGACTAAGCATGTCCCATAGCTAAGAGCCAATCAGAAAATTCATAGCGAATGACGTCAGAGAATAGCGAAATGCGCAAGTGTCAGTGAATTTGAACTAGAGATTCATTGATTGGCTATCGATTGTCGGGTGATCTGTGCTCTGCTTAGTGCTGCCTTCTTGCTGCGGGTAAGCCGAACTTCGCTTCGCCCGGGCAGTTTGGGTGTTGACTGAACATTCTCCCCCGGGTTGACGGCTGAGACGTCAAGATCTTCAATGGGCAGAACACATAGTTTCGCAATTGGTCGGGTCAATTCCGTGGTAGCTGTCTTCAGTGTCACTACGCGGGTATGTCCGTCCTTCCCTGGGTGGATAGCGATTACCCTAGCGAGTGGCCATTTGGTAGGTGGGAACCGCTCATCTGTGAGGAGCACCAGAGAGCCAACTTTGATGTCGTTGGACGCCCGATGCCATTTGGAGATGCCCTGATGACGTTGAAGCACTTCGTTGCTCCAACGTCTCCAAAACTGTTGCAACAGTTGCTGTAGCAACTTGTACCCAGTTAGCGTCGATTCCGTTGTTGAAGGTAGCGAAGGTTCCGGAACAGCGGTGAGTGGTTCTCCAATGAGGAAGTGACCTGGAGTTAGTGGTTCCAGGTCGGCAGGATCTTCCGAGAGTGGGGCGAGAGGCCGAGAATTTACCACGGCTTCGATCTGTGTCAACACCGTAGTGAGCTGCTCGTAAGTCATCAGATGCTCTCCGATAGTTCTTGTGAGATGGAATTTGATAGACTTGACGGCAGCTTCCCATTTACCTCCAAAGTGCGGAGCTCCAGGCGGATTGAACTTCCAGGTTGTGCCATCTGTAGCCAGTAAATGTGAAAGTTCTCCCAGTGATTTTGATCCTGATGCGAATTCAGCCCTTAGAGTTGCATCTGCACCCACAAAGTTTGTACCACAGTCCGAATAAATGGTGTGGCAGACGCCCCGGCGACTTGCGAACCTCCGATACGCTGCGATGAATGCGCCTGTAGAGTAGTCCGTGACGAGTTCCAGATGTATAGCGGAGGTCGTGAAGCACACGAAAACTGCAATCCACCCCTTGTAAGTTTTCGCTCCACGACCCTGGAAGGTTTTCAGAGTGACTGGCCCAGCGTAGTCTAATCCTGTATGTAGAAACGCTCGTGCGGGAGTCACTCTAGAGGGGGGCAGTTGTCCCATCAATTGCTGTGCTCGAACACCTCGGTGTCTAGCACAGACTACGCAGCGTAAGATGTGAGATCTGACTGGTACGCGGCCACCAATAATCCAGTAGGATTGGCGTAACGCAGCCAGAGTCAATTGCGTTCCCCCGTGAAAGTTCCGTTTGTGTGCATGATCGATGAGGAGTGACGTCAGCAGTGAGTATCTAGGCAGAATCGCTGGATTTTTCTGCTGACTGTCCAATAGCGAATTTTTCAAGCGGCCACCGACTCTCAAAATTCCGTGATAGTCGACAAAGGGGGTCAGCTTGGCGAGTGGGTGATTTTTTGGTAGGAATCCCCCGTCAGAAAGCAGCTTGAGTTCCGATGAGAAGTACTGGCCTTGTGTATATTTGACCAGTAGCCATTTTGCGGGTTCCAGGTCTCCAGCAGATAGCGGGGTGGCTAGTGAGGACTGTGGCACCTTTTTCATTCGGCTGATGGCACGTAGACAGATTCCAAGCGTTCGAACCAGCGAAACCCAGCGAGAAAAGCGTTCTAAGAGAATTTGCAGAGGATGTGAATCTGTTTTAGCGAATGTCATGAAGGTTAGACCTGGTCTCTCTTCCTGATGAGTTGCGGTCGTAGCAGGTGGTTCAATAGTTGGCCAGTTTTCTTGGGACAAACTGAGCCATTTTGGACCCGACCACCAAAGCGGGTGTTTCAGCAGTTTGCCAACTGACAGTCCTCGCGAAGCACAGTCAGCTGGATTACTTTTCCCAGCGATAAAGGTCCAGCGGCTTCCAGGAAGAGTGTCTTGTATTTTCGCAACCCTGTTGCGTACGTAAGTTTTCCAGCGAGAGGGTTGACTTTGTATCCAAGCGAGGGTTACTGCAGAGTCAGTCCACAAATAGATTGGTATTTGCTCCAAGTTAAGTGTTTTTCGCACGTAGAGAGTAAGTCTGGTGAGAAGTACGGCAGCGTTCAACTCCAAACGTGGAATTGTGAGTGGTTTCAGAGGGGCTACTTGAGTTTTGGAGCATAAAAGTGCAACTGACGAATTCCCCTGAAGATCCGTCACCTTCAGGTAGACCACCGCAGCCATAGCGAGTTGGGATGCGTCTGAGAACCCGTGGAGCTCTGCAGACACATTCTCCTTGAGATTAATCCATCTGTTTACCCGGAGGTTAGCAAGGTTGGTGAGGTCCGCTCGAAATACCGTCCACTTGTGGAGTTGTGTCGGAGCCAATTGATCATCCCAGCCCAGTTTTTCAAGCCAGAGTTCTTGCATGATCACCTTGGCTTTGATGATGATCGGAGCGAGGAAACCGAGAGGATCATACAGACGAGCAATTTCAGACAAGATTGCCCGTTTTGTTGCTGGAGGATCTTCAGCCAAGTGATAGTTGAACTGGAATACATCGTGGTGAGGATTCCAGCCAACTCCGAGGACCTTCACCGTAGTATCTCCGATTTCCCGTAGCGAGTTCACTGGTTGATCGTTTGGTGACATTGTAGCGAGTAACCGAGCGCTGTTACTTGACCATTTTGTTAATGGGAAGCATCCAGCTGCACAGAGTTCCCTGGTTTGTTTAGCGATTGCAATCGCTTCCGTCTCTGTGTCAGCTCCCCCGTAGATGTCATCTACGTAGCGGGTTTCAGTCATTGGAGCTACTGCCAGCGGGTATTTGGATCCTTCGTCCTCTACTAGTTGCAGTAGAGTCCTGACAGAAAGATAAGGAGCACAAGTTGTGCCGTATGTGACCGTAGTGAGGGTGTACGCTTGCTGAGAATTGTCCTTGGTCTTCCAGAGGATGGACTGTAACGGCCAGTCCTTCGGATCTATGTCAATTTGCCGAAACATCTTTGTGATGTCGGATCCAAAAAGTATTGGAAACCGACGAATGCGGAGTAGTACATCGCAGATGTCTACTTGTATTTTTGGCCCAACGTGTAAGATCCCATTCAGCGAAACTCCTGATGAGGTGTTGCATGATCCATTGAACACTACTCTGAGCTTTGTAGTAGTGCTCTGTTCCTTGAGGACACCGTGATGAGGTAGGAAGCAATGTTGTTCCGGTAGATCTGCCATAGAAATGTGTTTCATGTGACCCATGTTCTCGTACTCAGACATAAAGTTGTGGTAGAGGTCACTGTAAGTAGTGTCCGTGCTCATCCGTTTCAAAACCCGACGCAGTGAAAATTGTGCGGATCTCAGTGAATTCCCAAGTGCTTCTACCTTGTCCTTGAGTGGCAAGTGCACCACGTAACGCCCATTTGGGTGACGATAATGTGTGGATCTAAAGTGAGCTTCACATTCGTCCTCCTGCTCACTATAGCGAATGTGCTGCTCATCATGCGGTTCTTCCTGGTCCCAGAATCTGGAGATCAGATCCGGTAGCTGATCGTCGGCTGACACGTGCAGAGAATTGGCCGAATATTTCGTAGCAGTTGGATTGACTGAGCCGTAGACAATCCAGCCCAAGAGGGTTGACTGAGCAATTGGCGAATCAACAGGCCCTTTGCGAATCTTCTCATTCATGATGAAAGCTGCAGGTGCTGCTCCCAAAATGATGTCAATTGGTCTGGACTGCAGAAATTGCGGGTCAGCCAATTGCAGTCCCAGTAGATGCGACCATTTCTTGTCGATAAGGGTGTATGACGGCAAGTCTACCGCCAACACAGAGAGAATGTGGGCCTGTATTTTTAGCGAATTCTTCCCATATAGCGAATGTAGCTCAACAGTGCATGAGCCCAATGTGCGGCCAGCAGATGTGTTGCCGATGGCCCGTAGGCCCACGTTTGCGGATTTCAGAGGAAGTCCCAGTTTCTTGTGCAGCGAATTCGTCATGAATGACAGCTCAGAACCTTGATCTATCAGAAGTCTGGCTGTCAGAGGAGCTCCCGTTGTCGAATATACCCTGCAAGTTGCTGTAGCAAGTAAGGCTATTGTTTCCAGAGAATTGAGCCCTGAAAACAATTGCAGTTAGCGAATTCTGTCCATAGCGAATGACCTAATAGGACTATTCTGTACCTGAGCTGCCCGAAGCAGCGGTCGGTTGAGGATTAGCCCGAGATTCTTCATGGATGGCCGTGTGGTGCTTGTTGCCACAGTGGCGACATCTTGTAGTGGTGCGGCAGTCCTGTGAGCGGTGGCGTCCCAAACAATTCCAGCACAGTCGATGATCTTGAACCATAGTACGGCGCTGTGCGACAGAGGCAACCTTAAATTGCTGACAGTACAAAATAAAGTGCTTTTGCCTACACAGTTGGCAGATGCCTGGTTCATCTGTAGCCTCTTTAGGTGTATAGTATACTTGAGCGGTGGAACCAGAGGGGGTACTTGCAGTCTTGCTGGAATGTGAGGGTGACCGTGTGTTTGGGGGCTTGCTAGAGGTTTTTAGCAGCTTGGAGGTTGAAGCCTTGTCCTCCTTGGGTGAGGTTGGTCGTGAGGTGACTCCGATGGCGCTGATCTCCCAGGCGCGTACCTTCCCGATGAGGAAGTCTTGTAATTTCTGGTACGCCGGCAGCTCATTCGAGATGCCCAGGGTACTCTCCCACTCCTCCCTAAGTTCTGGTACCAGACGTCTGAGGGTGACGAAAACCAGGATAGGGTCCCAGTCCGCAATGGAGACTCGTAAGGTTCCCATCGCATCGATAATTTTCTGTGTCTGTAATACAAGTGCGTTTAGCTGAGGTGCCGAGTGATTAGGCACTGGCTCTGTGGTGAGGAGTTCCTCCAAGTAGGTGTTGAGAAGCCGACGAGGGTTATCATAACGCGCGACGAGGAGATCCCAAGCAGCAGGGAATGCCTCGTCTGTAAGAGGCACGTTTGCGATGAGTGCCAGTGCATCGTCCTTGAGTTGCGTCTTGAGGTAGGACATGCGCTGTGCCCCAGTGAGTTGCTCGGCATCAATTATGAGGGTGGTGAATAAGTCCCTAAACCCACGCCATTTCGTATAATCCCCGTCGAATGTCGGTAGTTTTATGTGAGGCAATTTAGTAGAGGATGGCCCAGTCGCGAAAAATTGTGTAGCATCTGCATGCCTAGGTGTCGCCTCTGCCTTCAGGGAGTTCACCTTGGCTTCCAAGCGGGTCTGCAGGCTCCCGTACAGCGTTGCACCACGTTGATAGACCTGAGCGGTGTGGTACTCATGTTCGAGCACTTCTTCGTGCTCCTCGTAAATGCGTTCGTGCAAGGCCTCAATACGGTCGACGGTTCTATTGACTAAAGCCAACTGGGCCATGGCTTGCTCGAGAGACATCGCCTGAAGTGCCTCAGGCGTGAGTCTTTGATCAATGTTGGCCAGAGAATCAACCCGGTCCTGCTGCAGCGCAGCCTTGTTGTTGAGAGACATGATGCGAATAACAGTGCTGGTGACCCGGAACTAAGTTTTCGGTCAAATGATACGGAAAAGTTCTATGTACCGGTGTACACTGACCGCCAAAGGCGACACCCGATGTGTCCAGCGATGCCTTTGACACTTAGCTTTTCACCAGATTGGCACTGCACAGCGAATACACCAAATGCTGAACACGAATTGTTAACGTGAGAAATAACCCAGAGAATAAGCCAAGCACAATTCTATTGTGACCAAACCAGCACCGATCCGGCTCGAAGGACCAAATGTTAAAGCGAGTAACAATAGAGGAATTCGGGATCTGGTCTGATACAGTTTGTCACAATAAAAAGAGAAAAATAAAAAAAAACTGCGCGCACTGAATTTGGCAAAAAACAAAAAAATTATAATGATATTTATTGTACACTATATACAGTTAGCGAATTACCCGAATAAATGCAATGCCAAGAGTAACACGTGGCAGCGAATGCACCCAAAACACAATTAATTAAATAATTGATTTAAAGCGAATTTACACACAGTAATTTTGGTTAACAGAAGCCAAGCAATTAGAAAAATTAGCTGAGAGAAGAACACGAGGTGATCTTGAGGTAGCCGAAAGAAGAATAATGGCGGAAACCGTTAGAAAACGAATCTTCTTCCCCGTGAGGAAGACTAAGCATGTCCCATAGCTAAGAGCCAATCAGAAAATTCATAGCGAATGACGTCAGAGAATAGCGAAATGCGCAAGTGTCAGTGAATTTGAACTAGAGATTCATTGATTGGCTATCGATTGTCGGGTGATCTGTGCTCTGCTTAGTGCTGCCTTCTTGCTGCGGGTAAGCCGAACTTCGCTTCGCCCGGGCAGTTTGGGTGTTGACTGAACATTCTCCCCCGGGTTGACGGCTGAGACGTCAAGATCTTCAATGGGCAGAACACATAGTTTCGCAATTGGTCGGGTCAATTCCGTGGTAGCTGTCTTCAGTGTCACTACGCGGGTATGTCCGTCCTTCCCTGGGTGGATAGCGATTACCCTAGCGAGTGGCCATTTGGTAGGTGGGAACCGCTCATCTGTGAGGAGCACCAGAGAGCCAACTTTGATGTCGTTGGACGCCCGATGCCATTTGGAGATGCCCTGATGACGTTGAAGCACTTCGTTGCTCCAACGTCTCCAAAACTGTTGCAACAGTTGCTGTAGCAACTTGTACCCAGTTAGCGTCGATTCCGTTGTTGAAGGTAGCGAAGGTTCCGGAACAGCGGTGAGTGGTTCTCCAATGAGGAAGTGACCTGGAGTTAGTGGTTCCAGGTCGGCAGGATCTTCCGAGAGTGGGGCGAGAGGCCGAGAATTTACCACGGCTTCGATCTGTGTCAACACCGTAGTGAGCTGCTCGTAAGTCATCAGATGCTCTCCGATAGTTCTTGTGAGATGGAATTTGATAGACTTGACGGCAGCTTCCCATTTACCTCCAAAGTGCGGAGCTCCAGGCGGATTGAACTTCCAGGTTGTGCCATCTGTAGCCAGTAAATGTGAAAGTTCTCCCAGTGATTTTGATCCTGATGCGAATTCAGCCCTTAGAGTTGCATCTGCACCCACAAAGTTTGTACCACAGTCCGAATAAATGGTGTGGCAGACGCCCCGGCGACTTGCGAACCTCCGATACGCTGCGATGAATGCGCCTGTAGAGTAGTCCGTGACGAGTTCCAGATGTATAGCGGAGGTCGTGAAGCACACGAAAACTGCAATCCACCCCTTGTAAGTTTTCGCTCCACGACCCTGGAAGGTTTTCAGAGTGACTGGCCCAGCGTAGTCTAATCCTGTATGTAGAAACGCTCGTGCGGGAGTCACTCTAGAGGGGGGCAGTTGTCCCATCAATTGCTGTGCTCGAACACCTCGGTGTCTAGCACAGACTACGCAGCGTAAGATGTGAGATCTGACTGGTACGCGGCCACCAATAATCCAGTAGGATTGGCGTAACGCAGCCAGAGTCAATTGCGTTCCCCCGTGAAAGTTCCGTTTGTGTGCATGATCGATGAGGAGTGACGTCAGCAGTGAGTATCTAGGCAGAATCGCTGGATTTTTCTGCTGACTGTCCAATAGCGAATTTTTCAAGCGGCCACCGACTCTCAAAATTCCGTGATAGTCGACAAAGGGGGTCAGCTTGGCGAGTGGGTGATTTTTTGGTAGGAATCCCCCGTCAGAAAGCAGCTTGAGTTCCGATGAGAAGTACTGGCCTTGTGTATATTTGACCAGTAGCCATTTTGCGGGTTCCAGGTCTCCAGCAGATAGCGGGGTGGCTAGTGAGGACTGTGGCACCTTTTTCATTCGGCTGATGGCACGTAGACAGATTCCAAGCGTTCGAACCAGCGAAACCCAGCGAGAAAAGCGTTCTAAGAGAATTTGCAGAGGATGTGAATCTGTTTTAGCGAATGTCATGAAGGTTAGACCTGGTCTCTCTTCCTGATGAGTTGCGGTCGTAGCAGGTGGTTCAATAGTTGGCCAGTTTTCTTGGGACAAACTGAGCCATTTTGGACCCGACCACCAAAGCGGGTGTTTCAGCAGTTTGCCAACTGACAGTCCTCGCGAAGCACAGTCAGCTGGATTACTTTTCCCAGCGATAAAGGTCCAGCGGCTTCCAGGAAGAGTGTCTTGTATTTTCGCAACCCTGTTGCGTACGTAAGTTTTCCAGCGAGAGGGTTGACTTTGTATCCAAGCGAGGGTTACTGCAGAGTCAGTCCACAAATAGATTGGTATTTGCTCCAAGTTAAGTGTTTTTCGCACGTAGAGAGTAAGTCTGGTGAGAAGTACGGCAGCGTTCAACTCCAAACGTGGAATTGTGAGTGGTTTCAGAGGGGCTACTTGAGTTTTGGAGCATAAAAGTGCAACTGACGAATTCCCCTGAAGATCCGTCACCTTCAGGTAGACCACCGCAGCCATAGCGAGTTGGGATGCGTCTGAGAACCCGTGGAGCTCTGCAGACACATTCTCCTTGAGATTAATCCATCTGTTTACCCGGAGGTTAGCAAGGTTGGTGAGGTCCGCTCGAAATACCGTCCACTTGTGGAGTTGTGTCGGAGCCAATTGATCATCCCAGCCCAGTTTTTCAAGCCAGAGTTCTTGCATGATCACCTTGGCTTTGATGATGATCGGAGCGAGGAAACCGAGAGGATCATACAGACGAGCAATTTCAGACAAGATTGCCCGTTTTGTTGCTGGAGGATCTTCAGCCAAGTGATAGTTGAACTGGAATACATCGTGGTGAGGATTCCAGCCAACTCCGAGGACCTTCACCGTAGTATCTCCGATTTCCCGTAGCGAGTTCACTGGTTGATCGTTTGGTGACATTGTAGCGAGTAACCGAGCGCTGTTACTTGACCATTTTGTTAATGGGAAGCATCCAGCTGCACAGAGTTCCCTGGTTTGTTTAGCGATTGCAATCGCTTCCGTCTCTGTGTCAGCTCCCCCGTAGATGTCATCTACGTAGCGGGTTTCAGTCATTGGAGCTACTGCCAGCGGGTATTTGGATCCTTCGTCCTCTACTAGTTGCAGTAGAGTCCTGACAGAAAGATAAGGAGCACAAGTTGTGCCGTATGTGACCGTAGTGAGGGTGTACGCTTGCTGAGAATTGTCCTTGGTCTTCCAGAGGATGGACTGTAACGGCCAGTCCTTCGGATCTATGTCAATTTGCCGAAACATCTTTGTGATGTCGGATCCAAAAAGTATTGGAAACCGACGAATGCGGAGTAGTACATCGCAGATGTCTACTTGTATTTTTGGCCCAACGTGTAAGATCCCATTCAGCGAAACTCCTGATGAGGTGTTGCATGATCCATTGAACACTACTCTGAGCTTTGTAGTAGTGCTCTGTTCCTTGAGGACACCGTGATGAGGTAGGAAGCAATGTTGTTCCGGTAGATCTGCCATAGAAATGTGTTTCATGTGACCCATGTTCTCGTACTCAGACATAAAGTTGTGGTAGAGGTCACTGTAAGTAGTGTCCGTGCTCATCCGTTTCAAAACCCGACGCAGTGAAAATTGTGCGGATCTCAGTGAATTCCCAAGTGCTTCTACCTTGTCCTTGAGTGGCAAGTGCACCACGTAACGCCCATTTGGGTGACGATAATGTGTGGATCTAAAGTGAGCTTCACATTCGTCCTCCTGCTCACTATAGCGAATGTGCTGCTCATCATGCGGTTCTTCCTGGTCCCAGAATCTGGAGATCAGATCCGGTAGCTGATCGTCGGCTGACACGTGCAGAGAATTGGCCGAATATTTCGTAGCAGTTGGATTGACTGAGCCGTAGACAATCCAGCCCAAGAGGGTTGACTGAGCAATTGGCGAATCAACAGGCCCTTTGCGAATCTTCTCATTCATGATGAAAGCTGCAGGTGCTGCTCCCAAAATGATGTCAATTGGTCTGGACTGCAGAAATTGCGGGTCAGCCAATTGCAGTCCCAGTAGATGCGACCATTTCTTGTCGATAAGGGTGTATGACGGCAAGTCTACCGCCAACACAGAGAGAATGTGGGCCTGTATTTTTAGCGAATTCTTCCCATATAGCGAATGTAGCTCAACAGTGCATGAGCCCAATGTGCGGCCAGCAGATGTGTTGCCGATGGCCCGTAGGCCCACGTTTGCGGATTTCAGAGGAAGTCCCAGTTTCTTGTGCAGCGAATTCGTCATGAATGACAGCTCAGAACCTTGATCTATCAGAAGTCTGGCTGTCAGAGGAGCTCCCGTTGTCGAATATACCCTGCAAGTTGCTGTAGCAAGTAAGGCTATTGTTTCCAGAGAATTGAGCCCTGAAAACAATTGCAGTTAGCGAATTCTGTCCATAGCGAATGACCTAATAGGACTATTCTGTACCTGAGCTGCCCGAAGCAGCGGTCGGTTGAGGATTAGCCCGAGATTCTTCATGGATGGCCGTGTGGTGCTTGTTGCCACAGTGGCGACATCTTGTAGTGGTGCGGCAGTCCTGTGAGCGGTGGCGTCCCAAACAATTCCAGCACAGTCGATGATCTTGAACCATAGTACGGCGCTGTGCGACAGAGGCAACCTTAAATTGCTGACAGTACAAAATAAAGTGCTTTTGCCTACACAGTTGGCAGATGCCTGGTTCATCTGTAGCCTCTTTAGGTGTATAGTATACTTGAGCGGTGGAACCAGAGGGGGTACTTGCAGTCTTGCTGGAATGTGAGGGTGACCGTGTGTTTGGGGGCTTGCTAGAGGTTTTTAGCAGCTTGGAGGTTGAAGCCTTGTCCTCCTTGGGTGAGGTTGGTCGTGAGGTGACTCCGATGGCGCTGATCTCCCAGGCGCGTACCTTCCCGATGAGGAAGTCTTGTAATTTCTGGTACGCCGGCAGCTCATTCGAGATGCCCAGGGTACTCTCCCACTCCTCCCTAAGTTCTGGTACCAGACGTCTGAGGGTGACGAAAACCAGGATAGGGTCCCAGTCCGCAATGGAGACTCGTAAGGTTCCCATCGCATCGATAATTTTCTGTGTCTGTAATACAAGTGCGTTTAGCTGAGGTGCCGAGTGATTAGGCACTGGCTCTGTGGTGAGGAGTTCCTCCAAGTAGGTGTTGAGAAGCCGACGAGGGTTATCATAACGCGCGACGAGGAGATCCCAAGCAGCAGGGAATGCCTCGTCTGTAAGAGGCACGTTTGCGATGAGTGCCAGTGCATCGTCCTTGAGTTGCGTCTTGAGGTAGGACATGCGCTGTGCCCCAGTGAGTTGCTCGGCATCAATTATGAGGGTGGTGAATAAGTCCCTAAACCCACGCCATTTCGTATAATCCCCGTCGAATGTCGGTAGTTTTATGTGAGGCAATTTAGTAGAGGATGGCCCAGTCGCGAAAAATTGTGTAGCATCTGCATGCCTAGGTGTCGCCTCTGCCTTCAGGGAGTTCACCTTGGCTTCCAAGCGGGTCTGCAGGCTCCCGTACAGCGTTGCACCACGTTGATAGACCTGAGCGGTGTGGTACTCATGTTCGAGCACTTCTTCGTGCTCCTCGTAAATGCGTTCGTGCAAGGCCTCAATACGGTCGACGGTTCTATTGACTAAAGCCAACTGGGCCATGGCTTGCTCGAGAGACATCGCCTGAAGTGCCTCAGGCGTGAGTCTTTGATCAATGTTGGCCAGAGAATCAACCCGGTCCTGCTGCAGCGCAGCCTTGTTGTTGAGAGACATGATGCGAATAACAGTGCTGGTGACCCGGAACTAAGTTTTCGGTCAAATGATACGGAAAAGTTCTATGTACCGGTGTACACTGACCGCCAAAGGCGACACCCGATGTGTCCAGCGATGCCTTTGACACTTAGCTTTTCACCAGATTGGCACTGCACAGCGAATACACCAAATGCTGAACACGAATTGTTAACGTGAGAAATAACCCAGAGAATAAGCCAAGCACAATTCTATTGTGACCAAACCAGCACCGATCCGGCTCGAAGGACCAAATGTTAAAGCGAGTAACAATAGAGGAATTCGGGATCTGGTCTGATACAGTTTGTCACAATAAAAAGAGAAAAATAAAAAAAAACTGCGCGCACTGAATTTGGCAAAAAACAAAAAAATTATAATGATATTTATTGTACACTATATACAGTTAGCGAATTACCCGAATAAATGCAATGCCAAGAGTAACACGTGGCAGCGAATGCACCCAAAACACAATTAATTAAATAATTGATTTAAAGCGAATTTACACACAGTAATTTTGGTTAACAGAAGCCAAGCAATTAGAAAAATTAGCTGAGAGAAGAACACGAGGTGATCTTGAGGTAGCCGAAAGAAGAATAATGGCGGAAACCGTTAGAAAACGAATCTTCTTCCCCGTGAGGAAGACTAAGCATGTCCCATAGCTAAGAGCCAATCAGAAAATTCATAGCGAATGACGTCAGAGAATAGCGAAATGCGCAAGTGTCAGTGAATTTGAACTAGAGATTCATTGATTGGCTATCGATTGTCGGGTGATCTGTGCTCTGCTTAGTGCTGCCTTCTTGCTGCGGGTAAGCCGAACTTCGCTTCGCCCGGGCAGTTTGGGTGTTGACTGAACAGGCTGAATGTGATGAAGATCTCGCCATAAAAATTATAAGCTCCTGGCTCGCTGGAGCCAAATTGAGATTCGACAGAGAAACGTACGACAAATAAAAAATCTTCTTTACTGTGAACGACTACCTAAGCATATGTTGAAGGGTATAATTCAAACCTGGGATTTTTTTTTTTTGCACAGCGCCAAACTGGGAGTGATTGAACCAGAACAAGAACAACGTGCGGATTGAGAGTATATGACAAAACGTAACATTTCTTCGTAAATATGGTGTATAGCAAAAGACTGCCCTGTATCAGCTTAATTATTATAACTTATATTTTCATATGCATTATTGATTTAAAAATAATTTAATTATTATAATATTATAATAATAAGTTTAAATCGAGAAAAAACTATACTTATTTTCAAGTATATTTCAAAAAAAGCGTTCGGTTCACGACTTTACATTTCGTACTATACGTGCTTAACGTATATTCTTCTATAATAATTAAGCTGATACAGGGCAGTCTTTTGCTATACACCATATTTACTAGTATAGTGGTAACTATACGTAGTAACATTTACTATTACGTAACATTTCTTCGTAAATATTGTGTAGAGCAAAAGACTGCCCTATATCAGCTTAATTATTATAGCCTATATTTTCATATGCATTATTGTTTCCAAAATAATATAAACATAATAATATAATAATAAGTTTATATTGAGAAAAAGACTATACTTACTTTCATGTATATTTCAAAAGAAGCCTTCGATTCACGACTTAATATGGACATGAGTCTGTACGATTTTATAATGTATTTGAAAATAAATAACTTTGTAAGATACCTATATAATTAATCATTTTACGCAGATTCAGGACTTTCTTTATTACCTGAAAGATTTTTGAAACGTATTGTGGAATATATCAGAAATATTTTCACTATATCTTTCGGAAATGTTTCAGCAATATATCAGTCACCATTTTCAGATATATCGCTGAAAAATTTCTGAAATATATCGCGGAAATATTTCTGACATATGACCGAAATGTTTCTGACATATTTTTGACATATGTCAGCTATAAAACATTAGTTATATATGCGGACATGGACATATTTCTGACATATTTCTGAAATGTTGCAATAGAATATAAAATGTTTCTGATGAGACATTTCTGAAACATTTCTGAAATATATCGCGGAAATATTTCTGACATATTACCGAAATGTTCCTGACATATTTCTGACATATGTCAGCTATAAAACGTTAGTTATATACGCGGACATGGACATATTTCTGACATATTTCTGAAATGTTGCAATGGAATATAACATGTTTCTGATGAGACATTTCTGAAACATTTCTGAAACATATTGTGCTGTGTGGGAACCAATAAAAACATTTTTTGGAGAAATGGTTTTTTTTTTAAAAATCATAATATTTTTTAATGCTTCGAATGAAAAAAAAAAATTTTTAATTATCTCCAAAATAATGCATTTGTTTATAACAATTTTTTAAACAATGGGAGTATAAAATTGAAAAAAAATAATTTCAGGTGGCGCTTAATGATTTAAAAACGAAGTGATTGAAATTTTTGGAAAAAAAAAATTTTACAAACGCTTTATTGCTATTATTAATTTTTCAGTGCAGTAGATTATTGATAATTAAGTGGAAAATTAAAATTTTTTGATTTTTCCAACGGAAGTCTATTTTTTCACCTCTTAATAATAACTGTACAAAGCAAAAAAAAATTGAGCTTTTTAGTTTAACAATTACGAAGGTTTTTATGTTAACTTTCCAGTTCAAAAATTTTGTTACTTAACTAATGGATAAAATATGAAAAAAATGCAAATAAAAATTTTTTTTGCGCGGATTATTATTTATCAACCTATTCTTAAGGTATGTGAATTTTTTCATCCCTTAATATTCATATTTAATATCTTTAAATAATTTTTTTGTTTACCGTGCCTGAATGACGCGGCGCGCGTGAACGCCAGACTGCCCGTTTTAGTACTAACTTTAGGGCTCTGTAAAAATTATTAATATTGGAGATAGAGTTCCGGGAGTACGGAGTTTTTTTTAGGAAATATTCTCCTCTTTAAGGATCTTTTTTCAAATTTTAGACATCTTTTATAGTTTTTGAGATTTTTCAAAAAAACGAAAGCAGTTTTTTTTTCTTTCACTATATTGTTCATAACTTTTGCAATTGTTATCAGCGCCATTTCAATTTTCTCAAAAAGTTTCTAGACGTCAATACGAATCGAATGACACCAAAATTATAATTTTCGGTGAGCTCTGTCAAAATTTTCTAAAAATGGATCTTGTTGACTAGACTATATCGCGTTAACTGCACTCCCACCTCCTCAAACTCGTATTTTCGGCAGTTCATGAAAGGGGTTTCTAAACTTGTTTCTCCTTTGTATAAACTTACTAATGGAAAGGGTAAAATTGATTGGAAACCTGAATTTGAGGAAATTCGAACAAAAATTGTTTCTCACTTGACGAGTTCTCCTCTTTTAATGATTTTTGATCCAAATTTTACTATAGAATTACATACAGATGCTAGCTCAGTTGGTTACGGTGCAATTTTCATCCAAAAAGTTGGTGAAAAGGCTCATGTTGTAGTTTATTTTAGCAAAGGAACTACAGAAATAGAGTCGCGATATCATTCGTATGAATTGGAAACACTTGCTGTTGTGAATGCTATTAGGCATTTTCGTCATCATTTACATGGAAGAAAATTTACAGTAGTTACAGATTGTAATTCTCTTGAGGCATCTCGTGCAAAACTTGACTTATCCCCAAGAGTTTATAGATGGTGGGCATTTTTGCAGTCATTCGACTTTGATATTGTTTATAGAGAAGGAAAAAATCTGTCACATACAGATCTCTTTTCTCGAAATCCTTTACCTGAGAATGACAAACCGAATGTTGAAACTATTGAGCAAAAACGTATAAATTTTTCAAAAATTTCTCACGGTTGGTTACAAGTGGAGCAGCAGAAGGATGCCGAAATTCGTGATCTTATTTCTAAATTAGAAAACGATGAATTTGACACAAATGTTTCTAACACATACGAATTTAAATCTGGAATTTTGTCGAGAAAAATACAGCGAAATAATGATACTCGTATTTCACCAATAATCCCTAAAGCTTTTCAGTGGTCTATAATAAATCATGTTCATGAATCGATTATTCATCTAGGATGACATAAAACTTCAGAGAAGGCTTACCAACATTATTGGTTTTCTAATATGTCCAAATATGTCCGAAAATTTGTTGAAAATTGTACTACTTGCCGAATTTTCAAATCTACTTCTGGTAAAATTCAAGCCGAATTACATCCAATCCCAAAGAGTATTCTTTGGCATACTCTTCATATTGATGTTACTGGAAAGCTTAGTGGCAAATGTAATATTTGGGAATATGTTTTTGTGTTTATTGATGCCTTCACTAAGTTTGTTTTTCTTTACCATACTCTTTCTATTGATGCTGTAAGTGCTATAAAAGCTTTGAAATCAATCGTCACATTATTTGGAGCACCGGTTCGTGTGATTGCTGATCAGGGGAGATGTTTTGCAAACAAAAATTTTAGAGATTTTTGTGGTTCCTATTACATTAATCTTCATTTGATTGCTACTGGTATTAGTCGAGGCAATGGTCAAGTCGAACACTTAAAAATATGCTCACTTCTGTTAAGGTTGATAATAATAGATCTTGGCAGGATTCTCTTGGAGATATTCAACTGGCACTGAATTGTTCCGTCAGTAGTGTGACTACAGCTACTCCTCTGGAATTGATGATCGGTCGCGTAGCCAGACCGTTGAATCTGTTACCGATTACTGATTGTCAAAAAGAAATTGACTTATCCAAAATCGGAGAGCGAGCAGCCAATATGATTGAGATTAACTCGCAAATTGAAAAATCGCGATTTGATGCCTGAAAGGCAAAATTTTTTAAATTTTCTGTTGGGTATTATGTTTTAATTGAAAATTACGAAAGAAATCAAACAAAATCAAATTCAAAATTTGAAGGGCCATTTTGTTTTATTGAAGTATTAGACGGAGATCGGTACATATTACAATCTCTTAATTGTAATCGATCGTATAAATACGCTCATGACCGTCTTCGAGCAATGCCTGACTGTTCTGTACCTTCAGAATTGGATATTGATTTTGATGAATCTTCTGAAGAGTCATTGAGTATTCAAGGTGTTAAATTACAAATTTAATGTGTTATTTTTGGATTAATAACCTGTGACATCCTTGTTGGCGCACCTGTTATAAGAAATTCATCAGAATATTGGAGTAGGAAATGATTGTCATTCCCTTTGGTTTGAGCTTGATCCTAGTGCACACGTTCATTACACTTACTAGTTGCAAGTCAAAAAAAAAAGATCTTACTCATTTCGGTGAGCGGAGATGGCGCAATGTAACGGCTAATGGTGTGGTGCTGTCGCATGAGGCGACAGTGTAAGGAAATGTTGATGTATGGACGGCTTGATGTTGTCATACGGTCACATATGTGAAGCCCAATTGTTAATTGGCAATGTGTGTGGAAATTACATGTCTTTGGATAAAAATATAAGTCTCATGAGAGGAATGCAAGTCTTTTGAGAAGATTGTAGTTCTTGCTCTTGTGGAAAGAAGATGATTTCTATGAAATGGGGTGTTGTCGACGGTTTGTCACCGGACTTGTTATTTAGTACGGAATTTGTTAGGACTTATGGGTTTGTTAAAGCACATCGTCTCTGATTTTTGGAATGGTAATATGATCAGGTTGACCGAACGGTCTAAATATCTTACAATTTTTGTATTACAGCACACGAGGACGTGTGATAGTTAGGATTAGCCGTGTCAAGGATAATGAAATGAACAACGAAGTGGATTATTACCGCCTTCTTCTATTCGGTCTTCAGAGAAACGACGGCAAAATCAATAACTGAACAAACATTGAACATTTTATCTCGTTATAAACGTTTTGTTATAAAAAGTTTTGTTAGATAAGTTAAGTTCAGTTTCATCTTGTTAAATAAAACGGTGGTTCAACATGCGTCCCACACGCAAAACTCAAAGTTCGCGAGTGATATCTGGACATTCTCTGACATATACAGGGTGTCCCTAAATTGCCTCCCACGGACTAGCCAGCATAATACCTCGTTAAAATCAAACCGAGAATTTCTTTTCCGGAAGATCGTCCGACGTATAGTTTTTGAACTATAAGCGATAGCGCTAGGCCAATCAGAGTGCACCATTTCATCTAGATTTGCCGCCACGGAAATTGCTGTTTTGTTCGTCTGGGTGAATTATTATTATTTGTTTACGAATTAAATATCGGCACCTCCCCTCTTTCGCTGCTGTACCCCTTATGCTTGAGGATGCGCTTCTGTTTACACACACAAGTGTGCGCCCATGGATGTGCGGCCGGCAGCGTATGCCGCGGCAACAATACCGAGGTCAGCGCTCGAGAAGGGGTACAACAGGGAGAGAGGGGAGGTGCCGATATTTAATTTGTAAACGAATAATAATAATTCACCCAGACGAACAAAACAGCAATATCCGTGGCGGCAAATCTAGATGAAATGGTGCACTCTGATTGGCCTAGCGCTATCGCTTATAATTCAAAAACTACGCGTCGGACGAGCTTCCGGAAAAAAAATTCTCGGTTGGATTTTAACGAGGTATCATGCTGGCTAGTCCGTGGGAGGCAATTTAGGGACACCCTGTATATATACAATATATCAACAGCAGTATCGCCTGTTTGATATCGTGATATTATTTATAAGATTATATACATATTATAAGGATATAGTTGAAACTTTTAATATTGGATCCAAGTTTTAAAGCAATATTATATTTTCTGTCCATTAAGATCTGAGCCATGTTCTGTTGGAAAATTATTCAACAATATTAAGATATAACTGTGCTTCGGAATCTCTACTCGTTTTTTCTCAATATTTAATAATTTTTTAACTGAACATACAATGGATCAGAATATAAACTATACGTGTCGCTAGAAATTATTGAATTGTTAATTTTGTAAGTCGATCTTTTTGACGGTAGTGGTGGCCTAAGCCCGCCTTAAGTGCGCCGTTTTCGTATTATAATATACTGAAATATTTTTATAGAAAAAAGTTTTTGTAACATAAATTTTTTCATCTATTTGGCGAAATATAACCCTATTTTTCAAATCCTTATTTTACCGGCATGACATGCGGGCGATATTTGCGTGATGCTATGAGCTCACGACGTGCAGGTAAATCCGCATGCATGAGAGCGCATATGCACGCGCTGTGTGGACAATTTGTTATCTAGGAGTCGACAAAGCTATTCTAGACGGAACCGATTCCCCGAATTCTCCAGACGTAGATAAGCCGGTAGACAGAGTAGAAAATGCGCGAATTACGCAAGTGATCATGCGTCTATCCGTTCGCTAACATCTATTCCGACAGACAACGAGGGCTTGAACCTCAAAGTGGTAATTTTGGCTGACGAAACACTGTTCGCGAAAACCGAAAATGAATACCTGAATAAATTAAAAATAAAACGCGAAAACGCTAGTCGCCCCAACTTGGAGCTTCACGAGTTGGAAACAGTTGCTAGAAATACGCCATCAATGTTACCGGTAGACGAGTATTTGAATCTTCGACAGCGCGAATCAGAACTCAGAGAACGCGAACTAGAACAAGAGGAGAAAAAACCAGAAGCCGAAAGAATTAGGTGAGACCCGCGAAGACAAACAGAAGTAGCATAGCAAGACCGGTTTTACACGCCGATTCCTGTTACCGACACTTACCGACATCCTCCGCAGACTCAAACCCTTTTCCGCAATGACGTCAACGTCTGCTGTACCGACTGAAGATCAAGAACGTGCAACCTTACCGACAGTTGTGTCGGTCGACGGCAAAAATCACACTGCTTCACCGACAATTCTTATCGCTAGAAGGTGAAAATCCTGCTGCCTTACCGACAATCTTACCGACCGAAGGTCGAAGTCTCTATGTAGTGCTCGCCAGCCAACGGTAAAGTGCGCAGTGAAGGGCGTGAACTTTTTTACCGACCTGGATGTCGGTAACCGTTCCGCATTCTTTACCCATAATAGGACTGTTGATGTGTAACATTAACCACCTCAAATTCTTTTTCGACGGTAGGACTGCTGATGTGTAACATCAACCACCTCACATTCTTTTCCCACGTTATCAACCACGCAACATTCCAAAATCACTGATTCCGAGAATTGTTTTTTATCCACTGGATATCGCTAATGTGTAACATCAACAACCTTACATTCCTTTCCCACGTTATCAATCACGCGACATTTCATAATTAATGGTTCTAAGAATTGTTTTTCACTTACTCGGATGCCGGTTTGTTATCAACCAAGTAATATTCTTTTTGGCTTGTAACTGTCATGTGAACTCTACGATAAATTTTGAACGGGTTCAGTCAAGGTCAGAGTGCAAGGTCGACCGATAGCTGCGGTAGATACATTCAGAGCTAAGGATCTGTGGTGTTGGGTTACTATCGCTCTGGGAATGCTAAACAGCGCGCGCGCACACACAAACATACGTACAGCTGTCCTATAAAAAGTACACGTGAGGAAAAAGCCAAAGATGGAATGCACGAAGTGTTTGAGATTGATCGATATTATGGAATCGGCGTACAAAATCTTGGACAAATCATCATCAACAGCAGAAATTCAAAAATGGATGAAATTCGGAAGTCAAAATATTCGGCTTCTCAGCAAAATTTTGCGAAAGGCTTCATCGATTGGAGAAAAGATGAGAATTTTCACAACGATCGGACTCTTGAAAGTGCTCGCAGAATAATTCAAACGTCTTAAGAAAGCGGGTGGAGGTACGCGGAAAGTAAGAAGAAGTGATCGAGTTCATTGGGACGATTTGGAATCAGCTTTCGAGGGGAGAATTTGAACTGGATCCATCGTCAATTTGAAGCATAAAGATGTGGAGAGATTTCTGGAAGACGCAAAGGTACTAGCTGTGACAAGACTAAAAAACTCTTTAAAGAAAGACAGGAGATTGAAGGCCAACGTTATCCTGGCTTGTAAATTTGAAGTTCGAAAAAATGATCACACAGTGGAAGAGATCAAATTTTTTAATACGAGAAATGAAATCATCCTCCAGACAACGGATATTAACGAATGGTTCATCAAAAACGCGACGGAGCATTTGTTGAAAAAGGTGGAAGATTTTCAGGAAAAGGATTCAGGCTGGTCGCTGACTGAAATAATCAATTTGACTGTGAATATCAACAAGTACGTGCCACTACGAGGCGGTGTGTTCACACAAACCCCGTTACCTAAGCATATCAGTGATAAGAAGGCTGTCGTCAACATCCGCAACAGCGACTCATATTGCTAGCCTACTAGTTTACCTAATTCCGCATTTTTCCTCTTCAATTTATTCTTCTGATTAATGATCTCTGCTTCTAATCGTGTCTCTTTATTACATTGAATTATTACCAATGGTGGCTCTACCGATGTGGCTTCCATAGACTTATAAGACAGACTGAGCGCTCTAATGATCCGCTTGAAGCAAACATTTAAAGGACAGAAATATTCCGGGAGTATTCCTTTCTCTCTCTACGATATTTGTGGCGGGGCTCGAAGCGATAGTGAAGAATGAGACGAAATTATGCGCCTATAGCTATTCCACTTCCACTGCGCCCTTGTCTCCGGCTATTAAACCGATTGAAAAGAGAGAGCAGTACTCCCGGCATATCTCTGTCCTTTATATGTAAGCTTCAGTACCTTTTATAGGAGCGCTCAGTCTATTTTTATAAATCTATGGTGGCTTCTGTGGTTCTTATTCGTGACTCGGCCGCCATTTTGTCGGTTGATTCTAGACTTTTCGCGATGAGTAGTTTCAACTTTTGATCGATCTCTACATTCTTTTGACGTGGTTTGCAAATTTTTGTTTGATCTATTTGATTTTTTGACGTCTTCCACAGGGTTCCTTTGTGTACCCTGCTGCGTTTCTAATTTGACCGTTATCGATTTGTTTCTTTTCTCTGTCTGAACTCCGAGCGCTTCAGACCACATGTGATTTTCTCAATTGCTAGCTTCCCTTGCTTCTAGTTTGGCTAACCTGGCTAATTTTTCTTAAATACTCTCGTCTAGAACTGCTTGCCTGCTTAATTCTAGTTCTTGTTGTTTTCCTTCTATCTCCACTTCTTGTCAACGGAGTTTTTCGCCTAATTCTATTGACTCCCTTTCCATTTCTGTCCGTCGTAACTCTTACGCGTCTTGTTCCTGTCTTAACCTTTTTTCTTTATTCTTAATTTCTTGACGCATCATTGCTACGTCTGTTTCGGTATGTTATGGTTTACTGCTATTTTCGCTAGATGATGTTGAGGGAATCATCCCCTAGCTATCTTTCTTGTTGGCGTTTCTAGTTTCCATCATCATTTCGAATTTTTTCTGAATTTTTACTTAATTGTCACTGAGATTGCTCGATCCGTGCGTTTGTCACGTGTAAATAACGATCTCCGTGGAAATCCGCTCACGATAATTTGAAAATGCGATTTTTCGCGAAATTTTAATAATCAAATTAGAATAATTTTTAATATTTTTTGGTCAGTTTTAAACGGATCCCACCAGGCTGACACCATAAATCGGTACGCGTTGTGACGTCCCCGATTTATTTCAGTCTACAAAAATAACCAACTGAGGGTATTCTTTTTGCAGATGGTAGAAATCGGCTGGTCAACAACGTTTCCTGGAGCCCTGCTTTTTCGTAGAAGATCCGGGCCCGCACATCGGGCGAACGCGGAAGAGAGGATGAACAAGCTATCTAGTGACGTGGACGGAAAGTAGGTTAAGTTGTGTAATGGACTTACCTCTTTTGATCCAATGTAATGTTTTCCGGTCGTGGTCTGGTTTTGCGGTCTGGCTCTTCGGGCACCTCCCAGATAACTGGGACGGGAATCAGCTGACGCCGGACGTCGAATTGTTCCAGAAGCCACCCTTTGAGAATGTCGATGATCCGTCGGATAACCTCTCTGGATACGCCCTCTGTTGTAAACGGCTCGTTATTCGGTTCCGGCTCCGGCGGTGGAGAGTATTTGCTCGCGAGGACGGGGTGTACGGGTGATGAACTGCTATTTGGTTCCTTATTCCTCGTATGAGAGCAGCGAGAGCCGCTTCTCTATTCAACCGAACACAAATACCAGCGCGATTACGTCACTTGATTGACTTGGCAGACCCGTTTCGCATCTATTGTGTGGACAAGGTGAAGGAAATTATTTGCTGGACCAGGTTTCCCTTGGCCCATTTAAACGAGGCGATCTTCCGCTCGGTACCAATAGAAAGATATTGGGAAATTTGGATTGCGAAATATCTGTATTTACCGTGAATTTAAATGAAGTCACACGAAGAGATTTTATATTTTCGGATTATTGTTAAATCCCGTATATTGTTACAGCTTTGGTAAAAAAAGTATAATTTGCGGATAAAGTTGATTATGAAGACTTACAAAAGTTGGTTATTATAAAATAATGTATTCAGAATTATTATATGTGTCTGTTATATGCGATGGAACCAAGCCTTGAATCTTATAAGTTATTTTAATACTCCTAGTTGAGAACGATTTCTGAATACGACTAGTCAGCTCGAGAACTGGAAAAGAAGTGTTTTAAAGCTCTTTGGTTGAGAGCGAATTCAGAAGACCACCGTACTAGGCGAGAAACGGACTGGAAGTAATTTTGGTGCGCGCCGCGAGTCAGGGTCTTCAACTGCGTGGTGTGGGTGCGCATGCACGTGTTCCCTCTCTATGACGCTGCCTTGCGGCAGCTGACTCGAATATTGCGTCAGTTGGCCTTGGTTCTCACGCTGGCGCACGCGGTTATCTATGGTGCCAGCGCGGGGTCGCGCCTTATCTTAAGCCGGCCTTCGGTGCTCGAATCATATTTCTGTAGCGCGATATTCCTCTCGGTCACCGAAATACGTCGCTGGAATGCGTCGCAGTTTTTGATTATTATATTATTGTTGCATGATGTTCTTTTCGAGAGCCCAAGTGCGTCGCGGGCTTAGATTATCTTAGTTTATTACGTGGTAACAAAGCCTGAATACCCGTGGCATCGGTCAACGCATATTATGAGAGAATGTTCTGGAATTTTCACATGCGTTAGCCGTTTTCTTTAATATAATACAATATTATTTTATACGTTGGCGTGTAATTAAGGGAATATGTTGATTTAATATTATGTTTGAATTATTTGATAAATTCAGTGATAGAATTTCCGTATATAAATGAAATTAAAATTATTATTTCTTTGTTGATATTTCCTCTGATTTATACCATATATTCAACTTATTTTCTTCTATAAAATATTTTATATTCCACCATTATATAAGTGTATATAACTAAGGCATACTATTTGCCTGTATGTTATATGCGTTTATATTTTATATGTGTATATACATACTTATGTGTTATACAGTGGAGGCGGGCGAAATGAAAATGGCGGCCTCCATGAGCTGGTTGTGCTTGAAATTTTTTTTTGTACTCTGAATCCCGACTCGTGCCTCGTGGTCAACGGGTTGCCTATTGCCTGGATTTAAAGCGTGGTCCTTGTACCTGGCGGGTTGCCTGACGTCTCGAGGTTAGGCATAGCCTCCTTGATTTTTTCGTCTTATGATTGAAGGGTATGTTTCTTATATTTGTGATTACATATATCTTATGAAGTAAAGTATATCATATTCATGCGTAATGTAAGCATATGTATGTACTTATTAAATACTTTCGCCATTAGTATGATATACATAAGGCTATATTGATGATATATATTGAGTGGTTGATCACGAAGAAGGGGAACTGCAAATGTTCTAATAGCCAATGGCAATGAATAATGAATTTTATATAGGCAGACGTCACATCCTGGGGACCTCACACCCCCCTCCTTATTTTGAAGAAATAAGGTTTATTTCCGAGAAAGATCTCATTCAGACTGAGTCAAGGTCTTTCGCTGGCTGCTGTACGCGTTCTTCTAATGTCCTGTGTTCTATATCTGCATCTATCATTTCGAGGAATCGTTTGGACTGTGACGGTGCGGAGGCGAACATGTGTTTCATTTGTGTTCCTTCGTCTGCCGTCGTCGTCGTAGATTATCGGTTCTGTTTGCTCAGGTGCATTAATAGATGCGTTATTGAATCCCACTGTGCGGCAACAAAGTGAATGCTGCATCCGTATGCAGTGTGTAAAGTATATCCATGCACACAGGTGTCAATAAGAAGCTAGATCATTTGCCAAATTACCAGAATACGCATGAATCCTCCCACCATGCTACCAAAGGTCATGAATCCGGCGTAGAGTTTTTTTGCTGTTGATTCAGCGATTCTTGAGAGTGCCTCTTCGTGCAAGAGATTATACATGTCTATTGTACCTGAAGTGATGGTTTCTCCACGGACTCCTCGCGAGATGACGTCCAAGAGTGCAAGTTTTTCGGCTGGAAACATTATATCATCCCCTAGTTCATCTGATTCTTGGTTTGTGTAGATACCACTCAGTAGTATGGCTATGAGAGTTCTGAGTACAAACACCTTCTTTACCGACAGAGCCGCTCCGCGCAGCCCACCGAGCCGCTCCGCGCAGCTCAGACGCAAACCCTTGAAGGTTACCCCCACTCTCCTTAAATGAAACCATGCAACCTTACCGGCAGTTGTATCGGTCGACGGTGAAAATCACACTGCTTTGCCGGCAATTCTTATCGATCGAGGGTCAAAATCGTGCTGTTTTACCGACAATATTACCGACCGAAGGTCTGTAGTGCTCGCCTGCCGACGGTAGAGGGCGTAGCGGGGGGCGAGAACTTTTTCACCGTCCCGCATTCTTTTCCCACGATATGACTGCTGATGTGTAACATCAACCACCCCCACATTCCTTTCACACCTTATCAACCACGTGACATTCCAAAATTAATAGTTTGAAGAATTGTTTTTCATCCACTCGGATATCGCTGACGTGTAACATCAACCACCTCACATTCCTTTCCCACGTTATCAACCACGTGACATTCCAAAATTAATGGTTCCGAGAATTGTTTTTCACTTACTCAGATGTCGGTTTGATATCCAAGGTCGACCGATAGTCGCGGTACATTCAAAGCCATGGATCTGCGGTGTTGGGTTACTATCGCCCTGGAAATGCTGAAAGGTGCGCGCGCATACACAAACATACGTACAGCTGCCCTATAAAAAGGACGCTCATCACTGCAAACGATCATTACGTCACAACTTGTCAAGTATACGTGAGGAAAAAGCTCAAGATGGAATCCGCGAAGTGTTTGAGATTGATCGATATTATGGAAACGGCGTTCAAGATTATGGACGAATCATCATCAACGGCAGAGATTCAGAAATGGTTAAAATTTGGAAGTCAAAATATTCGGCTTCTGAAAAAAATTTTGCGAAAGGCTTCATCGATTGGAGAAAAGATGAGAATTATTACAACGATCGGACTCTTGGAAGCGCTCACGGAAAAATTCAAACGTCCTCAGAAAACGGGTGGAGGTACGCGGAAAGTAAGAAGAAGCGATCGAGTTCACTGGGACGATTTGGAATCAGCTTTCGAGGAGAGAATTCGAACTGGATTCATCGTCAATTTAAAGCATAAAGATGTGGAGAGATTTCTAGAAGACGCAAAGGTACTAGCTGTGACGAGACTAAAAAACGCTCTAAAGGAAGACAGGAGCTTAAGAGCCAACGTTATCCTGGCTTGTAAATTTGAAGTTAGAAAAGACAATCGCACGGTGAAAGAGATCAAATTTTTTAATACGAGAAATGAAATCATCCTCCATACAACGGATATTAACGAATGGTTCATCAAAAACGCGACGGAGCGTTTGTTGAAAAAGGTGGAAGATTTTCAGAAAAAGGATTCAGGCTGGTCGCTGACTGAAATAATCAATTTGACTGTGAATATCAACAAGTACGTGCCACTACGAGGCGGTGTCTTCACATACACACCACTACCCAAAGATATTCAAGATAAGAAGGCTGTCGTCAACATCCGTAACAGCGACTCGTATTGCTTCCTCTGGTCGGTCACTGCAGCTCTGTTCCCAGCCGACAACAACAATCCCAGTAAAATTACTTCGTATCCACATTTCAGCTCAGTGCTACAATACGACGGTTTGCATTTTCCAATGTCTTTAGACCAGATTCCAAAATTTGAGAAACTTAACAAACTTTCAATTAACGTTTATAGTATAGATAGTGCGGGAAAACAGAAGCGCAGTGAAATCGTACCCATTTATTTGACTCGAAACAAGTCTGATAAACCTGTAATTCATCTTTTGGTGATAGAAACTGAAATCACTGACGATAACGATGACGATGATAGGATGGAAAATATTGAAAAGAATGTAACACATCATTTTGCACGGATTTGAAATCTGTCTCGATTAACAAGTTCTCAAATTTCTGAACGTAATGGTCGTTCTTGGTTGTGCGATGGATGTTTGACTTACTTTCATTCTGAAGAGTGTTTAACAAAGCACAATGTAGATCGCATGAATTTAAACAAAACCAAAGTTATTCTACCTACAGAGGAGGAAGAAATTCTAAAATTTAAAAATTTCAAGCACAAAGAAACCGTTCCCTTCTGCGTTTACGCAGATCTAGAATGTTTACTGCAACCCACACATGAAAGTTTTGGGAAAAATAGAACAATTTATCGGAAGCATCTCCCGTATAGTATAGCTTACTATCTACATTGTGCGTTTGACGATTCGCTTTCAAAATTCAAAATTAATTGTGGAGAGACTTGCGTTCAATGGTTTGTGAACGAGTTAGCCGAATTGGCACATTCGTTAGAAGGATACTACAAGACTGTTGTACCGATGGAACCACTAAATTTCAATCATATTAACGAATTTCACTCAACAAAAGTGTGTCACATTTGTGAAAAACCGTTTACACTCGCAGACGTGAAACATCGTGATCACTGCCATTTCACGGGAAAGTACCGTGGTGCTGCTCACCGAGGTTGCAATCTAAATTACCAAAATTCGCACACCATCCCAGTGATATTCCACAATCTGTCGGGTTACGATTTACATTTACTGATCAAAGCACTGGCTACATCGTTCGAGGGCAGAATTAAGCTTCCACCCGTAAAGAAAGAGAAGTACATTTCTTTTACAAAATATGTCGAGGGGACAGATATAAAGTTTATATTCGTAGATTCGTACCGTTTCATGCCCAGTAGTCTTGAGAAATTAGCAACGTATCTCGGTGATGATCAGAAATCAATCACACAAAAATTTTATCGGAGCTCAGATAAATTTCAGTTATTGACCAGAAAAGGAGTGTTCCCGTACGAATACATAGACAGATGGGAGAAGCTCGAGGACGCACGGCTACCATCCAAACAACAATTTTACTCAAAATTAAATTATCGGGATATATCAGACGACGACTATGCACATGCATGTAAAGTTTGGCAAACTTTTAACGTTGAAACTTTGGAAGAGTATTCGGACTTGTATTTACAGACGGACGTGTTTTTACTAGCCGACGTTTTTCAAGATTTTCGACAGAGCTGTTGGACGACGTACAAACTGGACCCGTTACATTACCACACAGCGCCCGGTCCGTCGTTTGATGCAATGTTAAAATGTACAGGCATCGAACTCGAGCTTCTCACCGACATAGACATGGTTATGTTTATCGAAAAGGGTATTCGAGGTGGTGTGTCACAGTGTTCGAACAGATACGCAAAGGCCAACAATAGATATATGGGAGAGGAATTCGATCCTGAGGTCGAAGAATCTTATCTCATGTACTTTGACGTTGATAATTTGTACGGTGCTGCTATGAGCTCTGCTCTGCCATACAGTTCCTTAGAATGGTTATGAGACTTCGGACAATGCGACGTTCTTACCATCTCAGACGATGCGGAGTTTGGTTACATACTGGAGGTGGATTTGGAATATCCTGAGGAACTGTATGAAATTCATAAGGATTTACCACTGTGTCCGGAGCACTACATACCTCCGATCTCGAATGGTAAGCAACCGAAATTGACGCCCACGCTACTTTCCAAGAAAAACTACGTTGTTCACTATGGGGTTTTGAAACAATGCTCACAATTAGGCTTAAAACTACTCAAAATACACAGAGTTCTCAAATTCAGACAAACCCCGTGGCTCAAGAAATACATAGATTTGAATACCGATTTGCGCAAAAAATCTCACAACGAATTCGAGAAAAATTTGTACAAACTGATGAACAACGCAGTTTTTGGCAAAACAATGGAAAATGTTAGGAAGTATAGAGATGTCAGACTGATCACGAAATGGGATGGAAGATACGGTGCTAGAGCTACCATAGCCAAACCCAATTTTCACAGCTGCACTGTTTTCACATGAAGGAGGACTTGCACAAATTCGATACGTCTGATTATCCGCTTGACAACGTTTACGGAATACCTCGAGCAAACAAAAAAGTTCTCGGCTTGATGAAAGATGAGAATAATGGAAAAATAATGCTGGAATTTGTAGGATTAAGAGCTAAACTGTACGCACTCCGAGTCTTGGTAGATGAGAAAGACAATGAACGTGCCAAAGGTGTCAAAGGATCAGCGTTAAGAAAAATAACTTTCAACGATTATTTGGAATGTGTTTTGAACCGTGAAAATCTATCCCCAAATCAGCATTTGATATTAAGTCAAAAGCACGAGGTATACACCGTAGAACAGCAGAAAGTAGCACTGAGCTGGAATGACGACAAGCGGATCGTGTTTCAAAATACAACCGACACGCTTCCGTGGGGCTACAAGCCTACATCTTAGCTTTGTAATTTATAACTGTACCATGTCTGTCGATTGTCTAAAAAATAAAGACGCATACTTGTTGTGTATCCGATATAAAATGAAGAGGAACATACATTTTCACAAGAAAATTCATTTATTCAAATGTTACGTATCCGATTCGTTTATCCAACTGTTGTGTGTATTGTCAAAACCTGACCATTTAACGTATATTTTTCTTTCACGCTTCTTGAGCACCTTCTCCATCAGATAGATATCCGGATGTTTAACCTTAAGGAGCTCTTGTTCGTAGAAACCACCAGCGATGGGTTGATCTCGGTAGTCTTTGAGCTTGTACGTACGATACGGTAGGTATCGCTCGAAGCCCTCCGTACGCCTGACATAATAACAGCCTCTCTTTTGCACCGGTGACATCCGACGGTTTCATTCTTATGGTTCGGTGTTTGGTGTTGTTGTAAGCCGAAACCAAATTAGATAAGATATCGAGCCACTTGAAGCTTCCCTGCATGCTGAACCGTGTCCACATTTTACCTTGCAGCGTCCGATTGAAACGTTCACAGATCGAAGCCTTCAAATTACTGTACGTGGAGTAAATTTGAAGTTGATTCCGTAGCGTGTCATAAGCGATTCGAATTTTGAGTCGTGAAATTCCGTTCCTCTGTCGACGTGTAAATTTTTCGGTACCCGTCCTTGGACAAGCACAGATTCCATTGCCTTCGTAACATCATCTCCAGACTTGCTCTTTATCGGTATAGCCCATGCATACTTTGAAAAGATATCAATGACTGTGAGCATATACTTGTAACCTTTGTTTTGTCCAGCGTGCGACGTCATATCAACAAGATCCGCCTGCCAGGTCTCGTCGATGCCGCGCACGTCTACACGTCGACGCGGGTAATTCCGGCGTGCAGGTTTATGCAGTTCCGTCACCAGTGCTTGCTTTTTCTCGTTCATATTCCAACGCTATTAGTCTGGTGTCCAATTTGGAAATGATTTCCACGTTTCGAATCGACAAGTCTCTGTCTTTTTTTAAGTCTGTGTAGAAGGTATCCAAGGCTTTCTTCGTGGTGATCTCCAAAGCTTTGATCATTTGATCGAGGTTGTCGTTTTGTTTTTGCAGCACGTTGAATTTTCGTCTCGAGGTTTTCGAAGTTACAGCATTGTTCGGCTCTGCGGGATCTGCGACATTGCACAGTCTCTTGTTCCGTATATCGTAATGCCCATCGGCTGTTATTTAAAACCCGACACCCGGAGGAGCGCGAGTGCTCGCGGTCGTGTTTTTATTCAGCTGACGTCCAAACACGTTGACGCTCATCTCGGTAATGAATGCAAAAATGACGGGAGCTGCTTAATAAATGATTCCTGCTTCGCGTAGCTCTTCGATAAAAGAGATTATTTCGTTATTGTGACTCGGATTTCCCGCTGCCTGAGATGCCAGAAGTAAACGAAGACGCTCCACTAACTCGTTTGGATCATCCTAGAAGACATATTCCGTTTCAACACCTTGTCGAGTGATCATAGCTTGCGGAAGTAGACCTTTACCCTTCCGGCGAGGTGATGGGGAATAATCCATCAATTCGGCAATGACATTTCTAAATTTGTAACTGTTATCGTTTTGAACAGTCCGATCAGATGAGTAATACTTCTTATGCGCGTTCGTTGCGAGGATTGTGTTTTCAAAATTTTCCCGATCTCCGGCGCTCACAGAAGAACCGTCAGGCTTCTTTTTTAACAAAAGTTCCAGCAAACCCTTCGTTTTCGGGTAACGCGTGTCGCCAATACGAACGTAGTCACTCTCAAAAGATATCAACGAATCACCAATCATTAGTCCGTTTGAGAGGTTGCGTACACCGTACACGTTGTCCAATTCGCCTTTTGTCTTCGCATCTCTCATCAGTGCAAAATACTCGTCCTCGACCGGTGTTTCTACGACTGTTTCATCCCCCGCCGAAGCAAAGGAATCGTCCATTTTCGAGACAGTTTCATTTTTCTTTTCATTTTTCATCTGCTTTATTTCTTCTTTAATTTCTTCCACCTCTTGTTTGACAGGTTTGGTATCTTTTGTAACATTCGCCAGTTCTTGCAGCGGAGTCACCACTGGTTTGAAAACGTCACTCAATTTTTGAGTCGTAGATTTCCTGCCCGACTTGAGGAATTTGTGTTTTCGGCGGATCGCAGCACTGGCTTGAACGATCTGATGTAGGACATCTTTTTGCTTGGAAATTTCAGAGCTCTGCATGTTGACGCAACTGAGTCTGTAACGCTACTGCGTCTCTCGCTCGAAAACGCTAGATTCTTTTTCTTTTCCAGGCTAACAAAAGAATCGAATCCCCTCCTGTATCGTCCTTTGTTGAGCTCACTGTCTTTGTCGATCACCAGAAACCCATATTTGTCACCGTTCCAGCATGCCGCACACAAGTCTTCAAACTCTGTGTAAGACATATCGGTGTTTACATGGTCGTTGTATACGTGTCTCAGGTTCATGTCGTCTTGTTTGAATAACAGGAGTAAGTTTACGTTGTCGCGCACGAGATGTTTGGGAATACGCGCGTACGTCTGACAGAGATAGAAACAGTCAACGTCGTGATGTCTACCCTTGCGAAAGTAGGCTCTAATATTGTCCTGCTTCTCGCACGCTACATCGTCATATATGATTATTGAGTTGGGCCGTGCTTCTTCCGGTGAAATCACTTGCTCACTCTCGGTAAACGCAAAATACACCGTATTCTCAACATGGTCCAGCAATTGCTGCAACAATTGGTATTCAGGTTGGTTGAGAGATTTCGAGTAGATGTAGATATCTTCAAATGTAAGTCCGTTGGGATGGGTTATAAGTGTGAGCAACGCATCAGTTTTACCACAATTCGACGGTCCACAATGTCGCACGTACACTATTCGGGAGTGATTCACCGTGCCGTTTGTGCCTTTTCAACATTTTGCTCCAAAAGTTTGTCAAAATTCATCACGGGAAGCCTGGTAGGTTGTTTCTCAAACCGCATCTCGGACATTACTGATCGGATTTGCTATAAATACCCCGTTTTGAAGCACTTTTCTTCAGTTAACGCACGAACATGATCGCGTACAGAGGTAAACGAAGCAGCAGCAGGCGGCAACATCGTAGCAAGGGTCTGGTGAATAAAATCATCAACAAACTTCCGATCGAGTTGCATGTTCCCGGTTACCAGTACTGCGGTCCTGGCACCAAGTTGACGAAAAGACTCGCGAGAGGCGATTCCGGTATCAATGCTCTCGATGCAGCGTGTAAGGAACACGACATAGCGTATTCGAAAAATCGTGAGAACCTTGAGGTTAGACACGAGGCTGATAGGGTGTTGGCTGAGAAAGCTTGGAAACGGGTTCTTGCAAAGGACGCAAATTTGGGTGAAAAGGCAGCCGCTTGGGCAATAGCTAATACGATGAAAGTAAAATCAAAACTCGGAATGGGAATGCGAAATTCAAAAAATGTGACCTTGAGAAAAATTATAAATGCTGCAAAACGTTCTATGGTTCCAAGCAACGATGCAAAAGTAGCTATCGAATCTGCGCTGAAGGGAGCTGAGAACGTTGTTAAAAAAGCGGGTGGTAAATGTAAAGTGCGAACACCTCGCGTCCTACCGGTACCGTCAAAAGTCGGTGGTTTTCTACCGTTTCTGATTCCTACTTTTGCCGGTGTCAGCGCTACGGGTGCGTTAGCCGGTGGTGCGGCAGGTATAGCAAAAGCTGTGAACGATGAGAGCGCGGCTGAACGAGAATTGGAGGAAAGCAAACGACACAACAAAACTATGAAAGCTATCGCGTTGGGCAAAGGGCTTTATATGAAACCGTACGAAACAGGTCTTGGTCTCCATCTTTCAAAAAACTAGATGCAATGCTACCACGTCGAGCGTTGACTGATTGGGACTTGTTGAAATATGCAAAAATCTTTGAGGTTCCGCATTTCCGCGGTGTTTTCATGCGAAACGAAATGCCCGAAAACGGCCCACGAAAAAACGAGTCAGCTATAATCAACCTTGACGACAAAGACGGTCCGGGAACACACTGGGTTGCATACAAGAAACGCGACAATAATATCGATTACTTTGACGGTTTCGGCAACCTTTAACCACGCTCAGACCTCATAAAATACCTCGGCGTCGGTAGAATCGAATACAATCATGAAAGGTACCAGGATTATGATACATTTGAATGAGGACACTTGTGTCTGAAATTTCTAAGTGGTGAGCCATATAAACATGGTGCGTGATTCGTCAAAGTCAGTCTACCATTCGCAGTCATGGATGATTCGTTAACGTTAACGATTTCGGGAACCTCTTCGATACTCGAGGCACAATATTTCCCACCGATCGAACTTGCTCGTGATAAAAGTTATGCTCTTGGCTTGGTAGAATTGTTAACCTTTAATTCGATTCCCAACGTTGATGTCGGTCACAATAAAATTTACGTAGCTGACAAAGTGATCCCCATACCTACCGGCAGCTACGAGATCGAGGACATAGAAAAGTATCTTCAAAACGTGCTAAGAAATACAAATATCAGGCTCGCCATCAAACCCAACAATAATACATTACGCAGCGAAATCACATGCAACCACACGATTAACTTTGAACCGAATGATTCCATTGCTCAACTTTTGGGATTTACACCACGTGTATTGGCAGCCAACCAAACTCACGAATCAGACGTGCCTGTAACTATACTCAAGGTCAACGCGTTGCGAGTCGAGTGTATCATTACAACGGGCACCTACGTCAATGGACACAAAGTACACACTATTCACGAGTTTATCCCGACCGTCCCACCATGATATAAGATCGTGGGAGTACCGTCGCACGTCATTTACCTTTCGATCACCGTCAAGACCATAGATCACGTTCAGCTCCGGTTAGTGGATCAAGACGGAGACCTGGTTAATTTTCGTGGAGAAGTTATTACTGTGAGACTACACATCAAATCGCAATAAACGATGGGAATTGTATATAACAGACTGTCAAAGAGTAGGTATATCAGTAAGTCGACGTGCCCCGATCAAGTCAGTCGTCGATCGATTCCCGAACCGCTAACACCGCAAAACGTGGAGTTCCTGATAGCTCTGGGTCTGAAACTGACACCTTTTGGAAGAGGAATTTCCGACAAATAAATATCCGATTTTGCTTTTTAATCATCTGCTACGTACCATGGAGGAAGAAATCCTAAACATTCAAACACCAGTCGTCTTTGACGAATCCGTTGCGCATTACGAGATTCACGCTCACAAGCCTTACGCCTCGTCAACTTTCAACAACAGCGATGAAATTCGAATCACCGTTCAGCATCAGGATTTATGCATATTACCCAGCAAAAGTTCGGTACATATCCACGGACGACTCCTCAAACCTGATAGTACAGCTACTGTGAACACACAGCTCGTAGACAACGCCATCTTTCATCTGTTTGAAGAAATTCGGTACGAAATTAACGCTGTTGAGAATACAACCCGCTCAGTGGTGGGGTAAAAAAGTTGGTATAAAAGCTGACCCGTTCCCACCATCTCGCACAGTTCAAAGATGGAGCTTATCGTTGACATACAAGGCTTTCGTAGACCTTTCAACAATACCTTTACATTAAAAGAATTGGCTATAATTTCAATCTACTCGGAAGCATCTCCATCAGTGTTTTTCTTTAAGCCACCTTACAAATGGAATTTACTGGACGTCAAATACAAAAGCCAAAATTCTTGGTTAGAACGCGATTTTCACGGTTTACCTTGGAGCTATGGAACCATACCTTTTGAGGAAGTTGAGTGGACCATTCAAGACAGGCTGTGCAAAGCTCAAACCGTGTATGTAAAAGGAGAAGAAAAACGAGATTGGTTGCTCAAAATCGTTCCGAAAGTTCAAATCATCGATATGCTGGACTTTGACTGCCCGTCGCTTCAAACCTTGCGAGAAACTTCAGCTGTGTCTCTAAGATGCGACCTTCACACAATACCCAACGCAATCTGTGCAGCACAAAACGTTTGCATACTTCAAAATTGGCTACAAAATCATCGTACTGTCCGGATGGCGAGGGTGTACGATTTGTGTTACTGCGCAGAAGCGTCTACAAGAACGGTCCCGCATTCCTGGCGAATATATCACCCTGGTTACGATACTGTTGAATAGAATTATTGTACTATCGTTGTGAAGTAATTGTCAACCGTACTCTAAAAATTGTACTCAATAAAACTGTTTTCTAAAGAATATTCATGAAATAATTTTACACCTTTACCTTAACTCTTTAGAGAGAATTTTTTTCAATACGAAGCTTATGTAAGATTCAATCTTGCTCTCCATCCTTGACCGAGCTGTACTCAAACCGAGTTATGTTTTGCATTCCTAGAGCGATAGTAACCCAACACCGCAGATCCTTGGCTCTGAATGTACCGCAGCTATCGGCCGACCTTGCACTCTGGTCTGAACCCGTCCAAATACTCATCGTAGAGTTCACATTACATGACGCAGCTCGAAACCCTCCATCGTTGCTTAATGGTGTTCGGAGTAGCATTTTCTTAGATTTTGAGACTTAATTCTAGATACAATTACAAGGTACAAAACGTACGTAGGATCAAAGGTATACAAGATGGATAAATGAAAAAATATTCATAATTTCAATCTGTTTTTTTTTGTTTATTGAACGTAAGACTTACACAGGACATTGAATATTTGAATGCGATACTCAGATTATACTTATACGAATTCAAGTTGACCGTACGGTCCGCCAAGATAGCGTAGATGCAACCGTATCTCCTTACTGGCTGTCGTCACCTTCTGGAACAAATCTTCATCTTCTTGGAGGGCCTTGGTCAGTCGGTTGGGTAGAAAAATCGTGAAAGAGTCATCCAAGTCCAGAACGATTTTGTCACCAAATTTCGTTTTAACCCGACGAACGCCACTGACTCGGTATTCGAAGTATACTACTTCGAGGTCCGAAAGATTTGTCAAGGGCAGAAGTGTCTCCAGGCGAGCGACTCCGTTCAATTTCGAAAAGTCCATGATCGTTACTGTCCAGTTGTATGTGCTCGAAATCTCTTGTGAGTTGATTGAGGTCAGATCTGATTTTCAGCAGATGTTTTACTTCTCCAATATTCTTGAGGAGCAGTTCTAGTCGTTTCTTCAATTTACGTTGTTGTTCCAGAGCACTACTCATTTGCAAGAAGAACAGCTTCAGACTGGCGATGAAGTTTTCACTTTTCGCTTATATAACGTTCCCCCACCACATAATTTGAAATTTAGTGGAGGGTAGGGAATGTCACGGGGCTGATATCAAATACGTATGTTTGTGTATGCGCGCGCACCTTTTAGCATTTCCAGGGCGATAGTAACCCAACACCGCAGATCCATGGCTTTGAATGTACCGCGACTATCGGTCGACCTTGGATATCAAACCGACATCCGAGTAAGTGAAAAACAATTCTCGGAACCATTAATTTTGGAATGTCACGTGGTTGATAACGTGAGAAAGGAATGTGAGGTGGTTGATGTTACACGTCAGCGATATCCGAGAGGATGAAAAACAATTCTTCAAACTATTAATTTTGGAATGTCACGTGGTTGATGAGGTGGGAAAGGAATGTGGGGGTGGTTGATGTTACACATCAGCAGTCATATCGTGGGAAAAGAATGCGGGACGGTAAAAAAGTTTTCGCCCCCTGCTGCGCCCTCTACCGTCGGCTGGCGAGCACTACAGACCTTCGGTCGGTAAGATTGTCGGTAAAACAGCACGATTTTGACCCTCGATCGATAAGAATTGCCGGCAAAGCAGTGCGATTTTCACCGTCGACCGATACAACTGCCGGTAAGGTTGCATGGTTTTATCTGAGGAGAGTAGGGGTAACCTTCAAGGGTTTGCGTCTGAGCTGCGCGGAGCGGCTCGGTGGGCTGCGCGGAGCGGCTCGGTCGGTAAAGAAGGTGTTTATACTCAGAACTCTCATAGCCATACTACTCCACTCGATCCGAGGGGTCCTGGATTGCTGTATTTCCACTTTATAGCCGTTTATGGTTTCAATTGTTGTGGTTCCTTTGCCTCTGCAGCTCAGGGTTTAGATTGGTATCAATTTTCCTCCACTTTAAACATGGGTGGAACTATTTCATTACAGCTTCGGCGTATCCCGGTTTTTACCAAAATTCTTGATTTGGGCTTGAGAAATAGACTCTTGTTACTATGACTAACAGGTCAATCATTATAGCAGTCAGTCATCCGTCTAAACTCCACTTCAATAAAGATACATTTCAGTACGTAAATTACTTCTCCTGCAATCGTGGCAAAGTATCCAGGTACCTTCATTACGTTGAATGCGAAGCTATCTGGTGAAATGTTGGCAAGGCGTAGCGCATTTTTTAACACCTGCTGCACTGGTTAACATTTTTGTTCAATTACGTCCTTATACAATGCGGTAATTTTCGTCCGTAGGTGTTTTTCTACGTGAATAAATTTGTAGTTATTATACGAGAAAATGTCAGTGTTAGTTACTGCGATCCGCGTTTTCTTCTTGAAGACTTTTTTCAGGGTTGTTTGAAATATGAATAGTCTAGGGTGTTCCGTGCTAGTAATACGATATCCGGATATACTGGTTCTTGATTTTTCCATAAGAGCAAAAGACGTATCGTCAGTCTGTAGTGATAACATGGTTGATGAATTTGTTGCGTTAATATTGTCTGCATAACCGCTATATAGTACGTCATATTCGTCGAATCTGCTGTAACGTCAGAACGGTACCTGGTGGAAATTTCCAGATGTTAGACACCGGAATCGTTCATACAGCTACAGCTGGACTCACATCAGTAGTTTGGGTCACCAATTACCGATAAAGTATTGAAATACACCGGACAACGGGCATTCTATCGCTCTAATCGAATGAACCGAGGAAGGAGTAATTGTTGGATGAAAGATTTAATTAATTGGCTTACGTTTGAGAATAATCTGGATACGAGGACTTGCAGCGTAGATTGGTGAGAGGATTTAACGGAATGACTGATTTTAATATATTTGGATACTTTGATTACCTTGGATTCATTTTATAAGTTTAATATTTCGAGTCACAAACAACGAAGTTACTTATTGTAAGAACTTAAATTAATATGACAAAATGGAGCTGAAATCTCGCTAGACTTTTGGGCAGAGTAACGTTGTATGAAAAGTTTAAATGCGAAAGGCAAAAGGATTTTACCGCAAGACTGTACCGGAACAAGATGATGAATCTGGTGGTAGAAACCAAGAGGGCGACCCGATGATCAGTCGCCGTTTTTATAGGTGTCGATCTTTGCGCAGAACGATCCCGTTCTTTAGCTTATGTTAACTTTTGTGCACCTTCCCCCTTTTTCTGGGAGGTAGAATTAGGGTACGACATCTTTGCCGTATGCACGCCTGTGATCCGAGTTCTTTAGCTATTACTATATTGCAAGCTTTTACATGTGGTATAACGCTGCGGTGGTTTAGGTGCAGGGTCGTTGCTTTGTAATTTTCCATTCTGCATGGGCTTTGGTGTTGGGGCAGCAAGCCCCCCTTGGCCCCTCGGCTGCCGTGCTTCTTCCCCCTGTGGGCGTAAGGACCCGGACCGATCTTAGCAGCTATTTCCTAATATGGTAATCGTAGTGCGTATGCGCTAGAGGTGACCCATGTTTCGTGGTGTGCGTTAGTGCCGTGTGCATTTCGGGGTCACGGTCCGCTGAATTCTAGTCGTAGTTTACTTTTTAAATATTCTTACTATCCTGTTCGTTACAAAGTCTATATATTAAGATTGTCATATCGGTTACTCGCCGTTTGTTAGTTTTAAAGCGTGTCAATATGTAAAATCTTATATGTATTATAACTGATTACTGTCGTTATTCACCTGGAGTACAATAGCGATTGTTTATGAGACATAGTTGCTATTTGCTTAACATTATTAGGATCGCGCTGCTGCGAATATTCTTAGGTGTTTGTGTTGTCACTATCTTACCAGATTTGGGGTATTCAACAATTTGATAATTCGCAGTTTTAAAGCAGGTTTACATGTGTGCTTTCGTATGTAATTCTCTTCTGTAATTAATAATTCCTATATTGACATAAATCGGCTTGGAATCTTCTAGAACGTTTTTCTTATGTTTGTTGGTTGCCCGTTACTGGGCGTTGCCACGTATGCATCCTTTAGTTTATTGCGAGTTGATTTACTTTCAATCGTTTCGTCGTTAAGTTTCCTAATGTGTTCTCTAAATGGAGCTCTGTATGGCTCCACATTGGAGATCTGCATTGCCTTCAAAACGCTGCGCGTGTTGCCTACAATACGGCGTTACGGAGGAAAGTATAATTCATGCTGGATAATCGGTATTCACGGTTTTGAAGGTTTTGCAGTCTCTGGTTTTATGGATTATTGCAGCAGTGCTATCTTTACATTATATTGGTTATACATTTATCTATGGTTTTACAGTCTCCTATACTCCAGGCTATATAGTATAGCGTAAGTTGCTTATGGTGTAGCTCTCAGCTCCGAATGCACAAATAGCATTGTCGAGTGTTATATAATAATTCGATATAATGTTCTTAATTAATTATGGTGTTAATATGATAGAGATATATAAGCTCTTCGTAGTGCGAAGATCTCGTAACATGGTTTTTAAGCTTTGGTTAGTAAATGTCATAATTATTTCCATATAGGGATATTCCAAATAGTTATACAGTTGTTTTAATACCTTATGGTTACCAGATTCTCGTACTTCGAGTTTGGTTAGTTAATAAAAGTAACATGCAGTAATAATAATCGATGAAACATACGGACGTTCCGGTCGGATGTTACACTGCATTCGTCGATCGGTGTCGTTGTTCAATAGGTATATCCACCTTCGTCAAGGCACGAACCGTATCCGTAGGGGCATATAGTTCCTCCTTTCAATATGAGTTCGTTTCCAGAGAATTTTACACTTGCGATGATAGCCTGTACAATGGAGTCATCCCATTGGCCATCACCGTCATTACAATATTCACCTTGGCACGTTCAATTTGAGTCCAATTTTCCAGGTAATGTCGCCTCTCTGATGGTAGTTGTATTGATGTGTATTTCCACCAAATGTACCCGAGTTCCGACAGACAAAGTTCCCGTTTTGTGCAGGGTCTCGCAAGCTTCTCATGATGTGCGAGTGAGATAGGCTCTTCGTCCTCCGTCGGTAACTGAGTTGTGCGAAAACATACAACATCGATAGACAATCCTATCGATTTATACCTTACGCCTGATCTACATATACACTTCAAGCGAGGGACTCAAGATACGCTTTCACTAAAGCTGTTGTGTAGCCGAGTTTGTATGGATTTTAAGCGCCTCCAACTTGAAGATTTTATGAATTCCACTCGTGACAGGAGATGTCAATTATTGGCCTTACCGTCGGAGCACATTACCCGGGGCTCCTCGGGAATCTTATAAAATAAGGATCGATTATTAATTCATACTTACGCGCCTGAATTTAAGTTAGGAGAATAATTAGACCAATCGGAAACGTATCGAATATGCGTATCGGTGACCCACGCGGAAAGCGTGGGAGTCAGCAGGGGGCACTCTGCGCCGAACCCTCGAAGGAAGAAGTTTAGTTTTAACGGCAGATAAGCCGGCATTTGTAATTACATAACGTTCTGTCCAAGAACATTTGTGCCACGTCCAATTAATATTGTAACATAGATTATTAACATTATACAACAAAGAATATTAAAAGAGTCGATCCCCGAGAAGCCCGGAATGAGAATAAAAGTACGAGAAACGTACAAGTATAACGAAACTGTAAGTAAGAATTATTTGGTCCTATCTATTGAGTTTTCCTCGTTCATTCTTTCTTTACACTGGGTCTTACAACTCACTCTCACTCCCTGAGATTTAATTGATCGTTGTTGTTTATCGTTAAAACAACTGGCGCCCAAACATTCCGAGGATGTTATAATTAATGAAATTTATTGTTGAATCATTTCTTGAGCCCCGGCAGCTCTGATCCAAGCCGCGCCGGATGAAAGGCTTTCAAGAGAGTAAAACTAGCTGAAGAAAAGTATATACCTATGTGTCGTAAAAAAAAGCCTGTCTCACACTTTAAACTCAATTTTGACCGAGAAGTAGTACCAACCGTACCGACATGACATATGTATTGAAATCTCGCATGGTTTGAACCAGCTCCCTGATACACGCTGCTAAAAGTGGTTCGCAAAATGTCCCTCGATTCTGCCGCCAATTTCCACCACTAGTGGCGCTGGTAGTTACCTGACAAGCTTGCGCGTGGTTAGCGAGGGCAGCAAACTTGTCAGAAGTCTACTACCGCCACGTAGAGGAACTAAAAAACGGGGACAAGACACGTACAATTTTTTAGTATACGAGCAGTGGTGAGTGTCAGGGGGCTGGTTTGAACCACGGTCTTACATACAGGTCTGGCAACGAAGCCAATTTTCTACAGAGCGTCGTGGTTCTCTTGCTGTCCGTGGTTTTTAGTGTTTGAAATAGCCATGTCGCGGCGCTGCTATCTAGGGATGTACATGGGGCAGGGATGGTAGGGATGGAAATGCGGCAATAATAATATCATTATTACGACGTGTTTACACGGTGCTAGAAATCGGGCCGATTTCTTGAACCGAGAAAAAGTTACCAAAACTCGTATCGTGTATACAGCAAACTCAGACGTAAATCGTCGATCAAAAACGCGGATGAATAATGGGACGCGATCCATTTTTTCATCCGCGTTTTCGATCCACGATTTACGTCTGAGTTTGCTGTATACACGGTAACTGGTAACTTTTTCTCGGTCCGAGAAATCGGTCCGATTTCTAGCACCGTGAAATGAACCACCCCCACTACCTTCGTTGCCAGACCTGTGTGTAAGACCGTGGTTTGAAGCCGTTCCTTGTGTCGCTTGTTTACTTCTTTGGTTTATCTTTTTAAAAAGTGTTTATATTTTTGGTATATCTTAGATTTAATTTCGCGTAAGTATTGAAAAGAAGAGATGGTAAGTATTAAATGATAATTTCATTTTATTAGTTAATAATTTTCAACATTGTTTTATAATGTTTTGATGTATAATTATAAAATAACATTAGATACCCAACCTAAACGAAATTGTGAGTTAGTTGTATAGATTTTTGAGGAATATAACGCGTCTCTAATACCAAAAAGGCAAGGCTCAATATCAACTATATTTCATATTTACATTACAACATTCTTCTCACATCGTGATTACAACCTTATTGCAACAATTACCAGTGTATTGATTTGATTTTTCTTTGTAGGGAAAAGCAAAAATTGTTTCCACCAAAACGTTGGGATTAATGGAAAAAAGGTCAGCCTTTACAGTAGATGAAACTCATGAGCTGTTAAGAATATGGGCCTTTGAAGAAATTCAGCAGTTATTCAGTACAGCTATGAGGCATGACCTCATATGGAATTCTACAGCCGCGAAACATCAGATTAAGGGGTTCTCAAAAACCGGTGCTGAAGTTAAAAGTAAAATTGGTAACCTTAAAACAGAGTACCGAGCACTTAAGCCTAAATCACGTTTGTAATTATTTGAATTACTTGTCATATATCGCAATATAATGTGGTTTTAATATTAGAAACATTTTTCACTTGTGATTAGGCAGGAGTCTCCAAACTGGCCATTTTTTGAGATTATGCACAAGGTGTTAGGTGAACGTGATTGTGCTAACGATGATCTTCTTGAATATAGCCGGACCAAAGGCTCTAAAGGTTAATATATGCTTATTTACTTTACAATATGTATTTAAAATCTCATTAGACAGTGTTTCATCATAACGAATGAATTGAATGCACGAACATGTAGTTATAATGAAATTAAACTTTAAATTAATTTGGTCTTATTACATAGCAATGAAGCGCATGTGTAATTACACTTTTATTATCACTAATGAATTTATAATTTGCTTCGTGTTCTGCAGACCAAGTTGATGTAAAAGACGTCGCAACTTATTCTTCTGATCAAACACGAATTGAATATAACATCATACATAATGACCACGAAGTAAAATCGTTGGATAGCGAATCGCAAACAAATCGACTGTCAGGTTTTGAAAATGATAATTTATATTACAATTTGTCTATCAACAACTAATTCTTGTAATTAATAGTTGCCAAAATTTGTTCCCCAAACTTTAAATATATTTCACGACCGCTTTAACATTTAATTGTGCAATACTATTACTAATGTTTCATAATCTTCAACAGAGATGAAAACACGTGCACAAGATCAAATTCGAAGCATACAGGCCAAAAAAAAATACAAAAAATATGAGTATAGATTCGATAAATACTAAGCACTAATGCTTCGGAAGCTTTGTATGACAATTATTGACAGTTTCCTTCATGTTACAGAGCTAGACCTCCCGTAGGAGGAAAGGTTCTGTCGAAAGTAAACTGATATTACTTTTACTCGAATCAGAAAAGCGTCATGATGAAAGTCTAGCAGCCATGGAGGAGCATGAAAGGAAAACACAAAAACGTGAGGCTACCATGGCACAATCGTTGAATCGGTTCCTTACAGCTTTTGCCGTACTTGCCGAAAATCAAGCTAAACAAGGCGAAAGTTTGTTTAGTCCACTTATTACACCTGTGGCAGCAGTCCCTCAATTTTTTCAAACTTTTTCCTCAGGATCATCGTCTACTATACGTCAAGCCCGTACCTATGCAAAAGCCGATAAATCATCTTGTTCAGGTGAAAAATTCTTTCGTACACTTAACTTTTATATTTGTCTCTAACTGGCTGATGTTAGTCCTTGTGACAATGTGTTACCTTTGTGGTATTGCAATATTTAATAACCAAACTTGATGAATTAATTATCATATTACAGACTATGTGAGTGATTCCAGATATACATCAGTATCACCTATCCTGCCTAAATATCGTAATAATGCCACCGTGACGGTTGATAATGCACTAACAACTGGTAATGAAAGCTTGAGTGACTACAACGATGCAACAGATTCCGTCAATTGCAGTCAATAATCAAACAATATTTCAAAATTGTGTGAATTCGAGTTTTATAAAGAAAACTCATGCAGAAATGTGCTGGAATCTGCTAGAGTACCAAAATTCCGATCACATCTATCATAGCAACTGCCTATAAAACCTAGTGTAACTAAACGAAGAAGTGATAGAAAAGCAAACAAGTGATTTAAAAAATGCACATAACATCAACAATTTTACTCCTTCAAATCAATTTAAAGGTATTTTGGAACCAACAAAACGTGCCATTCAACAAATAAATGTACAACCTACAAAGTTATCACATGTACAAAATGAAAAGATTTATAAAACAGTACCTACTTTGGAAGTCGACGATGATGATGGTGAATTACCTGTATTTCATTGGGCACATCCTGTGCATTTTATAAATGATGAGAATAATCTGCAGCAAGTTCGTATTAAAAATTTATCATCGACTGAAGAACATATTGTGGGCCAGCAATCAAAAGTTAATCCAAAGTTTTCTTTCTAAAATTAGTTCATATGAAACGACCTGTTAAGGCAGTGGACTTGAATAATTTTCAGAAGGTGTATCCAAATACTGGCGATGAGAAACCATTATTTTGTATCACCGTAGTCAATAATAAGTAACGATCCACATGTCCATATAAACATACGTATATTATATATTCACGCTTACATATTATCTATTATAACTTGCTAATTTCATTTTTAAGATATTTTGATCCCTTTTTTTGAAATTATTTTCTCATTAATATTGATATTTCTATAGTTTTAATGTGAGGTTTAGACGAGTATTACCTGTCTGTGTAGTTCAAACGTATAAAACATGCAAGAAAGATTGTGATACTTACGAAGATACAATTTGTTGAATAAAAGTGTCAACGACACAATCATAAAGGCCAGAACAGATTCACATACACATTCACTCTCGCATACGGACAGCACATTTACACGCAACATATACACAAGGTATACAATGTTTACCTTCTTCTTCATACCTACGTATGGATATGAAAAGTTAGTCGTTACAGAATAAACATACAAGACAGACGTACAGAATTTCTCTCAACATATATATAAACTATTCTCTAATTTATTTAACCATTTCTTCTCCTAATAAAGTAATTCGGGCAACTGCGGATAATTTGCAACAGGTTATGGGCCCAGTAGTGTAGAGTGAAAATGATGCGTTGACAGTTTTTCGAACAACAGATAGACGAGAAATAAGCCCGAAACGAACAGTTTTTTTTTTTCAATATAAAAGAAAGTGTGTGTACACGTTTGAGTGAAGGGACATGGCGGACAATAACTATACATCGATCACTAAACTTAACAGTGAAAACTACCAGACATGGAAATATAAACTAGAACTGTTGTTCACAAAGCAAGATCTGTGGAGTGTAGTTACAAATGATCCCCCTACAGCCGAGTCAGAAATGGCCGCATGGAGAATACGGGATGGAAAGGCCCGAGCGGATATAGGTCTGTCGGCCGAGGATAGCCAGCTAGTACACATACGCACGAAAACAACTGCGAAGGAAAAATGGGAAGCACTAAGAATGTACCACGAGAAATCGTCGCTTACAAGTAAGGTGTTTCTTTTAAAGAAAATATGCAACATGCGATTACAGGACGATGCGATGGTGATATGGAGCAGCATATAGGCATGATGCAGGATTTGGTGGACAAGCTGACTGCGTTGGGAGAAGAGCTCGCTGAAAAATTAGCCGTGGCAATGTTGCTTTGTAGCTTACCAGAATCATACAACACAATGATAACGGCGTTAGAATCACGATCTGAGGCTAACCTCACTTTATCATTGGTAAAGGGTAAGCTAACTGACGAACACAACAGACGTAGCCAAGCAACAACAGACAGCTCAAGCGACGCAGCGTTGTGGGTAAATAAAGATAAAGCCACCGCTTCATGGGGTTTAATTTGTTTTTTCTGCAAAAAGGGAGGTCACCTGAAAATAAACTGCGAAAAATGCAAACGATGGATGGCAAATAAAGAAAAGGGAAATAAAGATGCAAGTGCGCGGATCGCGGATAATCACGGACAGACAAATGAAGTTTCAAGTGCCAAAAGCAGTAATGATCAAAAGGTTTCGGATACTTCTATAGATGACTATCATTGTTTTTCGGTGCGTAAAGGAAAATCGGGACAAAAGTTAAAGGACGTTTGGTGTTTTGATTCGTGTGCCACGAGTCATATGACAAACAACAGAGAATTCTTTTCGTCATTAAATGAGAATCACTGTTCTTAAGTGCGGGTCGCAAAAGGAATAAGGTGTGCGGTGAAAGAAATCGGTGAACGACAATTAAAGTGCATAAATAAAGATAATAAAGAAGTTTGTATAAAACTGAAAGAAGTGCTCTGTGTTCCGGATTTTGAGGAAAATTTAATTTCAATTAGAGTGCTGGACAATCTCGGATACAAAACTGAATTTAGTAGTGGAAAGTGCAATGTTTCCAAAGACAGTGTGAGCATTGCAGTCGGAATTGCACACGGAGGCATCTACGAGATGAAACTGGCCGAAAGGGCTCTCGCAGTAAAGGGCGGTCACACTGAAACCTGCATACATACCTGGCATCACAGGCTTGGTCACAGAAATCCGCAAACTATAAAAAAGCTAACAAGTAACGAATTAGTCACTGGTTTTAAGCTAACAGACTGCGGTATCAAGGTCACGTGTGAAAGCTGCATAACAGGGAAGATGGCGCGTGAGCCATTTCCGAAAAGGGAGCAGGATAATCCAGAAAAGAAGACGACTCAGCCATTAGAATTGGTACACACGGATGTGTGTGGGCCTATGAAAACAATGACTCGCGAAAAGATATTTTGTGACTCTAATAGACGATTACAGTAGATTTACGCAAATTTTTTTTTATAGCAGAAAAATCGGATGCAGCTCAAATCATCCGAAATTACATTGAGCATGCAAAAACACAGTTTGGAAGGAAGCCAAAAATAATTCGATCGGATCGTGGAGGCGAATACCTGTCGAAGGACCTTCAAAATCAACTAAGGAAAGAAGGGATCGAAACAAATCTGACGGCACCGTATAGTCTACAACAAAACGGCGTCGCCGAACGAAAGAATAGGACTTTGATGGAAGCTGCGAGATGCATGCTCGTCGATGCGAGACTGCCAAACAGACATTGGGATGAGGCAGTTCACCACGCGAATTATTTACAAAATAGGATGCCGACAGCTCCGAAGGACAAAACGCCTTTTGAACTATGGTATGAAAAGAAACGAGACATCAGCGATTTGCGAGCTTTTGGATGTCACGCCCACGCATTCATACCGAAAGAACTACGAACAAAATTAGATGAAAAAGCGAACAAATACGTTTTCGTCGGGTATGCTAAGGAATCGAAGGCGTACAGGTTGGTGGATCGAAGTTGTAAGAGTCTGGACATCACACGTATAGGTTCACACATATACGTGTGGTGTCGATCATCGTGAGGCTGCGAGAATAGTCAGTCGGTCAGTAATCGTCAAATCATCCACATCTATGTAATGGCCGTCTAAGACCCACGACCGAATTTTTAACTATTTATTTATTTGTTTTTCTATTGTAACATTTTCGAACCCTGTTGGGAAAGTGACGAAATTCAGAATCCGATGATCAGATTGATTGAAATAAACAATATATAAGGACTGACAATTCAATAGAGCGGAAAAACATTTACTTTTATCGTACGACGCCTCCAAAAGATAAGCGTTATTTTTAAGTATTTATTATTATTTTATTTTATTTCATCCTCCATCACGATTCCTGACCAATTTTTATCTGTCTCACCATTCTTATTATTATAAAATGTCCTTCTCTATAATGCATTTATAGTACTTGGCTTGGCAAACAAGCAATTCGTTACAAAGTACAGGAAAAATCAGTACAGGACATTTACGGTACTCAAGAAGATGTAAGTGGAAACACCACAGATTTCGATGAAATCATCAAGAAATCTGAAGAAGTCGCACACATTAAATTTAGCATCAATACCCCGGATGAACCTCCAGAAGATCGTGCTCCGATGGACGAAGAAGAAAACAACGAATCACTACAGAATACTACTGCTGCGACATGAAGGAATTTTACAGATTCCAGCATAATTAGTCTCGCAGAAAGTACATCGCAAGACGAAGACGAAAATGATCCGGATTGGAGTTTCGAGTCTGCAAATCAGGACGAAGAACGTCCGGAGAAAAGACAGATGCCACCGCAAATAAACAAAGGAAGGCCACCAGATAGATTTGTACCACAGGCTAAACTGGTACAAGAAGAACAAACGTAACCGACAAGTAGAAAAGAGGCTTTATCAGGACCAGAAGCAAGCCATTGGAAATTAGCAATGCATGAAGAAATGAAGTCTCTACTCGGAAATGATACATAGAAATTAACAAGAAACCCTCTCGATCGAAAACCGATTGGATATAAGTGGGTATTTAAGAAAAAACATTCAAATGATGGAAAACCAGACACTTACAAAGCAAGATTAGTGGCGCAAGGTTTTTCACAGAAATTCGGGATCGATTATGATGAATTTTTCGCACCGGTAGTAAAACACGAAACATTAAGAATTTTGCTATCGATTGCCGCAAACAGAAATTTGAAGGTCAAACATTTGGACGTAAAAACCGCTTTTCTGAATGGCGTGTTAAAGGAGGAACTCTATATGAATCAACCTCCAGGATACAAACGTCAAGGATGCGAAGATTACGTCTGCAAGCTGAAGAAAAGTATCTTCGGTCTCAAACAAGCTGCAAAATCATGGAATGATAGACTCAACGAAGTCCTCGAAAAACACAAATTTAAACAAAGCGACGCCGATGCGTGCTTATACATGAAGTTTGAAGAAGAGGATCAAGTGAAATACTTGATAATCTATGTTGATGACATCATTGTGGCTGGTCATTCAGCAGAACTCATCGAACAGACGAAGAATATGTTGAACAAGTACTTTCGCCTGACGGACTTGGGAAATCTCAAATGCTACTTCGGAATTCAAGTCAGAAGAGACTCTTCTGGAAACTTCTACATAAGCCAGAAGAATTATATAAAGAAGGTAATAAGTTCTTCCGGATTGGAAGAATCAAAGGGATCGACCACGCCAATGGACACCGGTTATTTCAAGCTAACAGGAAATTCTCCGAACATTGAAAACGAGTATTATCGAGTGCTGATTGGGTCTTTATTATACGTCACTGTAAACACTCGACCAGATATTTCAGCAGCTGTATCTATTCTGAGTCAAAAGATCACTGCACTCACGAACGTTGATTGGAATGAGGCGAAACGATGCGTACGATACTTGAAGCAAACAATGGATTACGAATTAAAATTGAGCAACGGGAATCAAAATTCTAAAGAACTGATCGGATTTGCGGATGCAAACTGAGCAGAAGACAGAGATGATCGCAAATCAAATAGTGGACACATCTCAAACTCAACGGTTGAATCATCAGCTGGAATTGCAGAAAACAGAGTTGTGTGGCGTTATCATCCACAGAAGCTGAGTTCGTGGCATTAGCCGAAGCATGTCAGCAGGTAACTTGGATTCGCAGAATACTAACGGATTTTGGAGAGCCTCAAAAGAATCCGACAATTATAAACGAAGATAACCAAAGTTGCCTGAATAAAATAAAATCAGGTGACTATAAAAACAGAACGAAGCATATTGACGTATAGTACTATTACGCAAAAGATGCTAAAGCCAAGAAAATTGTTGATTTTCAATTCTGCTGCACCGAAGAAAACGAAGCGGATATGTTGACAAAGCCGCTTGGACCAAACAGGATAAAGACGATATGCGAGAAGATCGGACTAGGAAACTGGAAGGCAGATGCGTCGTTGAGGGGGAATGTTGAATAAAAGTGTCAACGACACAATCATAAAGGCCAGAACAGATTCACATACACATTCACTCTCGCATACGGACAGCACATTTACACGCAACATATACACAAGGTATACAATGTTTACCTTCTTCTTCATACCTATGTATGGATATGAAAAGTTAGTCGTTACAGAATAAACATACAAGACAGACGTACAGAATTTCTCTCACCATATGTATAAACTGTTCTCTAATTTATTTAACCATTTCTTTTCCTAATAAAGTATGACGTACAATTTAGAATAACCTACGTTTATTATTGTCGCCTATTTGTAATAATTTGTTACTATTATTTTAGGTTATTTTCATTCTTTCGTTTTTTTCAACAATAATATTGATTTTCGTGTAGTTTTAAGGTGGGGTTTATGTGAGTGTTATCATTCTATGTAATCAAATTTTATGCGACATGCAAAGAAAATTGTGATACTATAACTTATAACTATAACGTATAACTTTATACTTTTAAGTGAAGTCATTGATATTGTATTATTTTGGTTCTTACCTTAATGCGTAGCTCTTAGTGTACAATGTACCAAAAAAGAATGCACTACTACTATTGCTGCACAATACGTAAAAAAATGAATGTGATATGGTAGAAATTACTTCAGTACTATTAAGAATAATATACATACTAGGGTGTTTCAAAAAAAAAATGATTTTTTTTTCCTATGGTGCCCAAAAACTGACAGTATACCTAAAAACAAAATTTTGGCACCAATATGAGCTCTTAATATCAATAGTAAGGGTTGCATCTATCCATTTCTTTATCTTCTGTTTAAATAACACGGGAAATATTATTTTTTATTTTTGCATTTTTATTACTTTGTAACGGTTCATCGTAACAACAATCTGAAAAAAGCGATTTGTAGGAAATTTCACGCTCTACAAAAAACGTCTGAAGATCAAAGTTCCTCAGATCGACCGTTTCAAAGATCTCAGCGATCAAAAATAACACTAATCAAAAATTTCAAATATTTCCCAATAAAACTACGAAAAAATATCATATGCCATATTTGTACTATTTTTTACGTGAAATTACTTCAATTCTGTTAACCTGAGTCTGTAAACTTTTTTTTTTTGCTAATTAATTCAATACTTAACTCACAAAAATCATTTATGTGATATTTTTAACGTTTATATTCATGTATTTGCTTTTTTGTGAGTTAAGTATTGAATTAATTAGTAAAAAAAAAAGTTCACCGGCTCTGGTTAACAGAATTAAAGTAATTTTACGTAAAAAATAATATAAATATGGCATATGATATTTTCTTTTTTTGTAGTTTTATTGGATCTGACCAAGCGAGCATTGTATTGCAGTAGCAACAGAGATGAGTAGGGAAATCTCCAACGCTCGGCTTTTCGTGATACTAGGTAGGTTGGAGCATCGACGTGACACCTAGGCGGCCACGCACCAAAGGTGGCCCACAATCGTGTATATATAGATATACTCGGTTCCTCGAGCAAGTGGTTGCCAATCGCATTCTTGTCCCCGCTCGCACAGATGTTCCCAGGAATGCAAGAATTGGGATTTTTTTTGTTTCAGTTATGAATGTCAGCGAATAAAAGCATCTCCAGATTTGATAAATTTTGGATTCAATTAGCGGACGCTGAACCAAATTAATCAACCATTCCCAGCCCGAATATTTTTTTTTTTTTTTTTAATAAATATTATTTTTGTATTGATATGAAAATATGTGACGCCTGGTGTTCTTGAATATTTGTAAACGCAGTATATGGAAAAATATACGAAGCCAGCTCAATAACATTTATGCAAAATGTGCAATGGGCAAGTGGTTGGGGGAAATTTTTTTTCTCTCGAACTGAGTCTTCCAGAGAAGCATCAGCCAATTCCAAGCAAGCTCCATAAACATACCGAGCAAACGCGCGCTCACGGACGTAGCTGTGGTGTGGCTGAGTGGATACCACATGAGGATGAATTTTCAATCACAGGTTTTTGCGCGAAGTTTTTCTGTATTTAAGTTAATTACTGCTGCCTTTGCAATAATACTGCATTCAAGTCTTAAACAAAACACTAAAAAATAAGTTAACCACTTAATGTAAAACAAAATGTTAGATGGAGCTTAAAATTTAAGCTGGAGTTACATAAACTAAGATAATTACAAGTGCAACATTGTAAATATTGTACATTTATTGTTCATATAAATAAATATGGTTTCCTCCTCAAAAAAAAAAAAAAAACAACATGAGGATGGAGTGATGCGGGACACGGGTTCGATCGCAGTTCACTGTTTTTTTTTTTTTTTATTCAATCCCGGTTTTTTTTTGTATTTTCGGAGAGATAAAACAAATGAAAGAAAGAAAATTTCGAGAGCCGGTCGATTTTTTCCTTCTTTCCTTTTGCTTTTTTTTTACTGAACCCACCTTTTTTGTAGTGGGGGTAACCCAGAAGAGAACAAATAATTGAAACAATAAAATTCCGAGAGTGAATCGATTTGTTCCCCGTTTTTGGCACCTCTTTTTCAATAAGGAAAAGATTTGACAGTAATAAAAGATAGAGATTACTAAAAACAAATGTATTGTTTTTTAATAACACCGGCCCACAAAAAAAAAAGTGGTGTGTACTTTGTGACGTTGCACCTAGAGTGCAAGTCACAACAAACCCCAATAGCAGGGAAGAGCCGAACGGGTGAGTCCCGGCCCGTCGGGAAACACCCGAAGCTAACCGAAGCCCACCGACGCTCGGCTGAGCCGAGCGCCAGCCAGTAATACGACAGCGACCTACGAAGAAGTGACACGCGAGAAGGAAAGAGAAAGAGAGAGAGAGAGAGAGAGAGAGAAAGAGAGAGAGAGAGAGAGAGAGAGAGAGAGAGAGAGAACGACGAACCGAGGAGACCCGAGACCCCAGACGCTTCCCCCTCAACACCGTTACACCGACACTCCGTCGACGTCAGGTTAGCCTGCAATCTACCGCCGATCTGCATCTCCCCCCCCCCGCAATACCAACCCTTTCTACCTCACACTCCCCGTCACCCTACACCACCTCCCCCCGCAATACCGACCCTTCCTACCTCACACTCCCCGTCACCTTACACACCCCGCCCCGCGCGCGTACCTGTAAGTTAGAATTAAGTGACGCTAAGGGCTGAGGCGTGATCAGCCACCGTTAATGTCCACAACCCCATTGTAATAATCTTTTGTAGTTTTAAGTCGACTCCCGCCCCCGATCGCAACTCATTGTCGGCCCCCCCCACAAATACAGACACAAAGTTTTACCTACTCGATCAGTCTCGACTTCCTCGCCCCGTCTCTAATTGTTCCTCCCTTCCACATAATTAGTGCGGACTCAAAACCCGTCACAACTTTTGACTGGACCTACCTATCTTTATGTATTTTGACGCGCTGAATCCGAATCTGAAGTCAGTTTTGCTCGTACACCCTCAAAATTTTGAGTAAATTGCAAAAAACCATAAAAATCGCCAAAAATTAGCAGTTTTGGTAAGAAAAAAATTTGTGGAACTATAGACCAAGTATGATTTTTATGCATTTGCGTCCGCTAATCCCAAATCTGGAGTTTATTCAACCATGAGCCTTTCAAAATTTAATTGGGCCGGTGTTATTGAAAAACAATACATTTGTTTTTATTAATCTCTATTTTCCATTACTGTCAAAACTTATCAAAAAAAAAAAAAAAAAAACGCCCATTTTATATCAGTTTTGACGAGCATTTCTTAAGAATTTTGAGAGATGCGAGATCGGAACGACAAAATTATTTCAGTAGCAACAATGTATGGACCCCTCTCCTCTTCTCATATTGGCAGCCAGTTAAGAGGCTTCATAGTGTTCAGTTTAGTGCCAGCAGCTCTAGAGGTATCAAGATGGTAAGTGAATTACATAATTATTTTACATGTATGGAAAAACCGGCAGGTTTGACGCTCGTCTATTTACTTTATAGATTAAGAAGAGAAAAAACGGGAAGGACGTGTAGTCGTATTTTATACTTTATTTAATTTTCCTTGAATTGTCAAACGTTTTTATTATTGATTGTATAGGAAGAAGATGTGTGGGGAATTCCATTCTAGTGCCCAAGAATATAGTACACATTTTCGACAATTTTTTTTTTTTTGGGAAAACATTTTCCTCAATTTCCAAATTTCCTTAATTTTTTGGTATTCAAATCGATTCTTAACAATTTTGCGCACAGGTGGGATTTCTTCAATTATTTTTTCCCTAATCCTGAGGATATTTCCTATCTGAGACCTCTGTCAATAGGCGAGATTCCGGAAATCATAAAATTACCTATTTTCTAATTAAAAAGAAAATCACATAAGGCCACTAAGAGCTCGAAATGAAAATCTGAAAAAATTAGAGATGGTTTTTTATATTCGAAGCCATCAACGTAAAAAATCCGTTTAACGACCATCCTAATAGATATACATTGTATATGGGGCATTCCACGTCAAATTTGCAACCCATGTACCTCACCCTCTTCGCTTCTGATAATTGTTTGGTATGATGTTGCAACCACGGTTTCAATCGACTTAAAACAGTGTCGGAATTTTTTGTGGATTTCTTTAGCCACCACTGAAATAGAAAAAAATTGAAAAACCAATTCAGAAAACGCTTCTTTTTCTGAAACACCCTAATACATACATATATTTTTATAATTCATTGATTTGTTAAAATATGAAAATGTTTTTCATATTAAAAATTTGTTTTTATAATACTTAAGCTAATATTTTTATATAATAGGCATTTGTTTATTAATTAATAATAACGTTACATAAGTATGTATTTTAAGTGGATATAATAAACATACAAAATTTTATAAGGTTTGAGAATGATAATTTATTAAAAACATTCAATCGATGCAAAATTTATTATAACACGTTATAAATTGAAAATACTTGATTCTTAACAATCTAATGTAGACATTCCATTGTTCGTCAAGCGCTCCGTGATCATATCTTGTTTTTTATTTCAGCTACTGTAGAAGCTCTATTATCAAGAACTGGGATAGTAGGTATGTTTGCCATTCTGTTTTCTTCAGCTCTAACCTTTTCAAGCCATTCGAGGTGAAAAACTTCATTATGACTTTCACAAATGTTATGTGAAACAAAGCAAACCTTTGCACTTGTTTCATATTTTCGAGGTTCAAATCTGCTCTTTTTAATAGTATTCTCCAACGCCCTTTTAACGGACCAAAAGCATTCTCTACTGTCATCCTTGCGCTACTGAACCTATAATTGAAATTTCGATTCATGAGCGATATTTCGTTGGTTATGGGATAAAGTTTCAACAGCCATGTTAACGAAGGAAAAGCTGCATCAGATATGATGTGCAGATTAGTTGTTTGTCCATTAAGAGTCTCATTATTTACAGAGAATTTTTTGAATAATGCACTTCTATGGAAAATTGATGCATCATTGCAACATCCAGGGGCGCCAATGTTTATATACCTACAAATAAATAATGTTCCAATGAAAAATGAAAAATAAAAATTATTTGGCTACATTTGATTTTGGTGTCTCATGACCAAAAACCTACACAACATAAAATAGTACTGACATCCAACACTGCAATATTCTGTTACGAGAGCATATATGGTATAATTTAAATAAGTAATTCTTATACTTTAATGATTGACACTTACGTGAACCGATACTTGTAATCAACAGCGCATAACGCGACGATCGAATGAAATGATTTATAATTATAATAATCCTCGGGATGGTCTGCAGGTGCTGATATAGGAATACGAGTTCAGTCCATCGCACCAAAACAATCAGGGAATTGGCATCTGTTCATGAAACCTCTGCTTATAGCTAATCTTTCCACTTCAGTATCGGGAAACTTGATGTCGTCATCATAATAATGTGCAAGCACCGCTTCACAAAATTCATATAACAGACATCCTACGGTACATTTTCCAATTCCATATAAATCAGCAATGGACCAAAAGTCACAGTTTTCCTTCAAAAACGTCAAGGCGACCGCCACTCTCCTTTCAAGCACAATAGCCTCTCTCATAAGAGTGTTGTGTTATAACAGGCAGGGCCTAAGCATGTTGCACAAATTCATAAATGTTGCCTTTTTAAAGCGAAAATTATTTCCGAAATCATTCATCTGTTGAATGGGTAAAAAAATTAGGAGTCAGTATAGTTGGTCTATAAAATTATATCAATTACAGAATAAAGTAGCTTTTAAACATGATTAGACGTGTCGTGTAATTTTATTAAACACTTTACTATATTTATATGTATTTGATGTAGAATAAATAGATATCACTTTACCTGTGTAGTTAGGGATGGCTGTTTCCCAAAATTTGCCATGTTCACGCAACACGAGTTCAGGATGTACCCAACAAGACGTTGAAATAATCTGCGTCGCCTAGGTTGCAGAATTAATTGCAAGGATCGTCCGATTAGATCTCCTTTGTTTTTCAATCAATGCTTTTTTCATTCGTGATACTTTTCTTCGGTCGGCATTGTGCCGTAACCAAGCTTGGTACATATTTATTAGTTGACCAATTGTTCAACTGAAAATATTCTTCATCTTGAAGTATCACCAGGGTATGTAACAAAAAAAAATGCGTTTCGAATTACAGATGCGAGATATATTAATTATAAGCTTTTCAAAAAATGGAAAATGAAAGATAGTTGGGTAATTATTACCTAATGAATGAAATTACGAAGAACATTGCATTATGTTGCTTCACATATTGTATTACTGAGGTGATAAACATTAACTGATAGTTCTTCAGTTCTTCTCGTTACTCCGTTTGAAGGCTACAAGGTTTTCTAACCTCCAAGTGCCACACAGTCTCATTTTAAACGCAACACAGTTGCAGGTTTACCAACACGGAATGAATTTTTGTCATTAAAGTACTGCCTGTAGCTGAATACACACTTTATCCCTAACAGACTTCCACGTACTGACATTAAGGCATTCACTTAAAGCGTATGTGTGTGGGGACCTCTCGACAGCAACCAGCTTCGCCCGTCGTTAGAACCGAGAGCAGCGCCCCAGCTCGTAAGCGGCAGCGCAAGCAGACGCTGACGTTCCGTCTCGGCGACGAATGATCGTGCGAGAACTGGCCCTAAGGGCGCGCGCCAAAAAAACTAGTAAAAACCAGTTACATCCAGCCAGAGCGGTGGCAAAAGAACCGCGTGACGCTTCCCTCTGATCTCTAAAATAAAGAAACAATAACTCATTGTCTGTGATACATCCAGTGCACCTGTCATTCAGTTACCCGTCCTCCTTTGATTAAGGTAGTACCGTGATAAATCACTTTTCTTACAATATCTTTCAATTTTTGAATACACATAATTTGAAGTGTCCTTTATACGTAGGAATTTTTTTTAATAGTCCTTGCGGTACTAAATTTTGCAATATTAGCGATCAAAAGTCGTACATTTTACATGTATTCCCTATCCCGACCGTAGTTAGAGTGAGCATTTTATTTAATAACAGCCATACTTTTCTTAGAATTTTTTTTTAAAACTGAGAATTATTAATTGAGGATATAACAAGTAATTTTTTTCAAAAAAAACATAAACAAGCGGTATTCATTTTCTTGTAAATAATTCTTAAAGTTTGTTGCTTTTAATGATTTTCAAACTTCCTCTCATAACCTGACCCGTGAGAAATAGTGACTTGGCAACGTTGCCCTACGCGGGAAGTTTAAAATGCCATAAAGGCCCAACGAATTGAAATAAATGTCAGAACTTTGCGGATATAGGTTACGGTACAGAAAAAATTAAAATTGTTAATATTTTTAATAATTCAGTGGATAAATCATAAATAACTACACTACAAATATATTAAATATTTATTTACTTAAAATTACAGTTTTCGATAAAGTCTTTAACAAAGGCATTTATTTATAACTTTAGAAAAATATTAAATGCTACTAATATTTTACTTTTTTTTAGAAACTCTTTCTTTCTTACAAATATTTTTTTTTGGTTTATTAATCACTAGGTTTGGCACGTTTTTATTTCTTAAAAATTTTAAAACATTTTCTATAATATCTTTTTTTTTGGTTATCCTTACTTTATTATCAATTTTTGCAGTAAACAATCGTACCACGCCGTCATCACCTTCTTGCTTAAAAATTTCTTTTAAATAATCAACTGAAATGTCATTTATAGCTAATTTTTTACACATGTTCAAGGAAATAATATCTTTTAACTCGCATAATACTTTTAAATTGACTTTGGTTTTCTTTGCATTTGATAATTCTTGCAAGTAAATTTGACATTTCTTGTAAGAAGCCAACAACTTTTTTTTACGTCGAGTATTTCGACTAAATTCTGTAAAATTAAAACATCATAAGCAGCATCGTGAAATGATTGCGGCTCATCATCTGAATTACTTAAAAAATCTTGACTAAGACTCTCTAATTTAAATTTACCAGGACCTTTTCTATCACTTAATACTGATCGAAACGTTGTTAAAGTATCCCCAAAACCTATAATTAAATCTAGAATAGTCGAAGCATTTACATTACTTATTGCACGTAAAAGGCGAGGAACATCAAACCGGGCATTATGCGCTACTAACAAACATTTCTTTCTACCCTTAGACAATATTTTTAAAAATTGCCTGAAAGATTCTAATGCATCAGAAATCTTTAGAGTTTGTACCTTTTTCTTATCATGAAATAAATTTTTCCCATGATCATGGTGAAGTTTAGTAACGGCACTCGCTGACGCGGAGATGTTAGTTTTGGTGTGAATGTAAACATTAAAAACTTCTGTATCACAGATAGCAGCTATTTGTAGAATATGAGCATCAGCTGCAAATCCAGTAGTTTCAATGTCGAAGTAAACGACAATTGTTTCATGTTCATCAATTTTGTTACTCTTTTTGCTATCACGAACATAATCATTTAATCTATTAATCCCGCAATTACTTTCATAAGTAATACCCTCACTTTTTTCATTATTTTTCCTCAAAAGCTCTCTCTTTCTCTTCAATTCTAATCGACGTATTTTTTTACCCTTTGTCTGGTTAAATATCGTTACCTTCTCTCGGTGTACATCCATTTGACGAACGTATTTAACTGTTTGAAGTCCATTAGGAAGATTTAACTTTTTTTGAATATTCAAAACACTCGTATCACCATCATTTTTAACACAAACAGCAGATGCAACTCTGATATCACAAGCAGCACTTGTGCTCAAACATTTATTTTCATGAGCTTTATGAGCTACAACATTATTAAAACTCTCATTGCCTTGGCTTGAAGCCGCTACAGAGAATTTATGTGAGTTAGCGGCATATACTTCAAATAAGTTAACTAATGCACCGTATAAAGTTTCATCTGATAGATTGAGTGTATGCTTTTTATTAGGATTGCACCAATTACCGCAATTTTCGTGTCTACTGAATAAGTGATCAGGTATTTGCTTCAAATTTAAAGCCAGCTGTTCAGATTTCCCCTTATTTTGAGACACAGCATATGAGAAGCATTTTTTAATGTGAGGAGAAACACCCTGTCTAGCCAATTCTTTATGACTCGATTGCATTTTCCACAATGCTGTCCCAAAATTCTTGGTCAAGTGATTTTTATCACATAATTTATGATATACTTGAGTTGGATTGTCTGCTCGTACAGCAGCAATCATAGAACTGTCTTCGTCTCCTATGATGGCTCGTACTTGAAGACCAGCTTCCTTTAAGATGCTGCTGTGATTGACAAGTTCAACTCCTGCCGCAGCCTCCATCGCTTTAGCACTACCGTAAAAATTTAATCGACAGTCATGGTCTTCTTTTTTACGACCCATATCGCATTTCCGGCATTTTCGATTTTTCGTCGTGTAATCCAAAATTTTTCCCGATAAAAATCCAATAATTGTACTATAACCGTTCAAGCTGTCATAGCTACGTCCATTACCACGTTTTGTCCAACCCATATCAAATGATACTATTATATTTATTATTTCACCTAAAGCATTATCAAATAAATAATGATTCTTCTGTGAATAGATGTTGAGGATGTCAAGTTGAGGAAAAATGTCTTTGGCGATTTCCGGAGGCCTTAAATTGGAAGAAAAAATTTCATTTAATTTCTAATCATGTTTTTATTTTCATTTTATTTATTTATTCAATTCAATATCAAATGTACAACATACAACAAAAATTTTTCTGTAAAGTACATAATTTCGAAGTGCGCGATTTACAATTATATACTATTTACCTAAAGCTATGACAGCAATACTCAATTTCTCTTTTGTGCCAGTAAAACAAGAAAATCACAAGTCATATTTCAAGTTAAGATTTAATCTGCCGTATATTATACATTTGATGATAATATAATAATTATAAATCATTCAATAATGTACAATTTTTTAAATATATGATAGAAATTCCACAAAAATATTTACAATTTTCAGCCATGATTATGTCACAATTCAATTAATTACAATGCAATAATGTTTTGCTATCAGAAAACCTTGGAGTAAAAATGTGATTTATAATCATTATTTTATCAGCATGAGCTCTTTCAATATTTTAAATAAATCGAAATAAATGCTTACAATGTATCGCATAATTTCTTTACATTTTTAACGACCAATTCTTTTTCTTCTGATGCAGCTCGCTTACAACTGTCCTTTGCTTCTGATTCAATAGCTTTGCCAACTATAACCTCATATCTTTTATATAGTTGATTTCTAATTTGAGGTAAATTTGCACAAGCTAGAATCTTATTTAAACTGGTGTTTCCTACACCTGAATGGATAGCTCCTGAAACATATCATTAATTAATACATTATATAACAAACTAATTGATAATAATTAGGTGTATAATTAATTATATTGATTGAAATATGATATTTATGACTTACCAAGTACCACGGATGAATTAATATCAGAGACTGTTTTGGTTTTTACTCCACTGTTGACCTTATTAAGCTTTGTACACTTATCACACTTTATGTTAAATTTTGAATGCAGACCTTCTGTTTTGAACTCATAAAGCTTCTCTAAATCCAAAAGACTTCTACAGCTTGTGCATTTCAGATTTTTTGCAATTACTTTCCACGTAACTATGCCATTCTCGTCAGGAATTTTATCTCCGTCCTTTCCGTCAAGTGCAATTTCAACTTTTGGTTTTTTAGCATTAGACATACCTGCTAATGCATTATTAATTTTATCAGTAGTCCTTTTTTTGACAAATCTTCCGTTTTTTAATCGCGAAGTCATTGTGTATTATTTTCAGTCTCCAATTGTAACTAACCTCAAATTGATTTCATACAACACACACTCTACAACACACGCTTGAGGTGCAAGAGGTACTGAGATAGAATGCAACGTTGCCACGTCAGACAAAAGACGCAATGGGAAAATTTTTATACTTCTGCGCATATGACAGGAAGCCCAAAGGTGTACTGTATCTCAACTACTTTTTACTTTAGTTATAATGTTTTATACAAGGGATATTTCTCTGGAAGTTGAGGACTGCTGCTATCACGGTACTACCTTAAGGCTAATATAGCTAAGAAAGCCAAATGTGTAGACCAGGCATTACTCGAATGACGTCTGCTTGTTTTGTATTCGGTTAGTCGGTGAAGTTGAATGTAAGTATGTACGTTTCGTTTCTGTCGGCCTGTCGTCGATGTCACATTTGTCGATATCTAACAGCTATATTCATAGTCCTCCCTTGAGAAACAAGGATTTCATGTTCCTAATTTCACGTTTCATAGACCTTCCTCGACAGAAGAAAGAGCCTTATCGGCCTCCTTCTGTCAAGGCAGGTCTTGAGCTTCTGTGACGTCGTAGGGTACCTGGTGAAAATTTCCAGATGCTAGACACTGGAATCGTATACACAGCTGCAGTTAGACTCACATCAGTAGTTTGGGTCACCAATTACCGATAAAGTATTGAAATACACCGGACTGTTAAGGATATGAGAGAAAAAATACGCAATACACACTCTTGATATGAAACAAATGTTAATTAATCTTTATTATTTGGTGAACAAACACTTTGGCACCGTTGATCTCTCTCTCCTTTCTCTGACTGCTTGCAATGGTCGCTCGCATAGAACTAACTGGCATGGCGTCGCATGAGACGCCTTCGTCCTGCTATAATAATGGCGCATGCGCCTTGTCGACTGCTCCATTGCACACACATCCCAAGCACGCGAAGCTCACTCAACACGGACAACGGTCATTCTATCGCTCTAATCGAACGAACCGAGGAAAAAGTTGAATATAAGATTTAATTATTTGGCTTACCCTCTGAAAATAATCTGGATATGTTGAATTGTAGCGTAGATTGGTGAGAGGATTTAACGGAATAACTGATTTTAATATATTTGGATAATTTGATTAACTTGGATTTATTTTATAAGTTCAATATTTCGAGTCACAAAAACGGAGTTACTTAGTGTAAGATCTTAAATTAATATGACAAAATGGAGCTGAAAGCTCGCTGGACTTTTGGGCAGAGTAACGTTGTATGAAAAGTTTAATAGTCTGGTCGAGAAGTGAGTTCAGTGAGAAAAATCGTTAGAATGGTCTTAAAAATATGGCGATCGGTGCATTGGATTCAGAATTTAAAATGATGAAACCGGTATTTTTTAATTAATCCGCCATTAAAAATTTCAATAGTTATAAACAAAAAACGAAAAAAAAAGGGAGTCTCCGTTTTATAGCTATAATTTCAAAAATATAGAAGATAAATGAATTTTGAAAAAGGATCCTAAAAGAGGAGGAAATTTCCGATGAAAATGTCCGTACTCCCGGAATTCTAGCTTTATTATTTATAATTTTAATTGAACGTTGAAAATAGAGCTCCGCGCGGCCGTTTCGGTGCCTAGGCGTCACCACCTAGCGAAGCATGCAACACGAAACAATTTTTTTATAACATTCAATATTAATTTAAAAATTTGAATAAATTATAGTGTTATCTGGACACTTGAAGAAATGTAGTCTTACAAAAAAAAAATTTTTAACTCGATTTTCGTTTAAGTTATTTCATTGTTAATTAACTCATTTTTCGTAGACTTGACTTTCCATAAAATCACTTGTAAAAGTTTAAAAAATGGGTCTATAAATTTTTTTCTCTTGTAAGCTCTTCTCATATAAATAATAAACAAGATTCAGTGGTAAAAGTTTATGAAAGTTTTTTCATTTGTTTATAATGATTTTTCAAAGTTATCAAAAATTAAAAAATCCGGCTAATGTTATGAAAAAAAATTTTGTTCATAAATCTTGAATTTTGTTTGTTTTTAAATTAATATGTTGCGTTTATTAGCTTGGCTGAAAATTTTTTATTGTGTATTGTTTAAAAATTTATTATAAACAAATCGACAAGTTGAATATTTTTGAGAAATTTTTTTTCGTCATTTTATTGTCTTAGTGAAATAATGATTTTTTAAAAAAAATTTCTTCTTAAAAAATGATTTAATTGTTTATAACTGTTCTTTTCATTTATACACCATTTGAATAATTTACTAAAAAATAATTTTTGTTCTAAAAATCATCATTTACAATTGTTAATATAATTATGAAAAAAAATTTTTTTTTCCATTTGAATTTTCATTGTTTATTTTATAAACAATTTGTTATAAACAAATTTATATTTTTATTTAATTTTTTTTTCGTTGCTTTAAAAAATTACAAATACAGCCATGTGCATCAGAGTTGTAAAAAAAATTTTTCTCCATTTGTTATTGAATTTTAAAATACTTCACCCCAAAAAATTTTCTAGGAGGAATTTAGCGCATCATGACCCCGAAAATGCACACGGCACTAACGTATACCACGAAACATGGGTCACCTTTAGCGCATACGCACTGCGATTACCATATTAGGAAATAGCTGCTAAAATCGGTTCGAGTCCTAACGCCCACAGGGGGGAAGAAGCACGCTTGCCGAGGGGCCAAGGGGGGCTTGCTGCCCCAACACCAAATCCCACGCAGAATGGAAAATTACAGATTAACGACCCCGCACCTACACCACCGTACCAACGCAGCGTTATACCATATGTAAAAGCTTGCAATATAGTAATAGCTGAAGAACTAAGATCACAGGCGTTCATACGGTGAAGATGTCGTGCCCTAATTATAATTCCTAGAAAAAGGGGAAAGTGCGCAAAAGTTGACAAAATCTACAGAAGGGGATCGTTCTGCGCAACGATCCACACCTATAAAAACGGCGACCGATCATCGGATCGTCCTCTTCGTTTCTACCACCAGATTCGTCATCTTGTTGCCGTACAGTCTCGCGGTAAAATCCTTTTGCCTTTTGCATTTAAACTTTTCATACAACATTACTCTGCCCAAAAGTCCAGCGAGCTTTCAGCTCCATTTTGTCATATTAATTGAAGATCTTACACTCAGTAACTCCGTTTTTGTTACTTGAAATATTGAACTTATAAAATAAATCCAAGTTAATCAAAGTATCCAAATATATTCAAATCAGTCATTTCGTTAAATCCTCTCCCTAATCTACGCTACAATTCAACATATCCAGATTATTTTCAGAGGGTAAGCCAAATAATTAAATCTTATATTCAACTTTTTCCTCGGTTCGTTCGATTAGAGCGACAGAATGCCCGTTGTCCGGTGTTTTTCAATACTTTATTGGTGATTGGTGACCCAAACTACTGACGTGAGTCTAACTGTAGCTGTGTGAACGATTCCGGTGTCTAACATATGGAAATTTCCACCGGGTACCGTTCCGACGTCACATATAAAATTTTTTTTGGTGCATCGGCCGTGAAACCAAACGTTACAATCGCGAAAAACTTTTTGTGACGCGAGTAGCGACCGACGGACGGCGGAAATTTTGCGGGCTTCCGACACGAACTGAAAATCATCCTAATCGCGCTCAATTCAATAAAATAACTCAACAAACCTGAATTTTAATACCCGTTAACTCACCAAAATTCTGGAAATTAATGAGTCAGTCAAGAATCCTTCCATCCGTTCTGGAAATTTTCCATTCAAATATTTCTTTAATATCGCACCTACTGGGATCTTGTATCACTGAGATCCCTCATTTTTATTGAAATACTCTGTCGAACCAAGATTCCAACCTTCAATCGAAACCCCTGACGAATACCCTTTGTTCTCATAACGAATACTCCCAAAATCGAAGGAAATAAATGAAGGAAAACGCGGAACCGTAGTGAAGCTTTGGGAACAATATACTCAGCCGATTATATTAAACGATCCGTACGAAATCCCGGATTCTGTAGCGGAGCCTTATCTCAACAAACCGCAGAATTCTAACCATACCATCGGAACTTCTGAAGATATTTGCTATTACGCGGGAGATACAGAAAAACGAATAAAAGAAAGAAATAAGCTGTTCAAGCCCCCAACGCGACCCAGAACGATTAGCGAGGAAGACGCAAAGATTAGGAAAAAGGCAAAAATTATTTCTGAATACCTCCCGTTCAAACTTCCAACGATTTCCACCTCCTTTTTCTCCGACACGAAATCTAAAAGTAAAAATAAACCTTATTAACAAAAATTCGAATTCAGTCATCAAATACGCATCGGTTATTGATCGGGGAACCCATGAAATAGGGGGAATTGTTCAGAACATCACAGCACCCCAACTCGTTATACATATCCATAAAAACGCGTCAAAAATTTTTTTTCATTACTCTCAAGCTCCCCGCTATCAAACCTGTCCTGTCTCTCTCCCGTCTCGGCAGTCCCCGGAATTGTCGCCATTATACGAATCCCGAACAATTAATCCCCAGTCCCAACCCAGTTATAAGCAAATAAATCCGCTTGTGCAATCCCAAAATTAAATGGGAAAGGAACACCCTCCTATAGATAAAAAACGCCGACGTCTCAGACGACTCAGATCACAAGTTTGTACGCAGGGCACCCAATTATTTGAAGGACAATTAGAAAATTTAGAGGAGAAGAACGTGTCGGGAAACTCAAGTCCAACTCCCGAACAGTCACAAATCTCCAACGAAAATTCTGATCCAACGAATGAAAATTCTCCGGAGAACTCGAGAAAAACAGAAAAACCCACTCAAATACTTATGCAAACGCCTGATTCGGAAAACCAACCCCAAACACATATTAAGATTTCTCAGGAATTTAAAATGGTAAGCGAACCCGTTGCAAGTACAGGCGCAACCGCCTCACCCGCACCGACTTATCATTATATCTCAATTAAGGATGCCTTAGAGGCAGTCCTGATGTTTGACGGCAATCTGTCCCAGGCTAGAAGTTTTGTGCAGGGATGCAAAGATGCACGCGAAATGGTTGCGCCTCAAGTCGAATTAGGCCTCGCGCGAATAAGACGTAATAAAATCAAGGGAGTAGATCGACGTGTGATCGAGAACGAACGGCTCGATACCGTAGACGAATTAACCGCGCGAATGAATGAGCTTCATGGACCAGCCAAATCCGTTAGTCTGCGTCAAAGTGAACTTGGGAAAATTTTCCAAAGACAGAATGAAGACGTCGTGACGTACGCATCAAGGGTACGCGGAGCGATGGAAAATACAGGATGTCCCTGAATTGAGGGACACGGACCAGCCAGCGTGATACCTGACTCAAATCCAACCGAGAATTTCTTTGCAGCAAGCTCGTCCGACACATAGTTTTTGAATTATAAACGATAGCGTTAGGCTAATCAGAGTGCACCATTTCATCTGGATTTGCCGCCACGGAAATTGCTGTTTTCTTCGTCTGGGTGAATTATTATTATTCGTTTACGAATTAAATATCGGCACCCCCGCTCTCTCCCTGTTGTACCCCTTTTCGAGCACTGACCTCGGTATTGTTGTCGCGGCACACGCTGCCGGCCGCACACCCACGGACGCACACTCGTGTGTGTGAAACATAAGCGAATGCCCAGCTACACAATACTACGAAACACACATCTACGAGTGAAAATAAAAATAAATCTCCAAATAAATCAGCGGATTTAAGATTTAATGTTACAAAACACTTCCAATCATCGATGTATGCATAAAACTAGAGATTTTGGATGGTTGATATGCCGTTAGGGTTCATAATTAGTCATTCAATCAATCTGAATTATGCTTTCCGAACATTTTTTGTGTCTATGCAACATAATTTTCCCACTAGTTTGAAATTCATCATTGACATCCGATTTTTCAATAATGCGAGGGAAAAATAACTCGCTGAATTGACGTGTCAATAGGTTTGTAAATCAATTACGATTCACCTAAGTTAACACAAAATAACTGAATAAATGAGAATTCACTGAATCACTAAAAATGATAACCGAAATCATGAGGATTGTTTGAGATATAACTGAATTAGGAAGAGTTGTAATAAGTCAAGTTACTTTGAATGACTTCAGATTCGTGCCAAAATTTTATGTTTAGAGAAAAAACTAATTAAATTCAAATGAAAAAGTAATTTTCAATCAGGAAGAAGAAAATTTCCAAATACCCAAATTTGAATGAAGCAATTTGAATTTAATAAATCTATCCGAATTTGATGAAAAATAATAATTATTATTTGAAATTGTTCACAACAACGTTGTGAACGCAACTCGTTGGTCGCGCGCCTTCCAACCCACGCGAAGCAACCAGCCTTGCACACTTTCCAGTCACGCGACCCAGAAGAAAGTGTGACGTCACGCACGCCGCTCACGCCACCCACGCAGCCGAGCGCGTTGCGTAATCAACCAACGTGTTTTCCCGCTGCCAAAGACCAACCGAGGCTGCAATAAGAGACGGCCGATCAGACCGATCGGCAGGACACTTCGGGTTCACCTCGTCCTGACAACCTTACCTACGCTGACGCTTCAACGCCACGCTGTACTTGTTCATCAACGCTACGCCGACTGTGACTGACGCTACGACAGTTGACTGACTCCACGACAGACCGGACTGCAAGACATTTGTATGACGGATCATTTTCATCTGGCTTCGGCCAGCCAACTCACAAAGACATCAGCATCCAACTCAACAGTCCCTTGGATACTGCATCCGATCGACATCCCATCACGACCACTGACCAGACCACCAGCCGTGTTGCTTTCTTTGTGGGATGTACGCAGAGCACGACTGACTTCTCCAAGCTATCACCGACGCATCCCAGCTCCAGTATCCCCATTTCCCGAGCCGCAGCGCTCGTTTGTATCGACTGCCACCCAGACGACCGATAGTGAGTGGGAGTCTCCGGTGAAAACAGCTGAGAACCGCCGTCCCCCAACGCCACCCAGCTCTCCAGAGAGCCGGTATACTCCGCCACCCAGAACTGTGACTGAACCCCCTCGACGGCCGACATCCTCACTGCAACCTCTACCGCATCGTTTCAAGACAAAAACCACTCCATGTATCACTTGGCAACCATTACGTTAACTGTATATATGTAAATAAAATAAATAAATAATATGTATAAATAAACTCAACACCACAAAACTCATCTTTGATTTTAAGCGACTCACACCTTCCACGCGGTTCGGTCGAACTACGAGCTATCAAATAGCGAACAGGAATAGAAAAATGAAGTCGAATTACATGAATAAATTCAATTAATTCAACTCAAAAAAATATGGTGTCATTCAAATTCCCAGTTATTTCCTTGTCGATTCATTGTGGGTCTGGAGTGGCAAGTAACGTTGAAACTGTTGAGATCAATGCTAGTGATGGCCACTTATCTGAGAATAATCGATGTATCGATTAATCGATTTCAACAAAATAATCGGACACGGCTCGATTGAATTGGTAAAAATTAATCAATTTGGTACATTTCTGCGTGCAGTCTTAATATCAGAAGAGATACACTCAGCAAAAGAATTAAAGGAACAGTAGGATTTCTAACTTTTTTGAGTGATTTTTGAAGAGCTGTAACTTGGTGAAAAATAGTCGAATCGTAAAAAACCAAGAAGCATTTCGAAGCTTGAAACGTCTAGTTTGAAATCCTCATCAGTTATTTTTCTCTTAAACATCACGCTAAGTGTGACCCTCAGAAATAGCGCAAGGCGAACTTTCTCACAATTTCTGTCTTTTTCAAAAGCGTGCACGAGCTCAAAAAAAATTTTCACCGCTTTGTCAATATTGGATTCATCTAGCCTGATTCTTCAGCTTCAAAACGATCTGTTTCGAACCTCTGTACGACCATTTGTCGTTGAGATATTGGCGTTTGAACAAAAAAGGAGCTCTTTTCGTTGATCATCAATATCTCATGAACTAATTATCCCACAGCAAGCTGAACCTGAGTTCCGTGAACGGTAAGAAACGCTCTCAAAGTACGTTCGATAACTTAGTGCAAGATATTTTTTTTTCTAATCTCATTGTTCATCTGAAAAGGTACAAACAAATCGGTTTCTTCTTGAGTTTGGAAAATCCACGTCAACTTTACAAATATTGCGAAAATGACTCATGTTTCCAGGTTTTTTTTTAGTTCAATACATGCCTAAAAACCCCTCGAAATTTAAAATTGATCGGCTGAACCGTAATTGTGGACCAAACCGTCAAAGTTTTATTAAAAATTAAAGGAACATTTTTGTTGTTTCTTAAATGGCAAATAATGATGATTAAAGTGGAAAAATGACTATTCCGTTATTTTTCTTCACAATTTCCCAACAAGTACGCTTGAAATCTTGGACAAAGAGAGAAATTTGAAATTTTATTTTTCTTTAGTTTTTCAAAATTCTAAATCTTTTTTTTTCAGATTTCAACAAAAATTGTGTTCTTTTACTTCCAATTATTCATGAACGATGTTTCAAATACTCGAACTTTTTTTAAATTGTCAAGAAAATCGTTTTCACGCAATTTTTCACCGCCAGCATTAGCATTACCCAAAGCGTGCCGCGTGGAGGTTGCATGGTCGGGATTCACGCTTCTCGTCTGTCTGTCTGTACGTCTGTACGTCTGTATGTCTTTATGCCTGTCCATCTGTCCGAATTTGGAGGACTATTCCTCAAGCGGTGATAAGAAGATGCATCAATATGACGGACAGATTGAACGCCGTAATCCAGGGCCGTGGTGGACATACGCGTTTTTAAACGCACACTAACACACACGCACTTACGCAGGCACAGATCTTACAGAAAGACATACAGACGTACAGAAGTACAGACAGTTAGACGAGAAGCGTAAATCCGACCATGCAACCTCCACGCGGTACGCTTTGGGTAATGCTAATGCTGGCGGTGAAAAATTGCGTGAAAACGATTTTTTTGACAATTTAAAAAAAGTTCGAGTATTTGAAACATCGTTCATGAATAATTGGAAGCAAAAGAACACAAATTTTGTTGAAATCTGAAAGAAAAGATTTATAATTTTGAAAAAAAAAAAAAAAAAAAATTTCAAATTTCTCTCTTTTTCCAAGATTTAAAGCGTACTTGTTGGGAAATTGTGAAGAAAAATAACGGAATAGTCATTTTTCCACTTTAATCATCATTATTTGCCATTTAAGGAACAACAAAAATGTTTCTTTAATTTTCAATAAAACTTTGACGCTTCGATCAACAATTACGGTTCAGCCGATCAATTTTAAATTTTGAGGGGTTTTTAGGCATGTATTGAACTAGAAAAAAAACCTGGAAACATGAGTCATTTTCGCAATATTTCTAAAGTTGACGTGGATTTTCCAAACTAAAGAAAAAACCAATTTTTTTGTACCTTTTCAGATGAACATTGAGATTAGAAAAAAAATTATCTTGCACTAAGTTATCGAACGTACTTTGAGAGCGTATCTTACCGTTCACGGAACTCCGGTTCAGCTTGCTGTGGGATCATTAGTTCGTGAGATATTGATGATCAACGAAAAGAGCTCCTTTTTGTTCAAACGCCAATATCTCAACGACGAATGGTCGTACAGAGGTTCAAAACCGATCGTTTTGAAGCTGAAAAATCAGGCTAGATGAATCCAATATTGAAAAAGCAGCGAAAAATTTTTTTGAGCTCGTGCACGCTTTTGAAAAAGACAAAAATTGTGAGGAATTTCGCCTTGCGCTATTTCTGAGGGTCACACTTAGCGTAATGTTTAAGAAAAAAATAACTGATAAGGATTTCAAACTAGACGTTTCAAGCTTCAAAATGCTTCTTGGTTTTTTACGATTCGACTATTTTTCACCAAGTTACAGCTCTTCAAAAATCACTCAAAAAAGTTAGAAATCCTACTGTTCCTTTAATTCTTTTGCTGAGTGTATCTCTTCTGATATTAAGACTGCACGCAGAAATGTACCAAATTGATTAATTTTTACCAATTCAATCGAGCCGTGTCCGATTATTTTGTTGAAATCGATTAATCGATACATCGATTATTCTCAGATAAGTGGCCATCACTAGCATTGATCTCAACAGTTTCAACGTTACTTGCCACTCCAGACCCACAATGAATCGACGAGGAAATAACTGGGAATTTGAATGACACCATATTTTTTTGAGTTGAATTAATTGAATTTATTCATGTAATTCGACTTCATTTTTCTATTCCAAATAATAATTATTATTTTTCATCAAATTCGGATAGATTTATTCAATTCAAATTGCTTCATTTAAATTCAAGTATTTGGAAACTTTCTTCTTCCTGATTGAAAATTACTTTTTTATTTGAATTTAATTATTTTTCTCTCTAAACATAAAATTTTGGCACGAATCTGAAGTTATTCAAAGTAACTTGACTTATTACAACTCTTCCTAATTCAGTTATATCTCAAACAATCTTCATGATTTCGGTTATCATTTTTAGTGATTCAGTGAATTCTCATTTATTCAGTTATTTTGTGTTAACTTAGGTGAATCGTAATTGATTTACGAACCTATTGACACGTCAATTCAGCGAGTTATTTTTCCCTCGCATTATTGAAAAATCGGATGTCAATGATGAATTTCAAACTAGTGGGAAAATTATGTTGCATAGACACAAAAAATGTTCGGAAAGCATAATTCAGATTGATTGAATGACTAATTATGAACCCTAACGGCATATCAACCGTCCAAAATCTCTAGTTTTATGCATACATCGATGATTGGAAGTGTTTTGTAACATTAAATCTTAAATCCGCTGATTTATTTGAAGATTTATTTTTATTTTCACTCGTAGATGTGTGTTTCGTAGTATTGTGTAGCTGGGCATTCGCTTATGTTTCACACACACGAGTGTGCGTCCGTGGGTGTGCGGCCGGCAGCGTGTGCCGCGACAACAATACCGAGGTCAGCGCTCGAAAAGGGGTACAACAGGGAGAGAGTGGGGGTGCCGATATTTAATTCGTAAACGAATAATAATAATTCACCCAGACGAAGAAAACAGCAATTTCCGTGGCGGCAAATCCAGATGGAATGGTGCACTCTGATTAGCCTAACGCTATCGTTTATAATTCAAAAACTATGCGTCGGACGAGCTTGCGGCAAAGAAATTCTCGGTTGGATTTGAGTCAGGTATCACGCTGGCTGGTCCGTGTCCACCAATTTAGGGACATCATGTATTTAAACGATTAAAAATACGTGTAATGCTACGAATGAACGTGGCAATAATCTTGATTTTGTGAAAGTTTTGGGTAAAACTATGATTTCGGTTGGTGATGCTTCGAGCGAATTTTAGCGTCTGTTTGCTGAAATTAGCACGAAACAATGCCAGATCTTCGATTGTCATTTAGTACGCCTGACGCGTCGAGCTGCGTCCGTTGGTTACAATAATTAGGATATCGTACGATCCCGAATGTATTCATTTGTTATTACACGCTGCTGTCCGACAGTTCGTGAAATAACCAACAGACGCAGCTCGGCGCGTCAGGCGTAGTAAATGACAATCGAAGATCTGGCATTGTTTCGAGCTAATTTCAGCAAACAGACGCTAAGATTCACTCGAAGCATCAACAACCGAAAGCACAGTTTTACCCAAAACTTACAAAAAATCGAGATTATCGCCACGTTTATTCGTTGCATTACCCGTAGTTTTAATCGTTTAAATATTCTCATTACGTTTATAATCGTTAAGTTGCCGTGAAGTGTTGTGAGAATTGTTAATTTTACACGTTTAACTGTAGCGTAGTTAGCTGTTAAAGAATATTTTTATTTTACCAATAATCTTACCACCGTTGATTTACTGTAGCTGTATTGTTAGAATAATTGTACTAGAAAATCAGAGATTGAGATGGACAGGGACGTGCGGACGACCAGGATGCATCGGATACTGGCGGAGACCGGGAACAACTTTACAGGATCGGCGAGGATGTACCGAGAGCGATTCCCGGAGGACGGGCAGCCACCGTCGAGGCAGTCTTTTCGAAGGTACAATGTTCGCAATGAAATAATTTTCAGAATTGCATAATCGTGTTAATTTGCACTAGAACTCTATGCAGCTTGCGCGCATTGCCCTGAATAATATATTTTAAACATTTATGCGACATAACTGTCGGCTACGTCAATTTTTTTCCTGCAAGAAGCCGATGCCTGTGAAACTTTGCAACAATGTATGATTCGAGTATGCGAAACTTCATCTCTAGGCTGGCGGCAACGGAGCAGGAGCACGGCGTGCTGAAGCGGGCACGAGAGCAGCGCATCAAGCCGGTGCGGGATGGCCCAGTCCGAGCAGCGGTGGAACCCGCCGTCCAGGAAAACGGAAGACAGAGCCTCAGACGCCTCGCAAGGACACTGCGTACGTTTCTTTTATCTTCGCTATATTTTCTCTCAATTTAATTTATTCTGAGATGTACGTATGGGGCATTCCGTGCCAAATTCGCTAATTTCAACACTCTCTATTATTGGTTTTCTTGAATTTTTTTGACGCAATAGTGTCTATAAAACTACCAATTGCCGTGCAACATTTTTCCGTGTATCCGCTTCAGGGTGAAGAACATCCAAACCTTTTCCAGGATCTGTGAGAACGCTGAAAAATTCAATTTCGTGTTTTCATCAATTTCAGATCGACCCCGTGATTAGATGATTTTTTAAATATTGCTTCCGGCGTTTCCAGAAATTTCCAACTGACCAGAATTAACCGTATTTTAGTTATTCACATTGAAATCAATGGTGCGCGGGCAACCTGAACTGTTCGTTTCATGCGAGGGGGAAATAATTCGAGATTTGAGTAACACGGTAATTGTTTGAGTTGAATTAATCTGAATAAATTAATGTAGTTTAACTTAATTTTCTCATTTGAAATCAATTCTTTGAAGTGAGGTAGATTCATATGATTCAACTTGATTCGTTTTAATTCATAAATTTCAATTCTTGATAATTCACGCTAATTCAAGTGAGGTTGAAAAGTTTTGAATTCGTTCTATCGCGATTCCAATTAATTCAAATTCTTTTTCTTAACTCTACTTTATTTCACATTTTCATTTAATTTTTACTCTCTGTAAACATATAATTCTGGCATGAACCCAAAGTTATTTGAATATGGGCTATTCTGCGTCAACCGAATCAGTCATGTCTGAGATATTTTTTTAATTTGACATGTGGATTATGTGGGAGGATTTAGATTTTTGTGCCAAAGCGCGAATCTCATAATGCAAAATTCGATTTTTTATTAACAATACCAAATTAGACTCCCATTTTTTTCAAAAATTCATAACTTTGGCAAAAAATTAGATACAACATATTTTTTTTTCAAATAACGCGGAAAGCTCCATAGAATTCCAAAAAAAATACGAAACGGTAAAAAACAGTTGTTATCAATTGTTTATTTGACAATTAATTTTTCAGAGATTTTTGAAACAGTGACTGACACGATCAAAAAAATTTTTTATAATTCTGACATGTTCCTTGAACTGTACTACAACCTGTAAATCAATTCCAGAGGGGTGTTTTTCTTCGTTTTCGAGTAAAAAATCATTAAAGGTGTCGATGCGCATGAAATTGCGGCGCGCCGAGTCTCTACGTATTGGCGGGCGGCCGGTTGCCGTCCACCGCTACCCCGCGGTGGCCTCGTAGCGTTATTTTAGAGTCATTTTCACAATGTAGGACATGATTGAAGAATCTGAAAAAAATACTGTACCTTCACAAGGCCTGCTCAAAGCGATAAGTGAAGTTTCAGGAATATGTTTTTCACCGTTTTTTTATTACAGAGATTCAAAATAACGGTTACACACCATGAAAGGGCACATAAATGATAATAATTACATAACTTGCTACTTATTTTAAAATAAAAACACATTCTTGAAACTTCACTTATCGCTTTGAGCAGGCCTTGTGAAGGTACAGTATTTTTTTCAGATTCTCCAATCGTGTCCTACATCGTGAAAATGACTGAAATAACCCTGCGACGCCACCGCGGTGTAGCGGTGGACGGCAACCGGCCGCCCGCCATTACGTAGAGACTCGGCTCGCCGCAACTTCATGCGCATCGACACCTTTAATGATTTTTAACTCGAAAACAAAAAAAAACACCTCTCTGGAATTAATTCACAGGTTGTAGTACAGTTCAAGGAACATGGCGGAATTTAAAAAAAATTTTTTGATCGTGTCAGTTACTGTTTTAAAAATCTTTGAGAAATTAATTGTTAAATAAACAATTGATAACAACTTTTTTTTACCGTTTCGTATTTTTTTTAAATTCTATGGAGCTTTCCGCGTAATTTGAAAAAAAAATATATTGTATCTAATTCTTTGCCAAAGTTATGAATTTTTGAAAAAAATGGGAGTCTAATTTGTTATTGTTGATAAAAAATCGAATTTTGCATTATGAGATTCGCGCATTGGCACAAGAATCTAACTTCTCCCACACAATCCACATGCCGAATTAAAAAAATATCTGAGAGATGACTGATCCGATTGACGCGGAATAGCCCATATACTTGATTTGATTTTCCGTAATTCAGTTGTGTCTCAGTTAGTTCTCAACATTTCAGTTATATTTAGTGATTTAGTTAATACTCATTAATCAAGTTATTTTACATTCATTCAGGTGAATTGTAATTAAGCCGAAAATCCATTGACTCGTCAGTTCGGCGAGATATTTCCCCGTCGGTTTGATGCGAAATTTTATTACCAAGTCATACCTCGTTCTGTTGGGTGAGATTTATTAGAGACGAGACAATCCTGGACACAAATTCAACGTATATTTAGGGGTCAATGCGATAATTGTCTCTTCGTGCTTTCTAAAAGAAGTAATTAATTCCCTACAGAGGTTCCTCGAGAATCTGTGAGAAAAATCGCACGCGAGCTGAACCGTCCGTTCAAGTACCAGCCGGTGCAAAAGCTGTGCCCAGGTGATGCCGAACGAAGACTGACGTACTGTCGCTGGGGACTGGAGCGTCTGCAGGAGGATCCCGATTTCTTCAGGAACGTGTGCTTCACGGACGAAGCGCTGTTCACGAACCTCGAACTCGTCAACAAGCAGAACTGTCGTTGGTGGGCTCCGGAAAACCCACACTGGATCGTCGAACAGGACAACCAGCACCGTTGGAAGCTCCACGTCTGGGTTGGAGTATTACAGGACAAGATCCTCGGGCCCATTTTCCTCGACGGAAATCTCACGTCAGCCAAGTACACGACCGTACTCACCGAGGAACACCCCCGCCTGATGGACGGAAACCCCATCCGTATGGACCAGGTTTGGTGGCAGCAGGACGGGGCCCCTGCCCACAACAGTAACGCGAACAAGGCAATCCTGGACGCCATGTTCCCAGAGCGCTGGATCGGTACGAGAGGTCCGGTTATGTGGCCAGCGCGCTCACCAGATCTCACCGTCTGTGATTTCTGGTTCTGGAGTAGAGTCAAGGAAATCGTCTACGAACGGGCTTCCACAACAAAACACGACATGCGTCACCGCATCGCCAAAGCGTGTGCCGCTATTCCTGTTAGGGAGATGCAACGGGTGCGAGGGTCGATACGGAAACGGCTCGCACTCACTGTCCAGCAGAACGGAGGGCACATCGAGCATCTCCTCAGGCAACGGAACCAGGAATGAAATGTGAGATATGATTCTTTTCACAAATCTTCAATGATTGACAAGGCGAAACTGTCATGAATTATTATTATTGTTATTTAGAGGGTTTAAAAAAAAAATCCTCGGATGTGTGAAAATAATATAACAGAAGTGGTGGGACGTCAAAACTCTCTTTGTTTGCTACCGCACACAAAACTGTATATGATGTTTGAATAACATAGGAATCGTTATCATCAAAAAGGCACCTCGTATTTTTCTTATTGTGCTGTTTAATGTTGAAAATAGGTTAGACGATAGTCCCGTGGGATCTCGAGGATAAGCAAGGTACGGCTATCGGCGGACACGAAGAGCTGGCAAAATCAGACGTGAAACGCAAGACAAGTTTCTTTTTATTAAACGCTCGTATTAAACACTACAAAACTCTAATGATTGATTCTTATTGCGAAGAAATTTGAGCTTCAGCGTTTCTGTAATGCGAGAATAGTGTCACGAAAATCGTAAAAAGTCGAGTGCACTTTCGCTTGTTTTTGATGCACGTTAAACTGCATCTGTAGTTTCAAAAATGTCAAATCAAATTTTATCAAAATATGTGCCTCGTATTTTTCTAATCCTCATATTTGATTCTCAAAAACAGATGCGACGACAATTTCGTGTGGTGTGGACGACAGCTAGGAATGGCTTTTGGCGGACGATAACACAGAACGAGACGAGAAATGAAATGCAAGACAAGTTTCTTTCTATTAAACGCTCGTATTAAGGGCGTTGCCTATGCCTCGACGAGCGCGCGCGAACAGAGACTCACGATTTTCCTTCTCATTTCCTCATTTTTGAAGATAATTAGGTTCTTAGGGGGTCATTTTGAAGATAAAGAATAGATCTGTGTCGCCGTTTTTGCCGAATTTTCGATTTCGCTCTCAGATTTGCGAAAAACGTACTTGAAAGTACGTTATCTTTGAAGTGAGACACAGCGGACAGTGAATTTTTTTTCGAAATTCGGCGAAAACGGCGACACAGATCCATTCTTTATCTTCAAAATGACTCCCTAAGAACCTAATTATCTTCAAAAATGAAGAAATGAGAAGGAAAATCACGAAGCATAAAACAGCAAATTTTTCGCGCCAAAGGCGGGCGGCTGCTAGCGCCACGACCGCGTTGGCCGGCGACCATGCGAATTACAGGCGAAGAGAGTAGACTCAAACCCCCCCACTACAATTCCCCTCGTTCGAATCCTCATCGCTCGGCACGTGGATAGTGTTCCGCGCTTTTATTTTTGCTTGTGTTTTTCTACCGTGTTTTTTATTATTTCGAGTCAGTATTTATTCCCGCGATGGCTAAGAAGAGAAGGAATCTGTCTGTGAAGAAGAAGAAAGTACCCGGCATAAAGAGTTTGGCTAAATTTCGGGAAAAAATGAGGTAAATTGAATTATTTATATGATTGATGTCGCACCCTCTCTGACTTCGAGATTCAATCACATGAGTACGAACAATCGCAGGGCTTTGATCTAAGAAAGTACTTTCAAGAGCCGATATTGCTGTTCATAATAGCAGTACAAATTCATTCTCAAGTTTTTTTATACGTATGAAAACATAAACTAGAATGCGTTGTGACGTGTGGTACTAGCCCGGTTTGCATTAGTCGCTAAAATGTGTCATCAATTTGTTACGTGTTCAGGTTAAATGATCGAAATCACTATTCGGCTATTTGCATTAGTGTTTACACTTTGTCGATCATAAGGAATATTCTGATCACTTATTGTGACTACCCAAGTATCCAAGGTAAAATTACAATAAATAGAAAGTTTTCGTTTCTTGAGCACCCGATCTAAGAATGTATGAAGATGAATGTTTACTAGACTGGGCCAAAAAAATTAACTATTTTTTTTTTTTTGAAAAATATATTGAGAATATCATTCAGTATGGCAAAAAAAAAATTTCATGAAATTTTAAGCCCTTAATATTAACTTTAATTGAGAATAACTTTTGAAAAATTAAATTGAGGCAAAAATATTAAGAGATCTTTTTTGTAGAACAATCAATTTCCTTTAAGAATCTGTCATGATCTTTTTTATACATTCATTGATTCGTTAGTCACGAAATTCCAAATTAAAAAAGTCAAATCGAGAAATTATATCAATTTATTAAGCTTAATTACTCGGAAACGGCTTGTCTGACAAAAATCTATAATCAGACCTTTTTTGTAGGGAATTTAATTTTATAAAGGGATAAGTGAACATAAATTTTTTCACTTCAATATTTCGACAGTTCTGACGTAAAACATCAAATTATTACTAAAAATCAAAAATAGCGATGATAGACCTCTTAAAGTTAATATTAAGGGCTTAAAATTTCATGAAATTTTTTTTTTGCCATACTGAATGATATTCTCAATATATTTTTCAAAAAAAAAAATAGTCAATTTTTTTGGCCCCGTCTAATGTTTACATGTTGGAATCTTACGCTTCCGATGGGAAGCACACGCAAGACGGTCAAAGCGGTTAAATAAATGATATGCGGATGTGCAGTATCATTAGTTACGAGAAAATTCATTGTTGGGAGATATGAATTTGAAAAACTGGTGATTTCGAAAAATTAACGACAGAGCCAGGAATCGAACCTGGTATCTAGAGATGTAAAATTACAATGTATCTGGCAGAATTTTCCATACAAAGTAAATACGGCGCGTACGTATTAGGCCACTAAAATACGCGCGTTTTGTTTTTAGAAATAAACTTGACGTACTTCTGGGGTAATTATACATGCATACATTACCTACAAAACAGCCACCCCACAAAACTGTTATCAAATCAGATACTACTGCCAAGTATAATTTATTTAGACACCAATGATGATTTTGATATACTATAACTGATGATGACAAAAAAAAAAAATTGAAACCAAAATTGAAATTGAGAAGAAAAAAAAAATTGCAGTGCGTGATACTTGGCGGGCCCATTTCGATATTGCCATTACAACATTGATATGGCTCGACTTGTATTTTCTTGTGCTTGTTTTAAAAAGACCCGACAAGTGCCACTAAATGAAAAAAAAAAAAAAATGACAAGACGATAAGATTTACTATATATATATTATATAACAGTGATACTGTGAAAGTATTCCTGATCTGCTATTCCCTAATTATCGTTGCGCGGCAAATTTGGGCATTCTTCGATCCACCGTCTCCTGGGACCTGGTCATTTTGGTTACTGATTATATTTGTGGTCATTATAATTTATTGCTAAAATTTTTTTCTCGCGTCCATGCATTGCCAAATTTTTTTACGTGTAGAATTGCTGCGAGCCAACAAAACGACGGAGAAATGGTTCGCGAAGTAATGACTTCAGCGGAAGAGGTAACAGAAGATGTTGCTCCGTTTAATGAGGTCGTACTTGCCGACGAATTTCAGGATACCGATTTGTTTTGCTCGGAGACAATGCCTGAATCTCCGATACAGTACGCGAGAAACGACGACGAGACGACTGAGTACAACACCGCGGAGGATTTCGTGAGTATCCAGCCTGCGACCGAAAGTAATGTTGTCGAAGACATGAATTCAAATTTGCTTGTAGTCGGTAATGCCAAGGCCGAACCAAGTCCCCCATTGGAGTTGACTGGGAGAAGAATAGTAGACATTAGGCATTTTTTAGATAGCATTACAAAAATTGGTCGTCACTCCCCTTTTGATTGTACTTTTGCAGACATGTGTCCAATATCCGAAAGCCGGACAGGATTCATTACCACCATCACCTTCAAATGTAGTATGTGTAATTTAGTCAAATCAATAACGTCAGAGAATTCTAGTTCAGGTTCCTCAAGCGTCAATGCAGCTATAGTATCCGGTGTAGTGTCCACAGGTGGTGGTTTTTCTCAACTCGCAGAGATTAGTGCATCGGTAGATATGCCATGTATGGCTAAAGAGACTTGGAAAAAATTTCATAGGATAGTTAGCGATACGTATCACGACATTTCACGGGAGCAAATGCTAGAGGCAGGTAGGGAAGAAGCTAGGTTGGCCCGTGAGGCGGGTGACGTTGACGAGGACGGGTACCCTTGCATAGCGGTTGTCGCCGGTGGGTCTTGGGCAAAAAGATCGTATAGGACAAAATATGACTCTCTATCAGGTGTAGCAGTAATAGTGGGATTCAAAACCAGAAAAGTTTTATTCATTGGGGTAAGAAATAAATATTGTTCAACGTGTGATAGGAAGCGGGGTGATACCGAGGCATCTGTAGGCGAACATAAATGTGTGAAAAATTGGACGGGTTCTAGTACCGCGATGGAGTCAGACATTATCGTCGAGGGTTTTAAGTGTAGCGTAGAAATGCACGGTATTAAATACGATAAATTAATTGGGGATGGGGATAGTAGTGTTCACCGAAAACTTATCGATGCGCTTCCGTATGGACCGGAAGCACTTGTCAAAAAAATTGAATGCCGCAACCATGTTCTCCGCGTCTATGGAACTCGACTTCGGGATCTCTGTACCAACCGTAAGGTTGGTACTGTGATCCTACGTAATAATTTGCGCAAAAACTTGAGGCGACTACGATATGCCGTAACTTCCGCAATTCGCTACAGGAAAGGGCAAGTTGATCAGCCACTTTACGTTCGAGTCGAGGATTTGCGCAAAGATATTAAAAACAGTCCGAACCATGTTTTCGGGGAACATGGATCATGTGCGGAGAGAGGTTACTTCTGTGACGGTAACCCCAAACCAGGGGAAGTTAACCTGGTCGAGGATATGAAATTGACTGGTGTCTTCCAAGAGATTCAATCGGCAATGTATCGACTCATTGAGCATGCATCGAGCCTCATATGGGACGTGGATAACAACGTAGCTGAGTTATACAACTCACACGTTGCCAAGGCTATAGGTGGCAAAAGAGTCAACTTTGCCCTGCGCGATTCATATGGAGCTCGGTGCGATTCTGCCGTAATGAGAATAAATGCCGGTGGACAATTTCATGTATTAGTGCAGGAAAAATTGACAGGAAGGGTGGGTAAATTCACGAAAAAATATTGCGAAAATAAGACGGGGTCAATAAAAATTAGAAAAAAGGGTTTTAAGGGTAGCAAAAAAACTTTCGTGACCCAGATCGCTGACGCCGACTATGGCCCAGATGCTGCTTGTCCACGGCAATCAGACATGTCGGTGGATGAATTGGCGTCTGCTCAAAGGACATTCGTGCAGAGCTTGTATTCGGAGGACCTATTGGAAATCGAGCGACAAACAATGGGGCAGAGTTCGTCAATCGCATGGTACGAACAGAGAAGAAAGCGTTTGACTGCCTCAATTTTCGGTGAAATTTGTAAGCGAAGGCCACGAACATCTTGTGCTAAATTAGTAGAACGCATCCGCTACGGCGATTTCCATGGAAATTCAAATACAAGGTGGGGCACAGAAAAAGAGCCCATAGCAATAGGTCAGTTCGCTGCCGAACATTCTGTTACTGTTGATAGCAGTGGTCTAGTGGTGGACAAGGCGTTACCCTTCCTTGCGGCATCGCCGGATGGGCTTATAGGTAAAGACGCGGTCGTAGAAGTCAAGTGTCCAGCATCGGCAAAAGAGTTGACTCCAATGGAGGGCATAGAGTCAAAGAAAATTAAATTCATGAAAATAATCGATGGAAAACCAAAGTTAGATCTTTCTCATAATTACATGTATCAGGTCCAAGGTCTTCTACACATTACAAATAGGAAGTGGTGCTATTTTATAGTTTGGACGCCAAAGGCATTGATTTTTGATAAAATAAAACGTGACGATAAATTCTGGACCGAAAAAATGGAGAATAAATTAGCAGATTTCTTTCACTTTTGTTTATTACCCGAGATCGTAGATTCTAGACGCGCCCGACAACTCTCAATCCGCGAACCCCCTCAAATCATCGAAGCCCAGAAGGCCGCGCGTAAGAAAAAGTAAATTCCCGACCGACAGACGATAAAAAACTGTGATATAAATATATGTACATATGTTCATAAATATAATAGCTTTGTATATACCTTACGTGCAATATTTCTGTGATTTATGTTTAGTTAGTTATGTGTATTACTGTGCCAAAAATTTGCTAGTCATATCGTTATAATTATATATCTGATTATTCATTCTAGGAATACTTTTTGCAGTCTGACCAAACTGCGTATATACCTATATATTATGTAAATATTCTGTAGCTTATTTTTTCATTACTATCTGTGACCTGCACTCGTGACGTACTACTTTCCATAGGTTGCGCTTTCTATAGAATTTATTTAGCCATATAATGTATACAATGCTCGATACCTTGTTATGATATCAATTTTCTCGATCGAGATTACTGTCATGTTTCACTTATACTGTTTCAATTTAATTTCTATGAGATACTTTTCATAAAGATTTCGTGATTATGTTCATTAAGTTTAAACGAGTTTAATTTCACTTTCATCATTTTATATTATTTTTTATCATTTTTTATTTGTTTGGTGCAAACCCGATCATGGTTGGGAGGTAGGGACGGGTTAGGTGGGTCTCTGTTTGATAGCGACCTCCACGTGGTGAGACCTGGGAGATTGATGATATATTCGTTGTTATATCATGAATTTGCTAACAGCTATTCGTTGCAATTTTCAATTTAAAATTACCTGTGACGACGTCTGGTCGGTATTCATAAATAGTTCCGTATTATTTTCGAAACTGTATTAGGAACAGCTCTCAGCCGATCAAGCTTATGCTTTGAGCTGACTCAAGACAGTCCGACAAATCGAACCTGACTATGAATACCGGCTATTAGATTATTACCAGTCCCGTGATCGCATTGCGTAGAAATACGGATGCCGGTGAATATAATTTTTGTTGAAATATTAAGAATGTATATCTATATCATCATACGTACGGGGAATTCTACGTCACGTCAATCAAAAAATGACCTCGTATTTTTTCAATCTATTCATACTTCTTTTCACATGAAATAAAGATAAAAAGAATCGATACGCATTTTGGTGTTCGTCCGAATTATGTTTGTTTTCGAAAGTTACCAGACAATCATTCAATTTTGATGCAAAAGGAGCGCGCATATATCCGGTTCTATTCGACGTAAAGACATCATTTACAGTGCATTCGGAAGGTGAACGAATAAGCTTTCATAAAAAAAATGTTATGTTGAACATTATTGCAAATCCCAATTTTTATAAACAATTCAAATGTTCGACGATTTTTACCTCATTAATGATAAGTTTTTGAATTATAAAAAAAATGGTTTTGGGTTCCTTATTAAATTCTGTATTACTAGTAAATTTTTCAAGTGTAATCTGAAAGGAGTCTCTTTTTTTTCTATTATTCATCAGGTACTGCGTCGTGCCGAGCGCGGCACACTGGGCTGTTTAAAAGTATTTGAATCCGAATGCCCGTGAGGGGTGGAAGAGGCTAGCCGCGTCACCCGCCCCACTCCGGCGACAGCTCGGTTGCTCCGTCTCACTTGTTTCTTACTCTCTCTCTCGCCACGGTTAACGCGGGAAGCGGAGTAGCCCGCGCTTTCTAGCTAGGCAACGCCCTTAAACATTACAAAACTCTAATGATTGACTCTTATTACGAAGAAATTTGAGCTTCAGCGTTTCTGTAATGCGAGAATAGTGTCACGAAAATCGTAAAAAGTCGAGTGCACATTCGCTTGTTTTTGATGCACGTTAAACTGCATCTGTAGTTTCAAAAATGTCAAATCAAATTTTATCAAAATATGTGCCTCGTATTTTTCTAATCCTCATATTTGATTCTCAAAAACAGATGCGACGACAATTCCATGTGGTGTGGACGACAGCTAGGAATGGCTTTTGGCGGACGAAAACACAGAACGAGACCAGAAATGAAATACAAGACAAGTTTCTTTTTCCTACAGGCTCGTATTGAATACTACTGAACTCTGATGAATCTTATTGCAAATAAACCTGAGTTTCAGCGTTTCTGTAACGCGAGAATGGTGTCACGAAAATGGTGAAAAGTCTAGTTCACATCCGTTTGTTAGATTTAATTTTATCAAAATATTTGCCTCGTATTGTTCTAATCGTGATATTTGATTCTCAAAAACAGGTACGACGACAGTTCCGTGGGGTGTGGACGACAGCAAGGAACGGTTTTTGGTGGTGGTTCTAGTGGGTATTCCGTAAGGCGAGTCCCACACTCCTGGGAGTGACGGTACCCTACCTGGGGTGGTCCATAAAGGATTTCCCCACCGATTTGGCCATACGCAAAGAAAAGAAAATAAATAAATAAATGAATAAGTAAATGAATGAATAAATAAATGAATAAATCAATGAATGAATCAATGAATAAATAAATGAATCAATCAATGAATAATTAAATGAATGAATGAATGAATAAATAAATAAATAAATAAATTAAGTAATTAAAAATAATTATATGTACACGCACGAATACAGTATCTCAGATCACGTCGATTCAGAAATTTAAACTTGTATGTCGAGGTGGTGCACTCGTGATCTGTGAAAAAATACACCATTCACAATAATGCTGCGTCCGTTTCATAATGCATTAAATTTTTAGTAAATAATGCATCAATTCAATGTCTTCAACAAAATGTTGTGTAGCTACGTTATGAAACTGCGACTACAGTCGCAATTAAAACAAAGAAACGAATAAATGCGTTAATCAAACGAATTCATGGAACACTTTTCAAATTGTCCTGAAAGTAACAGCACCGAGTAGCGGAAAACGATCTGTTGGTAATACTTTTACACTAAATGGTCACTAATTTTGATAAGATAATCATCATTTTTAAATTGTCATCAAGTACGGTTAAGCATAGGGTACGACGTGTGGGTTGACAATGTGCAAATGGCCGCCGTCACAGAGATTATGTACAAGAGTCGGATAGAAACGAACCGAGCACTCTTCAAAATCATCTTAGACAACGATAGTTTGACAGAGATGAGTCCAACCGGGAAAGGCAAACACGAAGCAATGCCGGAGAATATTTATTACGCAGTGAAAAGTAATTACGCATTATTCAATGTATGAAATGTAGCGGGCAACATTGCAAATATTTTGCCCGCGTCTCTGTAAATTTCAGCATTCGTTGAAAAAATTTTCAGTGAGGAGGACGGATTAACATAAGAGGAGTATCGAAGGTGCATAATTCTGTTGTGCAATACTATGCGCGATCCGAAAAAATAAGGGATTCCCGAATTTACGCATTGTACATATTTTGAATGAAACAAAATATTTCATTGCACATGTAAAAACCAATCAAACATTTGTATTACCATATCTGTAAGGAATTGTATAGAATTAAGTATCAAATCTCTGCATCGGTTTACAAACTCAATATTAGTTTGCTAATTATTGTCATTAACGAACTGTCATTGAATTGAAATGGAAAGTGAAGCGTGGCGATCGCATTTACGAAAAAATACTGTCTTTGTCGCCCACGAAATGGAAAAATCACAGGTAAAAGGTAGATGAATCATAACCTGACGATTATTCCTTCATGCTTCTACTTCTGTCATAACATCGGCCATACTTTCGCCGTACTTTAACGATACCTCAGCCTGTCGTGCTTCGTACATACTTATGTCATCTGGATAAGAATAGTACGATTTTCGTATTGAAGTAAAGAGCAATGCAAGGGTTTCGTTCTAAACAAATGCGAGTCATTTCGTTCTTACGCATTACGTATCAATTTGTCGGACAATTAACGAAATTCCAGAATGCAACGGCATATTTTCATCGAAAATAATTTCGAACCGTGGTTTACTGTCCTCGGTTTGATCATTGCGTGAAAATAACGCTGGGTCGTGGCAATATTGCGCTCATTGTTACTACTAAAATCACAGAAAAGTCGGCCACCCATGTGCTTTGTTGCCGCGGAAATATTCGACGTACGAAAGTAAATACACGGTGTCAGAATTAACCAATTTTCGCGCATCGTTCTCCAGAATATAAATAAACTGACCTAGAATTTTGCGACGAACAAGCAATACACTGTAAAAATTCGGCTGGATTCTGTTCGTTTCTTCAAATCATTTTTGTGTAAAATAAGAGTGATAAGCCTTTGTCAATAATGCTACACTTTGACGGAATCGGGATGATTCGATGATCATTTTCGAAAGAATTTCAATTTTTGCGCTACATCATCTCGACGTCGCCGCGTCGTCAAACGGTAATAGCGGGATCTTGATCGGCCGGATCGGCCACGCGCGAGCGTTCGCTAACCTCCGTGCTACAACGGTTGTCACTGGCAACCGATGATAACAAAATGCTTGTTAACCTCCCGTTATGCTGCTTTCGTGTTAATTATCATTGATAATTTCAAATGCGGACGTTTTTGTCACGCTTCTCTTAATGCAGATATTTTCAAACTACTTATCTTGCTGCTCACCTAGCTGCAAACAGAGAAAGTCAGTCCAACGAAACTCATCGCGCAGAATCGTCAATGACATATCGTATACCGCTACCTGGACTCGGGTGAAGTTGGCGCTGGTCCATTTTGCCAGATATTTCAATTCCACCTGTTCGGCCAGTTGGTACCGAATTTTCGACAAAAAGTTCGAATTTTGAGATTTATTTCTGGGTGATTGGTTTGACGAATCCCGGAAAATTTTTGATATCCGCACTCAGGATTTTGCGTATTTTCAGAAAAAAAATTAAACCCTATTTTTGGTCCCGAAATCGAAAATTTTTTTTTCGCGTGCAGAAACATTTGTTTCCAAAAAAATTCCGACTTCGCTATCAGAGAGATCGTCGCAAATCCTCTGAAAATCACGCAAAAAATTTCTCAAATCATCACACGGCTAGATTTTGGAAGGGGGTGGACACTTTATCGTGGTCACCCTATATATATATATATATATATACATGTATATGTATGTATATTAGGGTGGGCCAAAAAAAATGAGTATTTTTTTTTTACTTAATACTCTGAAAATCGGTTGCTAGATACCTATAAAGAATTCTCACCAAATATGAGCTCTTAATTTTGATAACAAGGTCCTCCGCTTTACAATTTTGCATTTTTTCCTGAGTATTAGAAACAAAAATTCATATCTCTTTGACAACTGTTCGTTAAAAAATATCTCTCCTCATATTCTTGTAGGAAATCGAACGCTCTACAAAAAAGGTCTCCTACAATTTTTTCGTAAACCTTACCGTTTAAAAGATATCAAAGCTTAAAGTTTGATTATTTTAAGAGAAATTTCTGTTTTGCTTATGAATTTTTTAACTTGCTTACAAAAAATTTTGATGAATTGCACAACTCACAGTTTTGTAGGAAATTAACTGCTCTACAAAAATGGTGTCTTATGATTTGTCGATTAAGTTAAGCGTTTAAAAGATATTCATCGTCAAACTTCCATATAAACGCCATAGAGATAATTAACAATATATTTGAGATTAGTGAATTATTAAACATAGAATGTATAAAAATATCCCGGAATAAACAACATAATTAGAAATAATTTAACTCCCATAAGGAGCAGTACTTTAAATTCTGAAATTTGAATCATTTTAAATGATTTTTAGACCCTTCAAATCATTTTGTTTAATCAGGGATTTTAAAATTGATGAATTTTAAATGAATTTTCAAACAAAAACCTTTTACAGTAGTTACTTTCATGACAGAAACTAAAATTTTCATGAAACTTATAAATTAAATTGAAATTTTTCGAATTATTCATCAAAAACTGTTAAAATTAGTATGCATTGAAGTTTGACGATGAATATCTTTTAAACGCTTAACTTAATCGACAAATCATAAGACACCATTTTTGTAGAGCAGTTAATTTCCTACAAAACTATGAGTTGTGCAATTCATCAAAATTTTTTGTAAGCGAGTTAAAAAATTCATAAGCAAAACAGAAATTTCTCTTAAAATAATCAAACTTTAAGCTTTGATATCTTTTAAACGGTAAGGTTTACGAAAAAATTGTAAGAGACTTTTTTTGTAGAGCGTTCGATTTCCTACAAGAATATGAGGAGAGATATTTCTCAACTAACAGTTGTCAAAGAGATATGAATTTTTGTTTCTAATACTCAGGAAAAAATGCACAATTGTAAAGCGGAGGACCTTGTTATCAAAATTAAGAGCTCATATTTGGTGAGAATTTTTTAGAGGTATCTAGCAACCAATTTTCAGAGTGTAAAGTAAAAAAAAAATACTCATTTTTTTTGGCCCACCCTAATGTATATATATGTGGGACGGGGCCCCTGGCCCGGTAAAGACGTGGTTGAGCGGTCGCACGAGAGTGGGGACGAGCCTGACGAGAGTTAATTGATGCCGAACCACGGTGAAAGGGAGACACGGGCTATGTTTTTATCGTTCCTTTGTATTTCAATAAAGTTAACAATTTTTATTTTCAGTTTCTCATAACTCCTCTCGTGTGTGATTCTCCTCACAATCCTTAAACCCCACATATGGGGGGCTCGTCCGGGATCGCGTTGAGATGTCGAGTGGAACCGTGACCGCGAAAAGAGTGAGATTGTGGAAAAAGTCGAAACGGTGTTACGTCGTAAAGTCGTCAAGTCGAAAGCTGCTAAATCGGAAAACGTGTCGATTCGAAACGTCGTCAAGTCAAAAATCCTTTTATTCAAAAGTCGTTAGGTGAAAAGTCTTTGAGTCTGAAGATATAAAGTCGAAAATCATTGATTCGAAAAGGTGCCGTGTCGAAAAGCGGTCAAGTAGGAAGTCGTTGAGTTAAAAAATATTCGAAAAATAAAGTCGCGAGTGATCATCGGTAACAACGCCGCATAATTATCAACAAAGTTGCAAGAAGTAAGAAAAGACGCAATAATGGTGCCAGAAAGATCGAAAGAAGGCGCAGAGGACAAAGGAGGTGAAACAAGCAACCAAACAAAGCAAGCGAACGACCCACAACCATCGGGCTTGAGAGAGAGCGACGACGGAACAAACGGGGGCGAGCAGGTCGGAACGAAAACAAAACGAGGCGCGAAGGAAAAAATTCCCGCGTCTTCAAAACCAAAGACAACAGTGATTACGCTCAGAGAACAGTTGGGAAGGTTGGGCTTGTCGACCAAGGGAATTAAAGCCGAACACATGAGTCGATTGAGACAACATGAAGAAAGAGATGATACAGACGAAGAAGGCGATACAAACAAAGAAGTCAATAAAGAAGGCAATGGAGATACCGATGGAGATGAAGTCGATACAGAAGACGAGATCGATAAAGAAGGGAGTGACGTGACGTCGGACTCATCTCGCCACAAGGAGACCTCGGAAGAAGAAAGGGAAGCAGCACGTGGCGTCGAGAGAAACGACGCACGTAGGCGAAGGAGAAGGACAGTCCGCATGGAGAGACGCGAACACAACATGCCGAGTTTATTTACGATAAAAGACGTCGAGGGAAGTATCTCTTATTTTTCCGGTGACGATAAGTTGCAAGTCGAAAAGTGGATAGACGAATTTGAGGACATGTCAGGGTTGTTACAATGGGACAATTTGCAGAGAGTGATTTACGCGAAACGATTGTTAAAAGTTTCCGCGAAACAATATATCGCTCTACAAAAAGGACTGACAACGTGGAAGTCGATGAAGAAAAGTCTTTTGAAACCAAAGCGAACAGCGCCCTGGTGCATTTACAGCTGTCAAAAAGCAAGAGACAGGCGAACGAAACGCCGAGACAGTATGTTTACGCCATGAGTACAATCGCAAGTCAAGGCGACGTCGAGGAAGAAGCCGTGATGCAGTACATCATCGACGGCATACAAGACGACGAGGCGGCAAAGTCAATTTTGTACAGTGCGTGTAATATTGGCGTGCTCAGAAAAAATCTCGAGCGATACGACCGGATGAAAGAAAAAACCGATGGTAAGACGCAGAAAAACAAGTCGAAAGTAGTGACGAAAGACAATAAAAGTGATAAATCGAGAGGCGAGAAAGCGGCAAGATGCTTCGGGTGCGGTTTGAACGAGCATCTCGCGCGTAACTGTCCGAAAAAAGACGACGGACCAAAATGTTCTAAGGGCAATAAGTTCGGGCATATCGCGGCGAAGTGTGACGGACGCGAGAAAACGACGGACGGTAACGTAAAGTCGGTGAATGTAGTGACTCGCTCGTCAACGGACGACGAGATCACGGTCGAGTTAGACAATGTGAAAATACAGGCGATGATAGACACCGGAGTAGTATAACAAGGGGGGTTCTGGATAGAAACACCTTCTTTACTGACCAAGCCGACCAATCAGCCTATATATGCATCCCAGACGCAAACCCTTGAAAGTTACCCCCACTCTCGTGAGATAAAACGTGCTCTGCCGACCGTTCGTCGGTAAGAAAATCTCCCGAATGACCATGATTGTCGGTAAAAAATCCTTCAAACGACCATGATTGTCGATAAAAAATCCTCCAAATGACCATGATCGTCGTCACAAAATTCCTGAAATTGCCGTAGTGTTATCCCTTGTGGGATAAGTTGTGTTATTTGTCGGTAATGAAAATCATTCTCATCGAGCGGGATCGATAACTGCATTACCGAGCGCACTCCGTGAATCCTCAGGCGTTCGAGCGGTTCCCGTAGATCTTCGAACGTTCGATCGAGAATCCTGGCGTGTGTCAGGTTTTGAGAGCTTCCAGAAGGTTCGAGAAGATTCTCACGGCCTTGAACGAATCTAGACTGACAAACAATTCGTCCGACGTGTTTCGACTCGACGGTGAGCGGCATGCGGTCAAAGGATTTCGTTGCAACGTTGAATTTTAGACAAACAATTCTCGGCATCATCCGACGAAAACAATACTCGGAATCGTTCGACGTGTTTCGACTCGACGGTGAGCGGCATGCGGTCAAAGGATTTCGGTGCGACGTTGAATTTTAGACAAACAATTCTCGGAATCGTCCGACGAAAACAGTACTCGGAATCGTCCGACGTGTTTCGACTCGACGGTGAGCGGCACGCGGTCAAAGGATTTCGGTGCGACGTTGAATTTTGGAAAGTGCTGAAACTTGTATGTGGCTGCTTTGACACTGAACGAATGCATGCTGACAACAATGCGTTCTAGAAGTTTCGACTTGAAAGCGAGCAGTCCGGGACCGTGAGAAAGAGCTTCTTTGACCCTGAAAGATTCTGGGCAACTTAGGCTGACAAACAACGCGTTCGACGAGTTTCGACTGGACGGCGAGCGGCCTGTGGACAACGGATTGCGGTGCGACGTCGAATTCTGGAAGGCTCTGACGTACAATCGAAGACACATCATTTCGGTAGCTTCTAGAAGTCTTTCAAGGATTCTGTGTGCCTGGTGGGAGGAATACGGCTATAAAAGGCTGAATTTCAGGTCAGAAAGACAGTCTTGCATCTTCAGCTCTAATGAGTAGAACTCCAAATAAAGCAGAACTAAAACAGCGAATCGATCTGTTCTTAAAAAATATTCACGACTTGAAAACCGTTGTAAACTAGAAGTCAGAACTAAACAAAGTGACAAAAAAGTTCGCAAATCTAAATTTATCAAGAAACACGTAACTGTTGAACATTAAAAAAATGGATTACACAAAACTGAACAAAGCTGCAAGCATGAACGAATTTCTACCGACGAAGAAATGGACGGAGCTAGAAATTTTCAAAATCTACAAAGTCACCAACATTCGACGAGTCCAAACGAGGTTTGGACAGCGTGTCGTCACAGATCTGAACGACGAATTCAGCGTATTTTTACCGGCACGGATTGTGCGACTGCTGAACGAGGACGAAACCCAATACCAGAAATTGGTGTAGACGATGGAGGAGGAGCGGCTGCTCTTGCAGTATCTGGGCGGCCAGTACGGTCAAATCGAATTCAAAGATGCGTCGACTCTCGCTTAATTTGAACACCGTACCAGGACAACGTGTGCAGCGTCTCCTTCTTACCAGTATGGAGCGTGCGACTACTGAACGTGATCAAGAACCAGTTTCAAAAACTTGACAAAAAAAAACTTTCGAAGAAGTTCCAAGTATTCTACGTTTCATAACGTTTAAGAAAATTGTATAAACATTTTCACAAAGCTTTTATTATATTTTTTTGCTTTACATCAAGGGGAGAAATCCCTTTAGAAGTTTCGAAAAATCGATTTTTTTTTTTACACATTTCGAAAGTATAATACCCAAAGAATATACTGACCAAAGGAAAACCCAAGATAATTAATATTTCCGGAGTTATCGCATATAGTGTAGAGCGGAGCGACAGCGTGCGGTCAGGTAGCGAGTCGGGCGCTCGGACCGTTAGAGGCGAAGCAACCTTCACATCACAATGCTCCCTTATCTACCTTTTTTTTTGACCAGGCAAATGTTTCGAGAAATTTTATAAAGGGGACATTATAGATATATCCATATAGCGTGAAACGGTAGGTATACGGAACGATACGTTGCCCGAAAAACAGATTCAGTTCCGTTTGAAATTTTGTCACGAACGTCCGAGTTTACCAAAGTAAAATGCCAAACTGTCCGAAAGGAACGCGAGGCAATATAGCCCGAAAATGTGCTTTTCGAGGAAGAAGAAGGTCTGCCGTATGCGCCTGGCATCGCTGATTAATCGGTAAGTCACTACAATCACTTGTTTTCACATCTTGAAACTTTAAACGCGATTATCTCGAAACAACATTTTCAAAAACTGCTCGTGTTGTAACTCCAAAAGTTATCGACTAATTTCGATGAAGTTTTGGGAGATCACACTCAGTAATATTATCGGAAGGATGTACCTAAAGTTCGAAAGGTAGAGCGTAAATAAATACCTTTTTAGGGGTCAAGTATGTCGAAAAAAACCCTTAGAATAAAAGGGCTCCCAAATTTTCAATTTTGCTCTTTATCATCATTTTTTAGGTACATCTTTCCCCTTAATATGTCAGTAAACGAATGACACTTGTTAAATCTTTTTCAGATCAACAGCCAAAGAGTGACAACTGCAGCACTTTTCGATGTCACGGAAAACAGGCGTCCCAAGACCCTTAATAACGCCGCCATTTTCTGTATGATCGCAACAAAAAAAATTATTTCCCACCTTGAATGCTTCAATAAAATTATGTTAAAATTTGAAAATTATTAGATAACTTTTTCCCCTCTAAAAAAATTATCGAAAAATACCTATATTTCACGCTTCCAAAGGGATTCCTCCCCTTAACTAGATATACGAGGTGTGTTCAAAAAGTAAGGTGACTTTTCTAATTTCGCGGGCTATGTCCGTTCGATCTTCGATTTTTTTTTATGTTATGTTGGTACACTTGTCCCGAACATCTGTACACAGTTTCAAGTGTATAGCATGTTTAGTTTGTTTTTGACAGATACAAAGGTGAGACGTATTTTGGTGTGCTCGGCGATTTTTTGCTATCAAGAAAAATGGATCAAAGAATTTGCATCAAATTTTGTGTAAAAAATGGAATTAAGTGCTCCAAAACACTTGAAATGTTGACAGTGGCATACGGTGAGTCTACTCTTAGTAAAAAAAACGTTTATAAGTGGTACAAGCTCTTCCAAGATGGCCGAGAAGATGCCAATGACGAACCTCGCTCTGGACGCCCCAGCACGTCAACAACAGATGAAAACGTTGAAGCAGTGAAGAAAATTGTTTTGGAAAATCGTCGAATCACTATCAGAGAAGTTGCTGAGGATGTTGGCATATCGGTTGGCTCGTGCCATGAAATTTTTTCGGATGTTTTGGGCATGAGACGTGTGTCAGCGAAGTTTGTTCCGAAACTGCTTAATTTTCACCAGAAGAATCGTCGCATGAGCATCGCTCAGGAGCTGTTGAATGACGTCAATGATGATCCTGATTTACTCAAAAGGGTCATAACTGGTGACGAATCATACCAGCACTTAATTCCATTTTTTACACAAAATTTGATGCAAATTCTTTGATCCATTTTTCTTGATAGCAAAAAATCGCCGAGCACACCAAAATACGTCTCACCTTTGTATCTGTCAAAAACAAACTAAACATGCTATACACTTGAAACTGTGTACAGATGTTCGGGACAAGTGTACCAACATAACATAAAAAAAAATCGAAGATCGAACGGACATAGCCCGCGAAATTAGAAAAGTAGTATACCAAGGCCGGTTCTGAGTACAAACACCTTCTTTACCGACCGAGCCGCTCCGCGCAGCCCAGACTCAAACCCTTTTCCGCGATGACGTCACAGTCTGACGTACCGAAGGTCAATTACCGACAGTTGTATCCATCGAGGGTCAAAATCGTGCTGTTTTACCTACAATCTTACCGACAGTTGTATCGATCGAGGGTCAAAATCGTGCTGTTTTACCAACAATCTTACCGACCGAAGGTCTGTAGTGCTCGCCTGTCCCACGATAGGACTGCTGATGTATAACATGAACCACTCCGAATTCCTTTCCCACGGTGGGACTGCTGACGTGTAACGTCAACCACCTCACATTCCTTTCCCACCTTATCAACCACGTGACATTCGAAAATTAATGGTTCCGAGAATTGTTTGTCTCATTGTCGCACCGAAATCCTTTGACCGCATACCGCTCGCCGTCGAAACTTGTCGAACGCATTGTTTTGTCTAACCACCTTATCAACCACGTGACATTCCAAAATTAATGGTTCCGAGAATTTGCTGATGTGTAACATGAACCACCTCACATTCCTTTCCCACGTTATCAACCACGTGACATTCCAAAATTAATGGTTCCGAGAATCGTGTTTCACTTACTCGGTTTGATATCCAAGGTCGGCCGATAGTCGCGGTACAGAGCCTGCGGTGTCGGGTTACTATCGCTCTTGGAATGCCAAAAGGTGCGCGCGCATCCGTACAGCTGCCCTATAAAAAGGACGCTCATCACTGCAAACGATCATTACGTCACGACCTGTCAAGCATACGTGAGGAAAGAGCTCAAGATGGGATCCGCGAAGTGTTTGAGATTGATCGATATTATGGAATCGGCGTTCAAGATTTTATCGGAAAAATCGTCGCCGGCAGAAATTGCAAAATGGATTCGACTCGGAACCCAAAATATCAGGCTTTTGAATAAAATCTTACGCAACAACGCCTCAACGATCGGGGAGAAGACAAGAATTTTGACTACAATCGGAATTCTGAAATCGTTGACAGTCAAATTTCAACAATTGCAGAAAGTGGGTGACGGATTACGAAGCCGACGAAGAAGCGATCGAGTACGGTGGGAAGATTTGGAATCAGCTTTCGAGAGTAGAATTCGAACTGGATCCATCGTCAATTTGAAGCATAAAGATGTGGAGAGATTTCTAGAAGACGCAAAGGTACTAGCTGTGACGAGACTGAAAAACGCTCTGAAGAAAGACGGGAGCTTGAAAGCCAACGTTATCCTGGCTTGTAAATTTGAACTCAGAAAAGTTGATCGCACGGTGGAAGAGATCAAATTTTTTAATACGAGAAATGAAATCATCCTCCAGACAACGGATATCAGCGATGGTTCATCGAAAACGCGACGAAGCGTTTGTTGAAAAAGGTGGAAGATTTCCAGGAAAAGGATTCAGGCTGGTCGCTGACCGAAATAATCAATTTGACTGTGAATATCAACAAGTACGTGCCACTGCGAGGCGGTGTCTTCACATACACACCACTACCCAAAGATATTCAAGATAAGAAGGCTGTCGTCAACATCCGTAACAGCGACTCGTATTGCTTCCTCTGGTCGGTCACCGCAGCTCTGTTCCCAGCCGACAACAACAATCCCAGCAAAATTACTTCGTATCCACATTTCAGCTCAGTGCTACGGTATGATGGTATAACGTTTCCTATGTCTCTAGACAAAAACACCATTTCAAAATTTGAGAAGCTTAACGACCTATCAATTGACGTTTATGGTATAGACCAAGGTGATCGGAAAAAAAGTGAAATAGTACCGATTCACCTGAGTCAGAATAAGTCTGATAAACCTACAATTCATCTTTTGGCGATAGAAACTGAAACCACTGACGATGACGATGATGATGAAATGGTAAATTATGAAAAAAATAGAATCTTTCATTTTACATGGATTCGAAATCTGTCTCGATTAACAAGTTCCCAAATTTCCAAACGCGCACATCAGACGTGGTTGTGCGATAGGTGTCTGTCTCATTTCAATTTCGAAAGATGTTTGTTGAAGCACCGAGCTGATTGCATGAATTTAAACAAAACCAAAGTTATTCTACCTACAGATGAGGAAAAAATACTGAAATTCAAAAATTTCAAGCACAAAGAAACCGTTCCATTCTGCATTTACGCGGATCTCGAATGTTTACTGCAACCCACGCGTGAAAGTTGTGGGGAAAATAGAACAATTTATCAGAAGCATCTTCCGTATAGTATAGCTTACTATCTACATTGCGCGTTTGACGATTCGCTTTCAAAATTCAAAATTAATCGTGGAGAAACTTGCATCCAATGGTTTGTGAACGAGTTAAAGGAATTGGCACTTTCGTTAGATGGATATTACAAGACTGTTGTACCGATGGAACCACTAAATTTCAATCAGATCAACGAATTTGATTTGTCGGCGGTCTGTCATATTTGTGAAAAACCGTTTACGCTCACAGACGTGAAACATCGGGATCACTGTCATTTCACAGGAAAGTACCGTGGTGCTGCTCACCGCAGCTGTAATCTAAATTACCAAAATTCGCACACCATCCCAGTGATATTCCACAATCTGTCGGGTTACGATTCACATTTCCTGATCAAAGCACTGGCTACATCGTTCGAGGGCACAACTGAGCTTCTACCCGTAAACAAAGAAAAGTACATTTCATTTACAAAATACGTCGAGGGGACAGATATAAAGTTTAGATTCGTAGATTCGTACCGCTTCATGCCCAGTAGTCTTGAGAAATTAGCAACGTATCTCGGTGATGATCAGAAATCAATCACACGAAAATTTTATCATAGGTCAGATAAATTTCAGTTATTGACTAGGAAAGGTGTCTTCCCGTACGAATACATAGACAGTTGGGAGAAGCTCGAGGAGAAACATTTACCAGCCAAAGAACAGTTTTATTCAAAATTGAACGACCGGAATATATCAGACGACGATTACGCGCATGCGTGCGACGTATGGCAAACTTTTAACGTTCAAACTTTGGGAGAGTATTCGGACTTGTATTTACACACGGACGTGTTTTTACTGGCCGACGTTTTTCAAAACTTTCGACAGAGCTGTTGGACGACGTACAAACTGGACCCGTTACATTACTACACAGCGCCCGGTCTGTCGTTTGATGCAATGTTAAAATGTACAGGCATCGAACTCGAGCTTCTCACCGACATAGACATGGTTATGTTTATCGAAAAGGGTATTCGTGGTGGTGTATCACAGTGTTCGAACAGATACGCAAAGGCCAACAATAGATATATGGGAGAGGAATTCGATCCTGAGGTCGAAGAATCTTATCTCATGTACTTTGACGTTAATAATTTGTACGGTGCTGCTATGAGCTTTGCTCTGCCATACAGTTCCTTCGAATGGTTATCAGACTTCGGGCAATGCGACGTTCTTACCATCTCGGACGATGCGGAGTTTGGTTACGTGCTGGAGGTAGATTTGGAATATCCTGCGGAACTGCATGAAACTCATAAGGATTTACCATTGTGTCCGGAGCACTATGTACCTCCGATTTCGACCAATAAACAGCCAAAATTGACACCCACGCTATTTTCTAAGAAAAACTACGTTGTTCACTACCGCGTTTTGAAACAATGTTTACAATTAGGTTTAAAATTACTCAAAATTCATAGAGTTCTCAAATTCAAGCAAACTCCGTGGCTGAAAAAATATATAGATTTAAATACCGATTTGCGAAAGAAATCTGACAACGAATTTGAGAAAAATTTTTACAAGCTAATGAACAACGCAGTTTTTGGCAAAACTATGGAAAACGTGCGAAAGTACAGAGATGTTCGATTGATCACGAAATGGGATGGACGGTACGGTGCGAGAGCTACCATAGCCAAGCCTAATTTTCACAGCTGCACCGTGTTCGACAAAGATATAATTATCGTTGAAATGAGTAGGACGAAAGTCAAGTTGAATAAACCATTGTACGCAGGTTTCTCCATTATGGATCTAGCGAAAACGTACATCTATGATTTTCATTATAATTACATTAAACAGAAATTTGGCAACCAAGCAAAATTAATGTACACGGATACCGATAGTTTAATTTACAATTTTACCGTCCCCGATATATACGAACACATGAAGGAGGACTTACATAAATTTGACACGTCGGATTATCCGCTTGACAACGCTTACGGAATGCCTCTAGCGAACAAAAAAGTTCTCGGTTTGATGAAAGACGAGAACAACGGCAAAATCATGCTCGAATTTGTAGGGTTACGAGCTAAACTGTACGCGTTCCGAGTCATGGGAGATGAGACAGACACTAAACGTGCCAAAGGAGTCAGAGGATCAGCGTTAAGAAAAATAACCTTCAACGATTATTTGGACTGTGCGTTGAAACGTGAAAATCTATCCTCAAATCAGCATTTGATCATGAGTCGAAAGCACGAGGTATACACCGTAGAACAGCAGAAAGTAGCACTGAGCTGGAATGACGACAAGCGGATCGTGTTTCAAAATACAACCGACACGCTTCCGTGGGGCTACAAGCCTAAGCTTTGTAATTTATAACTTTACCATGTCTGTCGATTGTCTAAAAAGACGCATACTTGTTGTGTGTCGGATATAAAATAAAGAGGGACATACGTTTTTACAAAAAATTCATTTATTAAAATGTTACATGTCCGATTCGTTTATCCAACTGTTGTGTGTATTGTCAAAACCTAACCATTTAACGTATATTTTTCTTCCACGCTTCTTGAGCACCTTCTCCACCAGATAGATATCCGGATGCTTAACCTTGAGGAGCTCTTGTTCGTAAAAACCACCAGCGATGGGTTGATCTCGGTAGTCTTTGAGCTTGTACGTCACAGGATGAGTATTTTCCACTCGACTTATCGTGAATATTTCAGTCGTCCAATTGGGAGTGTAACCTTTCTCGAAGACATTTTTGAATTTGCTGATTCGAACTTTGTCGCCGGATTTGAACTTTACCGATACGGTAGGTATCGCTCGAAGCCCTCCGTACGCCTGACGTAACAACAGCCTCTCGTTTGCAACGGTGACATCCGACGGTTTCATTCTTATGGTTCGGTGTTTGACGTTGTTGTAAGCCGAAACCAAATCGGATAAGATATCGAGCCACTTGTAGCTTCCTTGCATGCTGAACCGTGTCCACATTTTACCTTTCAGCGTGCGATTGAAACGTTCACAGATCGAAGCCTTCAAATTACTGTACGTGGAGTAAAGTTTGATTCCGTAGCGTGTCGTAAGCGATTCGAATTTCGAGTTGTAAAATTCCGTTCCTCTGTCGACGTGTAAATTTTTCGGTACCCGTCCTTGGACAAGCACAGATTCCATTGCCTTCGTAACATCATCTCCAGACTTGCTCTTTATCGGTACAGCCCACGCATACTTTGAAAAGACATCAATGACTGTGGGCATGTACTTGTAGCCTTTGTTTTGCCCAGCGTACGACGTCATATCAACAAGATCCGCCTGCCAGGTCTCGTCGATGCCGCGCACGTGTACACGTCGACGCGGGTAATTCCGGCGTGCAGGCTTATGCAGTTCCGTCACCAGTGCTTGCTTTTCCTCGTTCATATTCCAACGCTATTAGTCTGGTGTCCAATTTGGAAATGATTTCCGCGTTTCGAATCGACAAGTCTCTGCCTGTTTTAAAGTCTGTGTAGAAGGTATCCAAGGCTTTCTCCGTGGTGATCTCCAAAGCTTTGATCATTTGATCGAGGTTGTCGATTCGTTTTTGCAGCACGCTGAATTTTCGTCTCAAGGTTTTTAAAGTTACAGCATTGTTCGGCTCTGCGGGATCCGCGACGTTGCACAGTCTCTTGTTCCGTATATCGTAATTCCCGTCCGCTGTTATTTGAAACCCGACACCCGGAGGACCGCGAGTGCTCGCGGTCGTGTTTTTATTCAGCTGACGTCCAAACACGTCGACGCTCATCTCGGTAATGAATGCAAAAATGACGGGAGCTGCTTAATAAATGATTCCTGCTTCGCGTAGCTCTTCGATAATGGAGATTATTTCGTTATTGTGACTCGGATTTCCCGCTGCCTGAGATGCCAGGAGTAAACGAAGACGCTCCACCAACTCGTTTGGATCATCCCAGAAGACGTATTCCGTTTCAACACCTTGTCGAGTGATCATAGCTTGCGGAAGTAGACCTTTACCCTTTCGACGAGGTGACGGAGAATAATCCATCAATTCATCAATGACATTTCTAAATTTGTAACTGTTATCGTTTCGAACAGCCCCGTCGGATGAGTAATACTTCTTATGCGCGTTCGTTGCGAGGATTATGTTTTTAAAATTTTCCCGATCTCCGGCGCTCACAGAAGAACCGTCGGGCTTCTTTTTGAACAAAAGTTCCAGCAAACCCTTCGTTTTCGGGTAACGCGTGTCGCCAATACGAACGTAGTCACTCTCAAAAGATATCAACGAATCACCGATCATCAGTCCGTTTGAGAGGTTGCGTACACCGTACACGTTGTCCAATTCGCCTTTTGTCTTCGCATCTCTCATCAGTGCAAAATACTCGTCCTCGACCGGTGTTTCTACGACTGTTTCATCCCCCGCCGAAGCAAAGGAATCGTCCATTTCCGAGACAGTTTCATTTTTCGTTTCATTTTTCATCTCCTTTATTTCTTCTTTAATTTCTTCCACCTCTTGTTTGACAGGTTTGGTGTCTTTTGTAACATTCACCAGTTCTTGCAACGGAGTCACTACTGGTTTGAAAACGTCACTCAATTTCTGAGTCGTAGATTCCCTGCCCGACTTGAGCAATCTGTGTTTTCGACGGATCGCAGCACTTGCTTGAGCGATCTGATGTAGGACATCTTTTTGCTTGGAAATTTCAGAGCTCTGCATGTTGACGCAACTGAGTCTGCAGCGCTACTGCGTCTCTCGCTCGAAAACGCTAGATTTTATTCCTTTTCCAGGCTAACAAAAGAATCGAATCCCCTCCTGTATCGTCCTTCGTTGAGCTCACTGTCTTTGTCGATCACCAGAAACCCGTACTTCTCACCGTTCCAGCATGCAGAGCACACACTTTTAAACTCTGTGTGAGACATATCGGTGTTCACATGATCGTTGTATACGTGTCTCAGGTTCATATCGTCTTGTTTGAATAACACGAGTAAGTTTACGTTGTCGCGCACGAGATGTTTGGGAATACGCGCGTACGTCTGACAGAGATAGAAACAGTCAACGTCGTGATGTCTACCCATGCAAAAGTAGGCTCTAATATTGTCCTGCTTCTCGCACGCTACATCGTCAAATATGATTATTGAGTTGGGCCGTGCTTCTTTCGGTGGAATCACTTGCTCACGCTCGGTAAACGCAAAATACTCCGTACTCTCAACATGGTCCAGCAATTGCTTCAACAATCGGTATTTAGGTTGGTTGAGAGATTTCGAGTAGATGTAGATATTTTCAAATCTGAGTCCGTTGGGATGGGTTATAAGTGTGAGCAACGCATTAGTTTTACCACAATTCGACGGTCCACAGAATATCGCACGTACACTGTTCGGGAGTAATTCACCGTGCCGTTTGTGCTTTTCGACATTTTGCTCCGAAAGTTTGTCAAAATTTATCACGGGAAGCTTGGTAGGTTGTTTCTCAAACCGCATCTCGGACATGACTGATCGGATTTGCTATAAATACCTCGTTTTAAAGCACTTTTCTTCAGTCAACGCACGAACATGATCGCGTACAGAGGTAAACGAAGCAGCAGCAGGCGGCAACATCGTGGCAAGGGTCTGGTGAATAGAATCATCAACAAACTTCCGATCGAGTTGCATGTTCCCGGTTACCAATACTGCGGTCCCGGTACGAAGTTGACGAAAAGACTCGCGAGAGGCGATTCCGGTATCAACCCTCTCGATGCAGCGTGTAAGGAACACGATATAGCGTATTCGAAAAATCGTGAGAACCTTGAGGTTAGAAACGAGGCTGATAGGGTGTTGGCTGAGAAAGCTTGGAAATGGGTTCTCGCAAAGGACGCAAATTTGGGTGAGAAGGCAGCCGCTTGGGCAGTAGCTAATCCAATGAAAGTAAAATCAAAACTCGGAATGGGAATGCGGAAGTCAAAAAATGTGACCTTGAGAAAAATTGTAAATGCTGCAAAACGTTCCATGGTTCCAAGCAACGATGCAAAAGTAGCTATCGAATCTGCGCTGAAGGGAGCTGAGAACGCCGTTAAAAAAGCGGGTGGTAAATGTAAAGTGCGAACACCTCGCGTCCTACCGGTACCTTCGAAAGTCGGTGGTTTTCTACCGTTTCTGATTCCTATTTTTGCCGGTCTCAGCGCTACGGGTGCGTTAGCCGGTGGTGCGGCAGGTATAGCAAAAGCTGTGAACGATGCGAGCGCGGCTAAACGAGAATTGGAGGAAAGCAAACGACACAACAAAACTATGGAAGCTATCGCGTTGGGCAAAGGGCTTCACATGAAACCGTACAAAACAGGTCTTGGTCTCCATCTTTCAAAAAACTAGATGCGATGCTACCACGTCGAGCGTTGACTGATTGGGACTTGTTGAAATATGCAAAAATCTTGAGGGTTCCGCATTTCCGCGGTGTTTTCATGCGAAACGAAATGCCCGAAAACGGTCCACGAAAAAACGAGTCAGCTATAATCAACCTTGACGACAAAGACGGTCCGGGAACACACTGGGTTGCGTACAAGAAACGCGACAACAATATCGATTACTTTGACAGTTTCGGCAACCTTCACCCACCCTCGGACCTCATAAAATACCTCGGCGTTGGTAGCGTCAAATACAATCATGAGAGGTACCAGGATTACGATACATTTGAATGCGGACACTTGTGTCTGAAATTTCTGAGTGGCGAGCTATATAAACATGGTGCGTGATTCGTCAAAGTCAGTCTACCACTCGCAGTCATGGATGATTCGTTAACGTTAACGATTTCGGGAACCTCTTCGATACTCGAGGCACAATATTTCCCACCGATCGAACTTGCTCGTGATAAAAGTTATGCTCTTGGCTTGGTAGAGCTGTTAACCTTTAATTCGATTCCCAACGTTGATGTCGGTCACAATAAAATTTACGTAGCTGACAAAGTGATCACCATACCTACCAGCAGCTACGAGATCGAGGACATAGAGAAGTATCTTCAAAACGTGCTAAGAAATACAGACATCAGGCTCGCCATCAAACCCAACAATAATACATTACGCAGCGAAATCACATGCAACCACACGATTAACTTTGAGCCGAATGACTCCATTGCTCAACTTTTGGGATTTACACCACGTGTACTGGAGGTTGACAAAACTCACGAATCGGACGTGCCTGTAACTATACTCAAGGTCAACGCGTTGCGAGTCGAGTGTGGCATTACAACGGGCGCCTACGTCAATGGACACAAAGTACACACTATTCACGAGTTTTTCCCGACCGTCCCACCAGCATATAAGATCGTGGAAGTACCGTCGCACGTCATTTACCTTCCGATCACCGTCAAGACCATAGATCACGTTCAGCTCCGGTTAGTGGATCAAGACGGAGACCTGGTTAATTTTCGTGGAGAAGTTATCACTGTGAGACTACACATCAAATCGCGATAAACGATGGGAATCGTATATAACAGACTGTCAAAGAGTAGGTATATCAGTAAGTCGACATGCCCCGATCAAGTCAGTCGTCGTTCGATTCCCGAACCGTTAACACCTCGAAACGTGGAGTTCCTGATAGCTCTGGGTCTGAAACTGACACCTTTTGGAAGAGGAATTTCCGACAAATAAAAATCCGATTTTGCTTTTTTATCATCTGCTACGTGCCATGGAGGAGGAAATCTTGAGCATTCAAACACCAGTCGTCTTTGACGAATCCGTTGCGCATCACGAGATTCACGCTCACAAACCTTACGCCTCGTCAACTTTCAACAACAGCGATGAAATTCGAATCACCGTTCAGCATCAGGATTTATGCATATTACCCAGCAAAAGTTCGGTACATATCCACGGACGACTCCTCAAACCTGATGGTACAGCTACTGTGAACACACAGCTCGTAAACAACGCCATCTGTCATCTGTTTGAAGAAATTCGCTACGAAATTAACGCAGTTGAGGTTGATAGAAGCAAGAACGTTGGCTTGACAAGTCTCATGAAGGGTTACGCTTCCCTGCACCCTGGTCAGACTTGGCTGATGGAGAACGCTGGATGGCTCGATGTAGAAGAGAAGAAAAAATTAACCGATGCCGATGGTAACTTTGACGTACTGATACCGCTCAGCATGATATTGGGTTTCGCCGAAGACTACCGCAAGATCGTTGTCAACGCTAAACATGAGTTAATTTTGACGAGATCAAAAACTGACGTCAACGCAATCATGCAGACTCAGGAGGAGGAATTCAAAATCACGATCAATGCAGTGGAATGGCTAATACCTTATTTGAAACTCGCGGATCAGAAAAAAGTTGACCTACTAAATTTCATTCAGAGAGATCCGCCTGTTTCGATGAGCTTCCGCAGTTGGGAATTGTACGAATATCCCTTACTTCCCACGACATCGAAACACGTTTGGACTGTGAAAACTTCCACTCAGCTTGAAAAACCTCGGTACGTCATTTTGAGTTTCCAAACAAGTAGAAAGAACAAGGCCGGCAAGAACGCAAGTCATTTCGATCATTGCGATATCACGGACGTCAAGCTATTCTTAAACTCTCAATCTTATCCGTACGGTAACCTGAACCTCAACATGAGTCGTAATCTCTACGCGCTCCTGTACGAGATGTACGCAAACTTCCAAGCTACCTACTACGACAAGAACCCCGAGCCGTTGCTGACAAAGAGTGAATTCCTTCGAGACGTCCCCTTGTTCGTTATCGACTGTTCGAAACAAAACGAATCTTTGAAGTACGGACCTGTCGACATCCGTCTTGAATTTGAAGCTAAAGCCAACTTTCCCGCTGAAACATCGGCGTACTGCTTGATCGTTCACGATCGTATTGTCGAATACAACCCGCTCAGTGGTGGGGTGAAAAAGTTGGTATAAAAGCTGACCCGTTTCCACCATCTCGCACAGTTCAAAGATGGAGCTCATCGTTGACGTACAAGGCTTTCGTAGACCTCTCAACAACACCTTCACGTTAAAAGAATTGGCTGTAATTTCAATCTACTCGGAAGCATCTCCTTCAGTGTTTTTCTTCAAACCACCTTACAAATGGAATTTACTGTACGTCAAATACAAAAGCCAAAATTCTTGGTTAGAACGCGATTTTCACGGCTTACGTTGGAGCTGTGGAACCGTACCTTTTGAGGAAGTTGAGCGGACCATTCAAGACAGGCTGTGCAAAGCTCAAACCGTGTACGTAAAAGGAGAAGAAAAACGAGATTGGTTGCTCAAAATCGTTCCGAAAGTTGAAATCATCGATATGTTGGACTTTGACTGCCCGTCGCTTGAAACCCTGCAAAAAACTTCAGCTCTGAGATGCGACCTTCACACAATACCCAACGCAATCTGTGCAGCACGAAACGTTTGCATACTCCAGAATTGGCTACAAAATCATCGTACTGTCCGGATGGCGAGGCTGTACGATTTGTGTTACTGCGCAGAAGCGTCTACAAGAACGGTCCCGCATTCCTGGCGAATATATCACCCTGGTCATGACACTGTTGAATAGAATTATTGTACTATTTTTTTGTGAAGTAATTGTCAACCGTGTGACGGATTTTGAGTCCGCACGAATAATATGGGTGGGGAAGACAATTAGAGACGGGGCGGATATAATCGGTAAAACTTGATGTGTATATTTGTGACGGGGGGGGGTGTACAGGTGTTGCGATCGGGGGAATGAGTCGACTTAAACTAGGAAAGGTACAAAAGGGTTGTAGACGTTAGTGGTGGCTGATCACGCCTCAGCCCTTAGCGTTCCTTAATACTAACTTACAGATACGCGCGCGGGGGGGGGGGGAGTGTGAGGCGCCGGGGAATGTGAGGTAGGGAGGGTTGGTATTGCCAGGGGACGGGGAATGTCGTGTGACGGGGAGTGTGAGGTCGAAAGGGGTGGTATTGCGAGGGGAGGAGCAGATCGGCTGTAGAGTGCAGGCTAACCTGGTGTCGTCAACGTGTGTGGGTGTGTATCGAGGTGGGGTGGAGTGTAGTTGGGCCTCTCCGGTTCTCTCTCCTGGAGTCGTCGGCGTGCGTGTAGCGGGGTTGTATCGGTGTGTGTGTATTTGTGCTTCACTCTCTTTCTTTCTCTCTCTCTCTCTCTCTCTCTCTCTCTCTTTCGCTCGTATCCTTGGCGTCGACGGTGTTGCTGCGTTTACGGCCGTGATCGTACTGACTCTCGCGCTCGGCTCTGCCGAGCGTCGGGGCTTCGGTGATGTTCGGGTCTTTCCCGACGGGACAGGGCTCACCCGTTCGGCTCTTCCCCGCGGGTTTGGGGTTTGTTGTGACTTGCACTCTAGGTGCAACGTCACAACCGTACTCTAAAAATTGTACTCAATAAAACTTTCAAAGAATATTCATGAAATAATTTTATACCTTCACCTTAGCTCTTAAGAGAGAATTTTTTTTAGAAGCTTATGTAAGATTCTACCTTGCTCTCCATCCTTGACCGAGCTGTACTCAAACCGAGTTTTGCATTCCTAGAGCGATAGTAACCCAACACCGCAGGCTCTGACCGCGGCTATCGGCCGACCTTGCACTCCGGTCTGAACCCGTCCAAATACTCATCGTAGAGTTGCAGCTCGAAACCCTCCGTCGTTGCTTAGTGGTGTTCGGACATTTTCTTAGATTTTGAGACTTAATTCTAGATACAAAACGTACGTAGGATTAAAGGTATACAGGATAAATGAAAAAATATTCATAATTTCAATCTTTTTTTGTTTATTATACGTAAGACTTACACACAGAACATTGTTTGAACCGTGGATGAATTTTGTGGAAGTAGAGGGGGATCGCATAGTTCATTTAAGGCGCATAACTGCATGAAAATTCGAACTTGTTGAATTCTCCACCAAGGTATTTCATTTGCAGACGATTTTCCCCAGCCATGCTACACATTTCAGTCAGCTGACTGGAATCTTCTTGTAGAACTCTTGCGATTCTCGGTGGTAAGAAGACGTTGTATTCTCCATTGATTGTCGCCAGAACACGTACCCCGAATTTTGTTTTGACCAGTCGTAACCCGTTGACGTCGTACACTCCCCCAATTTCGAGTTCCGACATCTTCTTGGTTGGCAGATTCTCCAGGCGGCTGACGTGGTTAACTTTTGCTAGATCCATCGCGTTTCGAGGTTATTTCACGAGTGAGAACAGTTCAGAATGAGAATACGATGAGAACAGAGTGACGATCACGATAGACGTCTTTTTATAGGGCAGCTGTGCGGATGCGCGCGCACCTTTTGGCATTCCAAGAGCGATAGTAACCCGACACCGCAGGCTCTGTACCGCGACTATCGGTCGACCTTGGATATCAAACCGAATAAGTGAAACACGATTCTCGGAACCATTAATTTTGGAATGTCACGTGGTTGATAACGTGGGAAAGGAATGTGAGGTGGTTCATGTTACACATCAGCAAATTCTCGGAACCATTAATTTTGGAATGTCACGTGGTTGATAAGGTGGTTAGACAAAACAATGCGATCGACAAGTTTCGACGGTGAGCGGTATGCGGTCAAAGGATTTCGGTGCGACGTTGGGACAAACAATTCTCGGAACCATTAATTTTGGAATGTCACGTGGTTGATAAGGTGGGAAAGGAATGTGAGGTGGTTGACGTTACACGTCAGCAGTCCTACCGTGGGAAAGGAATTCGGAGTGGTTCATGTTACACATCAGCAGTCCTATCGTGGGACAGGCGAGCACTACAGACCTTCGGTCGGTAAGATTGTCGGTAAAACAGCACGATTTTGACCCTTGATCGATACAACTGTCGGTAAGATTGTAGGTAAAACAGCACGATTTTGACCCTCGATCGATACAACTGTCGGTAATTGACCTTCGGTACATCAGACTGTGACGTCATCGCGGAAAAGGGTTTGAGTCTGGGCTGCGCGAAGCGGCTCGGTCGGTAAAGAAGGTGTTTGTACTCAGAACCGGCCTTGGTATACTACTTAGAAAAGTCACCTTACTTTTTGAACACACCTCGTATATATATATATATTACTAATACTACTACTACGTTGCATGCTGTTGTTTACAGCTCTCTGAAACATACAATAATTTTGGATATTTAAGATATGATGTATCACTCACGCACACAAAAGTATTTATCAAATTTGTTCCAAAAGTTGTGAAATGATATTTTAGAAACGTAAGACATGTATGTATCACAAAAGTTTCAAGGTTTTCGTTGTTAAAAAGAAAAAAAACAGGGAAATAAATTTGTTCTAAAAGTTGTAAAATTAAATAAAAATTTTTCTTACATTTTTTGAAATAGAAAATCCCCCTCTTCATCACGTACCAGGCGGGCCGCCACACCCGCCTGGTAAACGATAACGTCATTTCAAGGGTTGTTATCGTCGTTACGGTCACCGTTCGCCATGTGCACGCTCATTGCCAACCTTACTGATTGTACCAGAAAATCGTGAGGTATTTCGAATATTCACTCTATAGGCACCCGCACATGTTCTAAAATGTTCACGTACTCCATTTTTGTTCTTGAAAATAATCTGAAAAAAAACGCACACCCGTTAAATTATTTCCATTCACTCAAGTAAAATCGAAGATTGTTGTACACTCAAGGTAAAAAAAAAAACTGTATAAGTGCACTGATTTCAATCACCCACCTTGACGGTTTGCAAGCTGAACTGTTAATGAATTCATCAGACGGAAGAAGCACCCCACTCTTCGTACAGCTTCTTCATATGTTTTAGGTTCACGATTAAACTAATACCAAATCATAAAGTGGTTGACACTTGTCGGTTACGTTTGCAGGATATATCCTTCTCACTATGTCCTACGGCACTTGTGCGTAGACCTAAAAATCGTGAAACTGACACCGTGGGGCAAAGTAAAACATCCCCGTAACGCTCCTGTAGAACGATATCTACTAAGCCTATCACAGTTCCATGTATAACTAGCGATTAGTTCACTCTCACAGCTCTCTCTCGTACATGAGGTGTGCGAAACTCCTTCGCCAAATTCCAAGAACTGCCTTCCTATCTTCCACGCGCTGCAGGTTCGTTCGAGTAATATCTTGAAATTTTTTTCGCTGAAGAATATTGCATACGGTTGTTCCCGAATTTTCGGTAATGTGTGTGAGTCACATCGTTGTTTACCCATAAAAGGGACTGTGTCAGCGTAGAGCGGTCATTCTAGAGCAAGATTTGCAACTCTATCTTTATCAAGTGCGTGATCGAAAGAAGAAGAAACATGGATTCTGAAAAGTGTTTGAAATTAATTCAAAATATGGAAACGGCGTTCAAGATTTTATCTAAAAAATCGTCACCGGCAGAGATTGCAAAATGGATTCGATTCGGAACCCAAAATATCAGGCTTTTGAATAAAATCTTACGCAACAACGCCTCAACGATCGGGGAGAAGACGAGAATTTTGACCACAATTGGAATACTGAAATCGTTGACAGTCAAATTTCAACAGTTTCAAAAAGTGGGTGACGGATTACGAAACCGACGAAGAAGCGATCGAGTACGGTGGGAAGATTTGGAGACAGCTTTCGAGAGCCGAATTCGTACGGGAGCCATTATCAATCCGCGGCATAAAGATTTGAACAGGTTTTTGGAAGATGCGAAACACCTTGTCGTTGCAAGACTGAAGAAAATGCTACGAAAAGTGGGAAGTTTAAAAGCAAACTGTGTCTTGTATTGTAAATTCAATATAACGAAAAACACTGAACTTGTTGAGGAAATGAAATATTTTAACACGAGAAACCAGATCATCCTCCAGCCAGCTGACATACACGGGTGGTTCGAAGAGCATGTAAAGCAAAAAGTGTTGGCCAACGTGGAAGATTTTCAAGAGAGAGACTCTGGTTGGTCGCTGACCGAAATAATCAATTTGACTGTAAATATCAACAAGTACGTGCCACTGCGTGGCGGTGTGTTCACATACACACCACTGCCCAAAGATATTCAAGATAAAAAGGCTGTCGTCAACATCCGCAACAGAGACGCGTATTGCTTCCTCTGGTCGGTCACCGCAGCCCTCTTTCCAGCCAACAACAATCCCAGCGAAATCACTTCGTATCCACATTTCAGCTCAGTGCTACAATACGACGGTTTGCATTTTCCAATATCTTTAGACCAGATTCCAAAATTTGAGAAACTTGACAAACTTTCAAATAACGTTTACGGTATAGATAGTGCGGAAAAATAAAAGCGCAGTGAAATTGTACTCATTTATTTAAGTCGAAACAAGTCTGATAAGCCTACAATCCATCTTTTAGTAATAGAGTCTGAAAACGACGATAACGATGATGGTATGAAAAATATTGAAAAGAATGTAACACATCATTTTGCATGGATTCGGAATTTATCGCGGTTGACAAGTTCCCAAATTTCTAAACGTAATGGTCGTTCTTGGTTGTGCGATGGGTGTCTATCACACTTCCAATCTGAGAGGTGTTTGTTCAAGCACAATGTAGATTGCATGAATTTGAACAAAACCAAAGTTATCTTACCAGCAGAAGAGGACAAGATTCTCAAATTCAAAAATTTTCAACACAAAGAAACCGTTCCGTTCTGCGTTTACGCAGATCTAGAATATTTACTGCAGCTCACACATGAAAGTTTTAGGGAAAATAGAACAATTTATCAGAAGAATCTTCAGTATAGTATAGCTTACTATCTGTATTGTGCGTTTGACGATTCGCTTTCATAATTCAGAATTAATCGCGGGGAAACTTGCATTCAATGGTTTGTGAATGAGTTGAAGGAATTGGCACATTCGTTAGAGGGATACTACAAGACTGTTGTACCGATGGAATCATTAAATTTCAATCAGATCAACGAATTTGATTTATCGGCGGTCTGTGATATTTGTGAAAAACCTTTTACGCCCACAGACGTGAAACATCGGGATCACTGTCATTTCACGGAAAAGTACCGTGGTGCTGCTCACCGAAGATATAATCCAAATGACCATAATTCGCACACTATCCCAGTGATATTCCACAATCTGTCGGGTTACGATTCGCATTTTCTGATCAAAGCCCTGGCAACGTCATTCGAAGGTAATGTTAAACTATTACCTGTTAATAAAGAAAAGTACATTTCCTTCACTAAATTCGTTAAGAAAACGGATGTAACGTTCCGTTTCATAGATTCGTACCGTTTCATGCCTAGCAGCCTCGACAAATTATCATCGTATCTGGACGATTGTCAAAAAACAATAACACGTGAATTCTGCAGTAGCTTGAACAAATTTTGGTTATTGACTAGAAAAGGTGTCTTCCCGTACGATTACATAGACTGTTGGAAGAAGCTCGAGGAGAAACATTTACCGGTGATCTCCAAAGCTTTGATCATTTGAACGAGGTTGTCGATTTGTTTTTGCAACACGCTGAATTTTCGTCTTAAGGTTTTTAAAGTTACAGCATTGTTCGGCTCTGCGGGATCTGCGACATTGCACAGTCTCTTGTTCCGTATATCGTAATGCCCGTCCGCTGTTATTTGAAACCCGACACCCGGAGGACCGCGAGTGCTCGCATCTGTGTTTTTATTCAGCTGACGTCCAAACACGTCGACGCTCATCTCGAAAATGATTGCAGAGTCGACGAGAATTGGCTAATAAATGATTCCGGCTTCCCGTAATTCTTCCAGAATCGACATAATTTCATTGTTGTGACTTGTATTCCCAGCCGCTTCAGATGCTATGAGCAAACGAAGACGTTCCACCAGCTCGTTGGCGTCGTCCCAGAAAATCTAATCTGTTTTAACACCTTGGCGAGTAACCCAAGCCTGAGGTAGCAGAACACCTTTGCCCTTACGCTTCGACATCTGTGACGATTTATTGAGCAGCTCAGCAATTAAATGCTTGAATTTGGCGCTCTGAGCGTTTCGGATAGGCTCGGTGGCGCTATAATACTTTCTGTGAGCATTTGTTGCGAGAAAGATATTTCTGTAATTCTCCCTGTCGTTGCGGGTAACGTAAGCGCTGTTGGGCGTCTTTTTAAACAGCAGCTCCAGCAGTCCTTGAGTTTTCGGATATAGCGTGCCGCCATTGTGAACAGAATCGCGCTCGAAGCTTATCGGTGAGTCACCAACCATCAGCCCGGCAGTAGAAAGACTCCGTACCCTGTACACGGTATCCAACTCGTGCTGTCTTTGGTTATCGTTGAGCATCTCAAGATATTCATCCTCTGATCTCACCGACGATTCCGTGACGGTTTGATCCTCTTCCTCTGCAGTTGCAAGAGAATCTTCTGCTTCCATTTCGTTCTTCGGCTCATCCTTCGTTTCAGTTTTGAGTTCTTCCTTCACCTCTTCCTTGACAAGTTTCGTGCCTCGAGAAACATTGACTAATTCCTGCAGCGGGGTTGCCACAGGTTTGAAGACATCCTTCATTGTTTCCTGCTGCGACTCTTTTCCCGTCTTGAGGATTCTGTACTTACGAGGAATCGCATTACTCACTTGAGCGATACGATGCAAGACTTTTTTATTCTTACGAATTTCCTGCATGTTGACACAACTAGTTCTGGAAAGCTACTGTTCCGTCGCCTTCGAAGATCGTGTATTCTATTTTTTTGTCATGTTTATGAAATTGTCAAATCCCCTCCGATACCGACCATTACCGAGCTCTCTATCCTTGTCGATCACTACGAACCCATATTTGTCACCGTTCCAGCATGTCGCACACAAGTCTTTAAACTCTACGTACGACATATCGGTGTTTACATGATCGTTGTAGACATGTCTCAGATTCATCTCGTCTTGTTTGAATAAGACCAGCAAGTTAGTGTTGTCGCGCAGGAGATGCTTAGGGATTCGAGCGTACGTCTGACAAAGATAGAAACAGTCTACGTCGTGATGCCTACCCATACAAATGTACGCGCGTATGTTATCTTGCTTCTGGCACGCTACGTCATTGAATATCATGATCGAGTTAGGTTGCGTCTCGTTCGGTGCAATGACGTGCTCATGCTCGCTAAAGGGGTAATACTCAACACTGTCGACATTTTCGAGCACTTGACTGAGAAACTTGTATTTCGGTTGATTGAGAGATTTTGAGTAAACGTACAGGTTTTCGAACCTCAAACCGTTCGGATGCGTTATAAGCGCAAATAATGCGTTGGTTTTGCCACAGTTAGATGGTCCGCAGAATACCGCACGTACACTACTCGGCAACAATTCGCCATGACGTTTTTTCCGGTTTGTACTTCGCTGCGTAAATTTGTCAAAATTCATCACGGGCAGCTTGATCGATTGTGTCTCGAACTTCATCTCAAACGTGACTGTCTGGATTTTCTATAAATGCATCGTTTATAACAACTCTCTCAGTCGCGAAGCGGACATGATTGTGCACACAAGTGATCGTAAACGATCGTCAAAAAAGCGATCAAGTGGGAAAGGTTTGGTAAATAGCATTATCAACAAACTTCCGATCAAGTTGCATGTTCCCGGTTACCAATACTGCGGTCCTAGCACCAAGTTGACGAAAAGACTTGGGAGAGGCGATTTCGGTATCAATCCTCTCGATGCAGCGTGTAAGGAACACGATATAGCGTATTCGAAAAATCGTGAGAACCTTGAAGCTAGAAGCGTTGCGGATAAAATATTAGCCGAAAACGCCTGGAAACAGGTTCTTGCGAAGGACGCAAATTTGGGTGAGAAGGCAGCCGCTTGGGCTGTAGCTAACACGATGACGGTGAAAACAAAGTTAGGCATGGGGTGTCGAAAACCTAAGAACGTTTCCTTGAACAAATTTATACGAGCGGCAAAACGGTCTATGATTCGAAGCTACGACGCGAAAACGAGCATCAAATCTGCACTCAAAGGTGCTCGAGAAGCAGTGAAAAAAGAAGGTGGTAAACATAATGTCCGATCACCGCTCGTTCTACCGGTACTCTCAAAAGTTGGCGGATTTCTACCTTCTCTTATACCTATTTTTGCCGGTCTCAGCGCTACGGGTGCGTTAGTGGGAGGTGATGCGGGTATAGCAAAGGCTGTAAACGATGGGAGCGCGGCTAAACGAGAATTGGAGAAAAGCAAACGGCATGACAAAGCGATGGAAGCGATCGCCTTCGGTAAAGTTCTGCATCTCAAAGCTCATAGAAAGGGTTTCGGTATTCATCTTTCAAAAAACTAAATGTGAAGCTACCACCCCGAGCGTTGACCGACTGGGATTTGCTGAAGTATGCAAAAATCATGAAAATTCCATACTTCCGAGGTGTCTTTATGCGCAACGAAATGCCCAAAACCGGGCCACCAAAAAACGAAACAGCTGTAATCAATCTCAACGATAAAGACGGTCCTGGAACACACTGGGTTGCATATAAGAATCGCGGCAGCGATGTAGTTTACTTCGACAGTTTCGGTCATCTTCAACCGCCGTTAGACCTCGTGAAATATCTCGGTGTTGGTAGCGTTAAGCACAACGACGAAAGGTATCAGGATTACGGTACATTCGATTGTGGACACTTGTGTCTGAAATTTCTAAGCGATGAGCTATATAAACATGACACGTAATTTAATAACGTCAGCGGAGCACTTGCAGTCATGAATGATTCGTTTACATTAACGATATCGGGAACGTCTTCGATTCTCGAAGCGCAATATTTTCCTCCGATCGAACTTGCTCTGAACAAAAATTATGTTCTCGATCTCGTTGAACTGTTAACCTTCAATTCCATTCCCAACGTTCATGTCGGTCACAATAAAATATACGTAGCCGATAAGGTAGTCACTATATCCACTGGCAGCTACGAAATTCAGGATATTGAAAAGTATGTTCGAGACGCGTTAAAAAATACCAACATTGAAATCAGCATAAAGCCTAACATCAATACTGTAACGTTCTCTGACGTTACGGAAATAAATATGGATCCGCGAGTTTAATTATCAAGTCGAAATCAAAAGCGTGAATAAAATATTGTAAAAAAGCTTTAATTGTGTAATATGTGTTTCTCGTTTAAAGTCTGAAACAAGACTGTTTTTACAATAATGTTGGTTGACGCAGCAACCTCATTCTTTTGAAAGACATAAGATGTTTATAAACGTCTTTTATCTATGATGACTACTAGATCATCAAAGAGGGGGCAAAACGGGTGATTTCACCCTTTGTAACAATACGTTATGCAGCAAAATCAAATGTAACCATATCGTAAATTTGGAACCTGACGATTCTATTGGTCAGCTTCTCGGATTTACACCGCGCGTATTGGCAGCTAACCAAACTCACCATTTGGATATGCCTGTAACTATACTCAAGGTCAACGCGTTGCGAGTCGAATGCAACATTACAACGGGCGCCTACGTCAATGTACATAAAGTGCATACTATTCACGAATTTTTCCCTATCGTGCTACCGGGATATAAGATCGTGGAAGTACCGTCGCACATCATTCACCTTCCGATCACCGTCAAGACCATAGATCACGTCCAGCTTCGGTTAGTCGATCAAGACGGAGATCTGGTTAATTTTCGTGGAGAAGTTATAACTGTGAGACTGCACATCAAATCGCAATGAAGGATGGGTATTGTATATGTATAACAGATTGTCCAAAAAGAGTTATGGTAGTCAGTCAGCATGTCCCGATCAAGTCAGTCATCGATCGATTCCCGAACCGCTAACACGTTGAAACGTGGAGTTCCGGATAGCTCTGGGTTTAAAGCTGACACCTTTTAGAAAAGGAATTTCCGACAAATGAAACTGCGATTCTGCTGTTTCGTTGCATGCTTTGTACCATGGAGGAGGAAATCTTGAGCATTCAAACACCTGTCGTCTTTGACAAATCAATCGCCCACCAAGAAATACACGCACACAAACCGTACGCATCGTCAACTATCAACAACAGCAATGAGATTCGAATCACCGTTCAGCATCAGGATTTATGCGTATTACCGAGCAAGAGATCGCTGCATATCTCTGGAAAATTGCTCAAATCGGACGGCACTGCAGCAGCGATCACAACTTTGGTCAATAACGCCATCTGCCATTTGTTCGAAGATGTACGGTACGAACTAATCGCCGTAGAGATTGATAAATGTAAAAACGTTGGTCTGACCAGCCTGCTGAAAGGTTTTGCTTCGCTCAGCCCTGGTCAAAGTTGGTTTATGGAAAATGCTGGATGGCTCGATGTTCAGGAAACGAAAAAATTAACTGATGCCGATGGCAACTTTGACGTAGTTATTCCCTTGAGCATGATATAGGGCTTCGCTGAAGACTATCGCAAGATCGTCGTTAACGCGAAACACGAGCTGATTCTTACAAGATCAAAAAGTGATTTGAATGCCACCGTTCAAAATCAAGTCGAAGACTTTAGAATCGTGATCAATCAGGCGGAATGGTTAGTACCCTATGTGAAGCTCTCGGATCAACGAAAAATCGCACTGTTGAATTTCATTGAAAAAGATACACCAGTCTCCATGAGCTTCCGCAGTTGGGAGTTGTACGAATATCCTTTGCTACCGGCAACCACGAAACACGTTTGGACTGTGAAAACATCAACCTATTTGGAAAAACCGCGATTTGTCATGCTCGGTTTTCAAATGAATCGAAAAAACAAAGCCGGCAAAAATGCCAGTCATCTTGATCACTGTAACATTACTGACGTCAAGCTCTTCTTGAATTCCGAGTATTATCCGTACGATAACCTGAACTTGGACATGAGTCAAAATCGCTTTGCATTACTGTGCGAGATGTACGCAAACTTTCAAGCCACCTATTACGGCAAAGAACCCGAGCCTCTGTTGACGAAGAGCGAATTTCTACAGTACGAACCTCTGATTTTCATCGACTGTTCGAAACAAAACGAGGCTCTGAAATCTGGACCGGTAGATATTCGTATCGAATTTGAGGCTGAAAATAACTTTCCTACCGGTACATCTGCCTACTGCTTGATTTTACATGATCGTATAATTGAATATAACCCGCTGAGTGGTGGGGTGAGGAAATTGGTATAAAAACCTTGAACGTTGTGACAATCGATTCAGTATTTTTCACGATGGAGTTCGTAGTCGACGTACAAGGATTCAGAAGACCGGGTCCCGGTTTTACACCAAAAGAGTTGGCAGTTGTGTCACTCAACGAAGATACCAACCCGTCAATTTTCCTCTTCGAACCTCCGTACGATTGGAATTATTTACTCGCTCCATTCAAAAGCGAAAATCTGTGGCTGTCACGGAATTATCATAGACTATCCTGGGAAGGTGGTGATTTACCTTTCGAGAAGCTCGACCTCACCATCGAATGTATGTCGCTGCGTAAGGCTTCAACAATTTACGTTAAAGGTTTGGAGAAGAAGAGTTGGCTGCAGAAAATTCTGGGTAAAAAGTTGAAGTTGATTTGATGGATTTGGGTTGTCCGTCGTTGCAAAAATTGAATAAAATGTCAGACACGAATTCAAACTGTACGCATCACGCTATATTACGTCCAAACTGTGCAGCTCAAAACGTATTGTTACTGCGAAATTTCTTACTCAAACACTAAAGACAATCGGTATCTACTCAAACAGTTATTCATTCTCATTGCCTGAAGCATGGGTACGATACCGTCGAGTACGAACACTCATATATCAACATTACGAATTTCATGTAAAACTTTAATCTTAAGATGTTTTTTTTCAATAAAATATTTTGCATCGTCAATATCAACCGTTATTTCAGAACCTCTATCCCGATAAGTAAGAGTTTATTTCAGAACCTTCCAAAATTCAACGTCGCACCGCAATCCTTTGTCCGCAGGCCGCTCGCGGTCAAGTCGAAACTTGTCGGACGATTCCGAGTATTGTTTTTCGTCGAACGATTCCGAGAATCTTCCAGGGTCAGAAAAGGTCTTTCTCACGGTCCCGGACCGCTCGCCGTCAAGTCGAAACTTGTCGAACGCATTGTTTGTCAGCCTACATTCGTTCAGGCTCGAAGCAGCCGCATACAAATTTCAGAACCTTCCAGAATTCGACGTCGCACCGTAATCCGTTGTCCGCAGGCCGCTCGCTATCAAGTTGAAACTCGTCGGACGATTCCGAGTATTGTTTCCGTCGGACGATTCCGAGAATTGTTTGTCTAAAATTCGTTCAAGCCAGAGCGGGTCTTTCGGAATTAAACGTCGCACCGAAATCCTTTGAACGCATGCCGCTCACCGTCGAGTCGAAACACGTCGGACGAATTGTTTGTCAGTCTAGATTCGTTCAAGGCCGTGAGAATTTTCTCGAACCTTCTGGAAGCTCTCAAAACCTGACACACGCCAGGATTCTCGATCGAACGCTCGAGGATCTACGGGGACCGCTCGAACGCCTGAGGATTCACGGAGTGCGCTCGGTAATGCAGTTATCGATCCCGCTCGATGAGCATGATTTTCTTTACCGACAAAGAACACAACTTATCCCACAAGGGGCAACACCACGGCAATCTCAGGCATTTTGTTCCGACGATCATGGTCATTTGGAGGATTTTTTACCGACAATCATGGTCATACGGGAGATTTTCTTACCGACGAACGGTCGGCAGAGCACGTTTTATCTCACGAGAGTGGGGGTAACTTTCAAGGGTTTGCGTCTGGGATGCATATATAGGCGGATTGGTCGGCTTAGTCAGTAAAGAGGGTGTTTCTATCCAGAACCCCCCTTGTTATACTACTCACTGGCATGGACTATACGTTGTTACGACGCAGTGAATACCAGGAAATAGGCAGTCCGCCGCTGCGAGAGACCTTGAACACGTTCGAAGGATTCGGAAGTACGCGAGTGAAGTTGGACGGAGTTTTTCGTGCTACGGTGACGATACAAGGAGAAGACTACGATGGAGACATCTTTGTTATCCCAGAATACGCTATGAGTCACCTCATGCTGGTGGGGAAAAAGATCACGAGACAAATGAAAGTGGTGATACGAGGAGGGTTAATCACAATCACAAAGTTGCATACAAACAAAAGTCGAGACGACGGACTCGAACGAAAGGAAATTGCAGCAGAAGAGACGGACGACGTATTTCGCGAGCTGAGGTTAGTGAATCTCATCGAGACTAGGTCAGTTGATGTTAACGATCGATATCGTGAAGAAATTGAGGAGATCATCGAAGGTCACGCGCCGAAAGAAGAGGTCGTGACGGACGTCGAGACAAAGATCGTGCTCCAGGATGACACGCCGGTTCGTTTGAGACCTCGACAACTTGCTGTAAAAGAAAAAATCATCCTCGACAAACAAATCGACGAATGGTTGAAAGAAGGGGTTATTCAGCCGAGCAAGAGTAAATATTCGAGTCCAGTCGTGATTGTACAGAAGAAGAACAACGAATATCGAGTGTGTGTCGATTATCGTCAATTAAACAAGAAGATAGCGCGGGATCGTTTCCCGATGCCACTTATTGACGATCGGATCGATGCTCTCGCAGACGCAAGGGTGTTTTCAGTGCTCGATTTGAAGAACGGGTTCTTCCATGTTCCCGTTACACTGGAAAGCCGAAAGTACACATCGTTCGTTACACCAGACGGACAATACAAATTCGTAAAGACACCGTTTGGATTGTGTAAGAGTCCAACATTTTTTTTACGATTCATCGACGAAGTATTTCGGGATTTAATCCGGCGAAATATTGTTTGCACGTACTTTGATGATTTAATTGTGCCGAGCAAAGATGAAGACGAGGCCCTGGCCAATCTGAAAGAGACGCTGAAAGTTGCGGCAGAGAAGAGGTTATCCATCAACTGGAAAAAGTGCGCGTTCCTAAAGCGTCGCGTGGAGTATCTTGGACATATCATCGCTGGAGGGACCGTCGGTCCTTCGCCGTCCAAAGTCAAAGCAGTCAAGAGTTTTCCGAAGCCTACGTCGAAGAAAGCAGTACAGAATTTTCTCTGTCTGACCGGTTATTTCCGGAAATTCGTCCGTGATCACTCAAAGATCGCAAAACCGTTGTCAGAGCTGTTAAAAATCAATCAAAGATTCCGCTTTGGGGCTGAAAAAGAAGAAGCGTTCGAACGATTGAAACAGCTGTTGCTTAGTGAACCGATACTACGAATTTATCGACCGGATGCGACGACGGAGTTACATACTGATGCAAGTAAAGAAGGTTATGGGGCTGCACTGCTCCAAAAGGGCGAAGAAGACGACCATTTCTACGTCGTGTATTTTACAAGTCGTAAGACGTCGGACGCAGAGAAGAAGCGACATTCATATGAGCTCGAAGCCTTGGCGGTAATACACGCGGTCAAAAAATTCCGAGTGTATTTGCTCGGAATAAAATTCAAGTTGGTTACGGACTGCTCAGCGCTTCAAAAAACTTTGAGTAAGATTGACATTTCACCGAAGGTCGCGAGGTCGGCCCTGATGTTGGAGGAATTCGAATACGAGGTGGAACACCGCGTGGGAACTCGTCTCAAGCACGTCGACGCGTTGAGCCGATATCCTGTGATGACCGTCCAAGACCGGATCACGCCGGTGATACGAAAGGAGCAAGATAACGAAGAAAGATTGCACGTAATCAAGAAGGTTCTCGAGACGGAGCCGTACGAAGACTATTCATGCGAGAATGGGATCTTGATGAAACGAGTGTGAGACAGAAGTGTCGTGGTGCTTCCGACGAGCATGCACCCAGAAATAATTCGAAAGACACACGAAAATGGGCATTTCGGGGTCAAAAAGATGCTCGAGAGCATCAAATCGGAGTATTATATTCCCAATTTGAAGGAAAAACTCGACAAATACGTCAGCTGTTGTGTGCAGTGCATCCTGGCTGAAGGGAAGCGAGGAAAGAAGGCAGGAAAGCTGCAGACGATACCGAAGGGTGACGTCCCGCTTTCAACGTATCATATGGACCATCTGGGGCCGATGACAGTGACGTCGAAAATGTATGAATATCTGTTCGTGGTAGTCGATGGGTTCTCCAAATTCATTTGGATCTATCCGACGAAGACGACAAGAACAAGCGAGGTCTTGGATCGATTAAAGACTCAACAGAAGGTGTTCGGAAACCCGAAACGGATCGTTAGTGATCGGGGGACGGCATTCACGTCGGCGGAGTTCAAGAAGTACTGCATCGGAGAGAATATCGAACACGTTCTAATAACAACGGGTGTGCCGAGAGGGAACGAACAAGTCGAAAGAATAAATCGAATAATTATTCCGATCTTAACGAAGTTGGCGTACGAGAGTCCGGATCGATGGTATCGACACGTTGACCAAGTCGAGTGTGCCATCAACAGTACGTTTCAGCGGGGCGTGGGCTTGAGCCCATTCGAAGTACTCTTTGGGGTGAAAATGAGGCAAAAAGAAAGCGTCGAAATACTCGATTTAATCGAAAAGGAGGCGGTATCGCAATTTGACGAAGAACGAGAGGCATTGCGAGTGCTTGCATAACAAAACATTGGTAAAATCCAAGAAGAAAACCGAAGGACGCACGATCGAGGTTGCAAGCCAGCAACAAAATATCGCGTAGGTGACCTGATTGCGGTCAAACGGACGCAATTCGGTCCGGGGTTCAAATTGAGGGACACATATTTGGGGCCCTACAAGGTGACACGAGTCAAGGGACACGATCGATACGAGATGATCCGACAGACCGAGGGTGAAGGTCCTCGTATCACCACATCGTCAGCAGATCAAATAAAACCGTACGAGGTTTATTCTCCGGAGGCCGGAGAATTGCAGGAAAGGCCGAATGTGGGACGGGGCCCCTGGCCCGGTAAAGACGTGGTTGAGCGGTCGCCCGAGAGTGGGGACGATCCTGACGAGAGTTAGTTGATGCCGAACCACGGTGAAAGGGAGACACGGGCTATATTTTTGTCGTTCCTTTGTATTTCAATAAAGTTAACAATTTTATTTATATTTTCTCGTAACTCGTCTCGTGTGTTATCGATTCTCCTCACAATCCTCAAACCCTCCATATATATATATATATCAAAATAAAACATAAATAATAAATTTATTTATTATTCTCATATCAGATAAGAATACATTTAATTATAATTGATAAGTATATATATATAAATTATACATTATTATAATTAAATATCAATGCAGGTTAATGAATTGAATAATTCAATGATGAGAAGAAAAAATAATTTGAATAAATTGTTTTTCTCAAATTGATGGATGATTCATTGAATTCATTTTCAGAAATCAAGAATTTGAAATTAAATAATCAATTATTCGTCTATCTGTGTGATTCCTTTAAACTTTTGAATAAGTTCTACTTCATTGTACAAATGTTCCAAATTACAATACATAAAGCACATTGAATGGCAATTTTTTAGAGGATAATATTTTGATTTTGATTTATATTTAAACACATAATCAAAAAATATATAGGATTTTATTAGTAATTATATTTATTTTTGAAAACTTCAATTATGTGAAATATTTTTTTTCCGTTTGTCTTTTTTTAAAAGCGAATTTAAAATTATGATATATATGTATGTATATATATTGAGGTCAAACATAAATAATAAATCTATTTATCATCCTCCTATTCAATAAAATGGATTTTGATTGGAATTTATAAATATATATATAAATTATACAATAATTTAAATGACGGTAATCAATTTGAATGATTGATTATTAAAAAAAAAAATTATGAAAATAAAATTTTTTTCTTCAATTAATGGTTAATTATTTTCGAAAATTAACAACATGGAATTAAATAGTTAATTATTCATCTATCTCTGTGTTTTCTTTCAACTTTCTAATAAGTTCCAATTCATTGTATGAATGTTCCAAATTACAGTACATAAAGCACTTTGAATGACATTTTTTTGATGGATATCATTTTCATTCTGATTATTATGTGAGCAAATAATCAAAAAATATATAGGATTTATCAATAATCATATTTATTTTTGAAAAATTTAATCAATGTAAAATATTTTTTTCTTCATTGAATTTCTCTTCTTTTAATAGTTAATTCAAAATTATAATACATATATATATATATATATATATATATATATATATATATATATATATATATATATATATATATATATATTAGGCTGATTCAAAAAAAACGGCTAATTTTTTTTTTTCAAAATCCTCACATAAAAACTTCCGAGAAGGTGTGAAAAGACGCCTGTAAAAAGCAGAGCCCTTAATATTATTATTAAGAGGTCGCGCATCGGGAATTTCGATTTCCCTTTTAAATAACACAGGAATAAATTTTTTTAAATTTTTCAATTTCGTATTTGTGCAACGGCTCATTGGATTAGCGGACCAAAGCATATTTTTGTAGGAAATTTGACGCTCTACAAAAAAAGTCCTTACAAAGTTTTCGATAGTCACACTCCTTCAAAAGTTATTCGAGGTCAAAGTTGAACTTACAAAATAATTCAATGTTTTTTTTTTTTCGATGATACTATGAATCTTTTCTCATTATTTTGTTATAAAGATATATTGAATAAATATATCTTACTCTGATTGGGCTTTTTCAATCATTAATTTTCCCATCGAGTCAATATAAAGTTACTGTTGAATTATACGTAATTGCCATACTGCACACATACAAATGTAACAAGATATATCCATGAGTGAGGATGCGCGCGCCGCTAGGTGTGTATAGTATGTGAGTGTGTGTGTGTGCGCGCATGTATAGCGTAATACAGTCAGTCAGCTATGTAGATAGAGAGAGAGCGCATCTCGCTATGGCTTATACATACATATTGTAATCCTCATGTATCTTAAGAATCTTTCACAGTTATCAATAAATAATTTAATTATTGTTATCGTTATATATAATAAACCTCACGAATATATTTATTTCAATGATCCAACCTCAATATTTAACATGGTAGCAGAGCGTGGTTGTGAAAAAGTGAGAGGTTAAGGTATACACGTGGTGTAAGAAAAACTGCAAAAGTATGAAAAAGTGAATAGTGAATCAGGTAAAGAACAACAAAAAAATGAAAACTGTGAAGAACCGAGTAAAATAAAATGATAATTTAAACGAAAAAAACGAACTTTTGAGACAATGGAAACACGTGGTGTATAAAAAAAGTTGAAGTGAAAAAAGAAACTGTGTGCTTAAATAAAAATGAAAAATATAAACGATTACGAATAAAATAAACCTTAAAGATTGTTGTGTAAAAAGAATTTTTCAAAATAAATAAAAATTGAACGAGATGCGCGCGGATAAAGATTGATATTAAATTTTGATAAAAGTAGCACATATAGCGAAGCTGAGTAAAATGACAAAGTCGGACGAAATGTCGGTACCCGTTTTTGACGGTCAAGATTACGATAAATGGAAAAAGAGGATACTTTTATTCCTAGAGTGGAAGAAGTGCAAAGACAATGCGATACGCGAAAAATCGAACAAAGATGATGAAACGACGTGGAAAGAAGCTAACATAAAAGCAATGAACTATATATATTCAAGTATTTCGAATAAGCAACTCGAGTTTGTCGGCGACGAGAATACCGCGTATAAAATTATGCACAAATTCGACCAAATTTACTTGAAACCGTCAACGAGTTTACAAATTTGTGTTAGAAATAGACTTGATCGATTACGCTTAAAAGACTTTGAAAATTCGAGTGCATTTTTCTTTGAATTTGAAAAACTAATAAACGAATTGAAAAACGCTGGTGCTACAGTAAAAGAGAGAGAAAAATTGGACTATCTCATAAAAACACTGCCTGATTCACTCAGCTATCTCGGTGATATTATCGATAGTGTTAAAGATACGGAACAAAATTGTGAATTTTTGAAAAATAAAATTGTGATGTATGAAACTAAAAGTAAAATGTCAAACAATCATATAAAATCAAGTGTTTTCAAAACTGAAGTTCGTGACGTGGAGTGTAATAGATGTCACAAGAGAGGACATTATGCAAGAGATTGTCGAGGTCGTGGCGGCTTCAATCAGAGGGGTAGGTGGCCAGGAGGTGGTCACTACCAGCAACAACAACATCAACAGCAACAACAACATCAACACCAACGACGACAATACGAAGAGACGTATCAGCCAAGAGGTTATAACACGAGCAGAGGTAACTTCACACAATCAAGAGGTAGAGGTTACAACGAGAGAGGCTATGGTCAAAGAGGTCGCGGAAGAGGTTATGGCAACAACAACAACAACAACGGTAACTACCACAACGCGAGGTATACGTACAACGAAGAAAATAATTATAAGTCAAATGAAACCTTTTTTGCGAAATTAGAATGTCAAAATGAAAATGTCGTTGAAAATAATATGAATAGTAAAATTTGCGAGTATGAAAGTAGAGTATTTATGAATGATTTGTGCAAAATGGAATGGATTCTTGATAGCGGTTGTTCGGATAACATAATAAATGATGATTCATATTTTTTTGAGAGTTCAGATTTACAAAAACCAGTTGTAGTTAAAGTAGGAGATGGCAGACCATTAAAGGTTACAAAAGTAGGAAAAGTCTTGATTTATTTAATAGTAAATGGTAAAGAATTTGAAATACCTGTATCAAACGTATTTTATGTAAAAGAAATGGACAAAAATTTGTTAAGCTACGCGAGAATTACTGATAATTACAAAATTGTTTCAATTAGAGAAAAATCGTGTATTTACAATAAATTTGGTGATATAGTTGGAATAGCTTACAAAGAAAATGGACTTTACAAATTAGAGAGTTATGTCTTGAAAAATAATCACAATGCAAATAGTACACAAACAATGACTGAAAAAGAAAGGTACCATAGAATGTTAGGACATATCAATTTCAATTATTTAAATACAATGTGTAGAGAAAACTATGTAGATGGAATTCCAAAAAAATTAGAGAATGTTCACTTGAGATGTGGTACATGTATACAAAATAAGATGCATGCTTTACCGTTTAAGAATGATAGAAGTAGAGCGAGAGAAATACTAGAAATTGTACATACAGACGTAAATGGTCCGCAGAAAAATATTGGATATGATAATTCTTGATATTTCGTTAGTTTCATTGATGACTATAGCAAATTTTCAATTGTTTATACAATAAAATATAAAAGTCAAGTTTATCAATGTTTTTTGGACTATATAAATAAGGTTGAAAATTTCACTGGAAAGAAAATTAAGAAATTAAGATGTGACAATGGAAAAGAATACATAAATAGAGACATTTTCAATCTTATCAGAGAAAAAGGGATAATCTTGGATAAATGCCCCCCATATGTACATCAGCTTAACGGAACAGCTGAACGTTTTAATAGAACAATTATGGACGCAGCGAGATGCTTACTGGCGGACGCAAGATTAAATATTCGATATTGGCCAGAAGCAATTTTAACAGCAAGTTATTTAAAAAATAGAACGATAGCAAATACCTTTGAAAGAAAAAGCCCTTATGAAATTTTTTTTGGAAAACGGCCTAATATTGAAAATTTAAAATTGTACGGAAGCAAAGTATTTTTCAAAATTGATGAGAGCCAAAGAGATAATAAATGGGATATAAAATCAGATTGTGGAATATTAGTTGGATATGAGAATGTAGGATACAGAGTTTTGTACAACGGTAGAGTAAAAATAGCGAGACATGTAGATATAATCGAAAAACATGAAAATTTGATTGGCTTTAAAGGAAATGATGAGAGTGAAAATGAGAGTGAAATGAATGATAACGATGTAGAGGATGACGTTTTTGATGTTAGAATTGAGAGTCCAGTAAAAATAAAAAGTCCAAGTCCCAAGGAAAAATCAAGTCCAAAGAAAAGTCCAAAAATTGAAAAAGAAATAAATTCAAGTAACGACTCGGGAAATTTTGTAGATTGCGAAGAGACAGAAATTCCAACTCGTAGAAAGTCTAACAGACAAACAAAAGAACCCGACCGATGGGGTTATTATGGTAATAGAGAAACCTATTACATATATGTAAATTTTGTAAGCGAGAATAGCCCAAAGACATATGACGAAGCCTTGAGTAGCAATGAGTCTGAATTATGGAAAGAAGCAATGCAAAGAGAAATCGATTGTATAAATAAAAATAAAACTTGGAAACTTGTAAACAAACCAAAAGACAAAAAATAATCGATGTCAAATGGGTATACACAAACAAATCGAATAATTTAAAAAAGGCAAGATTAGTAGTTAGAGGTTTCCAACAAAAGGAAATTGTTGAAGATATATATTCACCAGTTGCGAGATTACAAACATTGAAATTGTTATTAGCTTTTTGCGTTCAAAATAAATATATGATTGAACAGATGGATGTTGAAACTGCTTTTTTGAACGGTGCGATTAAGTCAGAAATTTATGTCAAACAACCCGATGGCTACAACGATAAAACTGACAGAGTGTATAAATTGGAAAAAGCGTTGTATGGATTGCGTGAGAGCCCGAGAGCGTGGTATGAATGCTTTGACAAATATATTACAAAGTTGAATTTTCAAAGGAGCAATAGTGATTATTGTTTATATATCTTGGAAGAGGCAAATGGCGAGAAAATATATATAATTTTGTTTGTAGATGATTTATTAATTTGCGGAAAAGATCAGAATAAAATTAAGGAAATAAAAGTAAAATTAAGTCAGAGATTTGCAATGAAAGATTTGGGTAAAGTGAAAACGTATTTAGGAATAAATATTGAATATGATTATAAAAATGAAATGATGACATTAGATCAAAGTGAATATATTGAGTCATTAGCGAAACATTACCAAATAATTGAAAGTAAATTGTATAATACACCGATGGAACAAAGTTTGAATATTGAACCCGCACAATCAGCATCAAATAATATAAAATATAGAAACTTGATAGGAGCATTAATGTATATAGGTACATGTACAAGATTTGATATAAGCTACAGCGTAAATTACTTGAGTAGGTTTCAAAATTGTTATAACGACATACATTATAAATATGCATTGAGAGTCTTAAAATATTTGTATCTTACAAGAAGTTTAAAGGTGACTTACAAAAGAAATTTGAAAGCTGACATTTTGGATTGTTTTGTTGATGCTGATTGGGCAGGTGACACAAATGATAGAAAATCCACTACTGGATTTGCAATAAGATTTTATGGAAACATAATTTATTGGAAAACAAAAAAACAAAATAGTGTAACAAAATCATCGACATCTGCCGAATATGTAGCGTTATCAGAGGCAGTGAGCGAAGTAAAATTCATAAAAAGCTTGATTAAAGACTTCAAAGTAAAAATTGATTTACCGATAAAAATATATGAAGACAATTCTGGTGCAGTTTTGATTGCAAAATATGGTAATTTAACTAAAAGATCCAAATATATTGAAATACATTATCACTTTGTAAACGAATGTTATGATAAGAAAGAAATTGATATTATAAAAGTTGATACTGAAAATAATTTAGCTGATATCTTTACAAAAGCGTTAGGTAGATATAAGTTTGAAAGAATAAGATTATTGTTAAATTTGAATAATTAATTATTACGATTGTTATTACTATACTTATCAAAGTTTTTTTGAGAAAAGAAAAATTTGTTAATTTAATTTTATGATATGAAAAGAAAAGTATTTTGGTTGTATTCAGAAAATTAACTGTTTACCGAAGATAGAGTTGTACAGTATGGAATTAAGGAGGTGTGTTGAATTATACGTAATTGCCATACTGCACACATACAAATGTAACAAGATATATCCATGAGTGAGGATGCGCGCGCCGCTAGGTGTGTATAGTATGTGAGTGTGTGTGTGTGCGCGCATGTATAGCGTAATACAGTCAGTCAGCCATGTAGATAGAGAGAGAGCGCATCTCGCTATGGCTTATACATACATATTGTAATCCTCATGTATCTTAAGAATCTTTCACAGTTATCAATAAATAATTTAATTATTGTTATCGTTATATATAATAAACCTCACGAATATATTTATTTCAATGATCCAACCTCAATATTTAACAGTTACCTTACAAAAATGCGATGTTAAATAATAAACATGTTATCATGGAGAATCCATAACTGATGCACTTGACTATTTGAAAATGTAATTGTTCCGAAATCTAACCTCTTTATAACAAAATAATGAGAAAAGATTCATAGTATCATCGAAAAAAAAAAAAAAACATTGAATTTTTTTGTAAGTTCAACTTTGACCTCGAATAACTTTTGAAGGAGTGTGACTATCGAAAACTTTGTAAGGACTTTTTTTGTAGAGCGTCAAATTTCCTACAAAAATGTCCTTTGGTCCGCTAATTCAATAAGCCGTTGCAAAAATACGAAATTGCAAAATTTAAAAAAATTTATTCCTGTGTTATTTAAACGGGAAATAGAAATTCCCGATGCGCGACCTCTTAATAATAATATTAAGGGCTCTGCTTTTTACAGGCGTCTTTTCACACCTTCTCGGAAGTTTTTATGTGAGGATTTTGAAAAAAAAAAATTAGCCGTTTTTTTTGAATCAGCCTAATATACATATATATATATATATATATATACCGGGTGTCCCATTTTAAAGTACCACCTGAGTTATTTCGAAAAAGACTGCTCTGATCGAAAATTGACTTAAGTGAAACTTCTAGGTTTCGAAAGGGGACGTTAGAAAAAAAAAATTGTTTCCAGTCTCAAATTCAAAATGGCGGCGCTACGATGGCAGACATGTTTTTTTTAAACGGGAACATGACTTTTTTCTTTTACCAAAAAATTCATCACATCAAAACTAACAACTTTTGCATGACCGTTTTTCGGATGAAGTCGGTAATTTTTGAGTTACAACGCAATTTTTGACTATTTCAGCGCTATCCAGGATGTACTACGAGGAGGTAAAGTCTTAACATCCCATGTGTAAATGTGTGTGTGTGCGTATGTGTGTGTGTGTTCATGTGTGTACAAAACACTCGCAAGGATCAAGTCTCTGCGGCTCGTCACTTCCGCAGTATTGTTGGACTCCAAACCCTCCTTGTAGTGTGTGCGTGTGTGTGTGTGTGTGTGCATTCTTGCATGCGCGCAAAACTTTGAACCCTTCCTAAAGGTGTTCGAATATCCCACCATTCATGTTCAAACATGCCTGAGCCCTTCTCTCAAAACCATCAACTGTTCTTAGCAGAACTTCTCTTGGGATCACTCGGCAGGCTGCTCTGATTGTTCTCATCATATTCTCTCGCGTTCTTACCTCCTCGTGGTACATCCTAGATAGCGCTGAAATAGTCAAAAATTGCATTGTAACTCAAAAATTACGGACTTAACCCGAAAAACGGTCATGCAAAAGTTGTTAGTTTTGACGTGATGAATTTTTTGGTAGAAGAAAAAAGTCATGTTCCCATTTAAAAAAAACATGTCTGCCATCGTAGCGCCGCCATTTAGAATTTGAGACTGAAACCAATTTTTTTTTCGAATGTCCCCCTTTGAACCCTAGAAGTTTCACTTGAGTCAATTTTCGATCGGAGCAGTCTTTTTCGAGATAAATCAGGTGGTACTTTAAAATGGGACACCTGGTATATATATATATATATGTGTGTGTGTAAACAAATATGACGAGGCCTATATTCACCGCATCATATTTCTTCCTCACTCCCAAATTTGAAATTTCACCGCACAACAATGAGCGCCCTTGGAAGCTTCACGGTCAACAGCACATGCGCGTGAACATGAGCGAATACAGACGATAGAATGCCGAGAGCATGTAATAGATCAGTACATAAGCTATTATCAGCGTAATCACACGTAGAAACGGCAGAACAAGAGGAAAATAAGCTGTAAATGTCGTTTCTCCATTTACAGGTAATATTATTTTTATTCAACTTAAAATATAAGTACGTAATGTAAAAAAAACCTAATTTAATGTCGTAGTATACGAACCAATAAACTCCATTTACAGAGAAATTCATCGCAGCTTCGATAAGGTAAAAAAAAGGAACATTATAAAACGACATTTTTGCTTGGACAAAAAACAGGAAAAAAAAGAATGCAAAAACTGAAATTTGAATTTACTGTCAAGTCTTCGACGGAAGATCCGAAAGCAAATATAATCGCCACAACCTCAATAACTACACCCGAAGATCGCTGCTTCATACTCCAGGACCAGCTTCAACCGATGAGACATCATGCGAAACTTACAACTACGGCGGGTTATCAGAAAATAAAAGCACACTACAAAAAAGAGGACAAGTGGGAAGAGTATGGATTAGTTTGGCCGATGATATACTACAACAGTATAAGGATGAAGATGGGAACATAATATGCAACGACTACTTACTTGAAGAAATGTCAACAACGCAAGACACTACACCCACAGCAAACATCACAGAAGAGACATTACCAAGAATTTTGGAAAAATTTACCGAAAAGAAAACTGAAGATAAACCCCAAGTTTATGGAAACCGTAATTTAAAAAAGGTATCAGAAAAATTTGTAATTGAAAAATCAACAGGCAGAAATTTAAATGTGCCCCGGTGAATGGATATTTTTGAAAATGAATGTTCTCGATTAGGTGTAGAAAGAGATATTGAAAAAATCGAGATCTTTAGACTGTTTCTCGAAGATTCATGCATTGACTGGTATGGGTCAATGCTTATAAAATATACATTAGATTCAGAGTGGAAAACATGGAGACAAAATTTCTGTGAAACTTACGCCACTAAAGGGTGGACTGGGATTAGATATGCGATATCTTACAAATATATAAAGCGTTCGCTATTAGAATATGCTTTAAAAAAAGAAAGACTTTTATTAGAAACAAACAAGTCAATAGATACGCCTACCTTAATTGATCTTATTGCTGTAGGGTTACCAAATTTTGTATCTGATAGAATAGATAGAGAAAAGTTAAATCAGATCGAAGATATATTCGATCAAATCGGAGATCAGAGGACTAGAGCATCTGGTGAATAAAAAAAATTCAGAAAAAAAGAGTACTACAAATATTGAAAACGAAAGTAAAGCGAAAAATAGTGACCATAAACCATGTTCGATTTGCGAGAAAAAAAATAAGAGCAATCACTACCACCCAGAATCTTTATGCTGGTTCAGGAACAAAGCCGACGGTCAACAAAACAAAGAATACATAAGGCATGTAAATAACTCTGAGTTAGAAATAGAATTAAATACCAAAGATCCAAAAAACTCATAGTGCCACCATTAATCAAAATCAAAGTATTGCTAAATAATGCGTTACAAAACCAAGGAATTTACGATTCCGGCTCGAACGTTTCTTTAATCAATCCAAAGCTATTCCATTCATAACAAAAGAAACTTCATAACTCGCATAACGCACATTTAAAAACGATTAATGGTGTAAGAAAAGCAACCGGCATGATAACTCTAGAAGCTAAAATTTTTGATAACGAAAAAGAAATTGATGTATTCATGATAGATAACGAACATTTTGAACACTATCTTTTAATCGGACTAGAATGTAAAAAAAATTTCCAATTAACACAAAACGAAAATTTAGAAATTACACAAAAAGTCCAGGCCATTCCTGAAAATAGACTTGAAAACAAACCTAACATACAAAATACAAATAAAGAAGATATTGAAAACAAAACAAAAAATTACCTATCGAATTTCAATGAACATATAAATACGTCAGCATTCAACATAGTGTGACGTTCTTTGACGTTACGGAAATAAATATGGATCCGTGAGTTTGATAATCAAGCCAAAATCAAAGGCGTACATAAAATGTGAAAAAGCTTCAATTGCAAGATATGTGTTTCTCGTTTTAAGTCTGAAACAAGACTGTTTTTACAATAATGTTGGTTGACGCAGCAACCTTATTCTTTTGAAAGACATAAGAGGTTTATAGAAGTCTTTTATCTATGACGACTACTAGATCATTAAAAAGGGGGCAAAACGGGTGATTTCACCCTTTGTAACACTACTCCCCCCCCGAGGAAAAGAGTCGTCCCGACTCGTTAAAGGTAAAACAATTATAAAAGTGATCAAGCAGTCAGTGCTCAAAGGTGAGTTGGAGCTGTGGCTCTAAAAATTTAAAGACTCCCTTTTTTACTATCTGGCATTTGCCCACAGTCTCAAAGTAAACCACAGAAAACCTTGAGCAGATAGTTGAGCGTTAAATAATTTCAAAAATTTATGTGCCTTGTTTTATAAAGGTAAGTGTTATTAAGTGTTATGTAGCTTCGTGAATTCGAAGTTATCAGCAACGGTCCAGATCGATGTCGAAAAGAAATCCAATCCTCTTCATGAAGGATTGTCCGAACGAAACAGGTTCAGGTGAAAACATCGGGGCGGGAACCGGAAATTCCAGGACCAAACAGGATAAAGGCAGATTCCTTTTTTGAAAATTCACACAGGAAACAGGGAAATAGATGGGTGACTGATCCTAGTCTTCTATAGAAACAGCACACCCTAGAGTTTTGGAAGGACAAATGTGAGTGATGGTATAACAATTCAAATTCACTCAGTGAATTTCGGAAAATACATGAATAAAATAAATTAAATATGTATTAAAAAGAAAAGAAACGATCTTATCTGAATCATTTGCGTGTATTTCTTCAAAATAAGGCCACCATTCGTCCTCAGGAATCGGGAAAGATTGGAAGGAAAATGCGTGAGTCAAGTACCCTGAAAAAGTGCTCACAAAAACTGACACTTAAGGTTAATAAAATGTGAAAATCAAGCAATCGCTTATCGACCTCGAAAAATAATCGTGGCTCTATTCACATTTCAAAAGAAACCAAAGCCTATTCGACACAAAACTCGATTCCAGAGAAGAAGGTTCTGGAAAGAAGCAACCGAAGAAAACAAATTTTGAGACGATTAACAACCCAGAAATAACAAATCATTATCGAGTTATCTGTATTAGAAGAAACATGTCGCAAATTCATAATTCAATCAATGCCGGAATTTGAGCTGAAACTTTTGGTTTTTCAAGTTTCAAAAACTTATCGGAGGAAGAGTTGGAGAATAAATTTCAAGAAAAATGGAAACAGTTTTCCTGCGGTTTTTTTGAGGGAAAAATCGGAAAAGGAAAAATTGGTTTCCTCTGCTCGTCATGTTTCACCCACAGGTAAATGAAAAACAAACACAAGAAACGACCCCTCCTTACCAATTAATTTTTTTTTTAAACTTCTAGATCTTTCAAAACTCCAGTCCCAAACATCTGCGTGGTGAAGTAGAACTTCATGCGACCTTTTTCAAGGATAACACCTCTTGTAGAGATTGCAAAGAAAGTCTAATCTTTATTGAAAAACAAACCGAAGGTTGTCCGGAATGCAAGGCTGTGAAAGCTGAATTAAAAACAATTATTGAAACTGCATTTTATTTCTCAATCATTTAGTTTACTGTTTAAATATTCATGTGAATGTGTATATTTGATTTAATAAATTTTTCTGAATAAAAATTGATTTTAATGGTTCAACTTTGTCCGTGTGTCATTGCAAGATAGAAGCTAGAATAAACTTTATCGGCTGTGGATTCCGCATCGATAACCAAAACAAGAGCCGATAAAGAAGAAAAGGTTTGTTTTACTAGCTAATATTCATGAACCTTATGAATAGTTCTGAGTAGCTCTGAAGAAATGCTCGATTTCTCCTCACGAGAACGGGAACTAACTCGAGCAAAAAAAGTTTCTGGGGAAACTTCCAAATAAACAATCAAATCTACTCTGAGCTCAGACGAACGAATGAGAAGATCAAAATTTTTCATCAATAAATGAGATTCGAAATCGCGAAAATTACCTAAGCTTCGACGAGCTTCTACAAAACAATTGCTACTGAATATCGATGTTTCCATCACCTTTACAGGCAATGAAGTCGTCTGAAGATGTCAATCTAACAAAACCATTTCAGCGAAATGCTGAAAACAATAGCAATAACGATCTGGGTCCTGATACATCAAATCTAAGAGATTAATTCCAGCTACGTCTCGATATTCCTCAAGAGGTTCTACAAGTGTAAGTGATCTGCTAAAAACCTCTTGGTGAAAGTTGTTTTTCCGCATCCGATATTCCCTTCAATAATGATCGTAGGCGGTCGCGTTTTATTCAAATGAATTCCAAAAGGCAGATTTTTCTCCCAATCGATGACCGACTGTAAAGAAGGTCAAGTCGATCACAGTCGTCAAGGGTATACGTTTGAAGATCTAACCTCGAAAGATGTTCCTGGTCTTGAAGAGACTGTTCCAGGTTGATCTTCTTCAAATGGAGCAAGACGATCCAAGTGAATCACTTTCTGACGCGAATGAAGAGATCTTCGGATTCTATAAACAACATCATTTATCCGGTTAACCACTAAGTAAGGGCCTTCCCAATTTCTTTGTAGTTTTGGACATCGTCCCTTCTGTCTCCGGGGTTGGAACAACCAGACAGAATCTCCAGGATTAAATTTCAAATCTCTGGCTCGAATATCACAACGAGTTTTTAATTTGTCTGAAGCCATAGAAATTCTACTCCTAGCGAAGTGATGAATTTCTTCTAAACGTTGTTGTAGTGAAAAGGCATAATCTGTTTGATGCTGTCTTTGCACAGGAACAGGGCCTTTCTCTGAATCTGATGAAAGTCGAAGATTTCTTCCAGTAAGCATGAGGGCCGGCGTCTGCTTCGTCGTCTCATGAATCGCAGATCTGTAAGAAAAGAGGAAGAAAGGGATCCAGGAGTCCCAGTCTCTCTGATTCTGCTCTACGAAGGATGACAAATACTGTAGCAAGGTTCGATTCAGACGCTCTATCATGCCGTCAGATTGCGGATGCAAAGGAGTCGTACGTGTTTTTCTAACCTCTAAAATCTGAGTAACCTCGTTCATTAAGGTTGACTCAAAATTTCGGCCTTGATCAGTATGAAGTTCTAAAGGAACTCCGTGTCTACGAATAAACTCTTTAACGAATGCCTGTGCTACAGTAAAGGCTTCTTGATTAGGGAGAGGGACCACTTCAGGCCACTTAGTAAAATAATCAGCAATAACCAGAGCATATTTATTTCCAGAATGGGTTATCGGAAGAGGTCCGAGAATGTCCATCGCTATCCTCTCAAATGGAGCTCCCACGTTGTAAATTTGAAGAGAGCCTTTTCCTTTCACTCGAGGTCCTTTCTTTGCCATGCAGATTCGACATCTTCGACACTAATCTTTAATGTCCGTCTGGCAACGGGCCCTAAAGTAGTAGTTGCGAATTCTGCCCAGAGTTTCATTTGAAGCGAAGTGTCCGCCTGCAGGAAAATCATGATAAAGAGCAAGAATCTCCGGAACTCGTGTTCTGGGAACCAAAAGTTGCCACCTGATTTCTTTCAAGTCTGCAGATTCCCATTTTCGGTATAAGATTCCATCAATTAAAAGGATAGAGTCCCATTGAGCCCAATAAATTTTCAAATCTGGCTCGGCTGAAGAAATATCCTGCCAGTCCATGCGAGTTTCCGCTTTCTTCCAAGACTTCACTTGAGTCAAAGTGTCGTACTCTTGTTGCGATTTTCTCCATTCCTGCTGGTTATTTTCGAGAGAAATCTTCCGTATTAAAAGAGAGGGGTCTTGGTTTTCCTCTAATCGTGCACGATGTTTACACTGTGGCATTTCCGCGCGGGGTCTTCGAGAGAGAGCATCAGCGTTTCCATGATGAATTCCTGCTCGATGACGAATGTCAGAATCGCACTGTCCAAGCTTTTCTAACCATCTAGCTACCTGACCTTCGGGAGATTTGAACGAAAGTAACCACCTAAGAGAAGCATGATCTGTACGTATCAAAAATCCCCTACCGTACAGAGAGTGATGAAAATGTACTACGGTCTCAACAACAGCTAAAAGTTCTCTACGAGTGACACAATAATTCCTCTTAGTTTTACTCAAAACTCTGCTGAAATAACTTATCACTCTCTCCTGACCTCCCTGAATTTGTGACAGAACCCCACCTATTCCTGAAAGAGAGGCATCCGTATCTAAAATAAAAGGAAGTTCGACCTCTGGATAAGCTAAAATCAGCGAAGAAATAAGATTTTCTTTCAATTTCATGAAAGCCTCTTCGCATTCCGGGGTCCAGTCAAAAGGAATCTTAATTCCGGTCAAGTGATGGAAAGGTTTAGCTATACTAGCGAAACCTTTTACAAATCTTCTATAATACGTACAAAGGCCTAAAAAGCTTTGAATTTGTTCTTTATTCTTAGGTGTCGGCCAAGAAGAAACGTTCTCTATTTTGGATGGGTCTTTTTTCTGGAACAGATGGCATTTTTTCGGGCTCATATTTAGGCCTGCTAGCTTCAGCCTAGCGAAAACTTGTCTGAAATTTTGAACTTCTTCTTCAAAGTTCTTGCCAAAAACGATTATATCGTCTAAATAAACGAGGCATATTTTGCCAGTGAGCCCATGGAGAACAGCCTCCATCATTCGTTCAAAGGTAACCGGAACATTACTTAAACCAAACGGCATAACCTTGAACTGCCATAATCCTCCTAAACCAGTAACAAAAGCTATTTTTTCCTTATCCAGAGGATCCATTTCGACCTGTTAGTATCCGCTCTGAAGATCTATGGTGCTGAACCAAGTTGCACCAGCTATCAGGTCGAGTGTCTCTTTGATTCTGGGTAGAGGGTAAGAATCTTTCTTCGTTACATTGTTCAGCTTCCTGTCATCGATACAACATTGTTTGGATCCGTCCTTTTTGTTAACAAGGACGATTGGTGAGGCCCAGGGACTAGACGATGGTTCAATCACATCGTTCATTAGCATGTCTTTCACAAGCTTCTTCACCTCTTCTCGGGCGTTGAGAGCGAGTCTTCGAGGAGCTTGTTTTATCGGTGAACTCTCTCCGACGTCGATCTTGTACTTGACAGAAGAACACCGGCCCTTATCACCACTATCTTTGGCGAAAGAATCTATAAATTCTAGCGAAAGAGATTTAAACGATTCTACCTGAGCTGGATTCAACGGAATCGAAGATTTCTCAACAAGGCTCTGTGAATGTGAAGGAAAGTGTTATTGAAAATCATCCTCTGAAAGTTCTATTACTCGAATTCTAGGGGGAGTCCAATAAATTCCATTCCTAATCGTACAAAGAGCTATTTCGCGATTGTTTGAAACTAGTGAATTTCTCTTGGTCGAGATAACACAGTTATAAGCTGTCAAAACGTCTATTCCCAAAATACCTTTATCCTCTATATCTGCTATAAAACCTCATGTGGAGAGTCGATACACCCAAAAAGGTTAATTTGGACAGTAACCTGTCTCAAAACCGGGGTCGTCTTTCCAGTGGCTGTTCGCAGGGATGAAGAGGAAACAATCTGGTCATCGGATTTGAAGAAATCCGATCAAACCACGGTCACTTCCGCGCCGGTATCTATTACCCAAATACAATCGACGCCATTTACAATACCGCGCGCGTAAAGACCAGACTGTCGTAGGCTTCTAATCAAAAACTGTTCTCCAAGAGGGCTCTCACGATTAACAATCTGCGATGGTTTTCGCCCCGACAAATCATGCGAAATTAGTTTTTTGGACGAGTTTCTGTTGAAGAGCTCGACTGAGGATTTGCTTCCCCAATTTCTATATCTTTCTTACGCCAATCATAAGAGTTCGGATTCGAACTTTGCATCGGATCCCCATTAATTTTCTCAATCAGAAAACAATTATTGGCGTCATGTTCACTTTTCTTACAAAATATACAAGTTAAGCCGGTTTGATTTGTCATGACCACATTTTTAATTTCACGTTTGTTTTTCTGGTCTTGAAAAGAACCACGATTTCACTGTTTAAAATCATTGTTGTTATTTTTATTTCTGTAATTTTGAGGCTCTGACTCTTCCGAGTGCTCAAAACTTCGTCTTTCTGAGGTGTTTTTGGACACCTCAATCGGACGAAACTTGTTTATCCCAAGATATTGCTTTCGCATTGCCTCCACCTCAAGGACTTCGGCCGTCGCCTCTCGCAAAGAAGTGGGACCCGAAGTCCCAACGGCCATTTTGATTTCGGGATCACTAATTGCGTTTAAAAAAGTTTGGATCGCTAATAAGTTACGAGACGGCTCGTGGTCTGGCAAAGCTACACGAGAAAGCCGTTCAATATCCTGGCTAAGTGTCGCGAGGTCTTCGTCTCGTCCTTGTCTTCTGGTCTGTGAGTGAGCTGTATATAATTTTGTCAGATGGTCATTTCCGTATCTTAATTTCAGCGCAGAGCTAAGTTTTTCATAATCGGAAATTTCTTCCCCAGACAATGCCGTTAAAACTTTCAAAGCCGGCGTTCGAAGACAAGAGGCAAGGCTGTGGGCCCTCATGGCGGAGTCCCACTGATTATGCTTTGCTATTGTGCTAAATTGACGCTCATACTCTGCCCATGGAATTTTTCCATCAAAAATTGGCGGTTTTAAAGGACAAAAGGGTTTCTCGTTAATCTGAGAAGCAACCCCAGGAAATCTCGAATTCTTTAATTGACTTAAATGAGAACATCGAGGCTGAACCGGAGACAGAGGCTCGGAAAAACCAACCTCATTATTCACTCTTGTTCTACTAATTGGGGATTCATCTACCCCCCTAATAAAAGGCACAGACCTTGAGTCACGAACATCCTGGGATCGTCCTGGATATTGGACCTCCTGAGCAGCGGGAACGGGAACAGGAGAGGGAACAGGAGAGGAAAGCGGAGTAGCGACTCTGGAACCTCGAGGGGTGACGGCCGGTTCTCATGAGCCGTTCCCCTGATGGACAGCCTGAAGAGCTGCCACAGTCGTCCGGAACAGTTCATGAAGACTGGTCTTGGATCGTTTTTAAGCTTCTCTATCTAGCCTCCGCTGCTCCAACTGAGAGGCAAGTTCCCTTTCTCGTTGTTCTCGTTGATTGACGAGTTCTTGCTTTCGCTGCTCTTGTTGCTCTTGAAGCAACTGGACAAGTTGTTGTTGTTGTTGACTAGCCACACCCAGAAGCTGCCGTTGATGTCGTTCGGCGGCTTCTTATTGTCGGCTCATAATCTTTAGAAGGTCGATCTGTGAGACTGAAACCATCGCAGAGATAGGTAAAGAGTCCACTGAAGGTGCACAAATTGTCTCGGGAACCCGCGGATTTTCCGTGATGGAATGTTCTTCTCCGCCACTTTCCCGACGACGAGAACGTGTCATACGACTGTTGCTCATAGTTTATTTCACGCACGAATCGACTCAATTGAAAAGAAACTCAAGATCCCACTTCTGACACCAGTGTAACGTTCTTTGACGTTACGGAAATAAATATGGATCCGTGAGTTTGATAATCAAGCCAAAATCAAAGGCGTGAATAAAATGTCGTGAAAAAGCTTCAATTGCAAGATATGTGTTTCTCGTTTTGAGGCTAAAAAAAAACTGTTTTTACAATGATGTTGGTTGACGCAGCAACCTTATTCTTTTGAAAGACATGACAGGTTTATAAATGTCTTTTATTTATGATGACTACTAGATTATTAGAAAGGGGGCAAAACGGGTGTTTCCACCCCTTGTAACAACAGTAATAAACCACTTGGAAATGCAATCACAATCCGAAATTGACCACCTAAACGATAAATATGAATCGATTTTTGCCAGAGATAAATACGACATAGGCACTGTAACGGATTATGAAGATCGTATTCGTTTATTACTTGATAAATATTGTTACAAAAGACCGTACAGATGCACCATGGAGGATAAAAAAGCAATAGAACACCAGATAACAAAATTATGAGAAACAAATTTGATTGAAGAGTCTTATAGCCAATTCGCTGCACCAGTGACTTTAGCCTATAAAAAAGATGAAGGAAAGAAAGCTAGGCTATGCATAGATTTCCGGGAATTAAACAAAATCGTCATTCCTCAATTGCCTTTCCCATTAATTAAAGATCTGATAGTTAAGACACGAGATTGTAAATGTTTTTCGTCCTTGGATATAAATTCAGCTTTCTGGTCAATTCCCATAAAAATTGAAGACAGACGAAAAACCGCATTCGTAACTCAAGAAGGCCATTTCCAATGGACCTGCCTACCCTTTGGTTTAAAAACATCACCAGCGATTTTCCAGAGAATATTAAGTAATATCATAAGAAAGCATAAGCTCTCGAACTTCAGCGTAAATTATATAGATGACATTCTAGTTTTTTCAAAAACTTTTGACGAACATATTGACCACTTATCACAGCTTTCAGAGTCAATTATGAAAGAAGGATTCAGACTAAAACTTTCAAAATGTACCTTCGCATCAGACTCAGTTAAATATTCAGGCCACGAAATAAGATACAACTCGATTAGTCCACTCAATGACAATCTAATCTCAATAAAAAAATTTCCAACGCCAAAAACAAAAAAAAATGTTTGAAAATTTCTAGGAAAAGTGAATTTTTACGGTAAATATATACCAAACGTTTCGGTTACCTCAGATCCGCTACATAACTCACTAAGAAAAGGGCAAAACTTTATTTGGTCTGAACAATGCCAAAAAGCTTTCGAGAGCATAAAATCTCTACTTTGCTCTCAACCGATTTAAACAATTTTCGATCCACATTTGCCAATATATATCCACGCGGACGCAAGCTTACAAGGCATTGGGGCTGTACTAAAACAAACACAATTAAACAAAGAAGATAAACCAATCACATATTTTTCAAAAAAATTAAATGAATCCCAAAAAAGAAAGAAAGCTATCCATATAGAATGTTTAGCAATAAAAGAGGCAATAAAATTCTGGCAGCACTGGCTTATAGGAAGATCATTTACGATTTTCTCAGATCATAAACCTTAATAAAATATGAATATTAGGTCTAGGACAGATGAGGAATTAGGTGACTTGATGCATTATCTATCTCAATACGATTTTGAAACAAAATACACTCCAGGAAAGGACAATTTGGAAGAAGACTGCCTCAGCAGAAACCCAGTACGAGAACCTAATGATAATTAAGAAGAAATTTTACAAACCGTTAATTTCATGAGAATAGAAGACATTCAGAACGATCAAGAAAACAATAAAGACATCCAAAATGGTAAAGACAAGTAACTATACAAGAATAAAACGTATTATAAAAGAATAGGAAGAAGTGAAAAAATTCTACTCTCAGAAGATTTCAGTAAAGAACTTATACAAAAAGTACACCTCTTCTATTGTCATTTAGGAATGAAACAAATACAAAATAAGATAAAACCATTTTATATAGCAAAAAATTTGATTCGAAATATCAAAACAATATGCGAAAACTGTGAAGTTTGCATTAAAAATAAATCAAGAGGAAAGTACAAAATTGGATTAATGTCCCAATTAAGTCCTGCGACTTACCCCTATGAAATAGTGTCTATAGATACAATTGGCGGATTCGGAGGTTCACGATCAACAAAAAAGTATTTACACTTGCTCGTTGATCATTTCACAAGATATGCTACTATTTTGACCTCAAAAACCCAGAATGCAACTGATTTTATAAAATTGATACAGACAGTCTTGCCAAATAATAAAATAAACATGATCCTATCCGATCAATATCCAGGGATAAATTCCAAAGAGTTCAAAGAATTTTTAAATAAAGAAGATATAACCTTGACTTTTACAGCAGTAAACGCACCGTTTTCAAACGGACTCAATGAAAGACTAAACCAAACGCTAGTTAATAAAATTAGATGTAAGATAAACCAAAGAAAATCAAAAACCGCGTGGACAACTGTAGCACATGAGTGCATAGAAAAGAACAATGATACAGAACATACTGTAACAGGATTCTCTCCTAGATACTTATTGGAAGCAAAAAACAGTACAATCTTACCAGAAGAGCTAAAACAAGAGAAAACAGAAAACGATTTGCATGAAGATAGAAAACGTGCTCTGGAAAATACAAAAAAATCACATGAATATAATAAAAAGCAATTCGACGAAAATAGAAAATGTCATGAATACATACAGATCAAAATAAGTCAGAGTCATTATTTCACATTACAAAGCTTGTACCGGTTCTAAAGATTGTTCAAGAAGACCAGTGTCTCCTCACTGGTTTCTTTTCTTCGGAGGGGGAGATGTACACAAATATGACAAGGCCTATATTCAGCTCATCATATTTCTTCCTCACTCCCAAATTTGAAATGTCACCGCACAATAATGAGCGCCCTTGGCAGCTTCACGATCAATAGCACATGCTCGTAAACATGAGCGAATACAGACGATAGAATGCCGAGAGCATGTGATAGATCAGTACGTAAGCTATTATCAGCGTAATCACACGTAGAAACGGCAGAACGAGAGGAAAATAAGCTGTAAATGTCGTTTCTCCATTTACAGGTAATATTATTTTTATTCAACTTAGAATATAAGTACGTAATGTAAAAAAAAAGTAATGTAATGTAATGGTATACGAACCAATTAACTCCATTTACAGAGAAACTCATCGCAGCTTCGATGAGGTTGAAAAGAGGAACATTATATATATATATGCATGTATATATCAAAATAAAGCATGAATAACAAATTCATTTATCATCTTCCTATTTTTTTATAGTTTTAAATATAAATGAAGGTGATTAAATTAAATGATTTAATAAGGAAAAAATAAATAATTTAAATAGATTATTTTACCTCAATCATTGAATATAATTCTTTGAAATCAAAAATATGAAATTAAATAATTAGTTATTCATCTATCTGTATCTTTTCTTCAAAGTCTTCGATAAGTTCTAATCCATTGTATGAATGTTCCAAATTACAATACATTAGGCAAATAAAATGACATTTTTTTGATAAATATTATTTTGATTTTGATCAATATGTGAGGAGATAATTAAATAATATATAGGGTTTTCTAGGAATCATATTCGTTTTTGAAAAATTATATCAATGTACAATATTTTTTTGTCACTGAATTTGTGTTCTTTCAAGAGTTAATTGAAAATTATAATATGTATATATATATAGACATGGATATATACATATATATAGATAAAAAAAAAACATGGATGATCAATTTATTCATCATCCTCCTATTTGATAAAACTAATTTTAATTATAATTTATCAATATATATATAAATTGTACATCATTATAATTGAATATAAATGAAGGTAATTGAATTAAATAATTCAATGATGGAAGAAAATAAATGATTTGGATAAATTGTTTTCTTCAAATTATTAAATGATTAATCTCTCTATCTAATAAAAAAGTTTCAAAAAAATGAACAGGTAGAAAAAGATTATAATAACAATAGTGAAAAAAAGATTATAATAACAAAATTTGTGAAGAAGTTCGTGACCAGGAGGTTGATTGAAGATGAAATTGGTCGAAAATTCCGGTCAGGAGAAGAAGTTTATTTATTTGGGAAACGTAAGAATAATAATCGACGTTTCGGCCGGGCCCTGCCGAACATCCTCAGGGAAATTTCTATAATAATCAACAAAAAGAATGCTTCAAAACAACAATTCTGAATTGAAAGTAAAGAGATACGTTCATAGGAATAGTTGATGTTGTAAGAGTAGGTGATAAATTAAACAATTGTACACATGTTTGAGTGACAATTTGAGGTTAAGTGTGAAGAATTACGGATGGCGAAGGAAAGGAAAAAAACACGTTAACAAGAGTTAAATTTTGGCGACTAGAGTACTTAATAAGAATGTGGAATTTGAAATGAGAGAGAGTTCAACTAAATTTGGACAGATTACTCACAAAATTTGACGACCAGTTCATGCTTAGGTGTTGCTAGTTCAGCATTTTGGACGGAAGTAAAGATTAGCGGAAATCGATCCGTAAATCTATGGTAATGAAGTGTGATATTGATCTATGTTCGAATATCATAGATTTCAAGGCAGATGACCAATCGGAGCATAGGGCGCCAATATTTGAACACTAGAGAATGTTTGAGTATAAATGGCTGAGATGTTGGATATCAGTACGTTTGTTAACAGAGTTCCTTTTGTTCTTGAAGATATGAATCATTTCCTTAATAATACGTTTATACCAGTTCGGTTCTGTAGTTAGGGTTATAGAGTTGTTGGAGTCAAAACTGTGTCCAAGACTTGAGGAGTGTTCTGCTAAAGCGCATCTATCAGTGTCATGGCATTTAATATTAGAGCGATGGCCAGAAATTCTATTTTATAGATGTTGTGACGTTTGTCCAACATAACTCTTGCTACAGTCTCGACATGGTATTTTGTACACACAATTAATTTTATCTAAATTGGGAGTTACAGATTAAAGATGAGAAAAAAGAGGAAGTTTGGTAGTATGAGAGATTCTAAAAGAAATTTCAGTAGTGTATATATGAGAGTTCTAATACAAAGATGGCGGCGCTCCCCCCTAGCTCCCCCCTAGCTCCCCCCTATCTCCCCCCCCCACGACTCACGGCGCTCTCTCTCTCACCCCCCTCCCCCCCGGTCATTTTCGGTGGCTATTTTCATAGGATTTGACACACACACACACAAAATAATTCATGTCGAGACTTGTTTGGCGCCGGAAAGCCACACATAAATCAGATAGGGTAAGAACCCGCGAGATCTATTGAAAAAATTCCAGGAAATGACCCCTGAAGGAAGGTTTAAAATGGCGTTTTGAATGCTTTCAACAATTTTTTTATTTAACACCAATTACATTTAGTTATCTTATTCTATTCTCAATTATCTTATTCTAAATTTTAACGAGTAAAATCATACATATTATTTTCAATATCCATATTAATTAAACATATTGTTATTCCAAAATTGACTTATACCAATTTTTTAACAGTACCACTGATCGGATTATATTCAACAATGCGATCATGCAAGATCATGCAGTAGGCAGAAGTGTGTGGTGGGAACGTAGTGCTAGAGTCAAATTCCAATCGAATGTCCACAGGTCCCCAGTTTTCAATGTTTCGTTCTGCTTGGAGCAATCGATGACGATAAGGGGAGCTTGGTTTGTAAATTCACGCCTCGATAGCAAAGGCTCAGCTTCTTTGTTATAGTAGCTCATTTGAAACCGAACATACATATTGTGGTATATTTATATGTTGATATAATAATCAATATACACAGGAAATAAGATTAAATGTAGTAAGTTTATTCATAAGTATGATTATAAGGATACAAATGATATATACCAGTGAGTACAATAGGAAGCGTGGAAGCCGGCATGGCATTCACACGAGCGCCCAAGACCGAGTGCTTGGCCCGCGCACCGTAGTCACACGCAGAGTATAATCACACATACCAACATACGTGCATACTCGCGCACACTCGCATACGCACAATAGCGTATGCCGTACTACCTTACTCACATACATCACAATCTTCCGCCTTTTTTAAACATGCGTTCAACCGCGGAGATCATCGCAGATTCGGACGCTTTATCATTTGATCGACGTGTCGCTTTTGTTTTACATTGTCACTATCTTTGACAATGAACGTCGACGGTGACACTTGTTTTACAACTTCACCTACAATTCGTTTCTCACTTCTAGTCGCGTGGTTGTCAAACGCAACAATGTCTCCCTCTTCTATATCGTTCTTACGCTTGCCTGAACGCGATACAATTTGCGCTCGCTGTTGTTGTTCAACTCTCGCTGATACACTAGTTCTTAGTAGATCAAATCGCGTGCGCAATTCACGCTTGTACATCAACTGTGCTGGGCTCTTGCCGGTAGTACAATGCTCAATACTTCGATAGTCTATCAAAAACAAGTTAACGGCATCCGCCGGTTTCTCCCCCCCTTTAACAATTTTGTGCACTTTATCTTTGAATGTTTCAACAAAATTCTCTGCCGCGCCATTTGTGGCAGGATGGTACGGCGGTGAGAAACTATGGTGAACACCATTCTGTTCTAAAAATGACAAAAACTCTGTTGCTCTAAATTGTGGTCCCCCATCGGTAACAGCATGAAACGGCATTCCAAAACGTGCAAACAGATTTTTGAATTCCTCAACTACCCTATACGCTTTTGTATTATTCTTAAAGTTAATGACTTCAGGCCACTTCGTATGCGCATCGATGAGTACTAGATACATATCTCCATAGAATGGGCCTAAAAAATCACAGTGAATTCTATGCCAGGCGCGATCTGGCCAAGGCCAAGTTGTCAGTGGCGTGTGCGGTGGTTTTTTTTGTTCTACCAGGCATGTCGTACATGCCCTTACATAATCCTCTATATCCCTGTCTATCCCCGGCCACCACACATAAGATCGAGCAAGCATTTTAATTTTTACGATACCCATGTGCGACGCGTGTAATTCTTTTAGCATTAGCGGTCGCATCGACTCGGGTATGACTGCTCTTAACCCCCAAAACAAGCATTTATTGTCAACCGTATATTCTAACCTTCTAGAATAATACTCTTTCTCACCTTCCGATAGATCCTTAGAATCAGGCCAACTTGATAGTGTGTACTTTATTACTTTTAAAATGGTTTCATCAGTTATGCTTTTTTTTGCTAACATTTTACTATCAAACGTATCGAAGCCATTCTTAAAAAAATTTAAAGGTGAGAAATTGTTCTCTAGCAACTCTGTTTCATCTTCTATCGGTAGGCGAGATAGTGCATCGCAGTTTGCATTATCTTTTGACTTGATATACTCGACTGTATACCTGAATCCCGACAAGTAGTAAGCCCAACGCTGCAGTCTATTATTCGCCGTAGCAGGTATGCCTCTACGTGGGCCAAGTATCAGTTGTAACGGTTGGTTATCGGTACGTAATATAATATCTCTACCGTAAACAAATTGGTAGAAACGTTTGAACCCAAAAATTATAGCCATAGCCTCTTTGTCTAAAATTGTTCGGTTCAATTCTTTTTTCGCAATTTTCTTTGACGCGTACGCTATGGGTTTCTCGGAACCGTCTTTGTATTTGTGCGAGAGGATTGCTGATAATCCATACGAAGACGCGTCACACGCGAGTACAATTTTTTCCTTTGGGTCGTAATTCGCTAAAACGCGTGGCGAAATCAATTCATTTTTCACCCATCTAAACGCTTTATCACAATTTTCATTCCACTTAAATTCTTTAGCGTTCGCACAATCATACAGAGGTTTCATATTATCCGAGCGATTCTCCAAAAATCTAGCGTAAAAGTTGACTAAGCCTAAAAAAGAATGCAATTCTTTAAAATTCTGTGGCTTTGGAGCGCTAATCATAGCTTCTACTTTAGAACGTGCTTTATGCAAGCCGTCTTTATCAATAACAAAGCCTAAAACCTCAATTCTCTCGTTTAGGAATTTGCATTTCTTGTTTAGCTTTAGTCCGTTTTCTTTCAAACGATCTAAAACTTTTTCCGTTCGCTCTGAGCATTCTTCTTTATTGCGACCCATTATGTATATATTATCGATATACGCAATCGTTCCTTCAATTCCTCGCAAGCACTCATCCATTTTTTTCTGAACATTAGCGGGCGCAGACGCTATTCCTTCTGGTAATTTCGTATACCGGTAAAGACCTTTTTGCGTTACAATAGTTAAAAGTTTGGAACTTTCTTCGTCTAACCCGAATTGCATGTAGCAATGAAACAAATCTAACTCGGTATAATAAACTCCTCCTTGCAGTACGGTAAAAATGTCATCTATAGTGTGCAAAGGATAATTATCAATAATAATGAAAGGATTTATCGTTAATTTGAAATCGCCGCATATACGGAGTTTACCATTACCTTTATACACGGGAACGATAGGCGTAGCCCATTCACTTGTGTCGACTTCTTTTAAGTGTCCCAAACCTACTAATCTTTCTATTTCTTTGTCTACGTCCGGACGTGTTGCATGCGGTACCGGTCTACATTTCGTCGCGATCGGACGTGCTTTGTCCGTTAAGTGGATCGTAACTTCACTCTTATTGTACAGCCCGGGTTCGTTGCTAAATAAATCTTTATACTTCTCAAAAAAATACTCTTTAATTTTTTCTAAGTTAATTTTATTTAAAAAATGACCTTTTCCATTATCTTTTTCTAACGTCAATGGCCAGCACCCGTGTGCTGCTAACCATTGCCTACCAATGAGCATCGGCCCGTCACCTGGTAATACAAAACAGTACAGCGTGCGCTCTTTACCATTGAATTTAACTTGTAAGTCTACTAGTTTACCGAGCGGACGCAAAACCTTGTCATCATACGTGCGCAGTTTGACATCCGTTTTAATTATTTTTTCATTTTTGAAAAACTTATTTTTCTCTGACTCGGAAATTACCGTTGCGAACGTGCCAGTATCCAATTCCATGCTAACATTCTTTCCGTTTACACACAAGTCAACATTCATCGGCTCCGCGCGCGCGCCGCTCTCATTCACACACGCGTTCGCATACACATACTCATGCCCGTTGTTGACTACGTCGATACTGTAGAACTCGTCCTCGTGGCTGCGCTGTTCTTCTTCTTCGGAGCGGCTGCTTTCGTCCAGCTTGTGTACGCTGCTCCCTTCCGGCTGCTGCTCCTTCTTCTTATAGCAGACGCCCTCTAGATGACCAATTGTTTTGCAGAAGTTGCACTTCTTATCCCTGTGTCGGCACTCGGCGCGAACGTGGTTCGCTTTTCCGCAGCAGAAACACCCACTGTTTGTATTTTTCTCTCTTCGGTCGCGCTGCGCGTTGCTCGGCTTTTCTCTCCGTTGCTGGTGCTGCTTCGACCTTTGCTTCCCGCCTTTTGGATTACCACGAAAAGCAAACACCTCTCTTTGCGTATTTTTCTTGTCTAACGCGCACGTTGCATCTGTGGCGTTTTTCACAGCAGACTCCCGTGCGACTGCTTCTTTTAACGCATTCGCGAACGTTAATTTGGGGTCTCTAAAAAGTGAGATACGAGTCTCTTCATCTCGAATCCCTACTACAAATTGATCTCTTAGTGCCGTATCTAAACTTGTGAAATTACAGTTTAAAGCAAGCCTCCTTAACCTCGCTTCAAATTCGGCGACTGACTCGTTCTGCTGCTGCTTTGCCTGCGCGAAGGTACACCGCTCCATCACTTCCGATGGCTTCGGCTTTAGGTGCCCTTGCATTAGCGTTTTTAAATCGGCATACTTTTTGTCTTTCGGCAAGATTGGAGCACACAAGCTCTTTGCCAGCTTGTACGCCTCTTCGTCCAACCTTGTTAGCAACCAAATGTGTTGCTTATTTTCCGCAATATCCTTCATCGCAAACAGCAATTCCAATCTCTCAACGAACAGGTCCCAATCGTCTTTTCCCAAACAGAATTCCAGCTTATTGTTGTCTCCCGCCATGTTGTCGTCGTCGTCGGACTCGGCGTTCGGAGCACCTACGTCACTTCCTTTCTTTGTGTCGTCGGCGGACACGTTTCGGAGCACCTTTTCCGTTTCGTTTTTCGTACTTTCGGTGCCTTCCGCGGACTCGAACGACTCGTTACTCGCGTTTAGTTCCGAATTGTCTTTTTCTAACACCCCACTCGCGTCGGTTTTCTTTTCAGTTTTCGCGGCTTCTCGTGCTTCTATCTCTTGCCTTACGACTTCTTTTAATTCTTTACGTAAGGTTGCAAGCGTTTTAGATATGTCAACGGTAATGTTACGTTTTTGAAACTCTTCAACTACACTCTTCGTATCGAGTTTGTACACCCATCCTACCGTTGACCCTTTTTTTTCGTCGTCACTACCACTCATTAGTAACGGTTTCAGTAAGCAATCGTCTCTTATACGTTTGCTTTTCCTTTCGATCGCGTCTTTTTACAATCGAAAATTTCACACTTCTTTCGCGAAAATATATCGATTTTCGACGAAATACGCGTACCGCACTTCTAATCTGTACTTACGCGGACTCTTATGATTTTTAACGTCTTGGCGCTTACGTATTTTCACTTCCTAACCTCTTTCGAACACGTGTTCTCCTACTTTACTTTTCACACGCGTACACCAATTTACCTCGTCGCCGACTGTGATATATTTATATGTTGATATAATAATCAATATACACAGGAAATAAGATTAAATGTAGTAAGTTTATTCATAAGTATGATTATAAGGATACAAATGATATATACCAGTGAGTACAATAGGAAGCGTGGAAGCCGGCATGGCATTCACACGAGCGCCCAAGACCGAGTGCTTGGCCCGCGCACCGTAGTCACACGCAGAGTATAATCACACATACCAACATACGTGCATACTCGCGCACACTCGCATACGCACAATAGCGTATGCCCTACTACCTTACTCACATACATCACACATATCATAGAGAATGGCGGGGGATGTGCAGGCTCGGACTTGTTCGCTATAAAGAGTCGTAAAACCCAAAACTGTGTGTACACATACCATCCGGTGAAGAGCGGACAAGAGAAGATTTTTCTTACACCAAACACTGTTCGCCACCCGCTTTCCGTTGACCGATTTTTCCCACCACATGGCCCACGCTGCTTAACGACTCATAAAACCCAAAAATTTAGGGATGGTGGGAGGGGGGCTGCGGACCCCAGCCGTCTTTCGCGTCATTTTTTACATGAATTTCATCATCTCTACAGAGTCGGGAGGGCAATAAAACCCAAAAATTTATGGATGGCTAGTCGGATAAAGGGTGGGCCCAGTCGTCTCTGACGTAATTTTTCCCTCCGAGATGCGCAGAACGCAGTGCGCACCGCATCTCTGACGTCATTTTACCCTCCGATATGCGCAGAACGCAGTGCGCACCGTTCCCAAATTCTTGCGATCTATCGGTCTATATACATATAAGCTCAACGCATCCGATGCAGACTCGTCAGTCTTACACGATACGTGCAAGTCAAAAAAGTTATACAAAGTTCAGCTTATATCAACGTCAAAGTCATGGCAATCGAAGCGTATATGGGACTTGCGGAGCAGATGGAGAGGACGTACAATTTGCTGAGAGAGCAACCACCCGGAGAAGAGAATGACGCCGTCATCAATCATTGGGCTGATATTGGAATTGCGAATATCCAAGTTCTGCGCGATATTTCCATGCAACGAGGAACAACCGTTGGTGCGAAAATACGGATCCAACATACGATCGCACTCCTGCAATCTTGGGTGACGAAGATCAAGCAGTTGCAGCAGCGCACAGTGGTGACGGGTGGAAATATCGGTACTCCTGCGGGTGTACAATGGGACGACGTGGATAGCGCTTTTGCCAGCCGAATCAGAACGGGGGTTGTCACAAATCTCCGTCATAAAAATTTGGACGCCTTTCTGGACGATGTGCAGCGCGTCGTCACCGAGAAGTTGGAGCTGATACTGCGCGAGGAGGGAAATGTGAAGGTTAACCTCATATTATCGTGCAAATTCGAAAATGCCAAGCACGAAGAGATCTCGACCGAAGTTAAGAGTTTCAACACCTCCAACGTGGCGATTCTCCTCCCATCAAGCGATATAAATGGTTGGTTTACACGTGCACGGGGTGATCTGCAGTCAAAGGTGGAAGATTTCGAGCAACGCGATTCCGGCTGGAGTATGATTGAGATCCTTAACATCGCTGTAAATATCAATCGCTATCAGCCTCTCGCCGCGGGGGCTTCAACATTCGTCGAGCTGCCCCAAGACATTCAACGGAAGAGAGCGGTGGTGAACGTGAGGAACGAGGACGAAAGATGTCTTCTCTGGTCCGTCATAGCAGCGCTCCACCCAGTCAACACCCACACTGAAAGGACTCCCAACTATCGTCGCTATATTTCCGAGTTCGACTGTACAGGTATCAAATTCCCTGCTACTCTACATGATGTGAAAAAGCTTGAGAGATTGAATAATTTGCGTATCAATGTATATGGTATAGAATCTCAAACTTTTTCGCATCATGCAAAATCAAATAAAAGCGTCATCGTGCCAATTTATTTGAGTAAAAATTTGCATAGCATAAACATTGACACGATTCATCTTCTAATGGTTGAGAGTAATCCGAAAGACGATATGACTAGTGAGTTTGCACCGAGATTCCATTTTGCTTGGATTAAAGATCTTTCCCGATTGGTGAACAAACAATTGTCTGATCATAATGGCCAGCTGTTGTTATGTGACAATTGTTTGTGCCACTTTAGCGTGAAACACGCCTACGACATCATCGACAAGATTGTATTACGCTAAATAAAGTACGCATGGAGTTTCCCAAGTGTAAAGATTTAGTATTTTCCAATTTTCAAAACAAAGGCACCGTTCCATTTGTCGTATACGCCGATCTCGAATGTATATTAATCCCTGAACCTGTGGATGAATTTGAAACTCGTAAGACTTGTGAAATTCAAGAGCATATCCCGCACAGTGTAGCGTACTATGTACATTGCGCGTACGATGAGACTTTATCGGAGTTCCACGGTAAACGCGGTGTCGATTGCATAGCTTGGTTTATGAAACAGCTTAAAGATTTATCAATTCAAGTAGAGTCACGCATCAAAAACATAATTCCGATGAAGTCTCTTACCCAAGTGCAACGCGATCGTCACATGCGCGCAAAGAATTGTTATATTTGTGAAAAACCGTTTACCCCTGAGGAGAAAAAGTGTTACGATCACTGTCACTTCACGGGTAAATATCGTGGTCCTGCTCATAATCGGTGTAATTTTGAATTTCAGAGAGTCGCACACAGTTCCGAAAGTTTTCCACAATTTGTCCGGTTACGATTCTCACTTTTTAATAAAATCCCTCGCGTCAACTTTTCCCGGTAAAATTACACTGCTACCCATAAATAAGGAAAAATATATATCCTTCACGAAACGCGTTGATGGAACAATGATGCACTTGAGGTTCATCGATTCGTTCCGATTTATGGCTAGCAGCATCGATAAACTTTCCAAATATTTGACTGATAGCGATAAACGCATAACACGTAAATTTTATAATAACCCGACTCAGTTCAGTTTGATGACCCGCAAAGGCGTTTTTCCCTATGAATACGTCGATTGTTGGGGGAAACTCGATGAACCGCGATTACCTGCAAAGAAGCATTTCTACTCGCACCTCTGCGATGCAAATATTTCAGACGCCGATTACGAGCACGCGAAAACTGTTTGGAGGGAATTCCATTTAGAGTCATTGGGGGGCTATTCAGATTTATATTTAAAAACCGATGTTCTTTTGCTTGCCGATATTTTCGAAAATTTCCGCGCTAGCTGCCTCAAAACATACGATTTAGATCCGTTGCACTACTACACTGCACCGGGACTTGCTTTTGACGCGATGCTCAAGCATACTAATGTAAATTTGCAACTTTTAGACAACCCTGAAATGGTGTTATTTATTGAAAGAGCCATTCGAGGCGGCGTAGCACAATGTTCCAATCGACACGCTCGGGCCAATAATAGATTCATGGGAACAGATTTTGATCCAAACAAAGCGGAATCGTATCTCATGTATTTTGACGTGAATAACCTGTACGGTGCAGCTATGAGCGTGCATTTACCAATCGGTTCGTTCGAGTGGGAGTATCAGCAGATCGATATAACGAACCATCCGGACGATTCGCCGATCGGTTACTTTCTGGAGGTAGATTTGGACTACCCTGTAGAACTCCACGAGGATCACAAAGACTTACCTCTTTGTCCCGAACATTTTACTCCCCCAGGTAGTAAAAATGCCAAACTCGCGACCACCTTTCACCCCAAAACAAAGTATATATTGCACTATAGAAATTTGAAACAGTGTTTGAGTTTAGGATTGAAATTAACGAAAGTGCATAGAATTTTGAAGTTTGCGCAATCTCCATGGCTCGAGCCTTACATCACGCTCAATACAGACATGCGTAAGCAATCTAGGAATGAATTTGAGAAAAACTTTTACAAACTCATGAATAACGCTGTGTTCGGCAAGACTATGGAGAATGTGCGAAATCATAAAGATGTTAAATTGGTTACAAAATGGGAGGGAAAAGGTGGTGCGAGAACGCTTATTGCCCGAGCAAACTTTCACAGCTGCACCGTATTTGACAGTGATATGGTTATCATTGAAATGAATCGTGTCAAAGTTCACTTCGCCAAACCTATTTACGTCGGCGCATCAATTCTAGATCTGTCAAAAATCTTTCTCTACGATTTCCACTATAATTATATTAAAACCAACTTTTCGAATAAACAGGCTAAATTGATGTATACCGACACAGACAGCCTTATTTATCAATTCAATGTGCCTAATATCTACGATATCATCAAACGTGATGTAGATACAATGTTTGACACCTCTGACTATCCGCCCGACAATGTGTATGGTATTCCCCTTAAAAACAAAAAACAACTAGGACTAATGAAGGATGAAAATAATGGTAAAATTATGACAGAGTTTGTGGGACTGCGAGCAAAGCTGTACACATTTACTACGATGGGCGAGGATGGGGAAAAATATGACAGTGGCGTAAAAGTGAGTAAGCGTGCCAAGGGTGTAAGAAATTCATCGATAAATAGCATCACGTTTGATGATTATAAGCGCTGTCTGACGGCTTACCGAGAGTTGACTCTTCCACAGTGTTTAATACGCAGCAAAAACCACGAAGTAAGCACGATCGTACAAAAAAAATTGGCTCTGAGTTGGCAGGATGACAAGCGGCAATTGATACCCGGACAGACCGACACCGTACCTTGGGGGTTTGTCCCAGCCCCCCAATAGCTATAGGATAAACTTAAGACATAGAATTGATGTAAATATTTGATGTTTGACGCCTCGAACGATCCACCATCGGGCGGAAACGTTTCATGATCAATACGATATTTCATGGATTCGAAGTTTCAAAATGCGAATTCATATACTCAACAATTGTTTATTTATTTGTTATTGATATATCAAGCAATTATTCATATTTATTCGTTTACCACGAGAAAAGTTTTCAGAAAATGAAAAAAAATTTTCAGGAAACGAAAAAAACTTTTCAGAAAACGAAAAAAAGTTTTCAGAAAACTTTTTTCCCATTTAATTAACACGTAAAAAAAGTTTTCAGAAAATGAAAAAAAGTTTTCAGAATGTTACGTCCTCCAGACTTCATATTCCTTTCCCACGCTCTTAGTTACCTTACGCTCTGTAGTCTACCCTTATCGTTCGCGAGTCAGCAGGTTCTCCTGTAACTCGCGGCCAGCTCGCCTGCTACATCCGGCAGAAGCAGGCAGATCCATCCCAGCACTCAAGCAAGACACCTATCCCTCTAAACCAAGACCATACCCTTTTTCCCTTGACCGACTCCGTTGCATTGACCACTAATGAACAATCATATACTTTAAATCGTTTACCTTCCCTTAATACCGATCCCTTTCTATTCCATTCCCTTCCTGCATTGGGAGTAGTAGCACGCGAGTGCATAGTCGACGTGAACGGACCCTACAATAGCCAAATAACACCTTGGCTGGGCGTGGAGTAAGCTCCGATTGCCGCTCATCGGAGCCTACGCAATCTACCCCGTAACATTTTGGTGGCAGCGGTTTTGCCCGTCGACCTACCCGTCAGTGCAGTGCTGCATGTTTTCTACGAAAGTGTTCAGTGCTCAAAATTTCTAACGCCGTATCAATCAGTGATAGCCGTGTTACGAACGAACTCCGGCCCACGAGGTACTGTGACAGGCATGCAGAACCTATTCAACTCGCCACGGACACAGGCTCTGCAAACAGTCCCCAATTTCAATAACTCCGTCACATTTTGGTACTATTGAAATTCATCGATACGTACGACGTCGAATAACTGTGTAGCGAGTGGAAATTCAGTGCGATAGCCAAGTTAAGCCGCACACCGCATCTGAACACATCACCCTTCGAACCGACAAATATTGAATGGACCCTTCGCGCTCATTCGGACTCCTGCAACCCTGTTGAGACGAGAACCTGGACCCGAAAGTGACATCGCCCTAAGACCTGGATTACCACACTTATTTATCAACACGCCACGGAGTACCTCATCTATACCCTCCTCGTGCCGACGCATGACGTGTATCGCCTCTTCAAGTTTCACCTGCGTCCAGCTGCCTAGAACTATGCTGTACTCTGTTTTTGCGTTTACCTTCGCCCTGTCAGTCTATTCTAAGTCTTAGTATTGAGTTGATATTTTTATTCCTGTAGTTGCAATACCCTGCTTAAATCAACATGGCACCAACTAACGAAACCGGTTCAAATTTTTGGTCAGTAAAAGATGTCTTGCCGACAATCCCCCCTTTTGACGGCCACAACATGCCCTTCGACTCATTTGTAGAACAATTACGTCACGTAGAGACTCTTATAAAAGCTTCGGATAAAATGACTTTCGCCAAATTTGCGCAATCAAAGGTTACAGGCCCCGCATCTCAATATTTAATAGGCATTAACTGTAATGACGTCAAGGACCTCATAACTGCCCTTAGCCCAGCATACCGCCCGGATATCCCCATACGCCAGTTATCCGCTCAATTAGATAGAATTACACAACAACCATATGAGCGCATCATAGATTACTCGTGCAGAATAAGAGCAATATCAAAAGAAATAAGCACAGCAATCATAGCCAAACACCCACCAGACTTAGCAACGCTTCTACTGAACGATCTAAAGAAGGATACCTCCAGATCGTTTATTAGAGGGCTTCGGCCAGAATTGGAGTGGAGAATCGCTACTATCAGACCATTACCAACCTTCGAAACTGCCGTCAGCATCGCCGAAGGTGAAGAAGCCGAGCTAATTAACCGTCAGATGCAATTCTCTGCACATTATTTTACCCCCTCCACACCCATGTGTCTGCCGTTACCCCCCCATACTGCTCCTCCGTCTCAGGTGCCCACCGCGGCCTCCTCTATCCCCCCCCTGATGTCATTGCCCACACGTGGTTACGTTTATCAACCAGCGCCTCGTACCGAACCCGGAACCTACGCCCAAGCACTCCATCCGAACAACAGTTCTGCTGACTACGTTAATGCTCTGCCCAGCACTTGTCAATTTTGTAACCACCAGGGTCACTCCATCACGGAATGTCACCGTTTGCAAAGTAAAAGATATTGTACCAAATGTCGCAGAATGGGCCACTTCCACAATGAATGCAACGTAAACCAAGAACTGCACTGCGACAATTGTAATCGCAGAGGCCACACAGTAGACCGATGTAGATCCTTTCCGCGTAATAACCAAGGCAATGCAGGCTCAAATAAACATTTAAACGGGAACATCGCCCGCGGGGAGAACGCGCCCGCGAGCAATGCAAACAACTAGCGTTCCGATCTTCAAGTCATATCCTCATAACAGCTTCAGCTGACCCTCCACTAATTTCGATCGACACCCCCGAGCTAATAAAAATATCTACATTTATTATTGACACCGGTGCAGACGTCAACTTGGTCAAAGAAAGTTCCGTTAGGCCCCTCGTACGACGAACAACCGACGAACGTTTGACGCTGACTGGTATAACAGACAAAAAGACGCAAACTATCGCAAAAACGGAAATACGTTTTAATAATAAATCCCATACCTTTCACTTGGTCCCTGACTCGTTTCCGATTCCGCACGACGGCATCTTAGGCCAGCCCTTCTCACGAAAAGAGAAAGCAACTATTTCTTTCAACTCAAACTCGGTGATGCTTGGATCCTCATTGCCAATCCACTTTAGTAAATTCGATGAACCCTCGTCCGCGCCCGAAAAAACGCGCGTAATTACAATACAGGCCCGTACCGTGAAAGCCATCCCACTAATAGTTGCGAACCCAGACACTAAAGTAGGTTACCTTAAACGCATCGATTTAGGCAACAATGTTCTATGTGGTGAAGCGTTAGTTGAAAACCAGAACGGCATCGCTTACTCGTACGCGTTCAATTGTAACGAATCTGCCGTAGAGATAAGACCCCCAACAGTAACCCTAGACGAGTTCGACGAGCCACTGAGTACAGTCATGCCCAACGCTACGCCCACTGCATCGAGTAACCACCACAGCGATGCCCGCGCCAAAACCCTCGTTTCGCACCCAGGCCCTCTCCTCAGCAACTCATTAATTGTTTCTGCCGCCAAGCGTACATCGCGACCGACTAATAATCCCCCCTCCTGCCCCATCCAGTCCACTGACCTCGCGCAACTGCAATCCGATCCTCCTATCCCTGACGACAGTACACCCTGTCCCGGTGCCGCAACAGTGCTCTTGACTGACAGTAGGTCAGAAAGATTGGACGTCCTAAAGAACAGCTTACATCTTGATCATTTGAATGAGACCGAAAAACAATCTATATTTAACCTCGTAACAGAATTTAACCATCTCTTTTACCTCCCAGGTGATAAATTAGGCCACACCAATTTATCTCATCACACTATCCCCACGATGGACAATACGCCTATTCATACCAAACAATACCGTTTTCCCAAAATTCACAAAGACGAAATCGAATCCCAAGTTGATAAACTACTCAAACAAAATCTTATTAAACATTCCTCATCTCGGTATAATTCCCCGGTGTGGATCGTTCCAAAAAAACCGGATAGTGACGGCAATAAACGATGGCGTATGGTAATCGACTACAGAAAACTTAACGAAAAAACAGTCGGCGACGCATACCCCATGCCCGATATCACGGAAATCCTTGACCAGCTTGGCTCAGCTAAATACTTTTCCACATTCGACCTTGCATCCGGGTTCCACCAAATTCCCATGCATCCGGACCACAGCACGAAAACTGCATTTTCGACACCTAGAGGCCATTATGAATTTTCTCGTATGCCCTTCGGACTAAAGAACGCCCCCGCCACGTTTCAAAGGCTCATGGACCAAGTCCTTCTAGGCCTACAAGGCAACGAGATGTTCGTATATTTAGATGACATAGTTATTTACGCTCGAAACTTGCAAGAACATGAAATTAAATTTCGGAAATTAATGAAGCGACTAACCGCTGCTGGTTTAACTCTACAGCCAGACAAGTGCGAATTCTTGCGCAAGGAAGTCGTTTACCTCGGACACCTCATAACTGAGTCAGAAGTAAAACCTGACCCTGGTAAATTAATAGCTGTAAAAGAGTATCCTGTCCCCAAAAGTCCCAAAAACGTTAGACAGTTCCTTGGCCTTTTAGGTTATTACCGAAGATTTGTTCCAAATTTTGGAAAAATTGCTAAATGCCTTAACAATTTAACGAAGAAGGATACCCCTTTCATCTGGACGTCCGAACACCAGTCTGCCTTTGAAACCTTACGCGATTGTTTATGCAAAGAACCAATTCTACAACACCCGGACTTCAACAAACCATTCACGCTCACTACAGACGCGTCAAAATTCGCGATAGGTGCAGTTCTCAGTCAAGATAAAGACGGTGCCGACCTACCGGTAGCATACGCATCCCGAGCCCTCAAGCCCGCTGAATTAAACTACTCGGTACCTGATAAAGAATTCTTAGCCGCCTACTAGAGTATGAATCACTTCCGCCCCTACATCTATGGTCAGAAGTTCACTCTAATAACAGACCACGAGCCACTCAAATGGGTAAAAAGCGTCAAGAAGCCTAATTCCCGTTTATTACGATGGAGCTTAGAACTAGCAGAGTACGACTTCGATACGAAATATAAGTCCGGAAAATCTAATACCAACGCTGATGCTCTGTCCAGGAACGCACCGCCCGACACCGCTCAAATTCTTCCCATAGATGCAAAACGCCCCCGTCCAACGACTGAAGCCTCTAGCGATAAACCAAAAAAACGCACTAAAAAGACTCATCAGTACCCCAGACGCCCTCGACAGACCACAGACGAGTCCACCAACCCAGCTCCACTGAAACACCCTAAAATCTCACAACCCTGTAAGATGATATACTCCTCTGATGCCTCTGATTCCTCTGATCTCTCCGACGATAAGTTCAGCGATAAAGAAACTCCGTTGCTCAAAACCCCCCTCGTTACCCCGGCACCGATCCCAGAACATCACCAACCTAAACGCCATCGCGAAACAAATTCTTCAACAAATCCTGGGCCTCATAAAAGACCATACCTGAGCTATTTTTCAGATTCTTCCCTTAGCTCGGATGACTTACAGACCCCAGAAACTGAATCAGGAACCGATGACCTTTGTCCAACCACCGATTTACCGGGCCCTGCTTATAGCGATTTCCTCATAGAAAGCGAAACTTTTCCTCTCATGCGTAATAGACGTATCAAAGAAATAAAAGCTGACCTATTACAGCAAAAGGATAACTTGGCTCATTGCATATCGGCTGACTGCCAAATGTCAAAAGGAATCGCTTCAGAACTGACAGAACGTAGATTCATAAACCGCGAACAACTTAGAGAATTCGACCCGACTGTGACTGACGTTATTTCTGTGGTACATGGAAACCGGAAAATCTATAACCTAGTTACGAAGTCCAAATACAGCGACAAACCTTTGCCCCACGTTTTTTTTGACACCTTGGTTAACTTTAGGAAAACCTTGCAAGAAGATGGCGTAACATCCGTCTCGATACCATTGATAGGTTGCGGACTTGACAAATTAGAATGGAGCGCGGTACGCAGAATGATCCATTACGTTTTCAAAAATTCGAAAATAAGAATCACCGTTTGCCGCCTCGACTCTCCGCTTCCTGCCACCGCGCGCCCCTGCATTACACCCCCACCCGTTTATACTAACCTCCCTGACCCTGTCCCTTCCACATCTGGATTACCCCTCCGCCGCCATCTGCGAAAGGAATCGGAACGTCCGACTAAACCTGCAGCACCTCGTCCGATTCCACCTCCACCCCCACCCACTGACGTCATCATGCCCTCCCCTGTCGGGCCTCCGCGTCCCGCTAGGAGATACCCCCCCCGCTACTTCCAGGCCGACGAACCCTTCCTTACACTCCTGTTCCCCTCCCCCCTCGCCCCTCCCGCCCACCTCTGATAACGACGACAGTTCCGACTTGCTCACAGACGCTGAATACTATACGTGCACTCAACAATTCGACTCCCATATGGAAATTACTGACCATAACCATGACAGTGCTCTCAACACTAACGATGATCAAATTAATGACCCTCACGGTTTCGCATATTTTATTGACAACTTGGACGACATACCAGTATCGGACAATGTCAAAGATACCAATGATGGAATTTTGATGCTCAAAACCAACTATGCGCACTTCATATCGACAGACTGCGCTTGGATCAAAGGTATACCAGCCCAACTTGCCGGCGAGAATATGGTTGACCCAAAAATAGTAATGAGGCCTCGTCCGCGAAAATTTGATATCATTGAATCTAAGCACAATAGTCGACGTATTTTCACCCTAGTATTGAAAACAAAAGGCTCAGATAAAAGCAATCTATACGATATCTTCAAGCTATTGTCCAAACTGAAAACGGCTTTAGCCGATTCAAACCTAAAGTCTCTTGCCCTCCCGATAACCGATGACAGTTTAGACGCTCTCGATCCTCGCGTTATCCGAAAACTTCTATCCTATATTTTCGCAGACTTAGAAATTCAAATCATCCTTTGTCGAAACACGACTGTCATCCCAGACGAATGTTTACGAAAAGAAATAATCAGAGAATGCCACGAATCGTTGATCGGCGGTCATCAAGGTGTCACTAAAATATATAACCGCATTAGACAAAAGTATTTTTGGCCCCGTATGAAAGAACAAATCCAAGATTCCATAAGAACTTGCGAGAGTTGCCAAAGAAAAAAATTGGTCAGAGTAAAAACCAAATTGCCAATGATGATAACGGACACGCCTGCCGATGCATTCGACAAAGTGGCATTAGATATTGTTGGACCTCTACCCCTTACTAAATCGAACAACAAATATCTTTTGACGATACAATGCAATTTGACAAAATTCCTGGACGCCATCCCTTTACCTGATGCCACCGCCAAAACTATAGGCGCAGCATTCGCAAAAGAATACATTACACGTTACGGTGCTCCTCGAGCAATACTCACAGACCAAGGACAGAATTTTATGAGCACAGTCATCAAACATCTTTGTAAACTTTTCAAAATTAAGCAAATACGAACCACAGCTTACCGCCCACAGTCTAACGGATCGCTAGAACGCAGTCACCTTGTTCTCACTGAGCACATCAAACACTACACGGATGCTGGTAAAGACTGGGACGATTACATCCGCTTTGCAATTTTTTATTATAACACCGCGAAGCACGAAGGTACTAACTTCACCCCCCACCAACTAATTTTTGGCTCTCAAGCCAGACTCCCAACAGACGCGAACCCTGCCAGCGCGTATACTCGTTCCTACGATTCCTTCCTTCTAGACTTAATCGCTAATCTATCCAGCATACGAAAACACGCCGCGTCCAACCTACAACAAGCAAAGCATCGTTCCAAGACGTATTACGACCGTAACGTCAACAGCCAAAATTTCGAAGCAGGTCAAAAGGTCTATCTACTGAACGAAACCCGATCCAAATTCGACGACCACTATAAAGGAGTGTATACGATTAAACGTATAATTGACAATATTAACGCTGAAATTTGGATTACCCCCCGAAAAACTAAAATCGTCCATTTCAATAAATTGAAATTGGCACACTTAACCGACTAATTGACCTGGACCGACGCTTGAACGAATACGAACTTGACCTGTCCAGTTTAGTAGACGCTATCCCCTTAGCCCAAAAAGGTATCGTCCAACCTAAAATTCTATCACCAGAACAAATTATTTCCAGCCTTAAAAATATCCCTCACCCGCGTCGTACAAAACCCCAAATTCCTACGCGCCATTCCATCCACCACCCGCACCTAGAAATAATACCATTTCCCGATGACCTGCCTACTCGCTCTTCGTCGCTGCTCCGGACCCAATCGGAAATTGAAATGACGGAACTAGGCATACCTAAGCCGCGTAAATTGCTCCCCGAGCAAAGCCTTAACGATAGCTCCGAACCACTCGAAGTTTGGCGCTAAGCCCTCCGCTATTAGCAATTATATTCTTTCATTGCCTTATTCTGCCCATAATAATCTGCAGCCATAATATAATCATCAGCACGTTGCATAAGTTTCGTTTATAACATATATACAATATCTATCATATATACCACCACATTTATAAGATGTCATTTATAAATTTTTTTTTATTCAAATGCATACTAACCCACTTGAACGCGCACTAACATCTAGGCGCTATATTTTAAGACTCCTCTTTGTAATATTCTGTAAGTGATTCAGTACGATAAGATGTCATTTATAATTTTTTTTTATTTTATTCAAATGTATACTAACCCACTTAAACGCGCACTAACATCTAGGCGCTAGATTTTAAGACCCTTCTTTGTAATATTCCTTAAGTGATTCAGTACGATAAGATGTCATTTATAAAATTTTTTTTTATTCAAATGTACACTAACCCACTTAAACGCGCACTAACATCTAGGCGCTAGATTTTAAGACCTTTCTTTGTAATATTCTGTAAGTGAGTCACTACGTTTCATGGCCTTCCGCTTCCTTCCGAACATTCTATTTCGTACCCTCACCGAATGTTCTTCCCCAAGGGGGGGCGTGTTACGTCCTCCAGACTTCATATTCCTTTCCCACGCTCTTAGTTACCTTACGCTCTGTAGTCTACCCTTATCGTTCGCGAGTCAGCAGGTTCTCCTGTAACTCGCGGCCAGCTCGCCTGCTACATCCGGCAGAAGCAGGCAGATCCATCCCAGCACTCAAGCAAGACACCTATCCCTCTAAACCAAGACCATACCCTTTTTCCCTTGACCGACTCCGTTGCATTGACCACTAATAAACAATCATATACTTTAAATCGTTTACCTTCCCTTAATACCGATCCCTTTCTATTCCATTCCCTTCCTGCATTGGGAGTAGTAGCACGCGAGTGCATAGTCGACGTGAACGGACCCTACAATAGCCAAATAACACCTTGGCTGGGCGTGGAGTAAGCTCCGATTGCCGCTCATCGGAGCCTACGCAATCTACCCCGTAACAAGAAAATGAAAAAAAGTTTTCAGAAAACGAAAAAAAGTTTTCAGAAAATGAAAAAAAGTTTTCCAAAAAATATAATGTGTAATAATCGTATGGCAAAATTGCATATTATCATTATTATTATCACTATTATTATTATCATTATTATTATTATTATTATTTTTATTATTATTATTATTATTATTATTATTATTATTATTTTCGTAGTACAGAGTATGGCACATGTGCGCACAAAGGAGATAAAATGTGGAAATATTTGTATATTCAAAATCTTTTATTGTAATTCGGAAAATACATACAAATTATGTTACATGTTGTTTTATTTATCCAACTATTGTGCGAATTATCAAAACCCAACCACTTCACATAGAACAGATTCCCCCATTTGCGTAACACTTTCTCCACAAGGTAGCCGTCGGGATATTTCACTTTGGTGAGCTCTTCCTCGTAGAAGCCCCCCTCGATGGGATGATCTTGATAATCGGTAAGTTCGTAGGTGGGTGGATTGGTATTTTTCACCTCACTCACGGTGAATATTTCTGTCGTCCAATTGGGTGTATAGCCTTTTTCGAATACATTCTTGTACTTGCTGATTCGAACTCGATCGCCTACACTGAATTTCCGCGCTCGATCGCTTCGTTTGATTTGCCGAGGCTTGTACACGCTACGATACAGCTGTTTTTCATTCTCCGTGCTAACATCCTGTAAGTTTTATTCAAATCGTGCGATGTTTGGTGTTGTTGTAGGACTTCATTAAATCATCCAAAATATTAATCCACTTGTGAAATCCTAGGAGAGTAAACCACATCCACATTTTATTTTTTCAATGTTCGACTGAAAACGTTCGCATATCGACGCCTTTATGTTGCTGAGTGTCAAATACATGTTGATATTGTGCTGCATCATGAGGGCTTTCAATTTGCTGTTGTGATATTCTTTGCATTGATCAACATATAGATGTGCAGGTATACGGCTATGGGTTAGTACAGATTTCATAGCAGCAGCCGCATCTTTCCCCCTACCACGGATGAGGATGAAACAAAAATGTGACAACGGTGTTAAAGTGGGTAAGCGTGTCAAGGATGCGAAAACTGCAACGATAAATAACATCACGTTTAATGATTATAAGAACCGTCTGAGGGGCTTACCAAGAGTTTATCAACCCCACAGTGCTTAATGCGTAGTAAAAAAATGCGAGGTTAGCTCCAATGTACTGAAAAATTGATCATGAGTTGACAAGACGGTAATATGCAACCGATACCTGGGCAAACAGGCACCAGAACTTGGAGGGTGTGCTGCAACCCCGCAATAAACTAGCCGTAGGCTGGAACTGAGGGCATAGAACCGTTGTAAATATATGCGTTTGACACCCATGGCGATAGTTCATGAAGCAGAGACGTTTCGCCGGCAATACGATATTGAGCAGATCGAAGTTTTAAAATTCGAATACCGTGTAAATTCATGTATTCATCAATTATTTATTTATTTATTATTAATATATTGAACAATTATTCATATTTATTCGTTTACCACGAGAAAAGTTTTCAGAAAATAGAAAAAAGTTTCCAGAAAACGAAAAAAAGTTTTCAGAAAATGAAAAAAAGTTTCCAGAAAACGAAGAAAAATTTCAGAAAATGAAAAAAAGTTCATCAAAAAATAAAATGAGCATTAATCGTATGGAAAAATTATAGATTGTCATTATTATTATTATTATCATCATCATTATTATCATCATTTGAAGACCTTTGATCACGGCAGGCGATGGTGGAGGTGCCCCCTGCTACCAAGGTCCGGCACTATCGACGTCGAGGCCACCTGCAGCCCCTCTCTTCCGCAGTCTAGGAGGACCGCGATCCTCGCCCCTTCCAAGGTCGTCGCAAGAGCTGTCATTGCTCGCGTAGTAATGACCCCTGGATTCAGAGTTCGCATGATTGAGGTACGCATACGACGTCCTGGCGTGCAGCTTCGGGGCGGCACAGCCAAAATATTAGTCCACTTGTGAAATGCTAGGACACAGCCGCCCCTGAAGGTCCGCGCCAGGACGTCGTATGCGTAGCTCAATCATGCGAACTCTAAATCCAGGGGTCATTACTACGCGAGCAATGACAGCTCTTGCGACGATCTTGGAAGGGGCGAGGATCGCGGTCCTCCTAGACTGCGGAAGAGAGGGGCTGCAGGCGGCCTCGACGTCGATAGTGCCGGACCCTGGTGGCAGGGGACACCTCCACCATCGCCTGCCGTGATCAAAGGCCTTCAAATGATGATAATAATGATGATGATAATAATAATAATGATAATCTATAATTTTTCGATACGATTAATGCTCATTTTATTTTTTGATGAACTTTTTTTCATTTTCTGAAATTTTTCTTCGTTTTCTGAAATTTTTCTTCGTTTTCTGGAAACTTTTTTTCACTTTCTGGAAACTTTTTTTCATTTTCTGAAAACTTTTTTTACGTGTTAATCAAATGGGAAAAAAGTTTTCGGAAAACTTTTTCTTGTTTTCTGGAAACTTTTTTTCATTTTCTAAAAACTTTTTTTCGTTTTCTGGAAACTTTTTCCATTTTCTGAAAATTTTCCTCCTGGTAAACGAATAAATATGAATAATTGTTCAATATATTAATAATAAATAAATAAATAATTGATGAATACATGAATTTACACGGTATTCGAATTTTAAAACTTCGATCTGCTCAATATCGTATTGCCGGCGAAACGTCTCTGCTTCATGAACTATCGCCATGGGTGTCAAACGCATATATTTACAACGGTTCTATGCCCTCAGTTCCAGCCTACGGCTAGTTTATTGCGGGGTTGCAGCACACCCTCCAAGTTCTGGTGCCTGTTTGCCCAGGTATCGGTTGCATATTACCGTCTTGTCAACTCATGATCAATTTTTCAGTACATTGGAGCTAACCTCGCATTTTTTTACTACGCATTAAGCACTGTGGGGTTGATAAACTCTTGGTAAGCCCCTCAGACGGTTCTTATAATCATTAAACGTGATGTTATTTATCGTTGCAGTTTTCGCATCCTTGACACGCTTACCCACTTTAACACCGTTGTCACATTTTTGTTTCATCCTCATCCGTGGTAGGGGGAAAGATGCGGCTGCTGCTATGAAATCTGTACTAACCCATAGCCGTATACCTGCACATCTATATGTTGATCAATGCAAAGAATATCACAACAGCAAGTTGAAAGCCCTCATGATGCAGCACAATATCAACATGTATTTGACACTCAGCAACATAAAGGCGTCGATATGCGAACGTTTTCAGTCGAACATTGAAAAAATAAAATGTGGATGTGGTTTACTCTCCTAGGATTTCACAAGTGGATTAATATTTTGGATGATTTAATGAAGTCCTACAACAACACCAAACATCGCACGATTTGAATAAAACTTACAGGATGTTAGCACGGAGAATGAAAAACAGCTGTATCGTAGCGTGTACAAGCCTCGGCAAATCAAACGAAGCGATCGAGCGCGGAAATTCAGTGTAGGCGATCGAGTTCGAATCAGCAAGTACAAGAATGTATTCGAAAAAGGCTATACACCCAATTGGACGACAGAAATATTCACCGTGAGTGAGGTGAAAAATACCAATCCACCCACCTACGAACTTACCGATTATCAAGATCATCCCATCGAGGGGGGCTTCTACGAGGAAGAGCTCACCAAAGTGAAATATCCCGACGGCTACCTTGTGGAGAAAGTGTTACGCAAATGGGGGAATCTGTTCTATGTGAAGTGGTTGGGTTTTGATAATTCGCACAATAGTTGGATAAATAAAACAACATGTAACATAATTTGTATGTATTTTCCGAATTACAATAAAAGATTTTGAATATACAAATATTTCCACATTTTATCTCCTTTGTGCGCACATGTGCCATACTCTGTACTACGAAAATAATAATAATAATAATAATAATAATAATAATAATAATAAAAATAATAATAATAATAATAATGATAATAATAATAGTGATAATAATAATGATAATATGCAATTTTGCCATACGATTATTACACATTATATTTTTTGGAAAACTTTTTTTCATTTTCTGAAAACTTTTTTTCGTTTTCTGAAAACTTTTTTTCATTTTCTTGTTACGGGGTAGATTGCGTAGGCTCCGATGAGCGGCAATCGGAGCTTACTCCACGCCCAGCCAAGGTGTTATTTGGCTATTGTAGGGTCCGTTCACGTCGACTATGCACTCGCGTGCTACTACTCCCAATGCAGGAAGGGAATGGAATAGAAAGGGATCGGTATTAAGGGAAGGTAAACGATTTAAAGTATATGATTGTTTATTAGTGGTCAATGCAACGGAGTCGGTCAAGGGAAAAAGGGTATGGTCTTGGTTTAGAGGGATAGGTGTCTTGCTTGAGTGCTGGGATGGATCTGCCTGCTTCTGCCGGATGTAGCAGGCGAGCTGGCCGCGAGTTACAGGAGAACCTGCTGACTCGCGAACGATAAGGGTAGACTACAGAGCGTAAGGTAACTAAGAGCGTGGGAAAGGAATATGAAGTCTGGAGGACGTAACACGCCCCCCCTTGGGGAAGAACATTCGGTGAGGGTACGAAATAGAATGTTCGGAAGGAAGCGGAAGGCCATGAAACGTAGTGACTCACTTACAGAATATTACAAAGAAAGGTCTTAAAATCTAGCGCCTAGATGTTAGTGCGCGTTTAAGTGGGTTAGTGTACATTTGAATAAAAAAAAATTTTATAAATGACATCTTATCGTACTGAATCACTTAAGGAATATTACAAAGAAGGGTCTTAAAATCTAGCGCCTAGATGTTAGTGCGCGTTTAAGTGGGTTAGTATACATTTGAATAAAATAAAAAAAAATTATAAATGACATCTTATCGTACTGAATCACTTACAGAATATTACAAAGAGGAGTCTTAAAATATAGCGCCTAGATGTTAGTGCGCGTTCAAGTGGGTTAGTATGCATTTGAATAAAAAAAAATTTATAAATGACATCTTATAAATGTGGTGGTATATATGATAGATATTGTATATATGTTATAAACGAAACTTATGCAACGTGCTGATGATTATATTATGGCTGCAGATTATTATGGGCAGAATAAGGCAATGAAAGAATATAATTGCTAATAGCGGAGGGCTTAGCGCCAAACTTCGAGTGGTTCGGAGCTATCGTTAAGGCTTTGCTCGGGGAGCAATTTACGCGGCTTAGGTATGCCTAGTTCCGTCATTTCAATTTCCGATTGGGTCCGGAGCAGCGACGAAGAGCGAGTAGGCAGGTCATCGGGAAATGGTATTATTTCTAGGTGCGGGTGGTGGATGGAATGGCGCGTAGGAATTTGGGGTTTTGTACGACGCGGGTGAGGGATATTTTTAAGGCTGGAAATAATTTGTTCTGGTGATAGAATTTTAGGTTGGACGATACCTTTTTGGGCTAAGGGGATAGCGTCTACTAAACTGGACAGGTCAAGTTCGTATTCGTTCAAGCGTCGGTCCAGGTCAATTAGTCGGTTAAGTGTGCCAATTTCAATTTATTGAAATGGACGATTTTAGTTTTTCGGGGGGTAATCCAAATTTCAGCGTTAATATTGTCAATTATACGTTTAATCGTATACACTCCTTTATAGTGGTCGTCGAATTTGGATCGGGTTTCGTTCAGTAGATAGACCTTTTGACCTGCTTCGAAATTTTGGCTGTTGACGTTACGGTCGTAATACGTCTTGGAACGATGCTTTGCTTGTTGTAGGTTGGACGCGGCGTGTTTTCGTATGCTGGATAGATTAGCGATTAAGTCTAGAAGGAAGGAATCGTAGGAACGAGTATACGCGCTGGCAGGGTTCGCGTCTGTTGGGAGTCTGGCTTGAGAGCCAAAAATTAGTTGGTGGGGGGTGAAGTTAGTACCTTCGTGCTTCGCGGTGTTATAATAAAAAATTGCAAAGCGGATGTAATCGTCCCAGTCTTTACCAGCATCCGTGTAGTGTTTGATGTGCTCAGTGAGAACAAGGTGACTGCGTTCTAGCGATCCGTTAGACTGTGGGCGGTAAGCTGTGGTTCGTATTTGCTTAATTTTGAAAAGTTTACAAAGATGTTTGATGACTGTGCTCATAAAATTCTGTCCTTGGTCTGTGAGTATTGCTCGAGGAGCACCGTAACGTGTAATGTATTCTTTTGCGAATGCTGCGCCTATAGTTTTGGCGGTGGCATCAGGTAAAGGGATGGCGTCCAGGAATTTTGTCAAATTGCATTGTATCGTCAAAAGATATTTGTTGTTCGATTTAGTAAGGGGTAGAGGTCCAACAATATCTAATGCCACTTTGTCGAATGCATCGGCAGGCGTGTCCGTTATCATCATTGGCAATTTGGTTTTTACTCTGACCAATTTTTTTCTTTGGCAACTCTCGCAAGTTCTTATGGAATCTTGGATTTGTTCTTTCATACGGGGCCAAAAATACTTTTGTCTAATGCGGTTATATATTTTAGTGACACCTTGATGACCGCCGATCAACGATTCGTGGCATTCTCTGATTATTTCTTTTCGTAAACATTCGTCTGGGATGACAGTCGTGTTTCGACAAAGGATGATTTGAATTTCTAAGTCTGCGAAAATATAGGATAGAAGTTTTCGGATAACGCGAGGATCGAGAGCGTCTAAACTGTCATCGGTTATCGGGAGGGCAAGAGACTTTAGGTTTGAATCGGCTAAAGCCGTTTTCAGTTTGGACAATAGCTTGAAGATATCGTATAGATTGCTTTTATCTGAGCCTTTTGTTTTCAATACTAGGGTGAAAATACGTCGACTATTGTGCTTAGATTCAATGATATCAAATTTTCGCGGACGAGGCCTCATTACTATTTTTGGGTCAACCATATTCTCGCCGGCAAGTTGGGCTGGTATACCTTTGATCCAAGCGCAGTCTGTCGATATGAAGTGCGCATAGTTGGTTTTGAGCATCAAAATTCCATCATTGGTATCTTTGACATTGTCCGATACTGGTATGTCGTCCAAGTTGTCAATAAAATATGCGAAACCGTGAGGGTCATTAATTTGATCATCGTTAGTGTTGAGAGCACTGTCATGGTTATGGTCAGTAATTTCCATATGGGAGTCGAATTGTTGAGTGCACGTATAGTATTCAGCGTCTGTGAGCAAGTCGGAACTGTCGTCGTTATCAGAGGTGGGCGGGAGGGGCGAGGGGGGAGGGGAACAGGAGTGTAAGGAAGGGTTCGTCGGCCTGGAAGTAGCGGGGGGGGTATCTCCTAGCGGGACGCGGAGGCCCGACAGGGGAGGGCATGATGACGTCAGTGGGTGGGGGTGGAGGTGGAATCGGACGAGGTGCTGCAGGTTTAGTCGGACGTTCCGATTCCTTTCGCAGATGGCGGCGGAGGGGTAATCCAGATGTGGAAGGGACAGGGTCAGGGAGGTTAGTATAAACGGGTGGGGGTGTAATGCAGGGGCGCGCGGTGGCAGGAAGCGGAGAGTCGAGGCGGCAAACGGTGATTCTTATTTTCGAATTTTTGAAAACGTAATGGATCATTCTGCGTACCGCGCTCCATTCTAATTTGTCAAGTCCGCAACCTATCAATGGTATCGAGACGGATGTTACGCCATCTTCTTGCAAGGTTTTCCTAAAGTTAACCAAGGTGTCAAAAAAAACGTGGGGCAAAGGTTTGTCGCTGTATTTGGACTTCGTAACTAGGTTATAGATTTTCCGGTTTCCATGTACCACAGAAATAACGTCAGTCACAGTCGGGTCGAATTCTCTAAGTTGTTCGCGGTTTATGAATCTACGTTCTGTCAGTTCTGAAGCGATTCCTTTTGACATTTGGCAGTCAGCCGATATGCAATGAGCCAAGTTATCCTTTTGCTGTAATAGGTCAGCTTTTATTTCTTTGATACGTCTATTACGCATGAGAGGAAAAGTTTCGCTTTCTATGAGGAAATCGCTATAAGCAGGGCCCGGTAAATCGGTGGTTGGACAAAGGTCATCGGTTCCTGATTCAGTTTCTGGGGTCTGTAAGTCATCCGAGCTAAGGGAAGAATCTGAAAAATAGCTCAGGTATGGTCTTTTATGAGGCCCAGGATTTGTTGAAGAATTTGTTTCGCGATGGCGTTTAGGTTGGTGATGTTCTGGGATCGGTGCCGGGGTAACGAGGGGGGTTTTGAGCAACGGAGTTTCTTTATCGCTGAACTTATCGTCGGAGAGATCAGAGGAATCAGAGGCATCAGAGGAGTATATCATCTTACAGGGTTGTGAGATTTTAGGGTGTTTCAGTGGAGCTGGGTTGGTGGACTCGTCTGTGGTCTGTCGAGGGCGTCTGGGGTACTGATGAGTCTTTTTAGTGCGTTTTTTTGGTTTATCGCTAGAGGCTTCAGTCGTTGGACGGGGGCGTTTTGCATCTATGGGAAGAATTTGAGCGGTGTCGGGCGGTGCGTTCCTGGACAGAGCATCAGCGTTGGTATTAGATTTTCCGGACTTATATTTCGTATCGAAGTCGTACTCTGCTAGTTCTAAGCTCCATCGTAATAAACGGGAATTAGGCTTCTTGACGCTTTTTACCCATTTGAGTGGCTCGTGGTCTGTTATTAGAGTGAACTTCTGACCATAGATGTAGGGGCGGAAGTGATTCATACTCTAGTAGGCGGCTAAGAATTCTTTATCAGGTACCGAGTAGTTTAATTCAGCGGGCTTGAGGGCTCGGGATGCGTATGCTACCGGTAGGTCGGCACCGTCTTTATCTTGACTGAGAACTGCACCTATCGCGAATTTTGACGCGTCTGTAGTGAGCGTGAATGGTTTGTTGAAGTCCGGGTGTTGTAGAATTGGTTCTTTGCATAAACAATCGCGTAAGGTTTCAAAGGCAGACTGGTGTTCGGACGTCCAGATGAAAGGGGTATCCTTCTTCGTTAAATTGTTAAGGCATTTAGCAATTTTTCCAAAATTTGGAACAAATCTTCGGTAATAACCTAAAAGGCCAAGGAACTGTCTAACGTTTTTGGGACTTTTGGGGACAGGATACTCTTTTACAGCTATTAATTTACCAGGGTCAGGTTTTACTTCTGACTCAGTTATGAGGTGTCCGAGGTAAACGACTTCCTTGCGCAAGAATTCGCACTTGTCTGGCTGTAGAGTTAAACCAGCAGCGGTTAGTCGCTTCATTAATTTCCGAAATTTAATTTCATGTTCTTGCAAGTTTCGAGCGTAAATAACTATGTCATCTAAATATACGAACATCTCGTTGCCTTGTAGGCCTAGAAGGACTTGGTCCATGAGCCTTTGAAACGTGGCGGGGGCGTTCTTTAGTCCGAAGGGCATACGAGAAAATTCATAATGGCCTCTAGGTGTCGAAAATGCAGTTTTCGTGCTGTGGTCCGGATGCATGGGAATTTGGTGGAACCCGGATGCAAGGTCGAATGTGGAAAAGTATTTAGCTGAGCCAAGCTGGTCAAGGATTTCCGTGATATCGGGCATGGGGTATGCGTCGCCGACTGTTTTTTCGTTAAGTTTTCTGTAGTCGATTACCATACGCCATCGTTTATTGCCGTCACTATCCGGTTTTTTTGGAACGATCCACACCGGGGAATTATACCGAGATGAGGAATGTTTAATAAGATTTTGTTTGAGTAGTTTATCAACTTGGGATTCGATTTCGTCTTTGTGAATTTTGGGAAAACGGTATTGTTTGGTATGAATAGGCGTATTGTCCATCGTGGGGATAGTGTGATGAGATAAATTGGTGTGGCCTAATTTATCACCTGGGAGGTAAAAGAGATGGTTAAATTCTGTTACGAGGTTAAATATAGATTGTTTTTCGGTCTCATTCAAATGATCAAGATGTAAGCTGTTCTTTAGGACGTCCAATCTTTCTGACCTACTGTCAGTCAAGAGCACTGTTGCGGCACCGGGACAGGGTGTACTGTCGTCAGGGATAGGAGGATCGGATTGCAGTTGCGCGAGGTCAGTGGACTGGATGGGGCAGGAGGGGGGATTATTAGTCGGTCGCGATGTACGCTTGGCGGCAGAAACAATTAATGAGTTGCTGAGGAGAGGGCCTGGGTGCGAAACGAGGGTTTTGGCGCGGGCATCGCTGTGGTGGTTACTCGATGCAGTGGGCGTAGCGTTGGGCATGACTGTACTCAGTGGCTCGTCGAACTCGTCTAGGGTTACTGTTGGGGGTCTTATCTCTACGGCAGATTCGTTACAATTGAACGCGTACGAGTAAGCGATGCCGTTCTGGTTTTCAACTAACGCTTCACCACATAGAACATTGTTGCCTAAATCGATGCGTTTAAGGTAACCTACTTTAGTGTCTGGGTTCGCAACTATTAGTGGGATGGCTTTCACGGTACGGGCCTGTATTGTAATTACGCGCGTTTTTTCGGGCGCGGACGAGGGTTCATCGAATTTACTAAAGTGGATTGGCAATGAGGATCCAAGCATCACCGAGTTTGAGTTGAAAGAAATAGTTGCTTTCTCTTTTCGTGAGAAGGGCTGGCCTAAGATGCCGTCGTGCGGAATCGGAAACGAGTCAGGGACCAAGTGAAAGGTATGGGATTTATTATTAAAACGTATTTCCGTTTTTGCGATAGTTTGCGTCTTTTTGTCTGTTATACCAGTCAGCGTCAAACGTTCGTCGGTTGTTCGTCGTACGAGGGGCCTAACGGAACTTTCTTTGACCAAGTTGACGTCTGCACCGGTGTCAATAATAAATGTAGATATTTTTATTAGCTCGGGGGTGTCGATCGAAATTAGTGGAGGGTCAGCTGAAGCTGTTATGAGGATATGACTTGAAGATCGGAACGCTAGTTGTTTGCATTGCTCGCGGGCGCGTTCTCCCCGCGGGCGATGTTCCCGTTTAAATGTTTATTTGAGCCTGCATTGCCTTGGTTATTACGCGGAAAGGATCTACATCGGTCTACTGTGTGGCCTCTGCGATTACAATTGTCGCAGTGCAGTTCTTGGTTTACGTTGCATTCATTGTGGAAGTGGCCCATTCTGCGACATTTGGTACAATATCTTTTACTTTGCAAACGGTGACATTCCGTGATGGAGTGACCCTGGTGGTTACAAAATTGACAAGTGCTGGGCAGAGCATTAACGTAGTCAGCAGAACTGTTGTTCGGATGGAGTGCTTGGGCGTAGGTTCCGGGTTCGGTACGAGGCGCTGGTTGATAAACGTAACCACGTGTGGGCAATGACATCAGGGGGGGGATAGAGGAGGCCGCGGTGGGCACCTGAGACGGAGGAGCAGTATGGGGGGGTAACGGCAGACACATGGGTGTGGAGGGGGTAAAATAATGTGCAGAGAATTGCATCTGACGGTTAATTAGCTCGGCTTCTTCACCTTCGGCGATGCTGACGGCAGTTTCGAAGGTTGGTAATGGTCTGATAGTAGCGATTCTCCACTCCAATTCTGGCCGAAGCCCTCTAATAAACGATCTGGAGGTATCCTTCTTTAGATCGTTCAGTAGAAGCGTTGCTAAGTCTGGTGGGTGTTTGGCTATGATTGCTGTGCTTATTTCTTTTGATATTGCTCTTATTCTGCACGAGTAATCTATGATGCGCTCATATGGTTGTTGTGTAATTCTATCTAATTGAGCGGATAACTGGCGTATGGGGATATCCGGGCGGTATGCTGGGCTAAGGGCAGTTATGAGGTCCTTGACGTCATTACAGTTAATGCCTATTAAATATTGAGATGCGGGGCCTGTAACCTTTGATTGCGCAAATTTGGCGAAAGTCATTTTATCCGAAGCTTTTATAAGAGTCTCTACGTGACGTAATTGTTCTACAAATGAGTCGAAGGGCATGTTGTGGCCGTCAAAAGGGGGGATTGTCGGCAAGACATCTTTTACTGACCAAAAATTTGAACCGGTTTCGTTAGTTGGTGCCATGTTGATTTAAGCAGGGTATTGCAACTACAGGAATAAAAATATCAACTCAATACTAAGACTTAGAATAGACTGACAGGGCGAAGGTAAACGCAAAAACAGAGTACAGCATAGTTCTAGGCAGCTGGACGCAGGTGAAACTTGAAGAGGCGATACACGTCATGCGTCGGCACGAGGAGGGTATAGATGAGGTACTCCGTGGCGTGTTGATAAATAAGTGTGGTAATCCAGGTCTTAGGGCGATGTCACTTTCGGGTCCAGGTTCTCGTCTCAACAGGGTTGCAGGAGTCCGAATGAGCGCGAAGGGTCCATTCAATATTTGTCGGTTCGAAGGGTGATGTGTTCAGATGCGGTGTGCGGCTTAACTTGGCTATCGCACTGAATTTCCACTCGCTACACAGTTATTCGACGTCGTACGTATCGATGAATTTCAATAGTACCAAAATGTGACGGAGTTATTGAAATTGGGGACTGTTTGCAGAGCCTGTGTCCGTGGCGAGTTGAATAGGTTCTGCATGCCTGTCACAGTACCTCGTGGGCCGGAGTTCGTTCGTAACACGGCTATCACTGATTGATACGGCGTTAGAAATTTTGAGCACTGAACACTTTCGTAGAAAACATGCAGCACTGCACTGACGGGTAGGTCGACGGGCAAAACCGCTGCCACCAAAATGTTACGGGGTAGATTGCGTAGGCTCCGATGAGCGGCAATCGGAGCTTACTCCACGCCCAGCCAAGGTGTTATTTGGCTATTGTAGGGTCCGTTCACGTCGACTATGCACTCGCGTGCTACTACTCCCAATGCAGGAAGGGAATGGAATAGAAAGGGATCGGTATTAAGGGAAGGTAAACGATTTAAAGTATATGATTGTTCATTAGTGGTCAATGCAACGGAGTCGGTCAAGGGAAAAAGGGTATGGTCTTGGTTTAGAGGGATAGGTGTCTTGCTTGAGTGCTGGGATGGATCTGCCTGCTTCTGCCGGATGTAGCAGGCGAGCTGGCCGCGAGTTACAGGAGAACCTGCTGACTCGCGAACGATAAGGGTAGACTACAGAGCGTAAGGTAACTAAGAGCGTGGGAAAGGAATATGAAGTCTGGAGGACGTAACATTCTGAAAACTTTTTTTCATTTTCTGAAAACTTTTTTTACGTGTTAATTAAATGGGAAAAAAGTTTTCTGAAAACTTTTTTTCGTTTTCTGAAAAGTTTTTTTCGTTTCCTGAAAATTTTTTTTCATTTTCTGAAAACTTTTCTCGTGGTAAACGAATAAATATGAATAATTGCTTGATATATCAATAACAAATAAATAAACAATTGTTGAGTATATGAATTCGCATTTTGAAACTTCGAATCCATGAAATATCGTATTGATCATGAAACGTTTCCGCCCGATGGTGGATCGTTCGAGGCGTCAAACATCAAATATTTACATCAATTCTATGTCTTAAGTTTATCCTATAGCTATTGGGGGGCTGGGACAAACCCCCAAGGTACGGTGTCGGTCTGTCCGGGTATCAATTGCCGCTTGTCATCCTGCCAACTCAGAGCCAATTTTTTTTGTACGATCGTGCTTACTTCGTGGTTTTTGCTGCGTATTAAACACTGTGGAAGAGTCAACTCTCGGTAAGCCGTCAGACAGCGCTTATAATCATCAAACGTGATGCTATTTATCGATGAATTTCTTACACCCTTGGCACGCTTACTCACTTTTACGCCACTGTCATATTTTTCCCCATCCTCGCCCATCGTAGTAAATGTGTACAGCTTTGCTCGCAGTCCCACAAACTCTGTCATAATTTTACCATTATTTTCATCCTTCATTAGTCCTAGTTGTTTTTTGTTTTTAAGGGGAATACCATACACATTGTCGGGCGGATAGTCAGAGGTGTCAAACATTGTATCTACATCACGTTTGATGATATCGTAGATATTAGGCACATTGAATTGATAAATAAGGCTGTCTGTGTCGGTATACATCAATTTAGCCTGTTTATTCGAAAAGTTGGTTTTAATATAATTATAGTGGAAATCGTAGAGAAAGATTTTTGACAGATCTAGAATTGATGCGCCGACGTAAATAGGTTTGGCGAAGTGAACTTTGACACGATTCATTTCAATGATAACCATATCACTGTCAAATACGGTGCAGCTGTGAAAGTTTGCTCGGGCAATAAGCGTTCTCGCACCACCTTTTCCCTCCCATTTTGTAACCAATTTAACATCTTTATGATTTCGCACATTCTCCATAGTCTTGCCGAACACAGCGTTATTCATGAGTTTGTAAAAGTTTTTCTCAAATTCATTCCTAGATTGCTTACGCATGTCTGTATTGAGCGTGATGTAAGGCTCGAGCCATGGAGATTGCGCAAACTTCAAAATTCTATGCACTTTCGTTAATTTCAATCCTAAACTCAAACACTGTTTCAAATTTCTATAGTGCAATATATACTTTGTTTTGGGGTGAAAGGTGGTCGCGAGTTTGGCATTTTTACTACCTGGGGGAGTAAAATGTTCGGGACAAAGAGGTAAGTCTTTGTGATCCTCGTGGAGTTCTACAGGGTAGTCCAAATCTACCTCCAGAAAGTAACCGATCGGCGAATCGTCCGGATGGTTCGTTATATCGATCTGCTGATACTCCCACTCGAACGAACCGATTGGTAAATGCACGCTCATAGCTGCACCGTACAGGTTATTCACGTCAAAATACATGAGATACGATTCCGCTTTGTTTGGATCAAAATCTGTTCCCATGAATCTATTATTGGCCCGAGCGTGTCGATTGGAACATTGTGCTACGCCGCCTCGAATGGCTCTTTCAATAAATAACACCATTTCAGGGTTGTCTAAAAGTTGCAAATTTACATTAGTATGCTTGAGCATCGCGTCAAAAGCAAGTCCCGGTGCAGTGTAGTAGTGCAACGGATCTAAATCGTATGTTTTGAGGCAGCTAGCGCGGAAATTTTCGAAAATATCGGCAAGCAAAAGAACATCGGTTTTTAAATATAAATCTGAATAGCCCCCCAATGACTCTAAATGGAATTCCCTCCAAACAGTTTTCGCGTGCTCGTAATCGGCGTCTGAAATATTTGCATCGCAGAGGTGCGAGTAGAAATGCTTCTTTGCAGGTAATCGCGGTTCATCGAGTTTCCCCCAACAATCGACGTATTCATAGGGAAAAACGCCTTTGCGGGTCATCAAACTGAACTGAGTCGGGTTATTATAAAATTTACGTGTTATGCGTTTATCGCTATCAGTCAAATATTTGGAAAGTTTATCGATGCTGCTAGCCATAAATCGGAACGAATCGATGAACCTCAAGTGCATCATTGTTCCATCAACGCGTTTCGTGAAGGATATATATTTTTCCTTATTTATGGGTAGCAGTGTAATTTTACCGGGAAAAGTTGACGCGAGGGATTTTATTAAAAAGTGAGAATCGTAACCGGACAAATTGTGGAAAACTTTCGGAACTGTGTGCGACTCTCTGAAATTCAAAATTACACCGATTATGAGCAGGACCACGATATTTACCCGTGAAGTGACAGTGATCGTAACACTTTTTCTCCTCAGGGGTAAACGGTTTTTCACAAATATAACAATTCTTTGCGCGCATGTGACGATCGCGTTGCACTTGGGTAAGAGACTTCATCGGAATTATGTTTTTGATGCGTGACTCTACTTGAATTGATAAATCTTTAAGCTGTTTCATAAACCAAGCTATGCAATCGACACCGCGTTTACCGTGGAACTCCGATAAAGTCTCATCGTACGCGCAATGTACATAGTACGCTACACTGTGCGGGATATGCTCTTGAATTTCACAAGTCTTACGAGTTTCAAATTCATCCACAGGTTCAGGGATTAATATACATTCGAGATCGGCGTATACGACAAATGGAACGGTGCCTTTGTTTTGAAAATTGGAAAATACTAAATCTTTACACTTGGGAAACTCCATGCGTACTTTATTTAGCGTAATACAATCTTGTCGATGATGTCGTAGGCGTGTTTCACGCTAAAGTGGCACAAACAATTGTCACATAACAACAGCTGGCCATTATGATCAGACAATTGTTTGTTCACCAATCGGGAAAGATCTTTAATCCAAGCAAAATGGAATCTCGGTGCAAACTCACTAGTCATATCGTCTTTCGGATTACTCTCAACCATTAGAAGATGAATCGTGTCAATGTTTATGCTATGCAAATTTTTACTCAAATAAATTGGCACGATGACGCTTTTATTTGATTTTGCATGATGCGAAAAAGTTTGAGATTCTATACCATATACATTGATACGCAAATTATTCAATCTCTCAAGCTTTTTCACATCATGTAGAGTAGCAGGGAATTTGATACCTGTACAGTCGAACTCGGAAATATAGCGACGATAGTTGGGAGTCCTTTCAGTGTGGGTGTTGACTGGGTGGAGCGCTGCTATGACGGACCAGAGAAGACATCTTTCGTCCTCGTTCCTCACGTTCACCACCGCTCTCTTCCGTTGAATGTCTTGGGGCAGCTCGACGAATGTTGAAGCCCCCGCGGCGAGAGGCTGATAGCGATTGATATTTACAGCGATGTTAAGGATCTCAATCATACTCCAGCCGGAATCGCGTTGCTCGAAATCTTCCACCTTTGACTGCAGATCACCCCGTGCACGTGTAAACCAACCATTTATATCGCTTGATGGGAGGAGAATCGCCACGTTGGAGGTGTTGAAACTCTTAACTTCGGTCGAGATCTCTTCGTGCTTGGCATTTTCGAATTTGCACGATAATATGAGGTTAACCTTCACATTTCCCTCCTCGCGCAGTATCAGCTCCAACTTCTCGGTGACGACGCGCTGCACATCGTCCAGAAAGGCGTCCAAATTTTTATGACGGAGATTTGTGACAACCCCCGTTCTGATTCGGCTGGCAAAAGCGCTATCCACGTCGTCCCATTGTACACCCGCAGGAGTACCGATATTTCCACCCGTCACCACTGTGCGCTGCTGCAACTGCTTGATCTTCGTCACCCAAGATTGCAGGAGTGCGATCGTATGTTGGATCCGTATTTTCGCACCAACGGTTGTTCCTCGTTGCATGGAAATATCGCGCAGAACTTGGATATTCGCAATTCCAATATCAGCCCAATGATTGATGACGGCGTCATTCTCTTCTCCGGGTGGTTGCTCTCTCAGCAAATTGTACGTCCTCTCCATCTGCTCCGCAAGTCCCATATACGCTTCGATTGCCATGACTTTGACGTTGATATAAGCTGAACTTTGTATAACTTTTTTGACTTGCACGTATCGTGTAAGACTGACGAGTCTGCATCGGATGCGTTGAGCTTATATGTATACCGGGTGTCCCTAAATTGAGGGACACGGACCAGCGAGCGTGATACCTGACTGAAATGCAACCGAGAATTTCTTTACCGGAAGCTCGTCCGACGCATAGTTTTTGAATTATAAGCGATAGCGTTAGGCCAATCAGAGTGCACCATTTCATCTGAATTTGCCGCCACGGAAATTGCTGTTTTGTTCGTCTGGGTGAATTATTATTATTCGGTTACAAATTAAATATCGGCACCTCCCCTCACTCGCTGTTGTACCCCTTCTCGAGCGCTGACCTCGGTATTGTTGCCGCGGCACACGCTGCCGGCCGCACACCCACGGACGCACACTCGTGTGTGTGAAAATAAGCGAATGCCCAGCTACACAATACTACGAAACACACATCTACGAGTGAAAATAAAAATAAATCTCCAAATAAATCAGCGGATTTAAGATTTAATGTTATAAAACACTTCCAATCATCGATGAATGCATAAAACTAGAGATTTTAGATGATTGATATGCCGTTAGGGTTCATAATTAGTCATTCAATCAATCTGAATTATGCTTTCCGAACATTTTTTGTGTCTTTGCAACATAACTTTTCCACTAGTTTGAAATTCATCATTGACATCCGATTTTTCAATAATGCGAGGGAACAACAACTCGCTGAAATGACGTGTCAATAGGTTTGTAAATCACTTACGATTCACCTGAGTTAACACAAAATAACTTAATAAATGAGAATTCACCGACTCACTAAAAATGATAACTGAAATCTGGAGAATTATTTGAGATTTAACTGAATTAGGAAGAGTTGTAATAAGTCAAGTTACTTTGAATAACTTTAGATTCGTGCCAAAATTTTATGTTTAGAGAGAAAAATCATTAAATTCGAATAAAAAAGTAATTTTAAATCAAGAAGAAGGAAATTCCCAAATACCTTAATTCAAATGAAGCAATTTCAATTTAATAAATCTATCTGAATTTGAAGAAAAATAATTATTATTATTTGGAATAGAAAAATGAAGTCGAACTACATGAATAAATTCAATTAATTCAACTCAATAAAATATGGTGTCATTCAAATTCCCAGTTATTTCCTCGTCGATTCAATGTGGGTCTGGAGTGGCAAGTAACGTTGAAATTGTTGAGATCAATGCTAGTGATGGCCACTTATCTGAGAATAATCGATGTATCGATTAATCGATTTCAACAAAATAATCAGACACGGCTCGATTCAATTGTAAAAATTAATCAATTTGGTACATTTCTGCGTGTAGTCTTAATATCAGAAGAGATATTTCGATAATTCATAGTCTTATTCAAAATATTTTTAAGTTTCATAAATTTTGAGTGATTGATACTTAAATCACATACATCGATACTGTATTGCATCGTTCGTGTGAGTAAACAAGCGGCTCCAGACCCACATTGAATCGACGAGGAAATAACTGGGAATTTGAATGACACCATATTTTTTTGAGTTGAATTAATTGAATTTATTCATGTAATTCGACTTCATTTTTCTGGTCCAAATAATAATAATTATTTTTCCTCAAATTCGGATAGATTTATTAAATTGAAATTGCTTCATTTGAATCCAGGTATTTGGAAATTTTCTTCTTCTTGATTTAAAATTACTTTTTCATCTGAATTTAATGATTTTTCTCTCTAAACATAAAATTTTGGCACGAATCTAAAGTTATTCAAAGTAACTTGACTTATTAAAACTCTTCCTAATTCAGTTATATCTCAAATTATTCTCATGATTTCAGTTATCAATTTTAGTGATTCAGTGAATTCTCATTTATTCAGTTATTTTGTGTTAACTCAGGTGAATCGTAAGTGATTTACAAACCTATTGACACGTCATTTCAGCGAGTTGTTGTTCCCTCGCATTATTGAAAAATCGGATGTCAATGATGAATTTCAAACTAGTGGAAAAGTTATGTTGCAAAGACACAAAAAATGTTCGGAAAGCATAATTCAGATTGATTGAATGACTAATTATGAACCCTAACGGCATATCAATCATCTAAAATCTCTAGTTTTATGCATTCATCGATGATTGGAAGTGTTTTATAACATTAAATCTTAAATCCGCTGATTTATTTGGAGATTTATTTTTATTTTCACTCGTAGATGTGTGTTTCGTAGTATTGTGTAGCTGGGCATTCGCTTATTTTCACACACACGAGTGTGCGTCCGTGGGTGTGCGGCCGGCAGCGTGTGCCGCGGCAACAATACCGAGGTCAGCGCTCGAGAAGGGGTACAACAGCGAGTGAGGGGAGGTGCCGATATTTAATTTGTAACCGAATAATAATAATTCACCCAGACGAACAAAACAGCAATTTCCGTGGCGGCAAATCCAGATGAAATGGTGCACTCTGATTGGCCTAACGCTATCGCTTATAATTCAAAAACTATGCGTCGGACGAGCTTCCGGTAAAGAAATTCTCGGTTGCATTTCAGTCAGGTATCACGCTGGCTGGTCCGTGTCCCTCAATTTAGGGACACCCTGTATAGACCGATAGATCGCAAGAATTTGGGAACGGTGCGCACTGCGTTCTGCGCATCTCGGAGGGAAAAATTACGTCAGAGACGACTGGGCCCACCCTTTATCCGACTAGCCATCCATAAATTTTTGGGTTTTATTGCCCTCCCGACTCTGTAGAGATGATGAAATTCATGTGAAAAATGACGCGAAAGACGGCTGGGGTCCGCAGTCCCCCTCCCACCATCCCTAAATTTTTGGGTTTTATGAGTCGTTAAGCAGCGTGGGCCATGTGGTGGGAAAAATCGGTCAACGGAAAGCGGGTGGCGAACAGTGTTTGGTGTAAGAAAAATCTTATCTTGTCCGCTCTTCACCGGATGGTATGTGTACACACAGTTTTGGGTTTTACGACTCTTTATAGCGAACAAGTCCGAGCCTGCACATCCCCCGCCATTCTCTATGATATGTATGTTCGGTTTCAAATGAGCTACTATAGCAAAGAAGCTGAGCCTTTGCTATCGAGGCGTGAATTTACAAACCAAGCTCCCCTTATCGTCATCGATTGCTCCAAGCAGAACGAAACATTGAAAACTGGGGACCTGTGGACATTCGATTGGAATTTGACTCTAGCACTACGTTCCCACCACACACTTCTGCCTACTGCATGATCTTGCATGATCGCATTGTTGAATATAATCCGATCAGTCATACTGTTAAAAAATTGGTATAAGTCAATTTTGGAATAACAATATGTTTAATTAATATGGATATTGAAAATAATATGTATGATTTTACTCGTTAAAATTTAGAATAAGATAATTGAGAATAGAATAAGATAACTAAATGTAATTGGTGTTAAATAAAAAAATTGTTGAAAGCATTCAAAACGCCATTTTAAACCTTCCTTCAGGGGTCATTTCCTGGAATTTTTTCAATAGATCTCGCGGGTTCTTACCCTATCCGATTTATGTGTGGCTTTCCGGCGCCAAACAAGTCTCGACATGAATTATTTTGTGTGTGTGTGTGTCAAATCCTATGAAAATAGCCACCGAAAATGACCGGGGGGGAGGGGGGTGAGAGAGAGAGCGCCGTGAGTCGTCGGGGGGGGGGGGCTAGGGGGGAGCTAGGGGGGAGCTTGGGGGGAGCGCCGCCATCTTTGGATTAGAACTCTCATATATACACTACTAATTTCAATGCCCTCGTCATTCAAAATTTTTTTTTGATTTGGCTGGACAGATTCTCAATGTAGGGTATAGAGATGGAGTTTTTAAATTTGTCCTTAACATGAGTTTCATTGTTGGAGTCTAAATTCCAATCAATCGAGTTGTATATGTTATCTACTCGATACTTTTTGATATCATTAATGAATTTCAAAGGGTAGCCATTAGAAATGAGAGTTGTTTCGACAAGTTTTAAATTTTTTTTGAGAAATGGAGGGTTTGGAATTTCAAGGCAGCGATCAAATAAGGCTATGACGACAGATTTTTTATGTTTTATGGGATGAATTGAATTAAAATGAATGTATCTCCCAGACCAGGTTGGTTTGTGATGCCAATCTAAAATTATAGTGTCATTATGGTTAATCACTACAGTGTCAAGAAAACTGATTTTCCCATCTTTTTCCAACTCAATGGTGAACTGTATATGTGGGTGAAAATTGTTGAACTTATTCAGAAGGTATTGTAAGTTCTCATTCTTTACGCTAGTTATAATATCGTCTACGTAACGATAGTAAAAGGGGAGACTAAAAGGAAGATGTGAAATTATTTTTTGTTCAAAATGTTCAAGTACCAAATTCGCTACTACTGGGCTAATTGGTGAGCCCATTGCTACACCAAAAATTTGTTGGTAAAATTTATCTTCGTAGGCAAAGTAGCATGAATCTAGACAAAGTTTGGTGGCTGCGAGGAATTCTTTTTTATTTATGTTAGTGTGAGATTTTAAGTTGGGCCAGTTTCTACTGATTAAAGATATTGCTAACTTGGTTGAAATGTTGGTAAACAGTGATTTGACATCTAAGGACACCAAAAGGTGTTCTGGAGGGATTTGTGTATTCCTGATTTTGTTTACAAAAGACCGAGTGTCCTGGATGTGATAGTTGGATGTACCTGTTATGTTAGAGAGTACACTAGAACAAAATCTTGAAATTTTATAAGTGGGAGAATTGATGTTACAAACAATTGGTCTGAGAGGTACATTGTTCTTATGAATTTTAGATAGAAAATATATTTTAGGAGGAGGAGACTTGTGAGTTTTGAGGTTTTTTGCCGAATTGGAATCTATAAATTTTTTCTGTTGCCACAGGCTTATCATATCATTGACTTGTTTTTGTATTTCAATGGTGGGATCACGAGAGATAAGAGTATAAGTGCTGGAATCATTCAGAATATCTTGGTATTTTTGTTCAACATCCGTCTTGTCCATGACGACTGATATATTGCCTTTGTCGGCATCAGTGACGACTAGGTGGTTATTTTGTTTTAAAAATTCTATAGTTTGTTTTACTTTGGACGTTATTTGACAGTGAGATTTAGGAGGATGTTTGACAAGTCTGTTTCCAATGAGTTGGCTGATATTTGATCTTACTTTATCTATGGTGATTCCATCTTTGGTGATGAGAGCTAATTCTACGCTACTTAAAATATCATCGATTGGTAAATTAACATTTTTATATGGTAAACCATGATTCGGACCAAGTGATAAGGTATCTTTGATTTCAGAAGGTAACTCTGTCTTAGAGAAGTTAACTAACCAATTGTTAGTGTGGATTTCTTTAGGAGCCTGTACAGACTTAAGTTTGTTCAATTTTTTAACATCATCAGTCTTGATGGCATTAAACAGACGATCGGCCTTCTCTATGTCCAAGTTGAAATTTTTATAGTCTAAGTTAGTAAAATGATCTGAAAAGAAGTTATTGATTTTATGATTTAGTTTTAGGATTAGAAACCTTTCATGTCGATGACAGTTTTTTATTTCAAGAGATAGAGATTTCTGTTGTAGGAAGCGTAATGCTTTGATGAAGGTTTATTCCTTCTCTGAATGTTGTAGATTTTCTTGATCTCCAGATTGTTGTAATTCTTGACGCTTAACCTCAAATTGTCACTCAAACATGTGTACCATTGTTTAATTTATCACTTACTTTTACAACAACAACTATTCTATGAACGTATCTATTTGCTTTCAATTCAGAATTATTGTTTTGAAGCATTCTTTTTGTTAATTATTATAGAAATATTCCTGAGGATGGTCGGCAGGGCCCGGCCGAAACGTCGATTATCATTTTTACGTTTCCCAAATAATTAAACTTCTTTTCCTGACCGGAATTTTCGACTAATTTCATCTTCAATCAACCTCCAGGTCACGAACTTCTTCACAAATTCAATGCATCGAAACTGCTTCGTGGACGTCTCGTACCACCATGAATCTACATCATACCGCACAATTCAACTTGAGATCATCTTCCTCTACAAATCACTCACAAACAAAGAAGATTTGGAACTACCGGAAGAAACTAGCACACATCAAAAACCGTAAAGTTTTCCTTTTTAAATGCCGCCAATTTGGGATTATTCCAAAATTTTTACAATTTAAAATCAAAAATCTACAACATTTAGAAAAGGAAAAAACCTTCATCAAAGCATTACGCTTTCTACAACAGAAATCTCTATCTCTTGAAATTGAAAACTGTTATCGACATGAAAGGTTTCTAATCCAAGAACTAAATCATAATGCATCGTGCCTACACGGCAGAGTTACTTGTATTGGGATACGCTCATGTGATTACGTGTGACACACACCTTCAAATCTGTGCAGAACTCGAAAACAATGGCTACCTGACATGCGCAGTACGGTATGTCGGAGAAACGCCGGGTCAACACGTGCTGGCACAACCAGTTGCTTGATACGCGTGAGCCAGACAGCACTCAGGCTCCTCTCCAATTTGGTGAGCCTATAATTCGGATCTCTGATTTGAACTGACGCTGAGTAGTATTTGTCACGATGGTTGTGTTGATACATAACTGAGACAACGCCACTGCGGCATAAGAGGGTCGACACTCGTCGTCACTCCATGACATAGCGCCTCTCGGCCATTCAAAAAGCACCTCTCGGCCGTTCCATCTCTCTCTTCTATTCCCACTGGGGAATTGATTATCGCCTTGATAATTATCGTGTAACTAGCTTCCACACTAGCATCTTGTAAGGCGGTTGAGCTCACCCCTATTGTGTCTTCACTCGAAGCGTCACAATTCTCTCTCTAGATACATCCAGTGCACACATTCACTCATAAATCTAACATTCATTCACATACATTGTACACGATTTCGAGGAGGTTTTTACTCAGTTCCTGCTGAGGTTTTCCTCCTCTGGGGTAATAAACCATCCTTGATTGACTCTCAAACCGAGTGGATTTATTTAAAATACCTAACCTTGCCCATATCAATAATTGTTATAAGTAATAATTTCAAGATGAAAGGGAAGTACGGGAATTAATCCTGGTGGTCAATTTCCGACAAAACGCATAACATTAATAACTTCTTTTCAAATCATTTTACTAACTTGGACTATAAAAATTTCAACTTAGACATAGAGAAGGCCAATCGTCTGTTTAATGCCATTAAGACTGATAATGTTGAAAAATTGAACAAACTTAAGTCTGTACAGGCTCCTAAAGAAATCCACACTAACAATTGTGTTAGAATTTATATCCAACTGAAACTACTGCCGCCACCTGTCGGAAGTTATGTATATTATTAATAACATATATTATGTCAACGTCAAATGTAATGTCGATAACATGTAAACGTCAGATTTAATGTCATTATCATATTAGAAATACAGTTGAGTTGTTCATCAGCCATCACGTTATTTACTTCAGGTTATGGGCCCAGACCATAACACGCGTTAAAATAAAGTTTTTGTTAGTATTTCGCATAGGTTTTGTGTCGTGTAAGAAAGACAATGAGTTCCAATTACCTCGCAAGCATTCCTAAGCTAAAAGGAAGAGAGAATTTCGACGATTGGGCGTTCGCTGTAGAAAACCTACTGGTTCTCGAAGGTGCTGACAAATACCTGAAAACAGAAGGTACCGAAGCTACAGAGGCAGCGACAGATGCAAAGGCACGAGCAAAATTGATTTTGACGATCGATTCATCATTATTTGTGCACATAAAGGAAACAAAGACCACGAAGGAATTATGGGCAAAACTACGAGCTTTGTTCGACGATTCAGGATTTTCGAGGAAGATTACTTTGCTTCGTCATCTAATATCCATAAGATTAGATAATTGTGAGAATATGACGAATTATGTGACACAAATAGTGGAAACGTCTCAACGTTTAAGTGGCACAGGGTTTGCCATCAACGATGAATGGGTGGGTTCTTTATTACTCGCCGGATTACCAGAGCAATTTATGCCAATGATTATGGCTATAGAACACTCGGGAATTCCAATCACTGCCGATTCCATCAAGACGAAATTGATCGATATGGAATCAATCAACTCTAGTGAAACGGAACGTAATTCAGCATTAGTGGCTAGAAGTTGGCATAATAAAAAGAAAAACGGCAAAGTTGGCAGCAATGGTAGTACCAGTCAAAATGGCGGATATACATCGAACTCAAATGTCAAAAATACGAAAACTAACAAAATGATAACATGTTATCGTTGCAAGCAGATAGGCCATTATCGTAATCAGTGTCCACTTTCGAACGAGAAAACAGATAATAAGAAACAGAGTAACGCATTCAGCGTTGTTTTTTTTAGCGCAAAGTTCAGCAAAAGTGATTTCTACATAGATTCGGGGGCAAGCATGCACATGACGGCGAATGAAGATTGGTTGAAAAACTCTAATTATTCACAGAATTTACCTGAGATAATAGTTGCGAAAGAGACAAAAGTGCCTGTTTTATGCTCTGGAGACGTGGAAATAACAACAAGTCATAACTACAACATTACTGTCAAAAATATGTTGTGCGTACCTAGTCTCGCAACTAACCTATTATCAGTAAGTGAATTGATAAAGAATGGAAACAGTGTAGTTTTCGAGCCTAACAAGTGTTTGATTAGAAATCAATTAGGCGAATTAGTTGCTGAAGCTGATTTAATTGATGGTGTGTACAGAGTTAATTTACAAACACAGAACTGTTTATTGACTTCAACTCAAGTCAGTGGGGAAACATGGCACAGACGACTTGGCCATATAAACAGTATGGATATGAACAAAATGAAGCGTTGTGGTTTAGTGGATGGACTGAATTATGCTGACTCTTTTACAACAGGCGAGTCAAGCTGTCAGACATGTTGTGAAGGAAAGCAGTCAAGATTGCCATTTGCGACAGGTTCACGTGCAACAGAAATACTTCAAATTGTACATTCAGACATCTGTGGTCCCATGGAGATCAAGTCAATTGGAGGTGCTAGATATTTTGTGCTATTTATAGACGACTATACTCGGATGACCTTCATTTACTTCCTGAAAGCTAAAAGTGAAGTGTTGAACTATTTTAAAGAATTCAAGTCTATGGCGGAGAATATTCACAATACAAAAATAAAACATTTAAGAACTGACAATGGATGCGAATATTGCAGCTATGAATTTGAAAATTACTTGAAGTCTGAGGGCATTATTCATCAAAAAACAAACCCATATACCCCGGAGCAGAATGGACTCAGTGAGCGATCAAACAGAACCATAGTGGAGAAAGCAAGATGCTTACTTTTCGAAGCTGATTTGGAAAAGAAATATTGGGCAGAAGCTGCAAATACAGCCGTCTATTTAAAAAACAGATCGGTAGCTTCAGGTATTGAAAAGACTCCGTTTGAATTATGGACTGGTAAAAAACCCAACTTGGAACATATACGTGTTTTTGGGAGTACTGTGATGGCACATATACCAAAAGAAAAAAGGACCAAGTGGGATAAGGAGTCTAAGAAATATATATTGGTTGGTTTTTGTGAAAATGTGAAGGGTTATAGAATTTATGATCCCGCCTCTAATATTGCTACAAACAGCAGAGATGTTGTAATCATGGAAATACCAAAGAAAGAAATCACTGTCTCAGTTCCCATGGAAAGCACAGATTCAGTGGGGGAATGAGGTGAAGAATCTGTGGTGAAACTTAAACCTATTTATCATTCAAGTTCAAGTGAATACCTAGATGGTGAATGTTCTGATGACAGGCAAAAGATGCAAGATGAAACAGAAGGTGAGAATTCTTCAGCAGGAGGGACATCTAGTGTCAGCCACTGTCCTGTGAAGAAACATTGAAGAGACCTAGGAAGAAACCATCAATATATGGTCATGCTAACATGACATGTACTACTACCTCTACAGGTGAAGACAGCTTGACTTATGAGGAGGCTATCCATGGTCCAGAAAAACAGCAGTGGCTCCAGGCAATGGCAGAGGAGCTTCAGTCATTCGATGACAATCAGGTGTGGGAGATTGTCGATGCTCCAGATAATGCAAGTGTAGTGCAGTGTAAGTGGGTCTTACGTAAGAAATATGACTGTGATGGTAAAGTGAGATATCGAGCCAGATTAGTAGCCAAAGGTTTTTCGCAAAAGGCTGGTATTGACTACCAAGAAACCTTTTCCTTAGTGATTAGACATTCAACCTTGCGGTTACTATTAGCATTGAGTGTGCAGTTAGACATGGACATAACTCACTTAGATGTGACAACAGCCTTTCTTAATGGACATTTAAAAGAAAGTATCTTTATGCAATTGCCTGAAGGATTCTCTAGTAAAAATTCAAACAAAGTATTGAAATTAAAAAAGGCTGTATATGGTTTAAAGCAAAGTTCACTTGTTTGATATCAAAAAGTAGAGGAAATATTATGCAGTTTAGGGTTCAGTAAATGTAAATTGGAACCTTGTGTATTTATAAAAAACCATAATAACAATAAGAAAACTATTGTTGGTGTATATGTAGATGATTTCCTGATTTTTTCAAATAACAAGACTGAAAGTGACTCTCTGATAAATGCATTAAATAAAAATTTCAAAATAAAGAATCTAGTCCAGGTCAAACAGTATCTAGGCATGCGAATTAATGTAAACAGAGATTCAAATGTAATTACAATTGATCAGGAGCATTTGTGACGGGTTTTGAGCCCGCACGAATAATGTGGGGGGGGGGGGGAAAGAGACAATTAGAGACGGGGCGGATGTAATAGGTAAAACTTGGTGTGTGTATTTGCGAAGAAAAGGGGAGGTGGTACATGCGTTGCGATCGGGGGAGGTGAGTCGACTTAAACTATGAAAGATACAAAAGGGTTGTAGACTTTAACGGGGGCTGATCACGCCTCAGCCCTTAGCGTTTCTTAATACTAACTTACAGGTACGCGCGCGGGGGGGTGGGGGGGGGGGAAGAGTGTGTGAGGTGACGGGGAATGTGAGGTAGGAAGGGTTGGTATTGCGACGGGAGGGTGGTGTAGTGTGACGGGGAGTGTGAGGTAGAAAGGGTTGGTATTGCGAGGGGAGGGTGGTGTAGTGTGACGGGGAGTGTGAGGTAGAAAGGTTTGGTATTGCGAGGGGAGGAGCAGATCGGCTGTAGAATGCAGGCTAACCTGGCGTCGTCGGCGTGTGTGGAGAACGGTGTGCGTGTGACGGTGTGAGTGTCGGGGTCTCTCTCTTTTGCTCTCTCTCTCTCTCTCTCTCTCTCTCTCTCTCTCTCTCTCTCTCTCTCTCTCTCTCTCTCTCTCTTTCTCTCCCTCTTTACTTCTCGTCAACTTTTCTTCTGTGACGTGTTGCTGCCTCGCAGGTCGTGGTCGTAATGCCGCTGGCGCTCGGCTCTGCCGAGCGTCGGTGGGCTTCGGTTACGTTCGGGTCTTTCCCGACGGGACGGGACTCACTCGTTCGGCTCTTCCCCGCGGGTTTGGGGTTTGTTATGACTTGCACTCTAGGTGCAACGTCACACATTATATTGAACAATTACTTCAAAACTTTAATATATCTGAATGTAATACTGCCAATACACCTATTGAATGTAAATTAAACATTGAAAAGTTTGATGTTTGTGTAGATAAGTTACCTTATCAAAATTTAATAGGTAGCTTGATGTATTTAGCGGTCTTGACAAGACCAGATATCTCTTTCTCAGTCAGCTACCTAAGTCAATTTAACAATTGTTATTCATATATCCATTGGAATTATGCAAAGCGAATTTTAAAATATTTGTCAAAAACAAAGAATTATTGTTTGCAATATTCCAAAGAAAGGGCAGAACTAGAAGGCTTTGTAGATGCAGATTGGGCCAGTAATTCCTCAGACAGAAGGTCTTATACAGGTTTTTGTTTTATAAAATCTGGGTCTGCCATTTCTTGGGAAAGCAAGAAGCAAAGAACAGTAGCCTTAAGTAGCTGTGAAGCAGAATACATGGCTTTATCGGAAGCTTGTCGTGAAGCTATTTATTTACAGGACTTAGAATCTGAATTAAGAGGTTATTGTAATAAAATAGTTTTATATAATGACAGTCAGAGTGCATTAAAGATGGCAAATAATCATCAAACTCACAAGCGGTCTAAGCACATTGATGTGAGATACAATTTTGTCAAAGATACTGTTAATAGTGGTCGAGTTCAAACAAATTATTTGCCAACTTCCAATATGCCAGCTGACTCATTAACTAAAGGATTATCAGGTGAAAAGCATTATAAATTTATAAAGAAACTTCGTATGGTTGAAAATTAAATTTATTGTTGTATCTGATTGTAATAGATTGTAAGTGATATTTAGTTTGTTTTTCATTTTGATATAGTGGGGGTGTTAGAATTTATATCCGAATGAAACTACTGCCGCCACCTGTCGGGAATTATGTATATTAGGTAAACGTCAAATGTAATGTCGATAACATGTAAACGTCAGATTTGATGTCATTATCATATTAGAAATACAGTTGAGTTGTTCATCAGCCATCACGTTATTTACTTTAAATTGGTTAGTTAACTTCTCTAAGACAGAGTTACCTTCTGAAATCAAAGATACCTTATCACTTGGTCCGAATCATGGTTTACCATATAAAAATGTTGATTTACCAATCGATGATATTTTAAGTAGCGTAGAATTAGCTCTCATCACCAAAGATGGAATCACCATAGATAAAGTAAGATCAAATATCAGCCAACTCATTGGAAACAGACTTGTCAAACATCCTCCTACATCTCACTGTCAAATAACGTCCAAAGTAAAACAAACTAAAGAATTTACAAAACAAAATAGCCACCTAGTCGTCACTGATGCCGACAAAGGCAATATAACAGTCATCATGGACAAGACGGATTTTGAACAAAAATGCCAAGATATTCTAAATGATTCCAACACTTATACTCTTATCTCTCGTGATCCCACCATCAAAATACAAAAACAAGTCAATGATATGATAAGCCTGTGGCAACAGAAAAAATTTATAGATTCCAATTCGGCAAAAAACCTCAAAACTCACAACTCTCCTCCTCCTAAAATATATTTTCTACCTAAAATTCATAAGAACAATGTACCTCTCAAACCAATTGTTTGTAACATCAATTCTCCCACTTATAAAATTTCAAGATTTTGTTCTAGTGTACTCTCTAACATAACAGGTACATCCAACTGTCACATCAAGGACACTTGGTCTTTTGTAAACAAAATCAGGAATACACCAATCCCTCCAGAACACCTGTTGGTGCCCTTAGATGTCAAATCACTGTTTACCAACATTCCAACCAATTTAGCAATATCTATAATCAGTAAAAACTGGCCCATCTTAAAATCTCACACTAACATAAATAAAAAAGAATTCCTCGCAGCCACCAAACTTTGTCTAGATTCATACTACTTTGCCTACAAAGATAAATTTTACCAACAAATTTTTGGTGTAGCAATGGGCTCACCAATTAGCCCAGTAGTAGCGAATTTAGTACTTGAACATTTTGAACAACAAATCATTTCACATCTTCCTTTTAGTCTCCCCTTTTACTATCGTTACGTAGACGATATTATAACTTGCGTAAAGAATGAAAACTTACAATACCTTCTGAATAAGTTCAACATTTTTCACCCACGTATACAGTTCACCATTGAGTTGGAAAGAGATGGTAAAATCAGTTTTCTTGACACTGTAGTGATTAACCATAATTACACTATAATTTTAGATTGGCATCACAAACCAACCTGGTCTGGGGGATACATTCATTTTAATTCTAATCATCCCATAAAACATAAAAAATCTGTCGTCATAGCCTTATTTGATCGCTGCCTTGAAATTCCAAACCCTCAATTTCTCAAAAAAAATTTAAAACTCGTCGAAACAACTTTCATTTCTAATGGCTACCCTTTGAAATTCATTAATGATATCAAAAAGTATCGAGTAGATAACGTGTACAACTCGATTGATTGGAATTTAGACTCCAACAATCAAACTCATGTTAAGGACAAATTTAAAAACTCCATCTCTATACCCTACATTGAGAATCTGTCTAGCCAAATCAAAAAAAAATGTTGAATGACGAGGGCATTAAAATTACTTTTAGAATCTCTAATACTACCAAACTTCCTCTTTTTTCTCATCTTAAATCTGTAACTCCTAATTTAGATAAAATTAATTGTGTGTACAAAATACCATGTCGAGACCGTAGCAAGAGTTATATTGGACAAACGTCACAACATCTAAAAAATAGAATTTCTGGCCATCGCTCTAATATTAAATGCCGTGATACTGATAGATGCGCTTTAGCAGAACACTCCTCAAGTCTTGGACACAGTTTTGACTTCAACAACTCTATAACCCTAACTACAGAACCGAACTGGTAAAAACGTATTATTAAGGAAATGATTCATATCTTTAAGAACAAAAGGAACTCTGTTAACAAACGTACTGATATCCAACATCTCAGCCATTTATACTCAAACATTCTCTAGTGTTCAAATATTGGCGCCCTATGCTCCGATTGGTCATCTGCCTTGAAATCTATGATATTCGAACATAGATCAATATCACACTTCATTACCATAGATTTACGGATCGATTTCCGCTAATCTTCACTTCCGTCCCAAATGCTCAACTAGCAACACCTAAGCATGAACTGGTCGTCAAATTTTGTGAGTAATCTGTCCAAATTTAGCTGATCTCTTTTTCATTTCAAATCCCACATTCCTATTAAGTACTCTAGTCGCCAAAATTTAACTCTTGTTGACGTATTTTTTTCCTTTCCTTCGCCATCCGTAATTCTTCACGCTTAACCTCAAATTGTCACTCAAACATGTGTACAATTGTTTAATTTATCACTTACTTTTACAACAACAACTATTCTTATGAACGTATCTCTTTGCTTTTGTTACGCCCCGACGTACCGCCTTGGCGTACCTTTTTCAAAATTCCATTTCATTTCATTTCTTTAATTGTTTCATAACAATCTCATATTCTAATAAGGTCACGTACAGTCCTCGGCATCCGCTGACATTGTATCTTATTTGCCGACACTAGGAATCGCGCTATAAAATTACTGACCTAGTAAGAGCGGCGTTCAGCCCGGGAATATCTCTTTTTAAGTCAAAATTATCATCAATAATTAGGATAAACCACTACCTTTGGAACCACCAAATTAAAATAGATTATTTGTTAAGATGTGTGGATGAATGCGTGAGAATTATCTTAAGATACCTTCTGTTAACATCTTGTACGTATAAGTGACGAGATTGAGAATCGTCGGAACATCGTTGAATGGCGCGAACTAACGCTGACCGTGTAGATTTGGACACCGGGAGGTCGCCCCCGCACTTAATTGGCTAATTACTGTTGCAACTTATTGCAACTGCAGATTTTTCCGTATTTATACCCTCTGGCCCAAGCAGCCATGTCTTACGTCTGTCAAGTCGCGAAGTGCGTGGACGTAAACCCGGATTAGCCCTCTCGAGCAATAGTAGCGTTCGGAAAATCTTAGTTGTGACCGGCCTAAAGTCTCGCGCTAATTCGTCAAATTCGAGCATTCAGTTATTCTATTAGCTGCAAGAGACTCACTTTCTTCTACATTTTCATCTTTTCTGTGAATAGACATTTTTATGATATTCCATTTTCCATAATTAAATTGAGTTCGGCCCTGATTCAATCGAATCAGGTAATCTTAAGATATCATTCCAAATCTAAAAGACAAAGTGACCGACGTTCAACATCGTTCGATTGATCAACTCTTCCAAACTTGAGGTGAGGCCCCTGATCCAGCATTCTACCGACGCAGACCGACACGATCCGACGGCTCTCAATCTCGTCGACCGATTCACCTAAAGCTAAGTCAATCCGAGTGTTAATCTTCGAAATTAAACGAATTCTTGTTTCACCTTTATAATCAAAATCTACTTCAGTAATTTTCATTCAAAATCAAGTCTAGAATTGGTGGCTAGCTTCACTACCCCCAATTAAATCGTACTTATTGTTTCCAAGAATTAACGAATAAGACTTAACCATAATATATATATAATTGATTCAAGATAATCTAAAAAGAGAGATACAATCCAATAATCACGACCAGCTAGTTAACCATCGTTCAGAGTAGATGTTCCTGGTACCAAATAATAATACCCTTTAGAATACTATAACACACGATTTGTATGAACTTGAACACTTTATAAATTGGTATTTTCGGCTCATATATCATTATCACCATTGATTGTTACCAGACATTTCAATAACCAAATCGAAACAGAATATACTTCATCTTTTACCAGTTCAATCATATTAAACATTTATTTTGAACGACCTTCTTCCCACTTTCTTTATTATAAAATTGCCTCAACAATTTGAACAAACCTCACAGACCTGTACAGGACTATAGCAACACGATCCTACAAATTACCGGCTTATCGAAAGGTAGATCTTCTCTTAGTTTTAATAATTATTTATTGTCGTTACGTGGGAGCTTGATTATTCAATTAATCATTAACTACCACCGCTCAGTACACCCTCACCCCCACGTAACACTTTCAATTCAGAATTGTTGTTCTGAAGCATTCTTTTTGTTAATTATTATAGAAATTTTCCTGAGGATGGTCGGCAGGGCCCGGCCGAAACGTCGATTATTATTTTTACGTTTCCCTAATAATTAAACTTCTTCTCCTGACCGGAATTTTCGACTAATTTCATCTTCTATAATATCAAAAGTATACGCATTGTGAGGGGTTTTGAGTCCGCACTAATACTGTGGAAGGGGGGGGGGGGGGGGGGGGGAACAATTAGAGACGGGGCGAGAAAGTCGGGGCCGATAGAATAGGTAAAACTTGGTGTGTATGTTTGTGAAGGGGGGGGGTACATGTGTTGCGATCGGGTGGGTGAGTCGACTTAAACTACGAAAGGTACAAAAGGGTTGTAGACTTTAACGGGGACTGATCACGCCTCAGCCCTTAGCGTCACTTAATCCTAACCTATAGATACGCGCGCGGTGGGGGGGGGAGTGTGTAGGGTGACGGGGTGTGTGAGGTAGGAAGGGTCGGTATTGCGGGGGGGGGGGGGGGGGGGGTGGTGTGGTGTGACGGGGAGTGTGAGGTAGAAAGGGTTGGTATTGCGAGGGGAGGAGCAGATCGGCTGTAGGATGCAGGCTAACCTGGTGTCGTCGGCGTGTGCGGGTCATGGTGTACGTGTAACTGTGTGAGTGTCGGTGTCTCTCTCGTTTTCTCTCTTTCTCGCTCTCTCTCTCTCTCTCTCTCTCTCTCCCTCTTCGCTTCTCGTGGATTTCTTTCCTTTTTACTTGTTGCTGCTTCGCAGGCCGTGGTCGTACTGCTCGCTGGCGCTCGGCTCAGCCGAGCGTCGGTGGGCTTCGGTTACCTTCGGGTGTTTCCCGATGGGACGGGACTCACCCGTTCGGCTCTTCCCCGCGGGTTTGGGGTTTGTTGTGACTTGCACTCTAGGTGCAACGTCACAGCATGAAGTTGGCGGTGGGGTCAGATCCCGAAAACAAAACAAAAAGCATCTAGCAAACCCTTTGACAGCTGTCATCGGCTGTTTATGACAGTCTTTGACAAATATCTTTATAGGTATCTGTTTCTGACGCGCAAAAAATGAACATGCAAACGAAAATTATCAAGATGATTCCCGACGGGAATTGTCTTTTTCGCGCGCTGGCGTATTGTGTATACGGCACTCAAGATCGACACGCAGAGGTGAGACTGAGTATCGTTTCAAATAAAGTGGATAATTGGTCTACATTTACGGGTTTCATTACAGGTCATGCGTCAAACGGTGCTGTGATTAGGTCACCTGGTGATTACAAATCACATATGAATAAAAATGGAATATACGGGGGAGAAGCAGAATTAGCTGCAGCTGCGGACATTTTTAAGATATGTTTAATCGTGTATCGCGAAGAACAAATTCATCCACACCGGATCGGATCACTAAACGAAACACAGTTCTCGCTACTCTTCACCAGCGACGGAGACAGTGGACACTTTGATGTCTTGCAGTACCAAAATAAAATTCAGATAGTGAGTAATAAGTATGAAAAGTAACAATCAAGTAATAGTTAATCTAAATATGTCACCAAACAGTCAAAAGGACAGCCAGGATTTACGATAACGATGGAGAAAGGAGGAGTTTCAAGCAGCAGACAAGGCGATGAAGATGGTAGATGGTTGGAAGTATCACAAAAGGAAAAGGAAAATAAAATTGTAAGTGCGAATAACCAAATAAGTTAGAGAATAATAATAAACAAATATTCCTATAACCAGGCAAGAGGACGACCAGGATCTATGTTAACCACAAGAGAAAGAGGTGTTTTGCGGGGTGAACAGCAACACATATATAGAGAAAAAAATAATATGAAGAAGGTGATTTTGGAGAATAACGGGCAGAGCGGTAGTAAAAATAATTCAGCAAGTCAAGGAGATAGATCGATATCGATAGAGAAGGAACACCAATTTTCAACCAACGAATGGAAGCTTAGATTGATGACAAAAAGAAAAGTAAGCACAGAAGGAATTGAAGTGGACAGCAAGTGCAGAGCTGTCATCAAATCAACATGAAGGAATTCGCCTGTCTACTAAACAATGCGTAAGGAAATAGTGAGGCACGCAGCGCCGAGTGCCCGAGGCGCGCAGGGGCGAAGCCCCTTGTTTTTGAAAATTGAAAATATAAAATTGAATAATTAATTATTTTTTCATCTGTATGTTTTCTTTGGACTTTCCAATAGGTTTCAATCTATTGTATAATTGTTCCAAATGACAATACATGAAGCATATTAAATGGCATTTTTTTAATGAATAATTTCTTCAATTTGATTAATATGTGAGCAAATAATTAGGAAATATAATAGGATTTTCTGGATGATTATTTTTCTTTTTGAAAAATTTTATCCATGTAAAATATTTTTTTTTTTCAAATTTCTCTTCTTTTAAAAGTTGGTTGAAAATTATAATATATATAAATATATATATATGTATCTAAGTAAAAAATGCATAATAAATTCATTTATCATCCTGCTATTAATCAAAAATAATTTCAATTTTGATTTATGAATATATATATATATGAAAATTATACATTATTATAATTGAATAAGAATGGAGGTAATTGAATTGAATAATTGAATAATAAAAACAAATAAATAATCCGAATGAATTATTTTTGTCAACTCAATGGATAATTATTTCTTAAAGATTAAAAATATGAAATTGAATGAATGATTATTGATCTATCTGTATACTTCTGTATATACTACTATCTGTATACTGTATACTGTAACTTTCCAAAAAGTTCTCATCCATTGTAAAGATGTTCCAAATCACAATACATGAAGCACATTGAATGGCATTTTTTTATTGAATAATATTTTCATTGTGATTAATGTGTGAGCGAATAATTAAAAAAAATACAGGACTTCTGTGTGGATTATATTCATTTTTAGAAAATTTAATACATGTAAAATATATATTTTTTTTTCAAATTTCTCTTTTTTTGATAGTTAAGTCAAAATTGTAATACACAGACATATATATATATATATATATTGAAATGAATTATTTTTTCCAAATTTACGGATAATTATGGTTCGAAAATTAAAAATATGAAATTGAATGATTAATTATTTATCTTTCTGTATGTTTTCTTCAAACTTTTCAATAAGTTCCAAACCATTGTATGAATGTTCCAAATTAAAATACAGAAAGCACATGAAATGGCATTTTTTCGATCTATTTCTTCCCCATTTCGATTAATATGTGAGCACATGATTGAAAAATATATGAGACTTATTCAATAATTATGTTTATTTTTAAAGAGTTTAATTCAAGCAGAATATTTTTTTTTTAATTTTTCTTTTCTTAAAAGTTGAATAGAAATTATAATATATATATACATTTATACATATATATATACATATACATATATATATATATATATATATATACACATATGTATATATCAAAATAAAACATAAATAATAAATTCATTAATCATCCTCCTATTTAATAAAAATAATTTCAAGTATGATTCATAAATATATATATTTATAAATTATACATCAATATAATTGAATATGAATAGAGGTAATTGACTCAAATAATTTGATGATGAAAAAAATGATTCATGTATATAAATTATTTTTCTCGAATCAATGGATAATTATTTTTGAAAATTAAGAATATGAAATTGAATAATCGATTATTCATCTATCTGTGTGTTTTTCTTCAACTTTTCAGTAAGTTCTGATCCATTGCATCAATGTTCCAAATTACATTACATAAAGCACAATAAATGATATTTTTTTGATGGATATCATTTTTATTTTGATCAATATGTGAGCAAATAATCAAAAAATATATAGGATTTTCTAATAATCATATTTATTTTTGAAAAATTCAATTAATGTGAAATATTTTGATTTTTTAAAATTTTTTTTGCCTGAACTCAATTAAAAATTGTATTACATATACATATATATATATATCTATATATAACATAATTTTTAATTAACTTCCATATATATACATATATATATAAACATAATATGATTTTTAATTAACTTCCAACGAATAAAATTAAAAAAAAAAACATATTTCACATTAATTGAATTTTTAAAAATTAATTATGATTATGAAAAAAATCCTATATATTTTTGGATTATTTGCTCACATATTATTCAAAATGAAAATACTATTCATTGAAAAAATGCCATTTGATTGCCTTTATGTATTGTAATTTGGTACATTCATACAATGAAATCATATATATATTTATATATATAAGATAATTTTTGACGAACTTGCAACAAAAAAAATTAAAAAAAAAAAATATTTTACATTATTAAACTTTTTAAAATCAATATAATTATCAAAGAAATCCTCTTCATTTTTCAATTATCTGCTTACATATTGATCAAAATAAAAATCTTATTCATTCAAAAATTGCCATTCAATCTGCTTTATGTATTGTAATTTGGGACATTCATACAATGGATTAAAACTCCTTGAAGAGTTTGAAGAAAACGTACAGATAAATACATAATTCATTATTTATTCTCATATCTTTAATTTTTAAGAATTGATTTGAATGAATTATTTTTTTTCATAATCAAATTATTCATTTCAAACACCTCTATTTATATTCAATTATATTGATGTATAATTTATATGTATATATATTTATAAATTCCAATTGAAATTATTTTTATTGAATGGAAGGATGATAAATAAATTCATTATTCATGTTTTATTTCGATATATATATGTATATACATATGTCTGCGTAAAGCCTCGGAAAGGTGGAGAGGATGTAAGGTGTTCATTTGGGCGTTGATTATTCATATTTAGCGTGACGATCCCGACACGTCTGGTATGCTCTCTAGCTAACCCGTAACTGTCGATTGCGTCCAAGCGTTGTTATAAACAAACCATTTGTTTGTTGCTAAGATTCCGTCATTCAGCTATACTCATAGCTTGCTAATAACGCTTGACGCTCGATACGGTGAACTCATTGAGAGTTCAATTTCAAAAGAAATATCCTTTTATTCACTAAATACATTTTAAAATGGAATTATTAAACGAGATTTGTGATACTCCGACATATATATATATATATACATATATACATATATCTTGATCTTCGATTACCTTTTGGAAAAAAAAAAAAATATTTCACGATAATTGAATTTTTTTGAAATAAATATAATTATGAGAAAAATCCTAAATATTCTTGAACTATATAACCACATATTATTCAGAATAAAAATATTATTTATTCAAAAAATGCTATTCAATTGCCTTTATGTATTGTAATTTGGAACATTCATACAATGAATTAGAAGTTATTGAAAAGTTTGAAGAAAACACACAGATAGATGTATAATTAATCATTTTATTCTACATTCTTAATTTTTGAAAATCAATTATTTATTAATTCGAGAAAAATAATTTATTGGAATTATTTTTTCTTTCTTGTTATTAAATTATTTAATTTAATTACCACCATTTATATTCAATTATAATGATGTATAATTTATATTCATACATTCATCAATTATGATTGGATTCATTTTGATTAAATAGGAGGATGATAAATAAATTTATTATTCATGTTTTATTTAGATGTGTATATTCATATATATAAATATATATATATATATTATAATTTTTCATGAACATTTGGAAAAAGGAAAATGCAAAGAAAAATAAATATTTTACATTATTAAGTTTGTGACAATAAATATGATCATTGAAGAAATCCTTCATATTTTTTGATCATTTGGTTACACAATAATCGAAATAAAACTATTATTCATTAAAAAAATGCCATTTAATGTGCTTTATGTATCGTAATTTGAAACATTTATACAACGGATCGAAACCTATAGGAAAGTTCAAAGGAAACATACAGATAGATGAATAACTATTTAGTTGATTTCATATTTTCAATTTCCAAGAATTGATTATTCATCAATTTAAGAAATATAATTCTTTTGGAATTTTTTTTTTTTATCGTTGAATTGTTTAATAGAATAGAATAATATTTATTGTTTCAAAGACCAGTACAAGTCTATAACAATCGGTTAGATAATACAATACATTTTGGCTAGAGTTTGCAAAATACAATAAAATAAAATACAATAAAATATGGTAAAATAAAATTTACAAAATAAACCAGCAATCAAGAGATACATGTATAAGTAAGTAATAGCATGGCCGGGCGATCAGCAGAGGTGACGACTTGGGGATTATTCATTTAAGCAGAAAGCTCTGAGGCGGCAACATTGTTGAATATAGAAGAAGGTATTTTTAATCAGTGAAGTATCACTGCTATTCAGGAAATTCCAGCGGAGATCAGTTGGAGTCACTGCAGAGGTCACGAACGGTTTGCGATAGGGCTCAAAAATTGGGCAGTTGAAGAAGAAATGCTCGAGAGTATCAGGCTGATTAGTGTTGCAGATGGGGCACAGCAGCCCTGGGTTGAATTTGTAAATTATCTGGTTGAATGCTAGGCGGAAATGGTACTTGCTGGCTAATCTAACTTGCAGGAGCACTTTAAGTACATTGAAATTAACTCTTCTATTCAAAATTTCAGCCTTATTGCCAGCCACAGGTCTTTGAAGTTGCAGTTGTAGGTAGTGTGCGTTATTCGCTCTTCTCCTGTCTTCTTGTAGAAGATAGTTTTTGAGTTTAGCAAGAAAGTAATGCTTAAAGGCTTTCCAAGTTTCTATCTCAAGTTTTTCAAGAGCTGGGATAAGTTCTGGTGCAAATTTACTGATTTGGTTGAGAAACAAAGCGAGCCAGTTATATTTATCGTTGCTGTCGAAGTTCCTGAGTGCCATAAGGCGGCGTAGGCATATTTTCGGATATCTATCTTCTTCCATTTCTAGGATTTTAATAATCCAGTTCCACGTAGCTGTGATGACTTGGAGTGCTAGCGGCAATCTGCCTAGTTCAACTCTCAGTAAGGCACCTTCAGTGCTTCTTGGCAAACCAAAAATTCTCTTAAAGAATTCCACTTGGACTTGTTCGATCATATCTAAGTATCTCATAGTCCAGATTGGTGAGGCGTATATTAAGGTTGAGACAACGATGCTGTCAAATAATTTGTTAATACACTCGAACGAATCTGTTTTTGCTTTTATGAGGGTAGGGTGTACCGCACTGAATGCCATTTTGGCTTTATTTATCGTAGCCAATGCTGTCGGTCTGCTAAATCCTGATGTCGTGATTTTTAAGCCCAGGTATTCGTAAGAGTTTGTGATGTCAATTACCTTGTCACCATAATGAAACTTTTTTAAGTTTGCTGGCCTACCACCCCTTCTGCAAACAACAATTTTTGTTTTGTCAATGTTGACATTTAACAGGTTGTTGTCACAGTAACGTTTGAGATGATTAATTTTCTTCTGCAGGTCCTTTGGCGATGAGGCTAAGATGACCAGGTCATCTGCATATAGAAGCAAGAGAATATCCAGTACACCGTCGATGTTAGTTCCAGCACAGCCTTGCTTTCTCAGGAATTTTTCTAAATCAGCAATGAAGATCAGGAAAAGGAGAGGGCTGAGTAATTCACCTTGCAGAACTCCTTTCTCTATCTCAAATTCACGCGAGATCTCACCATTAACTTTCAACTTGAAGTTGGCAGAATTGTAGATATTGCGTAGAAGTCTGACCAGTTTGGCACTGCAGCCGGCCTCGACGAGTTTTATCCAGAGCAGTTTGTGCTGCACCAAGTCAAATGCTCTTCTAAAGTCCACAAATAGCAGGAATTGAGATGCCATGCGTTGTCTCAGTCGACAGTTAAGTGCAGCGAGCAGAGTAAATAAGTTGTCATTGCAGCCTCTTCCAGCTCTGAATCCGGCTTGTGATTCAGGTAGTATTTTGCATTTTTCGGCCCATTTCGTCAGTCGTTTATTTATCATATTCGTCAGCAATTTGGCAATGTGATTTATCAAGGCGATGCCTCGGTAATTTAAGGGATCTAGTTTGTCATCTTTTTTATGGATTAGAGAAATAAGAGCCGTAAACCAATGTTCTGGTGTAGTTTCTTCCCTCAGGATTTTGTTGATTAGACATAACGTGTAAAGCTTCCAATTATATGGCATGTTCTTCAAGAATTCATTTTGGATGTCATCTGGGCCTGGCGACTTATTATTTTTACTGCCAGCGAAAGCTTTATCCAGTTCTTCCATTGTGAATTCTTTATCCAGCTCAGGATGTTCTACCCCAACGAATGTCGTAGAGTCTGGAGCGATTTGTGGGGTGATCTTGTCGTAGAAGTCTTCCCAATCTCTGAGCGGAATTGGATTAGGCAAAGATTGAGTTCGTCTGACCTCTTTTATTGTTTTCCACAATTCTGCGGCATTTTTTGTGTTCGCGAGAGCATCTAGCTTTTTTATTTGTAGCTTCATTTTCTTCTTTTTGGTCAGCTCAAAGTAGTCTCTTTTAGCTCGTCTATATATCTCAAGTTGGGCGTTATTGAAGGACGCAGATTTACAATCAGCAAAGCTTTTTTTAACTAGTTCATGGGCAGAGGAACACTCCGAGTCAAACCAATCCTGTTTCCGTTTCTTGGTTTTGTGGTGGCCCGTGTATAAAGTCGAGGACATTTGAGCAGCGTGTGCAGCGCCCGCGATAGCGCCCGAGAGCTTTGCGGCAATTATTTCAACATCTTCTGCCTCGAAATCGGCTGCGATGCTATTCGAGTGTCTTAAATAGTCTTTATACTCTTCCTTCTTTTCCAGCTTCCACTTGAGGCGCACTCTTCTTGCTTTCTTTTCCAAAGCATCTGGCAGTTCGTCTCTTTCGGCTGTAAGACTGATCAGAACTGGGAAGTGGTCCGACGGGTTGTGTTCTTGAATGACCTCAAGGTCTTTAATATCCTTTAGCCCGTTACCGCTGATCCAGCCAAAGTCAACTATACTGTGACCAATATGCGTGCAAGTAAATTGCGCAGGAGTGTCGCTTAATGTTCTTCCGTTTAATAAGATCAGGCTATTATTCTCCAGGCATTCAACTAGCTTTTGGCCTCTGTAGTTGGTGACTGTGTCTAAAGAAACTCTATCGGGGCTTAAATTGGATCCGAGTGTTACCTCTTCTGGCAGAGAATTAAGGTTGCCAAGTCTCGCATTGAAATCACCGGTCAGTAGTATAGGCAGGTGTCCAAATGAGCACAGGATCTCATCTAGCGTGCTTTGGAAGAGCTCGAGAAGCGTGTTGATGTTCCTGGATGGTCTGAAATATATGCAGGCAATAATTGCTTCATAATGAAATGATTTGACATGTAAGAATATCCAGCTATCTGTTGATTCGACTGCTTGGGCTTGAAATTGTTTTTTAAGGATAATCGCCAGCCCACCACTGGCATGCCCAGTGCTTTTTTCTTTGATAGCGTTGGCGCAAAAAGCTTGGTAGTTGTCCCAGTTACTTGGTAGAATTATAGAGTTCGTGGCCCAGGTTTCGCTTATGCAAAGAATATCAAAATCGAGTGAGAATTGATAATTAAACAGGTTGCTGATGCCTCTCGAGTTCCATGCTATTATTGCTAGTTTTTTGGCTGCTGCTGGATCAGATTTTGTAGGTTAGGAGTGTCCCTTTGATTTAGCACTTTGTCAGGCTTAAGTGTGTTCTGGTTGTAGTCCCAGTAGTGCCAATTACCGTCGATTTTTATCTTTTTGCCACTTATTTCTGTTTTCTAACCTAGACTTGTTCTTTCTTTCGCAATTTGAATCAGTTTCGTTCTTAGTTCAAGTTCACGGGCTGTTAGGTCGTTGGCAATTGATATTTCACTTTCTTGATAGAGGCTTTAGTTGTCATTATCCTGTCTTTGGCTATTTGTGAGTTGAGTTTAACTCTTATGACTTTGCCTAGCTTGTCAACCGCATGTATTTTAGCTATCTCCTCATCAGCATTAAATTTTTCTTTGAGAAATTGCCGCGTACTTCCTTGTAATTGGGAGAGTTGCCAGTTATGGTTTTCAATAATAATATTCATTTTCTTTGTCTCTTTTTCTTGCTCCTGCAGGAGTTGCTCTACTTTTTTCAGTTTTTTATCAGCTTTCTCTAACAGGTCCCGGGATTTTTGGCTCACCTCGCTATCCGTTACCGGCGACTTTCTTGCAATCTGTTTCTTGAGTTCCATAATTTCAATTTCCAGCTCCGTTTGCTTGGCTTGGACACCGTGCCAGTTTTCATTCCAGGCGCTTTCAATCTTATGTATTTCCTGTTTAACCTCCTCTATAGCTTCGGCATTGCTCTTTTTGACGACTGAGATTTGATTTTCAAGCTTCTTGGTGTTTACAGAGGCTTCTGACCTCATTAGGCTCATTTGTTGGGTTAAGCCAAGTAGTGCCTGCCCCAAATCCGACTCCGAGCTTATTGCATTACTCTGTTCTGTAACAACGAGAGATTCAGTAGCAGTGGGTTCCATATTATTATCAGTAATGGAATTCAACTTATCTGGGCACTCCAGTGCTTTGACACTATCCACCTTTTTGAGGGGAGGCAGATCTTTTTCGGAGTCCGAAATGGAGGAGTCCAGGTCTTTTCCCGCCTCTCTTTCCCTTTTTAGGAATTCTCTGATGTCACTTTCGGAGTTTGCTCGTTCTCTGAAGGTGAATGCTTTAAGTTTCCTTCCCGGTTTATTGCCAGGTGGTGTTGGAGTTTGGTGACAGGCAGGAACCTCAATAATTGATTCAGACGGTGATACTATTATTCGTGGCGGGTTTACTGCTAAAATTTTCTTTACGTCTTCGGCAGTGATCATCCTAGGGGACTTTCTCAAATTGTAAAGCTACTCACTCCAAAAATCACTTTTGTAAATCGACAAAAATAAATGTAGCCATTCTAACCTATAAAAGTAAGAGATTTTATTGACAGCTTATGTTGTGTATAATTTAACAGAGAATCTTTCAACTCTCTGTACTCTAGTCGAAAAACTGGTTTTTATTTATCGTAAAATCACCTTTCTAGTCCGAACTAATTGTTGAGAATACAAAAGTTTAAATAAATGCTGAGAGCACTAAAATTGACGTGTTTACGTTACGGCACTGGATTTCTAACCTCTTGAATTGTTTAATATAATTACCACCATTTATATTTAATTATATTGACATATAATATATATATATATATATATATTTATAAATTCTAATTAAAATTGTTTTTATTCACTACGGGCATGATAAATAAGTTTATTATTTATGTAAAATTTTGATATATATAAATATATATATATATATATATATTGTAACGTGGCAGTTCGGCTAGGCCTGCCCGTTACAAGAGACTCCCTGAACCCTGGGCGAGATCCCGGAATTAGGGTCTAGAAAATCGAGTCGCGGAATAATCTCAGAGAGCGCCAGAACTGGAGTCACGCACCCGAGCTTCGACAGGGACGAAATAGAGCATTGCGACCCAGATATTTCAGGCTTTTGTTTTTATTTTTTTTCCGAGTGCACCGGCTACCCTCCAGCGACCAACTCCGACACCGAACATCTTTCGCGGCAAGGCGAAACCACGACGATCTCGCGGGAAGGACACCGAGGCTGCGGAGGGGGAGGCAACGCAGATCCCTGCAGCGAGGGAATCCAAGGCGGACGCGATTCCCGCTGGCGGCCGGCGCGCCGCAGCCTCCCCGCTCACCCCGCTTACGCCCAACCAAGGCAACCGCGAGGCACCAGCTAGCGACGAGGGAGCACCACCCCGCCCAACCCCAGGACTACGTACAGCTGCGCGGGAGACGACATCGCGATCTAGCCTTAAGTTCTGCGCCGCGTAGAGACGACAGGTGCGCGGCAAGTTGCGCAATCCCCAAAATCGATGACCGATCGATTGTTGCGCATTCTTAGGGTGATGACGTCACGAAAAATTAGCGCGACGAGATCGGCGTTGCGACCATCCTAGATCACTCTAGTTCTGGCGAGTAAACGAGACAGTCGTTTGATTTCTTTTGCGTAGAGTTACTGGGTGCCCGTTTAGAGAATTTTTTTTTGGTTGTTGTTCGTTGCGAGAAAGAATGAGCCGTCACGAGGGAGTCGGCCACTTCGTACAATGGATGTGGAGCGGTAAGCGTTGTTAACATTCTCGCGATCGAATTTCGAGGTTAATTGAGTAAGGGCTGATCCGATAAAGGGCAGCCGTTTTCTTTTGTTAGTTTGCGTGTCGAAAAGTACTCGAAATTCGTTTGCCGATTCTTTTGCTTGGTGACCGTAGCCTGAGTTGCGCGTAAGAGGGTAACGTTAATTTCGGGGGGATCCAGAAAATCGAGTCGAGGCACGGGTTGAGCCGAGACGTTATTGTCTCGAGTTTGAGTGTGACCGAAGTCCGTTACACGGGGTCATTTCACGTCATCCGGCACATCCTCGATTCTCGTGTAGGTCGCGAGCAGTCACGGGGAGCATTCGAATTCGCGACTGCGTCCCGCCGTCGCCGAGGAAGTGAAGCTCGGGTGCGTGCTGATAAGAGTATGCGTTTTTAGAGGAGGATCGCGGGTGTCGCGACGAGCCTCGCATCAATTTGGTTATTTAATATTAATTTTTTTTTCTCTTCTTCTTTTTTTTGTTTGCATTATCAGTTAGTATTAAGTTGGCGATCAGCGCCATTTTGTAAAGGACGTTCGCGGGCAGCGTATCGAGTCCGATTTTGTTTTTGGTTTTTATGAAGTAGGGTATTGTTAAGACGGCGACTAGCGCACGTAGGCCGTAGAGGTCTCCTAGATTTATTCACTTTTTTTTGTTGTTAGTATTTTTTTTTATTTTTTTTTATTTTTATTTGGAGTATTTCTACCTTTCTTATTTAGTTTAGATAAAAGTGACATTGTATTTGGAATCGCGAAGGACGACTTGCGTGGTCGTATTATCCTTCTTTTTATTTTTTTTTATTTATTATTTTTATTTCTTTTGTTTCTGTATTATCGCTGATGAGAAATATACCATTGGAATTTTATAGTAATTTAGCCACTTCACGCGTTGGCGTACCTGTGTTGCAATTCTCTCGACCCAAAATTTACCCCTCCCCTCTCCGCGGTACTGAGCTACCGAGCATATGGTCGCGGTGTGTCGTATTATCGATTTCGAGGCGTGTTGATCACGCCAGGCGCCCAACAAACTTCGCGACATTGTTTCAGATCAAGGATACCTCGCCGGACGCCAAATTATTGTGCACGCGGTAAGTTCCCGGTTATTTGCTCCGAGTAACAGAGGTGCAGAAAAATCCACGTCACAATATATATATATATATATATATATATATAATATGTATATATACATGAATATATATATATATGTCGGAGAATGGCCAGATATCACTCGTGAACTTTGTGTCTTGCGTGTGGGACGCATGTTGAACCACCTTTTTATTCTTTTACAAGATAAAAACGGAACTTAACTTATTGAACAAAGCTTTTTAAAAATTCAACGTTTATAACAAGATCCAAATTGCTCGATGTTTATTCTGTTATTGATCTTTGCCGTAGTTTCTCTGGAGACCGAATAGAAGAAAGCGGTGATAATCCTCCTCGTTATTCATTTCATTATCCTTGACACGGCTAATCCTGACAATCACACGTCCTCGTGTGCTGTAATACAAAAATTAGAAGATATTTAGACCGTTCGGCCAACCTGATCATATTACCATTCCAAAAATCACGATGTGCTTTAACAAATCCATGAGTTATAACAAATTCCGTACTAAATAACAAGTCCGGTGACAAACTGTTGACAACACCCCATTTCATAGAAATCATCTTCTTTCCACAAGAGCAAGAACTACAATCTTCTCAAAAGACTTGCATTCCTCTCATGTAATTTCCACACACATTGCCAATTATCAATTGGGCTTCACATATGTGACCGTATGACAACGTCAAGCCGTCCATACATCAACATTTCCACACACAGTCGCCTCATGCGACAGCACCACACCATTAGCCGTTACATTGCGCCATCTCCGCTCACCGAAATGAGTAAGGTTTTTTTTTTTTGACTTGCAACTAATAAGCGTAATGAATGTGTGCACTAGGATCAAGCTCAAACCAAAGGGAATGACAATCATTTCCTACTCCAATATTCTGATGAATTTCTTATAACAGGTGCGCCAACAAGGATGTCACAGGTTATTAATCCAAAAATAACACATTTAAATTTGTAATTTAATACCTTGAATACTCAATGACTCTTCAGAAGATTTATCAAAATCAATATCCAATTCTGAAGGTACAGAACAGTCAGGCATTGCTCGAAGACGGTCATGAGCGTATTTGTACGTTCGATTACAATTTAAAGATTTTAAAATGTACCGATCTCCGTCTAACACTTCAATAACACGAAATGGCCCTTTAAATTTTGAATTCAATTTTGTTTGATTTCTTTCGTGATTTTCAATTAACACATAATCCCCAACAGAAAATTTTAAAAATTTTGCCTTTCGGGCATCAAATCGCGATTTTTCAATTTGCGAGTTAATCTCAATCATATTGGCTGCTCGCTCTCTGATTTCCGATAAGTCAATTTCTTTTTCACAATCAGTAATCGGTAACAGATTCAACGGTCTAGCTACGCGACCAATCATCAATTCCAGAGGAGTAGCTTTAGTCACACTACTGACGGAACAATTCAGTGCCAGTTGAATATCTCCAAGAGAATCCTGCCAAGATCTATTATTATCAACCTCAACAGAAGTGAGCATATTTTTAAGTGTACTCATAACACGTTCGACTTGACCATTGCCTCGACTAGTACCAGTAGCAATCAAATGAAGATTAATGCAATGGGAAGCACAAAAATCACGAAAATTTTTGTTTGCAAAACATCTCCCCTGATCAGCAATCACACGAACCGGTGCTCCAAATAATGTGACGATTGATTTTAAAGCTTTTATAGCACTTACAGCATCAATAGAAAAAGTATGGTAAAGAAAAACAAACTTAGTAAAGGCATCAATAAACACAAAAACATATTCTTCAATATTACTTTTGCCACTAAGCTTTCCAGTAACATCAATATGAAGAGTATGCCAAGGAATACTCTTTGGGATTGGATGTAATTCAGCTTGAATTTTACCAGAAGTAGATTTGGAAATTCGGCAAGTAATGCAATTTTCAACAAATTTTCGGACATATTTGGACATATTAGAAAACCAATAATGTTGGTAAGCCTTCTCTAAAGTTTTATGCCATCCCAAATGAATAATCGATTCATGAACATGATTTATTATAGACCACTGAAAAGCTTTAGGGATTATTGGTAAAATACGAGTGTCATTATTTCGCTGCATTTTTCTGAACAAAATTCCAGATTTAAGTTCGTATGTATTAGAAACATTTGAATCAAGCTCATCGTTTTCTAATTTAGAAATAAGATCACGAATTTCGGCATCCTTCTGCTGCTCCGCTTGTAACCAACCGTGAGAAATTTTTGAAAAATTTATACGTTTTTGCTCAACAGTTTCAACATTCAGTTTGTCATTCTCAGGTAAAGGATTTCGAGAAAAGAAATCTGCATGTGATAGATTTTTTCCTTCTCGATAAACAATATCAAAGTCGAATGACTGTAAAAATGCCCACCATCTATAAACTCTTGGGGATAAGTCAAGTTTTGCACGAGATGCCTTGAGAGAATTACAATCTGTAACTACTGTAAATTTTCTACCATGTAAATAATGCCGAAAATGCCTAATAGCATTCACAACAGCAAGTGTTTCCAATTCATACGAATGATATCGCGACTCTATTTCTGTAGTTCTTTTGCTAAAATAAGCTACAACATGGGCCTTTCCACCAACTTTTTGGATGAAAATTGCACCGTAACCAACTGAGCTAGCATCTGTATGTAATTCTATAGTAAAATTTGGATCAAAAATCATTAAAAGAGGAGAACTCGTCAGGTGAGAAACAATTTTTGTTCGAATTTCCTCAAATTCAGGTTTCCAATCAATCCTACCCTTTCCATTAGTAAGTTTATACAAAGGACAAACAAGTTTCGAAAACCCTTTTATAAATTGCCGAAAATACGAGGCAAGTCCAATAAATTGTCTAAGTTGAGTAACAGTTTGAGGAGGCGGGAGTGCAGTCAACGCGATAACCTTGCGAGGATTTGGTCGAATTTCTCCTGCCGAAACTTGATAACCAAGAAATTCTATCTTCGTTTTCAAAAATGAACATTTCTTTAGATTGACTGAAAATCCAGCTTTAGTCAAAGCCCCTAAAACAACTTCTAATTTTCGAATACCCTCAATAATTGTTTCTGATGGGATGAGAATATCATCCATATAACAAATAATAGACGTATTCACTAGATCTCCCAAAGCTTTGTTAATTGCTCGCTGAAAAACAGAAGGTGCATTTTTCAAACCAAAAGGCATTGCTAAATATTCGTACTGCCCGTCAGGAGTAACAAAAGCAGTCCGTTCAATAGAATCTGGGTGAATAGGAATTTGGTGAAAACCGCTAGCCATATCAAGAGATGTAAAATAATGAGCACCTCCTAGTCTATCTATCTGATCAGCAATAAGCGGTAACGGATATTTATCAGCCACCGTATTATTGTTAAGCTCCCGATAATCAACACACATTCGATCAGAACCATCTTTTTTTTTAACTAAAATAATGGGACTAGCAAAAGGAGAACAACTGGGTCTGATGACATTCTCCTCTTGTAATTCCTTGATTTTATCTCGCACTATTTGACGTTCAACAGTCGAAAGACGATAAGGTCGTCTTTGCACGGTTCGGTTAGGATCTAGCAAACGAATTTCAAGTTGTCCGGTCGTTACTCTAGATTTAGGTGTTCCTATGACGAAAGTTGAACGAAATTTGTTTAAAACATCAACCAAGAGACGTTTGTCAAGTTCAGAAACGTCTGTTTTTATTTCGTCAAAATTAAATGAATGATAGTCTACTTCACAAACATTAACCCTCGGAATTCTTTTTAGAACTAAACTGTCAACTGTCATTTCTATTGAATAACCAAGAGATAATATTTCTCTTCCAACAAGAATTTCAGTACTAAGAAAATCATCATGAATCACATGAAATAAAATTTCCAGGCAATGATCATTTATAGTCACTTGTGCCAAGATTTGAGTGACACTTTGAATACTGGAAGGACCGATACCGGAAAGAATGACTACAAAGTTCTGACGTTTTCCTGAAAATTTTTTAGCAATGCTTTCTTTAATCAGAGAGCATTCAGCACCGGAATCAAAACAAAATGAAAACTTCTCACCGGAATGTAGTAACTCGCCAAAAGTCGGTTGAATAGAACACGAATTAACACGACGCTCCATTTGACCTTGAGCAAGGGTATTTTGTCCAGATCCAGAAGACTTCTTGCAGCTTGTAGAAACATGTCCAACTTCTCCACATTTGAAGCACGTCACAGAAGATTTCACAGCGGTGGAGGGTATTTTCTTTGAAAGATTTCCAAAGTTGTCCGGGATGGTGCTCAATGAACGACTTCGACACTCCGATATTTTGTGTCCAAATTTTCCACAGTGAAAGCATTTTAATGAAGATACATAAGTTCTCAATCGTTTGGAATCGAACGATGAGCCCTCTCTGGCTTGAGAAAAAGGAAAAGCTCTTTTTCGGTAATCAACTGCCATAAGTTCTTGTTGTAACTTCGTTCGAGAACTTATTTCCGTAGTAAGAGCCAAACGTTTTAAACGTGGATCCAACTGAGCCACATGAGAAAGAACAATCGAAACAGCAATTTCTTCGGAATTCATCAGTTGTAGTCGTGGAACAAGAACACTTAAAACTCGACTTGAATATGCAGCGATATTTTCATCTCCATTTGGCTGTCCAGAATATAACGAAAGTAACGTCGCCGCGGGAGTTTCAATAATTTCATATCGCGCGAGAAAAATGTTTTTAAATTGTTCCCAAGTCATTCCGTTAAAGCTGATTTGAGGAAACCAAGATGCAGCTGATCCTTTCATAGCTTTACTCAACGCATTTACTAACTTGCTCCCTTGAAGTTCCTGTTCTTGCATACACAAGCTAGCTGTCGAGCACCAAGCTTGTGCATTGATATTTTGCTCATCCGGATTGAATAACGGAAAAGTAACTTCATGATGAGAATCAGCAGTTGGACTTTGCATTTTTCGAATTAACTCCATCATATTTTTATTTTGATTCTCAAACAAAATTTGCCAACGATCTTCCGAAGTATCAGAATTGCGTTGAGGAGTCTCGGACGGTAATTCTGAAATGGATGGTTCCGCGTCCCTTCGGTATCCCACTTCTGATGTCGGAGAATGGCCAGATATCACTCGTGAACTTTGTGTCTTGCGTGTGGGACGCATGTTGAACCACCTTTTTATTCTTTTACAAGATAAAAACGGAACTTAACTTATTGAACAAAGCTTTTTAAAAATTCAACGTTTATAACAAGATCCAAATTGCTCGATGTTTATTCTGTTATTGATCTTTGCCGTAGTTTCTCTGGAGACCGAATAGAAGAAAGCGGTGATAATCCTCCTCGTTATTCATTTCATTATCCTTGACATATATATATATTTATATGTATATATACATATTATGATTTCAAATTAACTTCCAAAAAAATTAAAATAATATCCATGGAAAGAATGCCATTTAATGTGCTTTCTGTATTGTCATGTGGAACATTTATACAATGGATTAGAACTTATGGAAAAGTTGAGAGAAATTACACAGATGAATGAATAAGTGATTATTTAATTTCATATTCCTAATTTTGAAAAATTGATCATCCATTAATTTAGGAAAAACAATTTATCTAATTTTTTTTTTTTATCAATAAATTATTTAATTCAATCACCTCCGTTTATATTCAATTATAATCATGTATGATTTACATACATATTTATAAATTATGAATAACATCAGTTTCATTGAATTGGAGGATGATGAATAAATTTATTATCTATTTTTTATTTTGATATATATATATATATATATATATATATCATTTCATATATATATATATGTATATATATTTTATATATATATATATATATATATATATATATACATATATATCAAAATAAGAAATGGATAATAAATTTATTCATCAAAATATATATATATATATATATGTATATTTTGTAACGTGGCAGTTCGGTTAGGCCTGCCCGTTACGAGAGACTCCCTGAACCCTGGGCGAGATCCCGGAATCAGGGTTTAGAAAATCGAGTCGCGAAATAATCTTAGAGAGCGCCAGAACTGGAGTCACGCACCCGAGCTTCGACAGGGACGAAATAGCGCATTGCGACCAAGATATTACAGGCTTTTGTTTTATTTTATTTTTTTTTGAGTTCACCGGCTACCCTCCAGCGACCAACTCCGACGCCGAACAGCTTTCGAGACAAGGCGAAACCGCGGAGATCTCGCGGGAAGGACACTGAGGCTGCGGAGGGGGAGGCAACGCAGATCCCTGCAGCGCGGGAATCCAAGGCGGACGCGATTCCCGCTGGCGGCCGGCGCGCCGCAGCCTTCCCGCTCACCCCGCCTACGCCCAACCAAGGCAACCGCGAGATACCAGCTAGCGACGAGGGAGCACTACCCCGCCCAACCCCAGGACTACGTAGAGCTGCGCGGGAGACGACATCGCGATCTAGCCTTAAGTTCCGCGCCGCGTAGCGACGACAGGTGCGCGGCAAGTTGTGCAATCCCCAAAATCGATGACCGATCGATTGTTGCGCATTCTTAGGGTGATGACGTCACGAAAGATTAGCGTGACGAGATCGGCGTTGCGACCATCCGATATCACTCTAGTTCGGGCGTTTAACGAGTACGAGTGAACATAGCGATCGTGCGTTTTTTTTTGGTTGTGAAAAATTTGAGGAAATAGAGTGATCGCGAGGAGAATGGCCGCAAGAGACCACGAGGGAGTTGGCCCTTTTGTCGCGTGCATGTGGAGCGGTAAGCGCTGTTAACCTTCTTGCGAGAGAATCTCGAGAGATCATATTAGTAAAGGCTTGCCGAGGACGGATAGTGACTGTACTCGAGATTCTTTAGCCGATACATTTGCTTGGTGACCGTAGCCTGAATGGCGCGTAAGGAAGTAGCGTTAATTTCGGGGGATCGAGGAGATCGAGTCGAGTCACGGGTTGAGCCGAGACATTATTGCCTCGAGTTTGAGTGTAACTGAAATCCGTTACACGGGGTCATTTTACTTCATCCGATACAGCCCCCGTTCTCGTGTAGGTCGCGAGCAGTCTCACGGGGAGCATTCGAATTCGCGACCGCGTCCCGCCGTCGCAGAGAAAGTGGAGCTCGGGTGCGCGCTGCTAAAAATATTCATTCCTAGAGGACGGTCGCGGGTGCCGCGACAAGCCTCGTTTCAGTTTAGTTTTTTTCCTTTATTTGCATAATCCGTTAGTATTGAGTTGGCGATTAGCGCCGTTCTGTAGAGGACGATCGCGAGCAGCGCGTCGCGTCCGATTTTGCTTTTGGGTTCTTTTTGTGTGTAAATTAGGGGTCACGAGTAGTATAGTGACTAGCGCACGTAGGCCGTAGAGGTCTTCGGGATCCCTTCCGATTTTTTTTTCTTTTTTTTTATTGATTATTTTGTTTGCTCGTTCTTTTTTTTTGTGAGCTAAGCGTTTGCGTTTGGGATCGCGAGGACAAGCTTCCGCAGTATTGTTATTATTTTTATTTTTTTATGTATTATCGCTATTTCGAAATATATTGTTCAATTTTCTTGCTGCTTTGTGAAATAACTTGTCGGCGTACGTGTGGCGTATCTCTCTCTATCCAAAAATTACCCCTTCCCTCTCCGCAGTACTGAGCTACCGAGCATATGGTCGCGGTATATCGTATTACCGATTTCGAGGCGTGTTGACCACGCCAGGCGCCTAACAAATTTCGCGGTATTATTGCAGGTTCAGGGAACATCGTGGACGCCAAATTATTGTGCACGCGGTAAGTTCTCGGTCATTTTCTCCGAGTGACCGAGGAGCGGGAAAAGTCCACGTCACAATATATATATATATATATACAGGGTGTCCCTAAATTGCCTCCCACGGACTAGCCAGCATAATACCTCGTTAAAATCCAACCGAGAATTTCTTTTCCGGAAGCTCGTCCGACGCATAGTTTTTGAATTATAAGCGATGGCGCTAGGCCAATCAGAGTGCACCATTTCATCTAGATTTGCCGCCACGGAAATTGCTGTTTTTTTCGTCTGGGTGAATTATTATTATTCGCTTACGAATTAAATATCGGCACCTCCCCTCTCTCGCTGCTGTATTCCTTATTCTTGAGGATGCGCTTCTGTTTACACACACAAGTGTGCGCCCATGGATGTGCGGCCGGCAGCAAGTGCCGCGGCAACAATACCGAGGTCAGCGCCCGATAAGGGGTACAACAGGGAGAGAGGGGAGGTGCCGATATTCAATTCGTAAACGAATAATAATAATTCACCCAGACGAACAAAACAGCAATTTCCGTGGCGGCAAATCTAGATGAAATGGTGCACTCTGATTGGCCTAGCGCTATCGCTTATAATTCAAAAACTATGCGTCGGACGAGCTTCCGGAAAAAAAATTCTCGGTTGGATTTTAACAAGGTATCATGCTGGCTAGTCCGTGGGAGGCAATTTAGGGACACCCTGTATTTATATATATATATATGTATACTATAATTTTTGATTAAATTTTAATAGAAGAAAAATTGAAAAAGAAAAAAAATATTCTGCGTTATTCAAATTTTCAAAAATAAAAATGAAAATCTTTAAAAAAATGCCATTCAATGTGCCTCATGTATTGTGATTTGGAACATCTATACAATAAAAGAAAACTTATTGAAAAGTTTGAAGAAAACATACAGATAGATGAATAATTAATTATTTAATTTCATATTTCCAATTTTCGAAAATGAATTATCCATTCATTTAAGAAAAATAATTCATTTCATTGAATTATTATTTTTCATTATTGAATTATTCAATTTAATTACCTTCATTCATATTTAGTTATAATCATGTATAATTTATATATATATATTCATGAATTATCATTGAAATAATTTTTATTGAACGGGAGGATAGTAGTACAGCAAGGCCGGTTCTACACGCAGATTCCGGTTACCGACACTTACCGACCGAGCCGCTCAGCGCAGCCCACCGAGGCGCTCCGCGCAGCTCAGACTCAAGCCCCTTTCCGCTTCGCGTAGCCCAGACTCAAACCGTTTTTCGCGATGACGTCACAGTCTGCCGTACCGAAGGTCAAAACCGTGCAACCTTACCGACAGTTGTATCGGTCGAAGGTCAAAATCCGGCGATGACGTCACAGTCTGCCGTACCAAAGGTCTGTAGTGCTCGCCTGCCGACGGTAGAGGGCGCAACGAGGGGCGAGAACTTTTTTACCGTCCGCATTCTTTTCCCACGATATGACTGCTGATGTGTAACATTAACCACTCCGAATTCCTTTCCCACGGTAGGACTGCTGATGTGTAATATCAACCACCCCACATTCCTTTCCCACCTTATCAGCCCCGTGACATTCCAAAATTAGTAGTTCCGAGAATTGTTTGTCCCAAATTCAACGTCGCACCGAAATCCTTTGATCGCGTGCCGCTGACCGTCAAGTCAAGACTTGTCGAACGCATTGTTTTGTCTGAAATCCTTTGACCGCATGCCGCTCACCGTCGAAACTCGTCGTACGATTCCGAAAATTGTTTTTCATTTACTCGGATGTCGGTTTGATATCCAAGGTCGACCGATAGCCGCGGTACATTCGAAGCCATGGATCTGCGGTGTTGGGTTACTATCGCTCTTGAAATGCCAAAAGGTGCGCGCGCATCCGTACAGCTGCCCTATAAAAAGGACGCTCATCACAGCAAACGATCATTACGTCACAACCTGTCAAGTATACGTGAGGAAAAAGCTCAAGATGGAATCCGCGAAGTGTTTGAGATTGTTCGATATTATGGAATCGGCGTTCAAGATTTTATCGGAAAAATCGTCACCGGCAAAGATTGCAAAATGGATTCGATTCGGAACCCAAAATATCAGGCTTTTGAATAAAATCTTACGCAACATTGCCTCAACGATCGGGGAGAAGACAAGAATTTTGACTGCAATTGGAATTCTGAAATCGTTGACAGTCAAATTTCAACAATTGCAAAAAGTGGGTGACGGATTACGAAGCCGACGAAGAAGCGATCGAGTACGGTCGGAGGATTTGGAATTAGCTTTCGAGAGGAGAATTCGAACTGGATCCATCGTCAATTTGAAGCATAAAGATGTAGAGAGATTTCTAGAAGACGCAAAGGTACTAGCTGTGACGAGGCTGAAAAACGCTCTGAAGAAAGACAGGAGCTTGAAAGCCAACGTTATCCTGGCTTGTAAAGTTGAACTTAGAAAAGATGATCGCACGGTGGAAGAGATCAAATTTTTTAATACGAGAAATAAAATCATCCTCCAGACAACGGATATCAACGAATGGTTCATCGAAAACGCGACGGAGCGTTTGTTAAAAAAGGTGGAAGATTTCCAGGAAAAGGATTCAGGCTGGTCGCTGACTGGAATAATCAATTTGACTGTGAATATCAACAAGTACGTGCCACTACGAGGCGGTGTATTCACATACACCCCGTTACCTAAGCATATCAGTGATAAGAAGGCTGTAGTAAACATCAGAAACAACGACTCTTACTGCTTTCTTTGGTCGGTCACCGCAGCTCTGTTCCCAGCCGACAACAACCATCCTAACGCGACTAGCTCGTACCCACATTTCAGCTCAGTGCTACGGTATGATGGGATAAAGTTTCCTATGTCTCTAGACAAAAACACCATTTCAAAATTTGAGAAGCTTAACGACCTTTCAATTAACGTTTATGGTATAGACCAAGGTGATCGGAAAAAAAGTGAAATAGTACCGATTCACCTGAGTCAGAATGAGTCTGATAAACCTGTAATTCATCTTTTGGCGTTAGAAACTGAAATCACTGGCGGTGACGATGATGATGTCGATATGGAAAATTATGAAAAAAATAGAATCTTTCATTTTACTTGTATTCGAAATCTGTCTCGATTAACAAGTTCTCAAATTTCCAAACGCTCACATCAGACGTGGTTGTGCAATAGGCGTCTGTCTCATTTTAATTTCGAAAGATGTTTGTTGAAGCACCGAGCTGATTGCATGAAATTAAACAAAACCAAAGTTATTCTACCTACAGATGAGGAAAAAATACTCAAATTCAAAAATTTCAAGCACAAAGAAACCGTTCCATTCTGCATTCACGCGGATCTCGAATGTTTACTGCAACCCACACATGAAAGTTTTGGGGAAAATAGAACAATGTATCAGAAGCATCTTCCGTATAGTATAGCTTACTATCTACATTGTACGTTTGACGATTCGATTTCAAAATTCAAAATTAATCGTGAAGAGACTTGCGTTCAATGGTTTGTGAACGAGTTAGCGTAATTGGAACATTCGTTAGAGGGATACTACAAGACTGTTGTACCGATGGAACCACTAAATTTCAATCAAATCAACGAATTTCACTCAACAACAGTGTGTCACATTTGTGAAAAACCGTTTACACTCGCAGACGTGAAACATCGTGATCACTGCCATTTCACGGGAAAGTACCGTGGTGCTGCTCACCGAGGTTGCAATCTAAATTACCAAAATTCGCACATTATCCCAGTGATATTCCACAATCTGTCGGGTTACGATTTATATTTTCTGATCAAAGCACTGGCCACATCGTTCGAGCGCAGAATTGAGCTTCTACCCGTAAACAAAGAAAAGTACATTTCTTTTACAAAATATGTCGAGGGGAGAGATATAAAGTTTAGATTCGTAGATTCGTACCGTTTCATGCCCAGTAGTCTTGAGAAATTAGCAACGTATCTCGGTGATGATCAGAAATCAATCACACGAAAATTTTATCATAGCTCAGATAAATTTCAGTTATTGACCAGAAAAGGAGTGTTCCCGTACGAATACATAGACAGTTGGGAGAAGCTCGAGGACACACGGCTACCATCCAAACAACAATTTTACTCAAAATTGAATGATCGGGATATATCAGACGACGACTATGCACATGCATGTAAAGTTTGGCAAACTTTTAACGTTCAAACTTTGAAAGAGTATTCGGACTTGTATTTACGGACGGACGTGTTTTTACTAGCCGACGTTTTTCAAAACTTTCGACAGAGCTGTTGGACGACGTACAAACTGGACCCGTTACATTACTACACAGCGCCCGGTCTGTCGTTTGATGCAATGTTAAAATGTACAGGCATCGAACTCGAGCTTCTCACCGACATAGACATGGTTATGTTTATCGAGAAGGGTATTCGAGGTGGTGTGTCACAGTGTTCGAACAGATACGCAAAGGCCAACAATAGATATATGGAAGAGGAATTCGATCCTGAGGTCGAAGAATCTTATCTCATGTACTTTGACGTTAATAATTTGTACGGTGCTGCTATGAGCTTTGCTCTGCCATACAATTCCTTCGAATGATTATCAGACTTCGGACAATGCGGCGTTCTTACCATCTCAGACGATGCGGAGTTTGGTTACATACTGGAGGTGGATTTGGAATATCCTGAGGAACTGCATGAAATTCATAAGGATTTACCACTGTGTCCGGAGCACTACATACCTCCGATCTCGAATAGTAAGCAACCGAAATTGACGCCCACGCTACTTTCCAAGAAAAACTACGTTGTTCACTATAGGGTTTTGAAACAATGCTCACAATTAGGCTTAAAATTACTCAAAATACCCAGAGTTCTCAAATTCAGACAAACCCCGTGGCTCAAAAAATACATAGATTTGAATACCGATTTGCGCAAAAAATCTCACAACAAATTCGAGAAAAATTTCTACAAACTGATGAACAACGCAGTTTTTGGCAAAACAATGGAAAATGTTAGGAAGTATAGAGATGTCAGACTGATCACGAAATGGGATGGAAGATACGGTGCTAGAGCTACCATAGCCAAACCCAATTTTCACAGCTGCACCGTTTTCGGCAAAGATATAATTATCGTTGAAATGAGTAAGACGAAAGTCAAGTTGAATAAACCATTGTATGCAGGTTTCTCCATCATGGATCTGGCTCAAACATACATCTACGATTTTCATTACAATTACAATAAGCAGAAATTCGGCAACCGAGCAAAATTAATGTACACGGATACCGACAGTTTGATTTACAATTTTACCGTCCCCGACATATACGAACACATGAAGGAGGACTTGCACAAATTCGATACGTCTGATTATCCACTTGACAACGTTTACGGAATACCTCGAGCAAACAAAAAAGTTCTCGGCTTGATGAAAGATGAAAATCATGGAAAAATAATGCTGGAATTTGTACGATTAAGAGCTAAACTGTACGCATTCCGAGTCTTGGTAGATGAGAAAGACAATAAACGTGCCAAAGGTGTCAAAGGATCAGCGTTAAGAAAAATAACTTTCAACGATTATTGTGAATGTATTTTGAACCGTGAAAATCTATCCTCAAATCAGCATTTGATATTGAGTCGAAGGCACGAGGTATACACCGTAGAACAGCAGAAAGTAGCACTGAGCTGGAATGACGACAAGCGGATCGTGTTTCAAAATACAACCGACACGCTTCCGTGGGGCTACAAGCCTACACCTTAGCTTTGTAATTTATAAGTGTACCATGATGTATAAAATATTATTATGTAGGATAGTGAATAAGAACGCTTCGAAATATAAGAAATTGTACAACGATGCATGTGTCTGTCGATTGTCTAAAAAATAAAGACGCATACTTGTTGTGTGTCGGATACAAAATAAAGAGGGACATACGTTTTTACAAAAAAAATCCATTTATTCAAATGTTACACATCCGATTCGTTTATCCAACTGTTGTGTGTATTGTCAAAACCTTACCATTAAACGTATATTTTTCTTCCACGCTTCTTGAGCACCTTCTCCACCAGATAGATATCCGGATGCTTAACCTTAAGTAGCTCTTGTTCGTAGAAACCTTCAGCGATGGGTTGATCTCGGTAGTCTTTGAGCTTGTACGTCACAGGATGAGTATTTTCCACTCGACTTATCGTGAATATTTCAGTCGTCCAATTGGGAGTGTAACCTTTCTCGAAGATATTTTTGAATTTGCTGATTCGAACTTTGTTGCTGGATTTGAATTTTGCCGATACGGTAGGTATCGCTCGAAGCCCTCCGTACGCCTGACGTAATAATAGCCTCTCGTTTGCAACGGTGACATCCGACGGTTTCATTCTTATGGTTCGATGTTTGGTGTTGTTGTAAGCCGAAACCAAATCGGATAAGATATCGAACCACTTGAAGCTTCCTTGCATGCTGAACCGTGTCCACATTTTACCTTTCAGCGTGCAATTGAAACGTTCACAGATCGAAGCCTTCAAATTACTGTACGTGGAGTAAATTTGAAGTTGATTCCGTAGCGTGTCATAAGCGATTCGAATTTTGAGTCGTGAAATTCCGTTCCTCTGTCGACGAGTAAATTTTTCGGTACCCGTCCTTGGACAAGCACAGATTCCATTGCCTTCGTAACATCATCTCCAGACCTGCTCTTTATCGGTACAGCCCATGCATACTTTGAAAAGATATCAATGACTGTGAGCATGTACTTGTAACCTTTGTTTTGTCCAGCGTGCGACGTCATATCAACAAGATCCGCCTGCCAGGTCTCGTCGATGCCGCGCACGTCTACACGTCGACGCGGGTAATTCCGGCGTGCAGGTTTATGCAGTTCCGTCATCAGTGCTTGCTTTTTCTCGTTCATATTCCAACGCTATTAGTCTGGTGTCCAATTTGGAAATGATTTCCGCGTTTCGAATCGACAAGTCTCTGTCTTTTTTTAAGTCTGTGTAGAAGGTATCCAAGGCTTTCTTCGTGGTGATCTCCAAAGCTTTGATCATTTGATCGAGGTTGTCGTTTTGTTTTTGCAGGACGTTAAATTTTCGTCTCGAGGTTTTTGAAGTTACAGCATTGTTCGGCTCTGCGGGATCTGCGACATTGCACAGTCTCTTGTTCCGTATATCGTAATGCCCGTCCGCTGTTATTTGAAACCCAACACCCGGAGGACCGCGAGCGCTCGTGGTCGTGTTTTTATCTAGCTGACGTCCAAACACGTCGACGCTCATCTCAGTAATGAATGCAAAAATGACGGGAGCTGCTTAATGAATGATTCCTGCTTCGCGTAGCTCTTCGATAATGGAGATCATCTCGTTATTGTGACTCGGATTTCCCGCTGTCTGAGATGCCAGGAGTAAACGAAGACGCTCTACTAACTCGTTTGGATCATCCCAGAAGACGTATTCCGTTTCAACACCTTGTCGAGTGATCATAGCTTGCGGATGTAGACCTTTACCCTTTCGGCGAGGTGATGGGGAATAATCCATTAATTCGGCAATGACATTTCTAAATTTGTAACTGTTATCGTTTCGAACAGCCCCATCGGATGAGTAATACTTCTTATGCGCGTTCGTTGGAAGGATTATGTTTTTAAAATTTTCCCGATCTCCGGCGCTCACAGAAGAACCGTCAGGCTTCTTTTTGAACAAAAGTTCCAGCAAACCCTTCGTTTCCGGGTAACGCGTGTCGCCAATACGAACGTAGTCACTCTCAAAAGATATCAACGAATCACCAATCATTAGTCCGTTTGAGAGGTTGCTCACACCGTACACGTTGTCCAATTCGCCTTTTGTCTTCGCATCTCTCATCAGTGCAAAATACTTGTCCTCGATTTTCTCGACCGGTGTTTCTACGATCGTTTCATTCCCCGCCGAAGCAAAGGAATCGTCCATTTCCGAGACAGTTTCATTTTTCGTTTCATTTTTCATCTGCTTTATTTATTCTTTAATTTCTTCCACGTCTTGTTTGACAGGTTTGGTATCTTTTGTAACATTCACCAGTTCTTGCAACGGAGTCACTACTGGTTTGAAAACGTCACTCAATTTCTGAGTCGTAGATTCCCTGCCTGACTTGAGCAATCTGTGTTTTCGACGAATCGCAGCACTTGCTTGAGCGATCTGATGTAGGACATCTTTTTGCTTGGAAATTTCAGAGCTCTGCATGTAGACGCAACTGAGTCTGCAACGCTACTGCGTCTCTCGCTCGAAAACGCTAGATCTTATTCCTTCTCCAGGCTAACAAAAGAATCGAATCCCCACCTGTATCGTCCTTCGTTGAGCTCACTGTCTTTGTCGATCACCAGAAACCCATATTTGTCACCGTTTCAGCATGCCGCACGCAAGTCTTTAAACTCTGTGTAAGACATATCAGTGTTTACGTGGTCGTTGTATACGTGTCTCAGATTCATATCGTCTTGTTTGAATAACACGAGTAAGTTTACGTTGTCGCGCACGAGATGTTTGGGAATACGCGCGTACGTCTGACAGAGATAGAAACAGTCAACGTCGTGATGTCTACCCATGCAAAAGTAGGCTCTAATATTGTCCTGCTTCTCGCACGCTACATCGTCAAATATGATTATTGAGTTGGGCCGTGGTTCTTCCGGTGAAATCACTTGCTCACGCTCGGTAAACGCAGAATACTCCGTATTCTCAACATGGTCCAGCAATTGCTTTAACAATTGGTATTTAGGTTGGTTGAGAGATTTCGAGTAGATGTAGATATTTTCAAATCTGAGTCCGTTGGGATGGGTTATAAGTGTGAGCAACGCATTAGTTTTACCACAATTCGACGGTCCACAGAATGTCGCACGTACACTATTCGGGAGAAATTCATCGTGCCGTTTGTGCCTTTTGACATTTCGCTCCGAAAGTTTGTCAAAATTCATCACGGGAAGCTTGGTAGGTTGTTTCTCAAACCGCATCTCGGACATGACTAATCGGATTTGCTATAAATGCCCCGTTTCAAAGCACTTTTCTTTAGTCAATGCACGAACATGATCGCGTACAGAGGTAAACGAAGCAGCAGCAGGCGGCAACATCGTGGCAAGAGTCTAATGAATAAAATCATCAACAAACTTCCGATCGAGTTGCATGTTCCCGGTTACCAGTACTGCGGTCCTGGTACGAAGTTGACGGAAAGACTCGCGAGAGGCGATTCCGGTATCAATCCTCTCGATGCAGCGTGTAAGAAACACGATATGGCGTATTCGAAAAATCGTGAGAACCTTGAGGTTAGAAACGAGGATGATAGGGTGTTGCCTGAGAAAGCTTGGAAACGGGTTCTCGCAAGGGACGCAAATTTGGGTGAGAAGGCAGCCGCTTGGGCAATAGCTAATACAATGAAAGTAAAATTAAGACTCGGAATGGAAATTCGACAGTCAAAAAATGTGACCTTGAGAAAAATTATAAATGCTGCAAAACGTTCTATGGTTCCAAGCAACGATGCAAAAGTAGCTATCGAATCTGCGCTTAAGGGAGCTGAGAACGCCGTTAAAAAAGCGGGTAGTAAATGTGAAGTGCGAACACCTCGCGTCCTACCGGTACCTTTGAAAGTCGGTGGTTTTCTACCGTTTCTGATTCCTATTTTCGCCGGTCTCAGCGCTGCGGGTGCGTTAGCCGGTGGTGCGGCAGGTATAGCAAAAGCTGTGAACGATGCGAGCGCGGCTAAATGAGAATTGGAGCAAAGCAAACGACACAACAAAACTATGGAAGCTATCGCGTTGGGCAAAGGGCTTCATATGAAACCATACAAAACAGGTCTTGGTCTCCATCTTTCAAAAAACTAGATGCGACGCCACTACGTCGAGCGTTGACTGATTGGGACTTGTTGAAATATGCGAAAATCTTTGAGGTTTGGCACTTCCGCGGTGTTTTCATGCAAAACGAAACGCCCAAATACGATCTATGAAAGAACGAATCAGCTTTAATCAACCTTGACGACATAGACGGTCCGGGAACACACTGGATTGCACACAAAAAACGCAGAAGAAATATCCATTACTTTGAAAGTTTCGGCAACCTTCAACCACCCTCAGACCTCTCAAAATACCTCAGCGTTGGTAGTGTTAAATACAATCATAAAAGGTACCAGGATTATGATACGTTTAAATACGTACACTTGTGCCTGAAGTTTCTGAGTGGTAAGCTTTTTAAACATGGTTCATGATTCATCAAAGTCAGTCAACGACAAGCAGTCATGGATGATTTGTTAACGTTAACGATTTCGGGAACCTCTCCGATTCCCGAGGCACAATATTTCCCACCGAGTGAACTTGCTCGTGATAAAAGTTATGCTCTTGGCTTGGCAAAATTGTTAACCTTCAATTCATTTCCCAACGTTGATGTTGGTCACAATATAATTTACCTGGCTGATGGAGTGACCACCACACCTACTGGCAGCTACGAGATCGAGGATATAGAAAAGTATACTAATAACGTGCTACGAAATACAGATATCAGGCTCAGCATCAAACCCAACAATAATAAATTACGCAGCGAAATCACATGCAACCACACGATCAACTTTGAACCGAATGATTCCATTGCTCAACGTTCGGGATTCACGCGACGTGTATTGGAGGTTGATTAAACTCACGAATCAGACGTGCCTGTAACTATGCTCTGGGTAAACGCGTTGCGAGTTGAGTGCAGCATTACAACGGGCGCCTACGTCAATGGACACAAAGTACACACTATTCACGAGTTTTTCCCGACTGTCCCACCAGAATATAAGATCGTGGAAGTACCGTCGCACGTCATTTACCTTCCGATCACCGTCAAGACCATAGATCACGTTCAGCTCCGGTTAGTGGATCAAGACGGAGACCTGGTTAATTTTCGTGGAGAAGTTATTACTGTGAGACTACACATCAAATCGCAATAAACGATAAAAATTGTATATAACAGACTGTCAAAGAGTAGGTATATCAGTAAGTCGACATGCCCCGATCAAGTCAGTCGTCGATCGATTCCCGAACCGCTAACACCTCGAAACGTGGAGTTCCTGATAGCTCTGGGTCTGAAACTGACACCGTTTGGAAGAGGAATTTCCGACAAATAAAAATCCGATTTTGCTTTTTTATCATCTGCTACGTACCATGAAGGAGGAAATCTTGAGCATTCAAACACCAGTCGCCTTTAACGAATCCGTTGCGCATTACGAGATTCACGCTCACAAACCTTAAGCCTCGTCAACTTTCAACAACAGCGATGAAATTCGAATCACCGTTGAGCATCAGGATTTATGCATATTACCCAGCAAAAGTTCGGTACATATCCACGGACGACTCCTCAAACCTGATAATACAGCTACTGTGAACACACAGCTCGTAAACAACGCCATCTGTCATCTGTTTGAAGAAATTTGCTACGAAATTAACGCAGTTGAGGTTGATAGAAGCAAGAACGTTGGCTTGACAAGTCTCATGAAGGGTTACGCTTCCCTGCACCCTGGTAAGACTTGGCTGATGAAGAACGCTGGATGGCTCTATGTAGAAGAAAAGAAAAAATTAACCGATGCCGAAGGTAACTTTGACGTACTGATACCGCTCAGCATGATATTGGGTTTCGCCGAAGACTACCGCAAGATCGTTGTCAACGCTAAACATGGGTTAATTTTGACGAGATCAAAAACTGACGTCAACGCAATCATGCAGACTCAAGAGGAGGAATTCAAAATCACGATCAATGCAGTGGAATGGCTAATACCGTATTTGAAACTCGCGGATCAGTAAAAAGTTGACCTACTAAATTTCATTCAGAGAGATCCGCCTATTTCAATGAGCTTCCGCAGTTGGGAATTGTACGAATATCCCTTACTTCCCACAACATCAAAACAGGTTTGGACTGTAAAAACTTCCACTCAGCTTGAAAAACCTCGGTACGTCATTTTGAGTTTCCAAACAAGTAGAAAGAACCAGACCGGCAAGAACGCAAGTCATTCGATCGTTGCAATATCACGGACGTCAAGCTATTTTTAAACTCTCAATCTTATCCGTACGGTAACCTGAACCTCAACTTGGGTCGTAATCTGTACGCGCTCCTGTACGAGATGTACGCAAACTTCCAAGCTACCTACTACGACAAGAACCCCGAGCCGTTGCTGACAAAGAGTGAATTCTTTCGAGACGTCCCCTTATTCGTTATCGACTGTTCAAAACAAGACGAATCTTTAAAGTACGGAACTGTCGACATCCGTCTTGAATTTGAAGCTGAAGCCAACTTTCCCGCTGAAACATCGGCGTACTGCTTGATTGTTCACGATCGTATTGTCGAATACAACCCGCTTAGTGGTGGGGCGAAAAAGTTGGTATAAAAGCTGACCCGTTCCCACCATCTCGCACAGTTCAAAGATGGAGCTTATCGTTGACACACAAGGCTTTCGTAGACCTTTTAACAATACCTTCACATTAAAAGAATTGGCTATAATTTCAATATACTCGAAAGCATCTCCATCAGTGTTTTTCTTCCAGCCACCTTACAAATGGAATTCACTGGACGTCAAATACAAAAGCCAAAATTCTTGGTTAGAACGCGATTTTCACGGTTCACCTTGGAGCTGTGGAACCATACCTTTTGAGGAAGTTGAGTAGACCATTCAAGACAGGCTGTGCAAAGCTCAAACCGTGTACGTAAAAGGAGAAGAAAAACGAGATTGGTTGCTCAAAGGCATTCCGAAAGTTCAAATCATCGATATGCTGGACTTTGACTGCCCGTTGCTTCAAACCTTGCAAGAAACTTCAGCTGTGTCTCTAAGATGCGACCTTGACACAATACTCAACGCAATCTGTGCAGCACAAAACGTTTGCATACTTCAAAATCGGATACAAAATCATCGTACTGTCCGGATGGCGAGGGTGTATGATTTGTGTTACTGCGCAGAAGCGTCCACAATAACGGTCCCGAATTCCTGGCGAATATATCACCCTGGTCATGATACTGTTGAATAGAATTATTGTACTATTTTTGTGAAGTAATTGTCAACCGTACTCCAAAAATTATAATCAATAAAACTGTTTTTTTTAAAAGAATATCCATGAAATAATTTTATACTTTTACCTTAGCTCTTAAGAGAGAATTTTTTTCAATACAAAGCTTATGTAAGATTCGACCTTGCTTACCCAAACCGAGTTATGTTTTGCATTCCAAGAGCGATAGTAACCCAACACCGCAGATCCATGGCTTTGAATGTACCGCGGCTATCGGTCGACCTTGGATATCAAACCGACATCCGAGTAAATGAAACACAATTCTCGGAATCGTCTGACGAGTTTCGACGGTGAGCGGCATGCGGTCAAAGGATTTTAGACAAAACAATGCGTTCGACAAGTTTCGACTTGACGGTGAGCGGCACGCGGTCAAAGGATTTCGGTGCTACGTTGAATTTCGGACAAACAATTCTCGGTACTACTAATTTTGGAATGTCACGGGGCTGATGAGGTGGGAAAGGAATGTGGGGTGGTTGATATTACACATCAGCAGTCCTACCGTGGAAAAGGAATTCGGAGTGGTTAATGTTACACATCAGCAATCACATCGTGGGAAAAGAATGCAGACGGTAAAAAAGTTATCGCCCCTCATTGCGCCCTCTACCGTCGGCAGGCAAGCACTACAGACCTTCGGTACGGCAGACTATGACGTCATCGCGGGATTTTGACCTTCGACCGATACAACTGTCGGTAAGGTCGCACGGTTTTGACCTTTGGTACGGCAGACTGTGACGTCATCGCGAAAAAGGGTTTGAGTCTGGGCTACGCGAAGCGGAAAAGGGCTTGAGTCTGGGCTGCGCGGAGCGGCTCGGTCGGTAAGTGTCGGTAACCGGAATCTGCGTGTAGAACCAGCCTTGCTGTACTACTGAGGATAATCAAGAAATTGATCATTTATGTTTTACTTTGATATATATATATATACATGAATATATATATATATAAATCATATATACGTGTTCTGTAGGGGTGAGGGTGTACTGAGCGGTGGTAGTTAATGATTAATTGAATAATCAAGCTCCCACGTAACGACAATGAATAATTATTAAAACTAAGAAAAGACCTACCTTTCGATAAGCCGGTAATTTGTAGGATCGTGTTGCTACAGTCCTGTACAGGTCTGTGAGGTTTGTTTAAATTGTTGAGGCAATTTTATAATAATAAAAATGGGAAAAGGGTCGTTCAAAATAAATGTTTTAATATGATTTAACTGGTAAAAGATGAAGTAAATTCTGTTTCGATTCGGTGATTGAAATGTCTGGTAACAATCAATGGTGATAATGATTTAAGAGCCGAAAGTAACAATTTATAAAGTGTTCGAGTTTATACAAATCGTGTGTTATTCTATTCTGAAGGATGTTATTATTTGGTACCAGGAACATCTACTCTGAACGATTGTTATAACTAGCTGGTCGTGACATTCGATATTGTATCTCTCTTTTTAAATTATCTTAAATCAATTATACATCCTATTGTTAAGTCTCGTTGGTAAATTCTTGGAATATAATAAGGATGATTCAATTGGGGGTAAAGAAGCTAGCCACTAATTCTAGACTTGCTTTTACTGAAGTAAATTTCGATTAAAAAGGTAAAACAAGAATTCGTTCAATTTCGAAGATTAACACTCGGATTGACTTAGCTTTAGGTGAATCGGTCGACGAGATTGAGAGCCGTCGGATCGTGTCGGTCTGCGTCGGTAGAATTCTGGACCAGGGCCTCACCTCAAGTTTGGAAGAGTTGATCAATCGAACGATGTTGAACGTCGGTCACTTAGTCTTCGTAGATTTGGAATGATATCTTATTATCGAAAGCTTGAAAGTGTATGTTTTCTGATTTTGATGTAAGTTGAAAATGATTGCAACGATTATTTATTAAAACGATAGTGTAATTATTATTATTATTATCACTTAAAATTACCTGATTCGGTTGAATCAGGGCCGAACTCAGTTTAATTATGGAAAATGGAATTGCATAAAAATGTCTATTCGCGAAATGATGAGATTTAGTGAAGCACAGAAAAGATGGAAACGTTGAAGATAGTGAGTCTCTTGCAGCTGACAGAATAACTGAATGCTAAGAATTTAACGAATTAGCGCGAGACCTTAGGTTGGTCACAACTAAGATTTTACAAACGCTACTCTTGCTCGAGAGGGCTAATCCGGGTTGACGTCCACGCACTTCGCGACTTGACAGACGAAAGACGCGGCTTCTTGCGCCCGAGGGTCCAAGGAGCTGCAGTTGTAATAAGCCAATTACCGTAACAACGGTAATTAGCCAATGAGGTGCGACGGCGACCTCCTGGTGCCCAAATCCACATGGTCAGCGTTACTTCACGCTCTTCGACGGTGTTCCGACGATTCTCAATCTCGTCGGTGACACATTGAAAATATGAACAAAAGATATTTACATGCAATGTTCACACATCCATTCATACATCCTAATAAGAAAGCTATTTTAATTTGGTGGTTCGAAAGGTAGTGGTGTATCCTACTTATTGATTATAGTTTTAACTTAAAAAGAGGGATATTTCCGTGCTGAGCGCTACTGATGCTAATTCAGCAGTCTCCTATCTCAGTTCTTGGTACCAGTTAAATAGAAGAAAGTTGAACCTTATACCGGGGATCATTGTTGGTCTCTACGTGACTTTTGCCAGGAGGGGTGGAACTCGCCGTTATTAGAATACGAGATTTTGATATAATGATATCTGTGCATTGAAGAAATTAAAGAAACGAAATGAAATGGAATTTTGAAAAAGGTACGCCAAGGCGGTACGTCGGGGCGTAACATACGTATATAATATAATTTGTAATTAACTTTCCAAAAACGGAAAATTTGAAAAAACCAAAAAATTACACATTCATTGAATTTTTGAAACATAAATATAATCAGCAAAAGAATCCTATATATTTTTGAATTATCTGCTCACATATTGATCGGAATAAATATATTATTCATCAAAAAAATCCCATTTCATGTGCTTCATGTATTGTTATTTGGAACATTTACACAAAGAAATAAAATTTATTAAAAAGTTCAAAGAAAACATACAGATAGATACATACATCAATTATTCATTGATTTATGGAAAATGATTTATTTAATTGAATTTTTTTTTTTGTTAATAATTATTCAATTCAATCACCTCCATTCATATTCAATCATAATCATGTACGATTCGAACATAAATTTATCAATTTTACTTGAAATTATTTTTAGTGAATAGGAGGATGATAAATAAATCTATTATTTATGTTTTATTTCAATGTATATTGTAACGTGGCATTTTTACTGCGCGTTCCACACGGCTCCCCGAACTCTAGACGGACCACAGACTTAGGGAGCACGCGGAGCAGACCGCGGCTCATTTCAAAAAAGAGCGCCAGGACAACAGTCACGCATCCGAGCCTCTAAGAGGGGACCATCGCCGGTTTAGCGAATAAGACTTTTCAGGATTTTTGTTTATTTTTTTTTGGGTGGCGAGTCAATGCGGCTTCAGACAGGGGATCGGCAGCAAATCCGAACGACGTTACTGGATGGCAATCGCGGCGGATCGCGACGAAAGGAGGGCCTCGCACGAGGCTACGGAGAGAGCGTCAACGGAGAGCTCTGCCGCGAGGGAATCCAAGGCGGACGAGATTCCCGTTGGTGGCCGGCGAGCCGTAGCCCCCCCCTCCGTCGCCCAACTGACGACAGGTACCCTCGCGAAGTCATCACCACGCCACTGCCAAGCTAAGGGGTACCCGAGACTGGCCAGCCAATCAACACCCCGCGACAGCGGAATTCAACGATAGCGATACGCTAGATTGTAAGAATTGCGTAACGAGAACCCCAATGCGATCGGGAAAATTTTGACTATGGATGGCGCCTATGTTCGGGGCATGTTCGAATTGCGGCTCCGATTTGCAGGACTCGTCACTTGAGTCCTGGCGACAGTTAGCGACGGTTGAGTAGCGCAAAAATTCAAAAAACAAAAAAAAAAGAGAAATAGAACTTGTGTGTGAGATGGCAGATACTGGAGTAGGAGAGTTCCTCGGGTGACTGCGGAGCGGTAAGCGCTTATAATTCTTTGCGGGCATATTTCGAGCGCAAGTTAAATTGGCACACTGATGAACGGTCGGCCCACGTAATCTTAGAGTTAGAGTAGCGCTCGAAATCTGTTTGCCGATCTCCTTGAGGATGAACGTAGCCTGAGTTTTCGCGATAACGCGTAGAGTCAAGGGGATCCCTGTACAGTCTCGCGTCGAGTCACGGTTTCGAGTGGAGAACAATTTCGGAGTGAAATTAAGTGCAGCCAAATTCCGCTGCACGGGATCTCGTCGAGTCTGAGTACGTTGAAAGGGTGGTGAACTTTGGGGAAATAGGGACTACGACTGGAGCTCGGATGCCTCAGAATACGCTATACACTCGCGCGATTAGAAAAGCTTCCTAGAGTGATTAATTTGGTCGCGATTAGCGCGTCGAGTCACGTCTTTTTGATTTAGTTTACGGATGTTTGTGCATCAGTAAGGTGGCGACTAGCGCCCGTAGAAATAAGATATTAGCTAGATTCAATCACGATTGCGATTAGCGCGTCGAGTATGATCTAGATCACGTTTTTGTTCAAAGGTGTATAATTAAGTGACGAGTAGCGTCGTAGTCGAGGACGATCGCGGACAGCGCATCGAGTCCGATTTTGTTTTTGGTTTTTGCGAGTTAGGGTATTATTAAGACGGCGACTAGCGCACGTAGGCCGTAGAGGTCTCCTAGATTTATTCATTTTTTTTTTGTTCTCATTATTTGGTCTGTTTCTCCCTTTCTTATTTCTTTTGGATTGAATTTAAACCTGTGTATTTGGAATCGCGAAGGACGACTTGCGCAGTCGTATGATTATTTTTATTTTTAATTTTTTTTTTGTAACATCGCTGACGAGAAATATATTATTGGAATTTTATAGTGATTTGGCCAAACCACGCGTTGGCTTACTTGTGTTACATCTCTCTCTACCCAAAATTTACCCCTCCCCTCTCCGCGGTACTGAGCTATCGAGTATATGGTCGCGGTATTTCGCATTACCGATTTCGAGGCGTGTTAATCACGCCAGGCGCCCAACAAATCTCGCGGTATTGTTTTAGGTCCAGGGTACATCGTGGACGCCGATTTATTGTGTACGAGGTAAGTTCTCGGTCATTTTCTCCGAGTGATCGCGGTGCAGAAAAATCCACGTCACAATATATAGATATGTATGTACATATATCATTATTTTCATTAATTATTGAGAAACCGAAGAATTTGAAAAAAAAAATTTCATTTTGATGAATTTGTTGAAAATAAATATAATTATTAAATGATTCCTACATATTTTCTAATTATTCACTCACATATTGATCAAAATCAAAATAATATTCATTAGAAAAATGCTATTTAATATGCTTCATGTATTGTGATTTCGAACATTTATACAATGGATGAGAACTTGTTGAAAAGTTTGAACAAAACATACAGATGGATGAATAATCAATCGTTTAATTCCATATTTTTCATTTTCAAAAATCAATTGTCCATTAATTGAGGAAAAAAAATTTATCTGTATCAATTTTTTTTTTATTCCCAAATTATTCAATTTAATTTCGTCCACTTATATCCAATCATGATGATGTATAATTTATACATATATTCAACAATTATTATTGGAATTGGGTATTTGCATGATTTTTATATTTCTTAACTTTTGATGTTTCTCGATTCTATAAATTTTTTTAGAATTTTTGAATGAAAAATATTTTGTTTTTGTTTATAAGTATTTAAATAATTTAATAAATAAAAAAAAGGCAATATTTAAATGAATAAGTAGCTCCATCTCGCGTATGTGACGTCACAATGCTGAATTTTTTTGAAATTTTTAGCGCCAAGTTCTCCTGTAAGCACGCCGTACGTGTAATCAGCTGTTCCTCTGTGTTGTGATTGATGAAAAGAACGTCTGATAGTGCTGTTTATTATAAACTAAAGTTATTAAATTATTTAATATGTCATTAAAAAACGATTTTCGTTGGTGTATAGGACCAACTTGTAAAAATACTCAAACTAATGCTTGCTTAACATTCTTAGTATAATAACATTGACGTGATCATAACCTCCACACAATTATCCGTGTGAGTTAAAAAAAAAAAACACCACACAAAAATTGATTTCTATTTTAATTATTTTCACCGAAGTCTGACATTAATTATACAATGTATCAAACTTAAAGTTTAAAAAACTTACTTAAAATTTTTTTAGCGCTAGAAAATATTGTACATTACTCTTTGTGAATTCAAATAAACGCGCCAGTAGCAGCACAATGACGTCAAACCAATCACATTCCGTTTTATGTCACGTGACTTTTATGTGATTTAGGACCACTTTTATTTATTAAATTATTTAAATATTTATAAACAAAAACAAAATATTTTTTTTTCAAAAATTCTAAAAAAATTTATAGAATCGAAAAACATCAAAAGTTAAGAAATATAAAAATCATGCAAATACCCAATTATTTTTATTGAATAGGAGGATGATCAATGAATATATTATTTATGTTTTATTATGATATATATATATTGTAACGCTAAATTCTGTTACCCTCGAATGAGGACTTACCGTTGACACTTTGGCGCGATTCTCCACTCATTCAAGATATCAAACTATAACAAAATCAATTATGTTGGGCGCCAGACGCGTTAGCGTCGATTTCCAAACAATAATACAAATCAATAGAAATAATACGAAACCGTACGATGAATGAATAGAGAACCCGTTGTATGGCTGGCTAAGCTCAGGTACGCACACGTAAGAACTGCTAGAGTGGCGGTATTCAAGGTAGCTGACAGTGATTACAGAATTAGAGAAAATAACGAAATACAGAATGAACTCAAGTCAGAAGGAAAGTGAACAGGTCAATCAATCATGTATCGTCGAGAAGGTTACATGGTTGAGACAGGCAAATAAAATGGTATCGAGAGCGGTAGTTAATAAAATGAGCAATCGTTGTTCACAATAATTCAGGTAGGATAGCAGTAAACGGTAGCTTTGAAACGAGAGACGGCAGTTAACAGAGAAAAATGATCGTAGGTCGGGAGATGCGATATAATGCAAGAATTTACTTGAAACTACACGTCACTGGGCGACGTTATCTTACCCAAGGTGCAAATGACGCTACGAAAATTATTATTCTGTCGATCAGAAACGAGAGAACTTTACTGCAATCGGTAGAAAACAACGTAACGATAGTTCGGTAGATAATACGATGAATTTACCATAGACTATAACCAGTACGAGAGATTGATGTTCGTTAACAATTTGAAAAATCGGTAGTGTAAACGATCGACTAGATAACTTTCGGTAGAATTATTCATAAACGGTAGAATCAATAATTTGTAATTATTACGGACCTGAGGAATTGAACAATGAATTCCTAAACATAACTTTTGACAGAATACGAAATACAAAATTGTGAGAAAGTGAGAATTTCAGAGAGTTTACTAAATAAAGAAATACACTAAATACACCGCAGTACAAAAAAATAATTCGCAGAACCTAATTTAATAAGATACAGAGAAAAGAATAATAGGCAAAAATAATATAAAATTGCTAATAGTAATAAAAAAAAAAGGTGCGGTAATATTCAGGGGCTGATTCTACGCTCGGTTGTACTCCAAGGAACTCGATATACGATGCAATAAGCACAAAAATAAATAAAAATATAATAAGCAATAACAGAAATAAAATGTAAAGCACACTTCTATTACAAGAGAGTATGGAATGAAACGTGAAGCCAATAGGGCTAAAAATACGATAGAAAGAACAGAAGCATGCTAATAGTAATTCACAAATAATCAGAAAAATCATAAATACTAAAGAAATAATTATTCGGCGGTTACGAGGTCGCTCAGACACGGAAATAATTAATTACTGAAACCATGCAGTCGCTCGGCGGCTTACTGCAACTCTAAGCCGTGGACCATGATTCACACAAAGTCGATGAATACCATAAGAGAGAATAGAAATTATGAGCAACTTTGTAACGATACAATACAGAAGCAGAAGCCTTACCTCAGTTGGTGACTTCAGGCACACAACACTGAATTTATTTTAAATAAAACTCAGAATAATCAACAGAAAATAGAAAGGAAGGAAAGGACTTGAATTTACAGGTAAAAGTTAACGATAGTGCAACGATAGAGGGTATGGAGAAACGGTAGATGAAGTAGAGTGGAGGTCGGAGTTCGGCAGTAGTATAGCAAGGGGGGTTCTGCGTAGAAACACCTTCTTTACCGACCGAGCCGACCAGTCCGCCTATACATTCTCCCCAGACTCAAACCCTTTTTCGCTCCGCGCAGCCCAGACGCAAACCCTTATCCGCGATGACGTCACAGTCATCCGTACCGAAGGTCAAATCCGTGCAACCTTACCGACAGTTGTACCGGTCGAAGGTCAAAATCGTGCCGTTTTACCGACAATCTTACCGACCAAAGGTCTATAGTGCTTGCCTGTAGAGGGCGCAGCGGAGGCGAGAACTTTTTTACCGTCCCGCATTTTTTTCCCACGATAGGACTGCTGATGTGTAACATGAACCACTCCGAATTCCTTTCCCACGGTAGGACTGCTGATGTGTAATATCAACTACCCCACATTTCTTTCCCACCTTATCAACCACGTGATATTCCAAAATTAATAGTTCCGAGAATTGTTTGTCCCAAATTTAACGTCGCACCGAAATCCTTTGACCGCATGCCGCTCGCCGTCAAGTCGAAACTTGTCGAACGCATTGTTTTGTCTGACCACCTTATCAACCATGTGACATTCCAAAATTAATAGTTCCGAGGATTGTTTGTCCCAAATTCAACGTCGCACCGAAATCCTTTGACCGCGTGCCGCTCACCGTCAAGTCGAAACTTGTCGAACGCATTGTTTTGTCTAAGATCCTTTGACCGCATGCCGCTCACCGTCGAAACTCGTCGGACGATTCCGAGAATTGTTTTTCACTTACTCGGATGTCGGTTTGACATCCAAGGTCGACCGATAGCCGCGGTACATTCAAAGCCATGGATCTGCGGTGTTGGAATGCCAAAAGGTGCGCGCGCATCCGTACAGCTGCCCTATAAAAAGGACGCTTATCACTGCAAACGATCATTACGTCACAACCTGTCAAGTATACGTGAGGAAAAAGCTCAAGATGGAATCCGCGAAGTGTTTGAGATTGATCGATATTATGGAATCGGCGTTCAAGATTTTATCGGAAAAGTCGTCGCCGGCAGAAATTGCAAAATGTATTCGATTCGGAACCCAAAATATCAGGCTTTTGAATAGAATCTTACGCAACAACGCCTCAACGATCGGGGAGAAGACAAGAATTTTGACAACAATTGGAATTCTGAAATCGTTGGCAGTCGAATTTGAACGATTTCAAAAAGTGGGTGACGGATTACCAAGCCGACGAAGAAGCGATCGAGTACGGTGGAAAGATTTGGAGACAGCTTTCGAGAGTCGAATTCGAACGGGAGCCATTATCAATCTGCTGCATAAAGATTTGAACAGGTTTTTGAAAGATGCGAAACACCTCGTCGTTGCAAGACTAAAGAAAATGCTACGAAAAGTGGGAAGTTTAAAAGCAAACTGTGTCTTGTGTTGTAAATTCAATATAACGAAAAACGCTGAACTTGTTCAGGAAATCAAATATTTTAACACCAGAAACCAGATCATCCTCCAGCCAGCTGACATACACGGGTGGTTTGAAGAGAACGTAAAGCAAAAAGTGTTGGCCAAGGTGGAAGATTTTCAAGAGAGAGACTCTGGTTGGTCGCTGACCGAAATAATCAATTTGACTGTAAATATCAACAAGTACGTGCCACTGCGAGGCGGTGTATTCACATACACACCACTACCGAAAGATATTCAAGATAAGAAGGCTGTCGTCAACATCCGTAACAGAGACGCGTATTGCTTCCTCTGGTCGGTCACCGCAGCCTTCTTTCCAGCCAACAACAAAAATTCCAATGAAATTACTTCGTATCCACATTTCAGCTCAGTGCTACAATACGACGGGTTGCATTTTCCAATGTCTCTAGACAAAAACACCATTCCAAAATTTGAGAAGCTTAACGGTCTTTCAATTAACGTTTACGGTATAGACCAAGGTGATCGGAAAAAAAGTGAAATAGTACCGATTCACCTGAGTCAGAATGAGTCTAATAAACCTGTAATTCATCTTTTGGCGTTAGAAACTGAAATCACTGGCGATGACGATGATGATGTCGATATGGAAAATTATGAAAAAAATAGAATCTTTCATTTTACTAGTATTCGAAATCTGTCTCGATTAACAAGTTCTCAAATTTCCAAACGCTCACATCAGACGTGGTTGTGCGATAGGCGTCTGTCTCATTTTGATTCCGAGAGATGTTTGTTGAAGCACCGAGCTGATTGCATGAATTTAAACGAAACCAAAGTTATTCTACCTACAGATGAGCGAAAAATACGCAAATTCAAACATTTCAAGCACAAAGAAACCGTTCCATTCTGCATTCACGCGGATCTCGAATGTTTACTGCAACCCACACATGAAAGTTTTGGGGAAAATAGAACAATTTATCAGAAGCATTTTCCGTATAGTATAGCTTACTATCTACATTGTGCGTTTGACGATTCGCTTTCAAAATTCAAAATTAATTGTGGAGAGACTTGCGTTCAATGGTTTGTGAACGTGTTAGCGGAATTGGCACATTCGTTAGAGGGATACTACAAGACTGTTGTACCGATGGAACCACTAAATTTCAATCAAACCAACGAATTTCTTTCAACAAAAGTGTGTCACATTTGTGAAAAACCGTTTACACTCGCAGACGTGAAACATCGTGATCACTGCCATTTCACGGGAAAGTACCGTGGTGCTGCTCACCGAGGTTGCAACCTAAATTACCAAAATTCGCACATTATCCCAGTGATATTCCACAATCTGTCGGGTTACGATTTATATTTTCTGATCAAAGCACTGGCCACATCGTTCGAGGGCAGAATTGAGCTTCTACCCGTAAACGAAGAAAAGTACATTTCTGTTACAAAATATGTCGAGGAGAGAGATATAAAGTTTAGATTCGTAGATTCGTACCGTTTCATGCCCAGTAGTCTTGAGAAATTAGCAACGTATCTCGGTGATGATCAGAAATCAATAACACTAAAATTTTATCATAGCTCAGATAAATTTCAGTTATTGACCAGAAAAGGAGTGTTCCCGTACGAATACATAGAAAGTTGGGAGAAGCTCGAGGACACACGGCTACCATCCAAACAACAATTTTACTCAAAATTAAATGATCGGGATATATCAGACGACGACTATGCACATGCATGTAAAGTTTGGCAAACTTTTAACGTTCAAACTTTGGAAGAGTATTCGGACTTGTATTTACGGACGGACGTGTTTTTACTAGCCGACGTTTTTCAAAACTTTCGACAGAGCTGTTGTACGACGTACAAACTGGACCCGTTACATTACTACACAGCGCCCGGTCTGTCGTTTGATGCAATGTTAAAATGTACAGGCATCGAACTCGAGCTTCTCACCGACATAGACATGCTTATGTTTATCGAAAAGGGTATTCGTGGTGGTGTGTCACAGTGTTCGAACAGATACGCAAAGGCCAACAACAGATATATGGGAGAGGAATTCGATCCTGAGGTCGAAGAATCTTATCTCATGTACTTTGACGTTAATAATTTGTACGGTGCTGCTATGAGCTTTGCTCTGCCATACAGTTCCTTCGAATGGTTATCAGACTTCGGGCAATGCGACGTTCTTACCATCTCGGACGATGCGGAGTTTGGTTACATACTGAAGGTTGATTTGGAATATCCTGAGGAACTGCATGAAATTCATAAGGATTTACCACTGTGTCCGGAGCACTATATACCTCCGATCTCGAATAGTAAGCAACCGAAATTGACGCCCACGCTATTTTCCAAGAAAAACTACGTTGTTCACTACCGCGTTTTGAAACAATGCGTACAATTACGCTTAAAATTACTAAAAATTCATAGAGTTCTCAAATTCAGGCAAACCCCGTGGCTCAAAAAATATATAGATTTGAATACCGATTTGCGAAAAAAATCTGACAACGAATTTGAGAAAAATTTTTACAAGCTAATGAACAACGCAGTAATGATTCCATTGCTTAACTTTTGGGATTTACACCACGTGTATTGGAGGTTGATAAAACTCACGAATCAGACGTGCCTGTAGCCATACTCAAGGTCAACGCGTTGCGAGTCGAGTGTAGCACTACAACGGGCGCCTACGTCAATGGACACAAAGTACACACTATTCACGAGTTTTTCCCGACCGTCCCACCAGAATATAAGATCGTGGAAGTACCGTCGCACGTCATTTACCTTCCGATCACCGTCAAGACCATAGATCACGTTCAGCTCCGGTTAGTGGATCAAGACGGAGACCTGGTTAATTTTCGTGGAGAAGTTATTACTGTGAGACCACACATCAAATCGCAATAAACGATGGGAATTGTATATAACAGACTGTCAAAGAGTAGGTACATGAGTAAGTCGACATGCCCCGATCAAGTCAGTCGTCGATCGATTCCCGAACCGCTAACACCTCGAAACGTGGAGTTCCTGATAGCTCTGGGTCTGAAACTGACACCTTTTGGAAGAGGAATTTCCGGCAAATAAAAATCCGATTTTGCTTTTTTATTATCTGCTACGTACCATGAAGGAGGAAATCTTGAGCATTCAAACACCAGTCGTCTTTGACGAATCCGTTGCGCATTACGAGATTCACGCTCACAAACCTTACGCCTCGTCAACTTTCAACAACAGCGATGAAATTCGAATCACCGTTCAGCATCAGGATTTATGCATATTACCCAGCAAAAGTTCGGTACATATCCACGGACGACTCCTCAAACCTGATAGTACAGCTACTGTGAACACACAGCTCGTAGACAACGCCATCTTTCATCTGTTTGAAGAAATTCGCTACGAAATTAACGCAGTTGAGGTTGATAGAAGCAAGAACGTTGGCTTGACAAGTCTCATGAAGGGTTACGCTTCCCTGCACCCTGGTCAGACTTGGCTAATGAAGAACGCTGGATGGCTCGATGTAGAAGAGAAAAAAAAATTAACCGATGCCGATGGTAACTTTGACGTACTGATACCGCTCAGCATGATATTGGGTTTCGCTGAAGACTACCGCAAGATCGTTGTCAACGCTAAACATGAGTTAATTTTGACGAGATCAAAAACTGACGTCAACGCAATCATGCAGACTCAGGAGGAGGAATTCAAAATCACGATCAATGCAGTGGAATGGCTAATACCGTATTTGAAACTCGCGGATCAGAAAAAAGTTGACCTACTAAATTTCATTCAGAGAGATCCGCCTATTTCGATGAGCTTCCGCAGTTGGGAATTGTACGAATATCCCTTACTTCCCACAACATCGAAACACGTTTGGACTGTGAAAACTTCCACTCAGCTTGAAAAACCTCGGTACGTCATTTTGAGTTTCCAAACAAGTAGAAAGAACAAGACCGGCAAGATCGCAAGTCATTTCGATCATTGCAATATCACGGACGTCAAGCTATTTTTAAACTCTCAATCTTATCCGTACGGTAACCTGAACCTCAACATGAGTCGTAATCTGTACGCGCTCCTGTACGAGATGTACGCAAACTTCCAAGCTACCCACTACGACAAGAACCCCGAGCCGTTGCTGAAAAAGAGTGAATTTCTTCGAGACGTCCCCTTATTCGTTATCGACTGTCCAAAACAAAACGAATCTTTGAAGTACGGACCTGTCAACATCCGTCTCGAATTTGAAGCTAAAGCCAACTTTCCCGCTGAAACATCGGCGTACTGCTTGATTGTTCACGATCGTATTGTCGAATACAACCCGCTCAGTGGTGGGGTGAAAAAGTTGGTATAAAAGCTGAGCCGTTCCCGCCATCTCGCACAGTTCAAAGATGGAGCTTATCGTTGACATACAAGGCTTTCGTAGACCTTTCAACAATACCTTCACATTAAAAGAATTGGCTATAATTTCAATCCACTCGGAAGCATCTCCATCAGTGTTTTTCTTCAAGCCACCTCACAAATGGAATTTACCGGACGTCAAATACAAAACCCAAAATTCTTGGTTAGAACGCGATTTTCACGGTTTACCTTGGAGCTGTGGAACCATACCTTTTGAGGAAGTTGAGCGGAACATTGAAGACAGGCTGTGCAAAGCTCAAACCGTGTACGTAAAAGGAGAAGAAAAACGAGATTGGTTGCTCAAAATCGTTCCGAAAGTTCAAATCATCGATATGCTGGACTTTGACTGCCCGTCGCTTGAAACATTGCAAAAAACTTCAGCTGTGTCTCTGAGATGCGACCTTCACACAATTCCCAACGCAATCTGTGCAGCACGAAACGTTTGCATACTTCAGAATTAGCTACAAAATCATCGTACTGTTCGGATGGCGAGGCTGTACGATTTGTGTTACTGCGCAGAAGCGTCTACAAGAACGGTCCCGCATTCCTGGCGAATATATCACCCTGGTCATGATACTGTTGAATAGAATTATTGTACTATTTTTGTAAAGTAATTGTCAACCTTACTCTAAAAATTGTACTTAATAAAACTGTTTTTTTTTAAAGAATATTCATGAAATAATTTTATACCATCACCTTAGCTCTTAAGAGAGAATTTTTTTCAATACAAAGCTTATGTCAGATTCGACCTTGCTCTCCATCCTTGACCGAGCTGTTCTTAAACCGAGTTATGTTTTGCATTCCTAGAGCGATAGTAACCCAACACCGCAGATCCTTGGCTCTGAATGTACCGCAGCTATCGGCCGACCTTGCACTCTGGTCTGAACCCGTCCAAATACTCATCGTAGAGTTCACATTACATGACGCAGCTCGAAACCCTCCATCGTTGCTTAGTGGTGTTCGGAGTAGCATTTTCTTAGATTTTGAGACTTAATTCTAGATACAATTACAAGGTACAAAACGTACGTAGGATCAAAGGTATACAAGATGGATAAATGAAAAAATATTCATAATTTCAATCTGTTTTTTTTTGTTTATTGAACGTAAGACTTACACAGAACATTGGATATTCGAATGCGATACTCAGATTATACGTATACGAATTCAAGTTGACCGTACGGTCCGCCAAGATAGCGTAGATGCAACCGTATCTCCTTACTGGCTGTCGTCACCTTCTGGAACAAATCTTCATTTTCGTGGAGGGCCTTGGTCAGTCGGTTGGGCAGAAAAATCGTGAAAGAGTCATCCAAGTCCAGAACGATTTTGTCTCCAAATTTCGTTTTAACCCGACGAACGCCACTGACCCGGTATTCAAAGTATACTTCGAGGTCCGAAAGCTTTTTCAAGAGCAGAAATGTCTCCAGGCGAGCGACTTCGTTCAATTTTGAAAAGTCCATGATCGTTACGGTCGAGTTGTAGGTGCTCGAAATCTCTTGTAAGTTGATTGAGGTCAGATCTGATTTTCAGCAGATGTTTTACTTCTCCAATATTCTTGAGGAGCAGTTCTAGTCGTTTCTTCAACTCACGTTGTTGTTCCAGAGCACTTCTCATTTGCAAGAAGAACAGCTTCAGACTGGCGATAAAGTTTTCACTTTTCGCTTATATAACGTTTCCCCACCACATAATTTGAAATTTGGTGGAGGGTAAGGAATGTCACGGGGCTGATATCAAATACGTATGTTTGTGTATGCGCGCGCACCTTTTAGCATTCCAAGAGCGATAGTAACCCAACACCGCAGATCCATGGCTTTGAATGTACCGCGACTATCGGTCGACCTTGGATATCAAACCGACATCCGAGTAAGTGAAAAACAATTCTCGGAACCATTAATTTGGGAATGTCACGTGGTTGATAACGTGGGAAAGGAATGTGAGGTGGTTGATGTTACACATCAGCAGTCCTACCGTGGGAAAGGAATTCGGAGTGGTTCATGTTACACATCAGCAGTCATATCGTGGGAAAAGAATGCGGGACGGTAAAAAAGTTCTCGCCCCCCGCTGCGCCCTCTACCGTCGGCAGGCGGGCACTACAGACCTTCGGTACGGCAGACTGTGACGTCATCGCGAAAAAGGGTTTGAGTCTGGGCTACGCGGAGCGGAAAAGGGTTTGAGTCTGAGCTGCGCGGAGCGGCTTGGTAGGCTGCGCGGAGCGGCTCGGTCGGTAAGTGTCTGTAACCGGAATCTGCGTGTAGAACCGGCCTTGCTGTACTACTTTCGGCTCGCTGATCTCGCGGTTGTCGTGAGGTGATTCTTCTTCCCTTTGATGTGGCTAGATGTGGCGTAATGTGCTGCTCGCGATTTCGTCATTGACACCAACTCGTACGATTTAATAGCTGCTTCAGTTTACTGTCCAGGTTGCCTATCATCGGGGACTTCTTTGACAGAGGCATACCCAGGGTGCCTCTCGGTCAAAGTTACCGAGTGGAGAGTGACGCCTTATTGTTCACTTTCAACGGCTTTTGTACAGGCAGTAGCCGGCTGCCTGTACCCGAGGTCGTGCAGTCAGACGGTTGGCCAAACCGTGGACCACGACCCACACAATCAGTCCTTGCCGACAGGAAGGCTGCGTCGATCCTCGGAACGATGGCTTTATCGATCTGGACGTAGTGGTTTGAGTTCGGACCGGCACCAGGCCGGTAAGTCGGAAGATGGCAGGCTACGGTCTGCCATTCACGCCCTCCTTACGGCATCCGATAGAGCGGGTGGCTGGTTCTTCCTTAAGGAACGATGCCCTCGGCCGTCGGGAGGGTTTTTATCTCCTTGTTTACCGGCAGTCGAGGCGATACGGACGGTTCGGGTGGATGCGCCCCCAGGTGTATAGAAGAGCACCAAGGTAGCAAGTATAGTCTGATTAGACCGTCGGTAGGCGAAGACGTCGAGAGCTAGAAACCGTAGATATCGGTCCCTCGGTGGTCGGGATCGTTCTCGTCCAAGTACCTTATTAGCTTGAGCCGAAGCGCGAAAGAAAGAATTTACAAAAAAAGAATTAGTTGAAAGTGGTTATTGCCTATTTTGTATCGAGTTCGGTTGGAGTACCCTGCTGAGGTCGCGTGAAATAGAAATAATAACGGTTGTCTGCCCTGTGACGGGCGACTCTGAAACGCAACGTCACAATATATATATATATATATATATATATTATCATTTGAATGAAAGAAATGATGAATAAATTTATCATCCGTATTTTATTCATATATATTATAATTTTTAATTTGCTTTTAAAAAAAAAGAATTCGAAAAAAAAATGATTTTCACATTAATTGAATTTTTTCAAAATATATGTGACTGTAAAAAAAATTTTATACATTTCTCAATAATTTGCTCACATATTAATTAGAATAAAAATACAATTCATTCGAAAAATGCCATTTCATGTCCTTTATGGATTGTAATTTGGAATATTTATACAATAGATTGGAACTTATCGAAAAGCCTGAAGAAAATATACAGATAGTTGAATGACTGGTTATTCAATTTCGTATTTTTAATTTTTGATAATTAATTACTTTTTAGTATATATATATATACACACAAATTATACAATAATATAATTGAAATGATCAAATGCAATTAAATTAAATAATTATTCGATGTGAATAATAATTAATTTAAATTAATCATTTTCCTCAAATTGAAGAATAATTACTCTTTAAAAATTAAAAACATGAAATTGAATAACTAATCATTCATCTATCTGTATATTTTTTTTGAACTTTTCAACAAGATATAATCCATCGTATAAATTTCCAAATTACAATCCATAAAGTGCATCGAATGGCACTTTTTGATTGAATAATATTTTCAATATAAATAATATGTAAGCGAATAATTAAAAAGTATATAGAATTCTTTTAATGATTATGTTTATTTTTGAAAAATTTGATTCATGTGAAAATTTTTTTTTTCTTCAAATTCATCTTTTTTCAAAAACTAATTAAAAATTATAATATATATGAATAAAATATGAATAATAAATTTACTTATCATTTTTTTTATTTAATCAATCACATATATATACAAATCACACGATAATATAATTGATTTTGAATGTGGGCAAATAAATTGAATAACTTGATGATATAAAAAATGATAATTAAAATGGATCGTTCATCTTATATAAGAGAATAATTATTTTTCAAAAATCAAAAATACGAAATCAAATAACCAACCATTTAAGTTTCTGTGTGTTTCCTTTAGGCTTTTCGATAAGTTCCAATCCATTGTGTAAATGTTCCAAATTACAATCCACAAAGGACATTAAATGGCATTTTTCGAATGAATAGTATGTTTATTTTAAACAATATGAGAGCAAATATTAGGAAAATATATAAAATTTTTTCAATACTTATATTCGTTTTTAAAAAACCTAATTAATGTAAAAATTTTTTTTTTTCCTAAATTCTGCTTTTTTTGAAAGTAAATTGAAAATTATAATATATATGAATAAAATATGTATGATAAATTCATTCATCATTTTTTTTATTCAAATGATGACATATAAAGATATATATAGATATAGATATATAGACATGATGAATATATATATATACATGCACACAAATCATACAATAATATAATTGGAATGGATGAATGCAATTAAATTAAATAATTAATCAACATGAATAACAATTAATTTAAATTAATCATTTTTCTAAAATTGAAGAATAATTACTATTTAAAAATTAAAAATATGAAATTGAATAACTAATCATTCATCTATCTGCATGTTTTCTTAAAACTTTTGAATAAATTCTAACCCATCTTAAAGATGTTCCAAATTGCAATCCATAAAGACATTGAATGGCATTTTTGAAATAAATAGTATTTTTATTTCAAATAATATGTGAGCAAATATTCGGAAAATATATGAAATTCTTTCAACACTCATATTCATTTTTAAAAAATTCAATCAATCGAAAATTATTTTTTTTTCTAAATTCTGCTCTTTTCAAAAGTCAATTAAAAATTATAATATATATGAATGAAATATGTATAATAAATTCATTTACCATTTTTTTTATTCAAATAATGATATATATATATATATATATAATGATATATGATATATGATATATGATATAATATATATATATATATCATTATTTGAATGAAAAAGATGATGAATGAATTTATTATAGATATTTAATTCATATATATTATAATTTTTAATTGACTTTCAAAAAGAGCAGAATTTAGAAAAAAAATTATTTTCACATGGATTGAATTTTTTAAAAATGAACATGAGTGTTGAAAGAATTTCATATATTTATAAAAATGTGTGATAAATTCATTCACCATTTTTTTTATTCAAATAATGATATATATATTGAATAAAAAAAATGATGAATGAATTTATCATACATATTTCATTCATATATATTATAGTTTCCAATTTACTTTCAAAAAAAGCAGAATTTGGAAAAAGAAAATCATTTTCACAATAATTAAATTTTTTAAAAATGAATATAAGTACTAAGAAGAGTCTATATATTTTCCAAATATTTGCTCACATATTATTTGAAATAAAAATACTATTCATTCCAAAAATGCCATTCAATGTCTTTATGGATTTCAATTTGGAACATCTTCGAAATGGATTAGAACTCATTGAAAAGTTATAAGAAAACATGCAGATAGATGAATGATTAGTTATTCGATTTTATATTTTTTTAAGGGGTAATTATTCTTCAATTTGAGAAAAATGATTTATTTGAATCAATTGTCATCCATATCAATTAATTATTCGATTCAATTGCCTTTATTCATATTTATTTATATGATTGTATAATTTGTGTAAATATATATAAATATAGATATATGTATTTCCACATATATCGTTATTCGAATAAAAGAAATGATAATTAAATTTATTATCCATATTCTATTTGTATGTATTTTAATTTTTAATTAAATTTCAAAAAAAAAAGGATTTGAAAAAAAAAATTTTCACATCAATTGAATTTATTCGAAATATATGTGACTATGAAAAAAATTCTATACATTTCTCAATTATTTGCTCACATATAAACAAAAAAACAATAGTATTCATTCGAAGAATGCCATTTAATGTACTTCATGGATTGTAATTTGAAACATGTATACAATGGATTGGAACTTATCGAAAAGCCTGTAGAAAATATACAGATAGTTAAATGATCGGTTATTCAATTTTGTATTTTTAATTTCTGAAGATAATTATTTTTTAATTCAAGAAGAACGATCCATTTCAATCATCATTTTTTATATCATCAAGTTATTTAATTTATTTGCCCACATATAAAATCAATTATATTATCGTGTGATTTGTATATACATATAGTATAATTGATTGAATGAAAAAAATGATAAATAAATTTATTATTTATATTTGATTCATATATATTATAATTTTCAATTAGCTTTCGAAAAAAGATGAATTTGAAGAAAATAAAATTTTTTACATGAATTAAATTTTCTCAAAATGAATATAATTAATAAAAGAATACTATATACTTTCTAATTATTCGCTTACAGGTTAATTATATTGAGAATATTATTCAATCAAAAAGTGCCATTTGATGTACTTTATGGATTGTAATTTGGAAATTTATACAGTGGATTGTATCTTATTGAAAAGTTCAAAAAAAAAACATACAGATACACATGTGATTAGTTTTTCGATTTCACATTTTGAATTTTTAAAAACAGATATTGTTCAATTTAAGAAAAATTAATCATCAAATTATTATCCTGTATGTGATGAAATTATTTGAATAATTTGCCAACATTTATACTCAACAATGAAAATGTATAATTTGCTTTTAGTAGTAATCTTTATTGTTCCCCTTGGGGTTACAAGGACTTCCCTTTTCCTCTTCCTTTACAATATTTTTTTTTTACATGTTTTCTTAACCTATTCTTACCCTAATTCTTACTTCCTACCTTATCCTTACTTAATTTCTAATTGCCTGTGTCCTGTGCCATTGCCTTGCCATTCCCTTACTTTCCCTCTTATCCTTTTCTTACTTTTTATCCTTATCTTTACTTAACCTTATCCTATTTTACCTTATTCTATTCCCTAATTCGTCCTTATCCTAATCGACTTCCATTTCCCATTCATCTCTCACTCTTTCATTCTCTTGTACATCCCTGATCCTTTCCAATTCTCTCATCCAGACTTCTCCCACCCCCTCCTCACCTAACATCTCCCTCACCACCTCCTGCCAGCTTTCCCCCCTTCTATCCCAGCCTACGCACCTTTCCCATACGTGCTCCCATATTTCCTCCTCCCCCCCGCACACCCTACACCTTCTCTTTTCCTCTTCTTCCCAGTACCTTGCCTCCTTCATCTCGCTTCCTAACCTAAATCTTGCCACCCTTATCCACCTGCTTTCTCCCCATCCCTTTCCCAGATATCCTGGTATCCCTTCTCCTTTCACTAGCCTGTACCATCTGTTGTACCTCGATTCCCTTATTTTCTCCCACCTCTCTTTTCTCTGTTCTTCCCTCTCTCTCTCCTCTATTTCCCTAAGCTCCATCTCGCCCCTCTCCCTTCTCGCGACTACCTCTCTACTCTCTACTGCCCTTTTCGCAAAGAAACTTTCCCTTTCTCTTTCCCACCTCGATCCCTGCCTCCCAGCTTCTGCCTTGTCCCTTATCTCTTCCCAGCATCTCCTAGCTAACTCGCTACCCTCCCCTCGCTCCAGCTTCCTTTCAAAATTCCATGCCCTTCTCCCTGCCCTAATCCTTAGTTTCTCCCTCTGTAGTTCCTCCCTTACTAGATATCCCGGTGTTCTCCCATCCACTCCTAATGTCCATCTCAAAAATCTATCCTGTACCGCCTCGACCGCCCTCCACTCCCTCCACCCCCATATCTCCGATGCATACTCTATTACCGTCCATACTAGCCTGTCAAATAACCAAATCCTTTTTTCCCAATCCCTCCCAAACCTTCTTTTTCCTATTCCCCATACCTGCCTCATTACTACCCCTGCCTTCCGTACTCTCTCTTTCACCTGTATAATTTGCTTATATATATTATTGATTAAATGAAAAAAATGATAAATAAATTTATTATTCATGTTTTATTCATTCATATTATAATTTCCGATTAACTCTCAAAGAGAAAAGAATTCAAATAAAAAAAAAAAATTTCAGATGAATTAAATTTATTAAAAATAAATATAATTATTAGAAAAATCCTATATAGTTCTTAATTATCTGCTAACATATTTGTTAATATAGAAATATTATCCGTCGAAAAAATGCCATTCAGTGACCTTCACGGATTGTAATTTGAAACATCTATACAATGGATTAGAACTTGTTGAGAAGTTCAGAGAAAACATACGGATAGATAAATGATTAGTTATTCAATTTCATATTTTTAAATTTTCAAATGTAATTATCCTCCAATTTGAGAAAAATGATTGATTCAAATTAATTATTATTCATATCGATTAATTATCTAATTGAATTGCATTTATTCATTTCAATTATATTGTTAGGAAATAGGAAAATGAAACTCGGGAGAGGCAATCTTATGGAGAACAAGGTTTATTCCGGACTGGACGCTTCAGTAGACTGAGTACGAATGAATACAATTCACAATGTCCGAGTAAACAGAAGATGCGCTGGCGGGGAGAAGGGATAAGCCTATCTTCCCAAGGTGTCACACGCTCCGCGTGTGTGGATGTCATAACACGGCCCTTCTGACGATGCGATCGTCCTCGAACGCGTTTGTATCCCTCTAGGAGCTATTCTCAAACAGATGAGGAATCTGACAGCAGATCTGGTGCTGTCCATGTACATTAGTACTATGCGGTATCAAGATGTAACTTTTTTTTTTTCTCTTCTTTCGCAACAGGTCTGATCTGAGTCCTTCCGTTGCTGAGTACACAGCCAACAGAGGTTGCAATTTCCGATACAGGACCTTGCTGCTGAATACACAGCCAACAGAAATTGTAGATTCCCATACGGGGCCTTGTTTCTGAATACACAGCCAACGGAAATTTTAGCTTACCAACATGGGCAGTCTGTTCCGACTGGGTAGGCTATCTTCTCATCTGATCTGATGAGCATATAACTTTGCGTCCAGTCTGCAAGTTGTGGAGCTCGTATCGATGATTGTCCAATGCTCCAATGACTTTGAGTGGTCCGTCGTATGCTTTTCCGAGTTTGCCTTGAGTATTATTCGATTTTATGCACACCAAATCAGGAACATCGAACTCAATCATGGGTCTATGTTTCTCGTTCCATTTATCGGTGTACTTTTTGGCATATGATTGACTGCGTTCGATCGCCAGTCGGCGTTTTTGATCAATCGATTCGTCGGAAACGATTGATACTGCTTCTGCAACTGCGTCCGTTCGTGGGACGTCCGTTCGACCGGTTAATAGTTCTAACGGTGTGAAGCCTGTCGCGGACGCTTTTGTGATATTAGAAAAATGTTGAATTTTTGTCAATTCTTTTGTCCAATCTGTTTGGGCTGGCACGATTTTTTCGCGAATGCCTTGAATCATCTTTTCTACGGTACCTGTTCCCCTGTGATTACCAGTAGTTGTGTAGTGGATCTTCGTTCCTGTCGTTGTACAATAATCCGAGACTATGTTCGAATCGAACGCTTTTCCACGGTCAACATAAATCATTTTGGCGGCGCCAAATAATGAAGTTTGTAATTCAAGCATTGCTATGACGTTAACTGCGTTCGCGGCTGGAGCACTTTTCAAGATGCAAAATTTGGTGAATTCATCTACTAATGACAACATGTGCTTCTGGCCATCTATGGCAGGTAATGGTCCCAAAAAGTCTAAGTAGACTGTATCGAACGGGGTCTTTGCTCGTTCGCGAAGTGTTAATTTGACTGCTGATTTGCCTCTGTTCCCTTTGCCTAGCGTACAGTTTAAACATCGTCTTGCGTATTTCACGATTGTGTGTCTCATTCTAGGGAACCAGTATGTTTTCGACGCTACTTCATACCCTTTGTCACCAGATACATGTGACAAGTCGTCGTGATATGTGCGACGAATTCGAAGCCTGTCTATCTTCGGTACGTACCACAAAGTGTCTCTTTTCCGCCGGGGTTGATCATTCGTCGATACAACATCCATCTTTAACCGTGTATAACTTGCGCAGTTCTGCGTTCTGATTTTCTCTTATTTCATTTATAATTTGTTGAACTTCATCTTCCTTAGCCACTAACCAAGGAATACAATTCTTTTTCATAATCATAACTGGGTTTCGGCTCAGGTAATCCACGTGTGCAAGTTTCTTTCCCGCGCGATACTCAATTTCAAATTCAAAATCTTGTAGGTAGGTCCACCATCTAGCCACTTTCCCACTGATATGACGTTTTACCATTGTGGATTTGACCGCGTCACAATCCGTGACAACCTTGAATTTATTTCCGAGCAGATAGCATCTCAAATGTTTAACTGCAGTTACGACTGCTAATGTTTCCAACTCGTAATAATGACGTTTACTTTCTTCATAGGAATTTTTCTTACTAAAGTAGGCTACTACTACCCGGTTTTCCCCGTCCCAATGCATAAGTATTGCGGCCACTCCTATACTGCTCGCATCGGTATGAAGTTCTGTTGGTTTTCCGTGATCAATTATTTTGATAATTGGTTTGCTAGTTAATATCGTGATGATTTTAACTCTCGCTAGTTCGCACTCACTTGTCCAGTTCCAGATCGAGTCTTTTTTCATCAGCGCGGTAATAGGTGATATTAGTATTGCGAAGGCTAGAATGAATCTTCTGAAGTAATTTGCGAGGCCCACAAATTGTCTGACTTGTTTAACACAGGTTGGAACAGGACTTTGTGTAAGCGCTTGAATTTTCTTGTCTGTTGGGCGTATACCAGACGCGGATATTTCATGACCCAGGTACTCTATTTTTGTTTCGAGAAACCTACATTTTTTATAATTTAGTGAAAAGCCGGCGCTAGTGAGTGCTTGGAGTACTATTTTCAAGTTACGCAAACCCTCATCGATGGTCTTTGACGGAATCAGAACGTCGTCTAAGTATACTAGAGCAATCGTGTAACGTAAGTTCCCGAGCGCGTTGCTTATAGCTCGTTGAAATACGGCAGGAGCATTAGCTAGGCCAAACGGCATTCGTAGGTATTCGTACTGCCCATCCAGCGTTACAAATGATGTCTTGTCCCGTGAATCTTTAGCTATTGGCACCTGGTAGAACCCCGAAGCCATATCAAGACTCGTGAAAAATACTCCTTTCCCCAGGCGATCTAACTGGTCGTCTATTCGCGGTATTGGATAACGATCCTTTACTGTGAGTTCATTGAGCCGTCTGAAGTCGTGACACATGCGATCTTCATTTTCGTTTTTTCGCACCAACAACGTAGGGCTTGCATACTGTGAGTTACTTGGTTGTATTATCTGATTTTTCAGTAAGTCTTCTATGATTTCTTTAACCTTTTGTCGTTCGGCAAGGGACATTAGATACGGGCGATAAAAAAATGTGGTGTCGCGTTTGAGTTTTATGGTGAGTTCGGCGTTGTTGACGGTGGTTAGTTGCTTTCCCGTTGTAAAATTTTTTCCAAATTTGTCGAGTAGGTCTGACAGTGGCGCCCGGTCTGCTCCGGCCAGTCCTGTTTTTATGTCTTGTTTGCAGAGTGTCGAAACCGTGGCGTGATCGCTTCGAAAAACTTCCTCTGCGTGCTTTGCGCGCACGACTTTGAGACACTCGGCGTCAGCCGTGAATGCAAGTCCGTGGTCAATGACATCGCGTCCGATCAGTACATCCGTTGGCATATCGTAGTTGTTAACAATATGTAGCGTACAGATAAAGTCAACGGCCTTAAGCGATACTAGTGTTTTTACTACTTCAGTTGAGGTGACTGTGCAGCCGCCTAACCCTGAGAGTTCCAATCGTCGTGGTGTGCGCGTCAAATTGCAGCGCGTAGCTGCTTGGTCCGATATCAAACTACAGTCACCTCCAGTATCGAGCAAGCAAGAAAACACTTTGTTTCTAATAATGATGATCTCGTCGTTCTTACGTCCCGGCTTTGAAAAGGCGTGCACCACTTGGTTGGGTGCTCGTTCCTTTTTAAAACAATTTGCTTCGATATGCCCCGGTTTCTTACAAAAGTTGCAAGTCATTGTGGACGGTTCACCCCCTTTACTAGAGCTCAACTCTCGCATCAACTTACGACACTTGTGCCGTTTGTGCTCGGGGATCCCGCAATGATGACATTTGAAAGTTTTTGTTTTGGAATCGTGAGCTCGGCGCGTAGTATTATTCACAATGTCTCGAATCTCGTGTAAATAATTCCTGACTGACGGAAAGGTATGAGTTAGCGATATACGGAACCCTTCCCACTCCCGATTATCGGGGGTCCAGGTCTCCCACCAAGTTTTAGCATTGCCAAAGAGATTGTTTTCCGCTCTGCCAAGAAGTTCCGTATCCGTCCATCCATGAATGCGCTGGAGTTTCTCCAGTTGTCCACACCAAGCCTCAGCCGTGTACCCAGCACTTCTACTCGGATTGAATGGCGGCACTACGACGACTTCAGAGGTCTGTTTCGCGTTCCTCACCAAGGATTGCATAAATGTTCGAAAATCACTCATATCACTCGAACCCGAGAAAGTGCTCGAACGACCGTCACGTCTGCCCGAAGGCATTATTGGGATCTCGAGTCCACTCGCGAAAAAGTATAAAAAATACAGTATTCACGTATCCCACTTCTGATGTTAGGAAATAGGAAAATGAAACTTGGGAGAGGCAATCTTATGGAGAACAAGGTTTATTCCGGACTTGACGCTTCAGTAGACTGAGTACGAATGAATGCAATTCACAAAGTCTAAGTAAACAGAAGATGCGCTGGCGGGGAGAAGGGATAAGCCTATCTGCCTAAGGTGTCACACGCTCCGCGTGTGTGATGTCATAACAAAATTATTGTATAATTTGTGTGTATATATTATATGTAACATTATTCGAAAAAAAAAAATGATGAATGAATTTATCATACATATTTCATTCATATTGTTACAAAGGGTGAAATCACCCGTTTTTTCCCCTTTTAAATAATCTAGTAGTCATCATAGATGAAAGACGTTTATAAACCTCTTATGTCTTTAAAAAGAATAAGGTTGCTGCGTCAACCGACATTATTGTAAAAGCAGTCAGTCTCTAGACTTTAAAAAGAGAGCTTGTGTCCAAATACATCTATTTTCTTTCTAAAATATTCCTTGTTCGCGAGACTTCTTTGGCTCGGCGTTCGCTTAAATCGCACAGAGAACTCTTTGATTCTCTTAGACCTTTCTTAATTTCCCCCGTTGTTACATTGGTGTCAGAAGTGGGATTCTTCTGAATCTCGACAGAGTTTTGAGTGGATTTTGAGTGATAAAAAGAATACAAAAAAAAAAAAAAAAATGCGAAGATCTCCGAGAGCATCACGCGCGGAGCGGCGGGCTGCCGGACGCGTTTCGTCGTGTCAGCGCTCCCTTGAACCGGCGTTTCCTCCCGTTTCTCCTCGTTTGGGAGCTGAGGTTCAGCCCCAGCCCCAACTAGCTCTCTTGGCAGAGCTCATCCAAGGAAATCAAGATTTACTGATGCGACAGATACAGCAACAACAACAACATCAACAACAGCAACAACAACACCAACAACAGCAACAACTGCAGCAACAAGAACAGCAGAATCTTCTGCACGAACTCCTCTCGCAACAACGTCAACAACAGGAAATCGTGTCCCAGGCGCTGATCGGGATCCTGCAAGGTGTGCAGAAGCTTCAGGAGCGGCCGCAGGAATTCCCAATACGCCCAGTTCCGTCCCCAGGTAGAAGGACTTCTCTTCGTTTAGTCCCGGTCCCAGCAAGGAGGACCTCCATTCATTCAATTCCGGATCAATCAAGGTCTGACGCTATTTATGGGGAAGGCGAAATTCCCCCTGTTGCTAAAAATTTCCCACCTGCTCATGTCTCGCGACAAGCTCAGGTTAGCTCTTTTCCGCGATGCCACGATGTTCCGTCACGTGATATTTCGGAAGTAGTTGAGCCTCCTGTCGCGTCGTCTCATCCTAGCGTAGATATTCAGTTAGAGTTCTTGGCCTTTTTAAATTCGCGCGGAACTGTCAATGTTCTCCCTCCGCAGACTCAGAGCTCGTTCGGACTCAATCAGGTCTCTGTACCTCCCGCGAGTATTGTAGAGTTGCCCTCGAAACAATCGAATTTGAAGCCGGGTTCGTATGACGGTTCGTCTACTTGGAGTCTATACGAACGTCAGTTTAACATGATTAGTAAGGTTAATGGTTGGAATCCGTCCCAGAAAGCAGCTAATTTGACAGCGTCTTTGTCTGGTCCGGCTTTGGTAGTTCTTAGATCGCTTTCAGATTCGGATTCTGAAAATTTCGACAGCATTTGTGCGGCTCTTAAACTCCGGATTGGCGAAGAACATCTTTCCAAACTTTATTTTACTCAGTTTGAAAATAGACGTCAAGGGCCCAAGGAAGATTTAGCCTCTCTCGGAAATGACATCGAACGTCTCGCTCGACATTCCCTTACTGATTGTGCAGAAAAAGCTAGAGATCAGATAGCTCGGGCGAAATTCATTAATGCAATTCGGAATCCGGAGCTTCGGTATCATCTGAGGCTCGCAGCTCCAACTTCTCTACATGAAGCAATTATTGAGGGCTTAGAATTAGAAGCCATAAACGAGGCGGATTTAGGTTCGCGTCAACTTCATCGCTTGAGCCAAGCTGAACCTTCAGAAAATTCTTCGTCCCGTCCTTCAGTCAATCAGCCTAGCTCAGATTCTCTTCCAGGAAGGAAAAATAGTGGTTTCTCTCGTTACAATAGATCAAACTCCAATCGGCCTGTCTCAGAGTGCCAGTTTTGCGGCGTAAGAGGACATATCGCGAAGAATTGTTTTAAACTCGACCGTCAGTTGGAGACTGCGGAAGATTCGTGGCGCAAAAATGTCTCCAAGAGGGCTCCCTCTTATCCGGTTTGGGCAGCGCAACCTTCTGTTTCTCAGAATTCGGGAAACTAGCTACCGATGTTTCGAAAGGGCGGATATCATCGGTTTCTTCCAAGTTCCTTAGCCCTATTGCTTCACAGTTCGTGGTTAGAGGCCTGCGTCGTACCGGCCTATATGCTAAAGGTTCCGTTAACGGACTAAGTTGTTTGCGGGTGATAGATACTGAAGCCGAAATTTCCGTTGTTCGTCCTGATATGATTTCGTCTCTTGCTTCAATTAATCCTTCTGTATCTATTTGCACTGCTACCGGAGCAACTACCCCTGTCGTAGGTAAGATGGTCGTACAGGTAACAGTAGCGGATTGTGATCAATCCCCACATGAAGTTCTAGTAGCTGATATAGAAGATGAAGGCATTTTGGGCGTAGATTTTCTTTCCGCTCACAACTGCGTCATTTCTACCGGGGATTCGACTCTCTGTTCTGGTTACCGTAAAATCAACCTCAAAACGTCTAGGTTTATCAACTCTTCTGAACAGAAAGAAACCCTCTCGTCTTTGCGCGTTTTAAAACATGTGTCGGACTCTTTAGTCGTTCCTTCTTATCTCACGGAACTCTTCACTAGGTCTTCTGAAGATTTAGATATCGCTCAGACTAACAGTCTTGTTTGCCTTTTTAACGATTTTAAAGAGACTTTTGCTAAAGACTCTGCCGACATCGGGAGATGTACCATAGCTAAGCATTCGATAGATGTAGGGAATAACGCTCCGATTAAACAGACAGCTAGACGGCTTCCTTTAAACGGTCGCAGGGAAGTTGAAAAATTAGTAGAGGATATGAGAACAGCAGATGTTATTGAGCCGTCTTCTAGTCCGTGGGCATCTCCCATTGTCTTGGTCAATAAAAAAGATGGTTCCAAGAGGTTTCGTATAGATTATAGGAAGTTGAACGAGATCACCAAGAAAGATGCATATCCGCTTTCTCAGATAGGAGATACCCTTGATTTAATTTCTGGTGCCCGTTGGTTCTCTACGATTGATTTACAGAGTGGTTATTGGCAAGTTGAAATGAATCTGTTAGACAAAGCGAAAACAGCTTTTGTCACAGGATTAGGTGGACTTTGGCAATTTAAAGTTATGCCTTTTGGCCTCTGTAATGCACTAGCTACCTTCGAAAGAGCGATGGAATTCGCCCTTCAAGGTCTGACTGGCAAGATTTGTTTAGTTTATCTCGATGACATCATTGTGTTTGGTAAGATTTTTGATGAAGAATTGGAAAAACTTAAGCAAGTTTTTAGTCGTTTATTCCAAGCTGGTCTAAAAATGAGTCCCAAAAAATGTCATTTTTTTAAAAAGGAAGTAACTTTTCTCGGACACGTCGTTTCAGCGGTAGGAGTGTTACGTGCCAGCCGGTATCCACGGCGGCGCCCTCTCTGCGCTCTACCTGACCAACGTGCAGTTACCATAAGAGAGCCCTACGTGCTCTTACCGATAATCGTAGATTAATACCAACGCACATAGTTACCATCACAACGTCCAAATTCTTACATCAACAGTTCTCACACGCTAGATTAACCGTTATTTCATCAGTCAAATTCATAACATACATGTTATATATATATTTTTTCCCATTCAACCGTAATAACCCAAAATAATAAACCTGCAACAGTTAAGATAACCAAAAAGACAAAACACCGGAAACGTGGGAAGAGAAATCACGGATAGCTCACAGAGAAAGAAACCCCTATTCCCAGAATTCAGGATAGCGCCCTTATTTTAACGATAACAAGACCAATCAGCGCTTCGCCGCTTGCTTCTCTAAACCAACTACCTCGCGCTAATCCACCACCGAGATCCCACGCACGAACCAGAAACCTTACCCCCAATTATTTCATCATCCTCAACCAATCATCCGAGACCCGCGAGAAACCGCGACTCCTTTTGAACTCCTCCTACTTTCCCTCTAAGTCAACCTTCCCAAAAACAGAATAATTAGAAGAACTTCAGACATCATAGAGAACAGATCAGATATCTACCGAAATCCTAGAATAAACTCATTATAAGTCATTCAGAACCTTCGAGACTTGTTATCAGTTTGTCACTGCGATAGTGATTAACACCAATCTGTACCACGATTGTAAACCTACCATCGAGAACTAGAACGAGACCGTTAATAAATGTGTAATTAACCCATGTGTTGTCATAAATAATTATTTCAATCACGCATAGTGATGGTTGGCACGAGCCCTACCTAACAAACTTTCAGAATTGTAGGCGAATTGAACGAGGAGATCTGAGGAGCTGATCAGCGGATTCCGAGATTTACATACACCTACTACGTAAATCAGGAGAACAATTTAAATCACGCGGCGAATCAGAATCGACTCGAAACGTTCCTCTCGGAACGTAACAGGAGTTGAGACAGATCCTTCTAAAATAGAAAAGGTCTTGAATTGGCCTCGTCCCGATTCAAAAGCAAAGGTTCAAAGTTTCTTAGGACTTTGTACTTATTACAGACGTTTCGTTAAGGGCTTTGCTTCTATAGCGAGACCCCTCCATGCTCTTACAGGAATTAAAGTTGTTTTTGATTGGACTTCCGAATGCGAAGGAGCCTTTGTTCTTCTTGAAAAATTATTAACTTCGTCACCGATATTAGCTTATCCCATCTCCGATTCTCAATTCATCGTAGATTCTGACGCTTCTCTCTGTGGTATAGGTGGGGTTTTGTCTCAAATTTAGGATAACCAAGAGCGTGTTATTAGTTATTTCAGTCGGGTCTTGTCTAAACCGGAATGCAATTATTGTGTTACCCGTAGGGAATTATTAGCGATGGTAAAATCTATTTGCCATTTCCATCATTATCTTTATGGAAGGAAATTTTTGATTCGGACAAACAATGCTTTCTTAACTTGGCTTTTTTCGTTCAAATCACCTGAAGGCCGAGTAGCTCGATGGTTGGAGAGGTTAGGACAATATGACTTCGAAATTAAACACCGTCCCGGAGTTCTGCATGGTAATGCTGATGCACTTTCTCGTCGTCCGTACGGGGACGATTGCAAACAGTGCTCTCGTTTAAATAAACAGCTAGATCCCTTGCTTAACGTTCGTCAAATTTCTCTCGTTGAAAATAAAGAAGACTGGATCATCGCCCAGGGAAAAGATTCAGATCTCCTCCTTGTTCGGAATTGGAAATCCACAGGAGTCAGGCCTCAGTGGGAAGAAATATCTTCTATGAGTCGGTCTTTGAAAATTTACTGGGCGCAGTGGGACTCCTTGTTTCTCCTCGATCAGTTGCTTTATAGGAAATGGGAATCACCTGACTCCAGGTCGGTACGTTGGCAGCTTCTGGTTCCTAGAGAAAAGTTAGCCGAGATTTCGTCAAGCTTTCATGATTCACCTGTCGGTGGCCATTTCGCTTCTAATAAGACTTTGGGTAGGATCAGAGAAAGGTATTCTTGGGCTCACTGCCGAACTGACGTTGAAAATTGGTGCAGAACTTGCGCGGTTTGTTTAGCCAAGAAGAGACCTCGTGAAAAAGGGAAGAGCTCTCTTCAAATATATAACGTAGGAGCTCCATTTGAAAGAGTCGCAATGGATATCCTAGGCCCTCTTCCTCTTTCTAGGTCAGGAAATCGGTATGCCCTGGTGATAGCAGATTATTTTACAAAGTGGTTAGAAGTAGTCCCAATTCCGAATCAAGAAGCTAGCACCGTTGCTCGAGCTTTCGTTCGAGAATTCGTCTGTCGTTACGGAGCTCCTCTTGAATTACACACAGATCAGGGTCGAAATTTTGAGTCGAATTTGATGAAGGAGTTCCTTCAAATTTTAGAGATTAGAAAAACTCGTACCACCGCTTTGCATCCGCAGTCTAATGGAATGGTAGAAAGATTAGATTGAATAAGACGCTTCTTCGTTATCTTTCTTCTTTCGTTGATCAGGATCAGAAAGATTGGGATAAGTGGATTCCCTTATTTCTTTTATCGCATCGCTCTGAAATTCACGACACCACCGGTTTTTCTCCAGCTATGACGTTGACAGGTCGGGATCTTCGACTTCCGTCAGATTCAAAAAAGAGCGTCAATCCTTCCGTGGCTTCGTCCCAGGTGATTTTTAATTTCGTTGTCCGTCAAAAATTGGACGAGGTTCATGAATTTGCTAGGGAAAGAATTCGTATGATCTCCGATAAGACTAAGGATCGTTATGACATTAGAGCTAGAAGTTTAAAATTTGAGAAGGGAGATTCCGTTTGGTTATTTCAACCTCGTCGACAACAAGGGCGTTGTCCCAAACTCCAAAGTATTTGGGAAGGTCCTTATTTTATTGTTGATCGGATTAACGACGTTGTTTTCAGAATTAGACGTTCCCCTCGTACCAAATCCAAAGTCGTTCATCTGGATCGCTTAGCTCCTTCTCAGTCAAGGGCATTGTTTCAGTAGCTCTCTGAAGGTTACAAAGTTCGTTGACAGGTTAAAGTTAGTTCGATGTTGTTCGATACGAGAAATTTTTATACATCGATTTCTTTGGCTTGAAGAGTGCTTCGGTTCTGCGCTTGGATGAAGTAGTGAGCGATTGGTCGATCCTCTCTTATTTTTCTAACCAATATGTCAGTTTCTTGGAGTTTTTATAGATTTTCCCCGACGAATCTGCCACCTTTAGCTGTTCCCGATGATACCTCCAACTGTGCTATTTGTCCGGTCTTAGCCTGGGTTCTCCGGATATTCAGATAAGATCGTTCCTTTTCTTTTGAATACATATTTAATTTATTTTATTCGTGTATTCTCCCAAATTCACTTAGTGAATTTGAATTGTTTTACCACCACTCACATTTGTCCTCCAAACTCTAGGGTGTGCTGTTTTTGAAGAAGTCTTGGATTCAGTCACCCATTCCTTTTTCCTGTTTCCTGTGCCGGTTCTCAAAGGGAATCAGCCTTTACGTTGTCTAGGACTCAGACTTTTCCCAGTTATGGTTTCCCGCCTCGTCGTACTCATCTGTGTTTGATTCACCGGACTATTTTCCCTGAAGAGGAATGAATTTTTTTTTCGACGACGATCCAGATGATTTTGATGTCTCAAATTCATGAAGAACTCACTAACTCACCCTTAACACTTACCTTCATAAAACAAGGCACACAAATTTTGAAATTCAATTGAACGCTCAACTATCTGCTCAAAGTTTGCTGTGGTTTACCTTGAGACTGTGGGCAAATGCCAGATAGTAAAAAGGGAGTCTTTTAATTTTTAGAGCCACAGCTCCAACTCACCTTCGAGCACTGACTGCTAGATCAAATTTTTTGTGATTGTTTATCTTTTCCGAGTCGGGTCGACTCTTTTCCTCGAGGGGGAGTAATGTTACAAAGGGTGAAATCACCCGTTTTGTCCCCTTTTAAATGATCTAGTAGTCATCATAGATGAAAGACGTTTATAAACCTCTTATGTCTTTAAAAAGAATAAGGTTGCTGCGTCAACCGACATTATTGTAAAAACAGTCAGTCTCTAGACTTTAAAAAGAGAGCTTGTGTCCAAATACATCTATTTTCTTTCTAAAATATTCTTTGTTTGTGAGACTTCTTTGGCTCGGCGTTCGCTTAAATCGCACAGAGAACTCTTTGATTCTCTTAGACCTTTCTTAATTTTCCCCGTTGTTACAATATACATGACAATTTTCAATTTTCTTTCAATAAAAGGAGAATTAAGAAAAAAAAATAATTTTCACACGAATTAAATTTTTTAAAAATGAATATAAGTATTAAAAAAATTTTATATAGTTTCCAAATATTTGCTCACACATTATTTATGATAAAAATACTATTCATTCCAAAAATGCCATTCAATGTCATGATGGATTTTAATTTGGAACATCTTTAAAATGGATTAGAACTTATCGAAAAGTTTTGAGAAAACATACAGATAGATGAATGATTATTTATTTGATTTCATATTTTTGATTTTTAAAAACAATTATTCTTCAATTTAAGAAAAATTATTCATTCAAATTAATTATTGTTCATATCGTGTGATTATTTAATCCGATTGCCTTCATTGATATTCAATTATATCATTGTATAATTTGTGTATCTATGTATATAAATATTATATTCATAGTGATGATGTATATAAATATAAATATATATATATATCATTATTCGAATAAAAAAAAAGATAGATGAATTGATTATCCGTGTTTTATTCATATGTATTACAATTTTTAATTGACTTTCAAAAAAAGAAGTATATGAAAACAAAAAATGATTTTCACATTGATTAAATCTTTCAAAAATAAATATAAGTTTTGAAAAAAAATTTCACATATTTCCCAAATATTTGCTTACACATTATTTGAAATAAAAATACTATTCATTGAAAAAATGCCAGTCAATGACCTTTATAGATTGTAATTTGGAACATCTATACAATGGATTAGAAGTCATTGTAAAGTTCAATGAAAACATACAGATAGATGAATGATTAGTTATTCAATTTCATCTTTTTTATTTTCAAAAAGTAATTATTCTTTAATTTGAGGAAACTGATTAATTCAAATTAATTATCATTCATGTCGATTGATTATTTAATTTGATTGCATTCATCCATTTCAATTATATTATTGTATAATTTGTGTGTGTATATATATATATATATATATATATATATACACACACACACACACAAATATTAATATATATATATATATATATAGATCATATATATATATCTATATCTATATATATCTATATATATATATCATTATTTGAATTAAAAAAATGATGCATAAATTTATCATACATATTTCATTTATATATATTATAATTTTCAATTTACTTGCAAAAAGAGCAGAATTTAGAAAAAAAAAAAATTTTCACATTAATTGAATTTTTTAAAAATGAATATGAGTGTTAAAAGAATTTCATATATTTTCCGAATATTTGCTCACATATTATTTGAAATAAAAATACTATTTACTTCAAAAATGCCATTCAATGTCTTTATGGATTGCGATTTGGAACATCTCTAAAATGGGTTAGAATTTATCAAAAAGTTTTAAGAAAACATACAGATAGATGAATGATTAGTTATTTATTTCATATTCCTAATTTCTAAAAAGTAATTATTCTTCAATTCGAGAAAAATGATTTATTCAAATGAATTATCATTCATGTGAATTGATTATTTGATTCAATTGCCTTCATTGATATTCAATTATATGATTGTATAATTTGTGTATATGCATACATATATCATCATTTGAATGGAAGAAATGATAAATAAATTTATTATCCATTTATAATTTATTTATATTATAATTTTAAATTACCTTTTGAAGGAAAAAGAATTCAAAAGAGAATTTTTTCAGATGAATTAAATTTTTTAAAAATAAATATAATTATTAAAAAAATCCTATATAGTTTTTAATCATCTGCTTCCCTATTAATGATTATAAAAATATTATTCATTGAAAAAATGCCATTCAGTGACCTTTATGGATTGTAATTTGAAATATCTATACAATGGATTAGAACTTATTGAAGAGTTCAGAGAACACATACAGACAGATCAATGATTAGTTATTCAATTTGATATTTTCGATTTTTAAAAAGTAATTATTCTTCAATTTAAGAAAAATGAATGATTTGAATTGATTATCATCCATATACATTAATTTTTTGATTGAATTGCATTTATTCATTTCATTTATATTATTGTATAATTTGTGTTGTATACTGTAACGTGGCGTTTTAGAATCGCCCGTCACAAGGGCACACAACCGCTATTATTTTTAGTTTACCCGTCCTCAGCAGGGTACTCCAACCGAACTCGATACAAAATAGGCAATAACTACTTTTAACTAATTCTTTTTTGTAAATTCTTTATTTCGCGCTTCGGCGCACGCTAACAAGGTATTTGGACGACGACGATTCCGACCAACAAGGGACCACTAGCTACCGTTTGCAGCTCTCGACGACTTCGCCTACTGACGGTCCATCAGACTACACTGGCTACCTTGGTGCACCTTTATATACACCTGGGGTAGCATCCACCCGAACCTTCCGTATCGCCTCGACTGCCGGTGAACAGGGAGATAAAAATCCTCCCGACGGCCGAGGGCACCGTTCCTCGAAGAGGAACCAGCCGCCAGCTCTATCGGATGCCGTAAGGATGGCGTGAAGGGCAGACCGTAGCCTGCCATCCTCCGACTTACCGGCCTGGTGCCGGACCGACCCCAAACCACTACGTCCAGGGTGATAAAGCCATCATTCTGAGGATCGACGCTGCCTTCCTATCGGCAGGGACTAATTGTGTGGGTCGTGGTCCACGGTTTGGCCAACCGTCTGACTGCACGACCTCAGGTACAGGCAGCTAGCTACTGCCTGTACAAAAGCCGGTGGGGGTGAACAATGAGGCGTCACTCTCCCCACGGTAACTTTGACCGAGAGGCACCCTGTGTATGCCTCTGCCAAAGAAGTCCCCGATGATAGGCAGCCTGGACTGTAAATTGAAGCGACTACAAATTCGTACGAGTTGGTGTCAACGACGAAATCGCGAGCAGCACATTACACCACATCTAGCGGTAATTTTGGAAAACGTATGACCACGCAGTAACCAATATTCGCCACAGGGGGATGGCCTATTTACGGTGGGGGTCAACCGACCAATCAAAGAAGAAGAATCACCTCACGACAACCGCGAGATCGGCGAGCTGAACTACGACCTGCTATTCTACGCTCGACCTGTTGAGGAACAGCTTCGATTTTCCAATTACTCTACCGACCTTTCTACCGATTTAAGCTGCTGACACCTTTTCATTCTACCGCTACCGTCCTACCGTCTATTCTACCGCTATCATTTATCCTTCTAAACTCTTTTCCTTCTTTTTCCTTTCCTTCCCCGTCTTGCTATTGTACAGTATAATTTAAATTAGAATCAGTTTGTGTGCCTGAGATCAACCGTCAAGGTAAGGCTTCTGCCTTTGAGTTGTACTGTTACGAAGTTGCTCATAATTTCTATTCTCTCTCATAGTATTTATCGACTTTGCGTGAATCATGGTCCACGGTTAAAGTTGCAATAAGCCGCCGTGTGGCTGCATGATTTCGGTCATTAATATTATATTTATTGTTTCTTGGTTGCATCGTGTGATGCCGTTTTGTGTGAATCATGGTCCACGACTTCCGTGGGGCTGCATGATTTCAGTAACTTATTATTTTCGTATCTGAGCGACCTCGTAACTGCCAAATAATTATTTCTTGTATTTATGATTTTTCTGATTATTTGTGAATCTCTATTATCCTGCTTCTGTATTTTCTATCGTATTTTGAGTCCTATTGGCTTCATATTTTATTCCATACTCTTTTTGTAATAGTAGTGTGCTTTATATTTTATTTCTGTTATCGCTTATTATATTTTTATTTATTTTTGTGCCTATTGTATCGTATATCGAGTTCCATGGAGTACAAGCGAGCGTAGAATCACCCTTAGATATTACCGCATTTTTCTTTATTACTATTGACAATTTTATACTATTTCTGCCTGTTATTTATTTTTCCGTATTTTGTTAGATTAAGTTCTGTGAATTATTCTTTTGTATTGCGGTGTATTGTAATGTATTTCTCTATTTTGTAAACTCTCCGAAACTCTCACTCTCATAATTTTGTATTTTGTATCCTCTCAAAAGTTATATTTAGGAATTCATTATTTAATTCCTCAAGTACGTAATAATTCTAAATTGTCGAATCTACCGTTTCTGAATAATTCTACCGAAGGCTATTTAGTCGATCGTTTGCCGACTTGGTAAATTGTTACTGAATGTCAATCTCTCATACCGGATATAATTTATGGTAAATTTGTCGTATCATCTACCGAACTATCGATACGTTGTTTTATACCGATCGCAGTAAAGTTCTCTCGTTCTAATTGCCAGAATAATAATTTTCGTAGCGTCATTTGCAACTTGGGTAAGATCACGTCGCCCAGTGACGTGTAGTTTTAAGTCAACTCTTGCATTATATCGCATCTCTCGACCTACGTCTATTTCTCTCTGTTAGCTACCGTCTCTCGTGTTAAAGCTACCGTTTACTGCTATTCTACCGATAGTTTTGTAAACAACGATTATTTATTTTATTAACTACCGCTGTCGATACCATCTTATTTGCCTGTCTCACTCATGTAACCTTCTCGACAATATATGATCGATTAACCTGTTCATCTTCCCTTTTGCCTGGAGTTTATTGTTTATTTTTTTATTTTTTTTAATTCTGGAATTACTGTTAGCTGCCTTCAATTCCGCCACTCTACCGGGATGTACGCAATCGTACCTGTGCCTAGCCAGTTATACAACGGGTTCTCTATTTATCTCTTTTGTACGGTTTTGTGTTGATTTTATTGATTTACATTATTGTTTAAAAATCGACGCTAACGCGTCTGGCGCCCAACGTACTTATTTTGTTATAGTTTGATATTGCGGATAAGTAGAGAATCGCGCCAAAGTGTCAACGGTAAGTCCTCATCCGAGGGTAACAGAATTTAGCGTTACAATACATGTATCATCCTTTGAATGAAAGAAATAATAAATAAATTTATTATCCGTATTTTATTCATATATATTATAATTTTTAATTTATTTTTGAAAAAAGAAGGATTCGAAACAAAAAATGATTTTCACATCAATTGAATTTTTTCAAAATATATGTAACTATAAAATAATTTTATACATTTCTCAATTATTTGCTCACATATTAATTGAAATAAAAATACAATTCTTTCTAAAAATGCCATTTCATGTCCTTTATGGATTGGAATTTGGAACATTTGTACAATAGATTGGAACTTATCGAAAAGCCTAAAAAAATATACAGATAGTTAAATGATTGGTTATTCAATTTCGTATTTTTAATTTTTGAATATTATTCATTTTTCAATTTAAGAAGAATGATCCATTTAATTTATCATTTTTCATATCTTCAAGTTATTTAATTTATTTGCCCACATTTGAAATCAATTATATTATTGTGTGATTTGTACATATATATAATTGATTGAATAAAAAAAATGATGAGTAAATTTATTATTTATGTGTATTATAATTTTTAGTTAGCTTATGAAAAAAGATGAATTTAAAGAAAAAAAAAATTTTCACATGACTTGAATTTTTTGAAAATAAATATAAATAATAGAAGAATTCTATATACTTTTTAATTATTTGCTTACATATCAATTATATTGAAAATATTATTTAATCGAAAAGTGCCATGTAATGTACTTTATGGATTGTAATTTGGAAATTTATACGGTGGATTATATCTTATTGAAAAGTTAAAAAAAAAACATACAGATAGATATGTGATTAGTTATTCGATTTCACATTTTGAATTTTTAAAACCAATTATTGTTTCATTTGAGAAAAATTAATCATTCAAATTATTATTCTGTGTATGATTAAATTACTTAACTAATTTGCCCACATTTGTACTCAATAATAAAAAAGTATAATTTGTATATATATATTATTGATTGAATGAAAGAAATGATGAATAAATTTGTCATTCGTATTTCATTTATTTGTATGATAATTTTCAATTAACTTTTGAAATATAAAGAATTCAAAAAAAAAAATTATTTTTAGATGAATTAATTTTTTATGAATTAATGTAATTATCACAAAAAACCTATATAGTTTTTAATTATCTGCTCACGTATTAATTATTATGAAAATATTATTCATTGAAAAAATGCCATTCAGTGACCGTTATGGATTGTAATTTGAATCATCTATACAATGTTTGAGAACTCATTGAAGAGATCAGAGAAAACATACAGATAGATCGATGATTAGTTAATCAATTTCATATTTCTGATTTTTGAAAAGTGATTATTCTTCAATTCGAGAAAAATCATTTATTCAAATTAATTATTATTCATATCAATTAATTGTTTAATGTAATCGCCTTCATTCATATTCAATTATATTATTGTATAATTTATGTATTTATATATATATAAATACTATATTTATAATAATGATATATATATGTGTATTTATATTTATTCATATGCTCACATATTGATTGAAATAAAAATTGTATTTATTGAAAAAATGCCATTCAATGACCTTTATAGATTTTAATTTGGAACATCTATACAATGGATCAGAAGTCATTGAAAAGTTGAATGAAAACATACAGATGGATAAATGATTAGTTATTTAATTTCATATTTTAATTTTTGAAAAGTAATTATTCTTCGATTTGAGAAAAATCATTTAATCAAATTAATTATTATTCATATCGATTAATTATTTAATTTAATTGCATTCATCCATTTCAATTATATTGTTACAAAGGGTGAAATCACCCGTTTTGCCCCCTCTTCAATGATCTAGTAGTCATCATAGATAAAAGACGTTTATAAACCTCTTATGTCTTTCAAAAGAATAAGGTTGCTGCGTCAACCAACATTATTGTAAAAACAGTCATGTTTCAGACTTAAAACGAAAAACACATATCTTGCATTGAAGCATTTTCACAACATTTTATTCACGCTCTTGATTTCTTTTGACTTGACAATTAAACTCGCGAATCCATATTCATTTTCCGTAACGTCAAAGTACGTTAGATTGGTGTCAGAAGCGGGATCTTGAGTTTCTTTTCAAATAAGTCAATTCAGTGCGTGAAATAAATTATGAGCAACAGTCGTTTCACATGTTCTCGTCGTCGGGAAAGTGGCGGAGAAGAACATTCCATTACGGAAAATCCGCGGGTTCCCGAGACAACTTGTGCACCTTCAGTGGACTCTTTACCTGTCCCTACGATGGTCTCAGTCTCACAAATCGACCTATTAAAGATTATGAGCCAACAACAAGAAGCCGCCGAACGACATCAACGGCAGCTTCTGGATGCGGCTAGTCAACAACAACAACAACTTGTCCAGTTGCTTCAAGAGCAACGAGAGCAGCGAGAAAGGGAGCCTGCCTCTCAGTTGGAGCAGCGGAGGCTAGATAGAGAAGCTCAAGAGCGTTCCGAGACTAGTCTTCATGAACTACTCCGGACGACTGTGGCAGCTCTTCAGGCTGTTCATCAGGTGAATGGCTCAGGAGAACCGGCTGTCACCCCTCGAGGTTCCAGAGTCGTTACTCCGCTTCCCCCTCATGTTCCCTCTCCTATTCCCGTTCCCGCTGTTCGGCAGGTCCAACATCCAGGAAGGTTCCAGGATGTTTGAGACATAAGGTCTGTGCCTTTTATTAGGGGAATAGATGAATCCCCAATTTGTGGAACAACAGTTAATAATGAGGTTGGTTTTTCGGAGCCTCTGCCTCAGGTTCAACCTCGTTATTTCCATTTAAGTCAATTAAATAATACAAGATTTCCTGGGGTTGCTTCTCAGATTAACGAGAAACCCTTGCATCCTTTAAAACCACCAATTTTTGATGGAAAAATTCCATGGGCAGAGTATGAGCGTCAATTTAGCACAATAGCAAAACATAACCAGTGGGACTCCGCCATGAGGGCCCATAGCCTTGCCTCTTGTCTTCGAACGCCGGCTTTGAATGTTTTAACGGCATTGTCTGAGGAAGAAATTTCCGACTATGAAAAACTTAGCTCTGCGCTTGAATTAAGATACGGAAATGACCACTTGACAAAATTATACACAGCTCAATAACAGACTAGAAGACAAGGACGAGACGAAGACCTCGCGTCTCTTAGTCAAGATATGGAACGGCTTTCTCGTGTAGCTTTGCCAGATCACGAGCCGTCTCGTAATTTATTAGCGACACAAGCTTTCTTAAACGCAATCAATGATCCAGAAATGAAAATGGCCGTTGGGACATCGGGTCTCTCTTCTCTACGGGAGGCAACGGCCAAAGCCCTTGAGGTGGAGGCAATGAGAAAACAATATTTCGGGTTGAGCAAGCTTCGTCGGATAGAGGTGTCCAAAAACACTTCAGAAAGACGAAGTTTTGAACACTCGGAGGAGCCAACGCCTCAAAAGTATAGAAATAAAAATAACAATAGTAATTTTAAACCACGGAATCGAGGTTCTTTTCAAAACCAGAAAAACAAGCGTGTAATTAAGAACGCGGTCATGACAAGTCAAACCGGCTTGACTTGTATATTTTGTAAAAAAACAGGCCATGACGCCAATCATTGTTTTCTAATTAAAAAAATTAGTGGAGAACCGATGCAAGGCTCGAATCCAAACTCTTATAACTGGCGTAAGAAAGATATAGAAATAGGGGAAGCAAATCCTCAGTCAAGTTCTTCAACAGGAACTCGCCCAAAAAACTAATTCCAGATGATTTGTCGGGGCAAAAATCATCGCAGATTGTTAGGAGTGAAAGCCCTCTTAGAGAACAGTTTTTAATTAGAAGTCTATGACAGTCTGGTCTTTATCCGCGCGGTACTGTAAATGGCGTCGATTGTCTATAGTTAATAGACACCGGCGCGGAAGTAACCGTAGTTCGATCGGATCTCTTTAAATCCGATGACCAGATTGTTCCCTCTTCGTCTCTGCGAACAGCCACTGGAGAGACGACCCCGGTTTTGAGACAGGTTACTGTCCAAATTAACCTTTTTGAGTGTATCGACTCTCCACATAAGGTTTTTATAGCAGATATAGAGGATCAAGGTATTTTGGGAATAGACTTTCTTACAGCTCATAACTGTGTTATCTCGACTAAGAGAAATTCACTAGCTTCAAACAATCGCGAAATAACTCTTTGTACAAATAGAAATGGAATTTATTGGACTCCTCCTAGAATTCGGGAAATAGAACTCCCAGAGGATGATTTTCAACAACATTTCCCTTTACATTTACAGAGCCTTGTTGAGAAATCTTCGATTTCGTTAAATTCAGCTCAGGTAAAATCGTTTAAATCTCTTTTGCTAAAATTTATAGATTCTTTCGCCAAAGATAGTGTTGATGAGGGCCGATGTACTTCTGTCAAGCACAAGATCGACGTCGGAGAGAGTTCACCAATAAAACAAGCTCCTCGAAGACTCGCTCTCAACGCCCGAGAAGAGGTGAAGAAGCTTGTGGAAGACATGCTAAAGAACGATGTGATTGAACCATCGTCTACTCCCTGGGTCTCACCAATCGTTCTTGTTAACAAAAAGGACGGATCCGAACGATTTTGTATCGATTACAGGAAGCTGAACGATATAACGAAGAAAGATTCTTACCCTCTACCCAGAATCGTCGAGACACTCGACCTGATAGCTGGTGCAACTTGGTTCAGCACCATAGATCTTCAGAGCGGATACTGGCAGGTCGAAATGGATCCTCTAGATAAAGAAAAAACAGCTTTCGTTACGGGTTTAGGAGGATTATGGCAGTTCAAGGTTATACCGTTTGGTTTGAGTAATGCCCCGGCTACCTTTGAACGAATGATGGTAGCTGTTCTCCATGGGCTCACTGGCAAAATATGCCTTGTTTATGTAGACGATATAATCGTTTTTGGCAAGAACTTTGAAGAAGAAGTTCGAAATCTCAGACAAGTTTTCGCTAGGCTGAAGCAAGCAGGTCTGAAAATGAGCCCGAAAAAATGCCATCTGTTCCAGAAAGAAGTAGGCTTCCTCGGACATATCGTCTCAGCACAAGGTGTGAAGACCGACCCAACCAAAATGGAGAAGGTTTCTTCTTGGCCGACACCTAAGAATAAAGAACAAATTCAAAGCTTTTTAGGCCTTTGTACGTATTACAGAAGATTTGTAAAAGGTTTCGCCAGCATAGCTAAACCTCTCCATCACTTGACCGGAATCAGGATTCCTTTTGACGGGACCCCGGAATGCGAAGAGGCTTTCAAGAAATTGAAAGAAAATCTTATTTCCTCGCCGATTTTAGCTTATCCAGAGGTCGAACTTCCTTTTATTTTAGATACGGATGCCTCTCTTTCAGGAATAGGCGGGGTTCTGTCACAAATTCAGGGAGGTCAGGAGAGATTGATAAGCTATTTCAGCAGAGTTTTGAGTAAAACTAAGAGGAATTATTGTGTCACTCGTAGAGAGCCTTTAGCTGTTGTTAAGACCGTAGTACATTTTCACCATTATCTGTACGGCAGGAGATTCTTGATACGTACAGATCATGCTTCTCTCAGGTGGCTACTTTCTTTTAAATCTCCCGAAGGTCAGGTAGCTAGATGGATAGAAAGGCTCGGTCGGTACGATTTTGATATTCGTCATCGAGCAGGAATTCATCATGGAAACGCCGATGCTTTCTCTCGAAGACCCTGCGAGGAAATGCCACAGTGTAAACAGTGTGCACGATTAGAGAAAAACCGTGACCCCTCCCTTATAATACGGCAGATTTCTTTCGAAAATAACCAGGAGGAATTGAGAAAATCGCAACAAGAGGACGACACTTTGAATCAAGTGAAGTCTTGGAAACAAGCAGAAACTCGCCCGCACTGGCAGGATACGCGTATATCTTTAGCCGAGTCAGATTTGAAAATTTATTGGGCTCAATGGGACTCTATCCTCTTAATTGATAGAATTTTATACCGAAAATGGGAATCTGCAGACTTGAAAGAAATCAGGTGGCAATTTTTGGTTCCCAGGTCACGAGTTCCGGAGATTCTTGCTCTTTATCATGATTCTCCTGCAGGCGGACATTTCGCTTCAAATAAAACTCTGGGCAGAATTCGCAACCTCTACTTTTGGCCCCGTTGCCGGATGGACGTTAAAGATTGGTGTCGAAGATGTCGAATCTGCACGGCAAAGAAAGGACCTCGAGCGAAGGGACAAAGCTCTCTTCAAATTTACAACGTGGAAGCTCCATTTGAAAGGATAGCGATGGACATTCTCGGACCTCTCCCGATAACCCATTCTGGAAATAAATATGCTCTGGTTATTGCTGATCATTTTACTAAGTGGCCTGGAGTGGTTCCTCTCGCTGATCAAGAAGCCTCCACTGTAGCACAGGCATTCGTTAAAGAGTTTATTTGTAGGCACGGAGTTCCTTTAGAACTTCATACTGATCAAGGCCGAAATTTTGAGTCAACCTTAATGAAAGTGGTCACTCAGATTTCAGGGGTTAGAAAAACTCGTACGACTCCTTTGCATCTGCAATCTGACGGCATGATAGAGCGTCTGCATCGAACCTTGCTACAGTATTTGTCGTCCTTCGTAGAGCAGAATCAGAGAGACTGGGACTCCTGGATCCCTTTCTTCCTCTTATCTTACAGATCTGCGATTCATGAGACGACGAAGCAGACGCCAGCCATCATACTTACTGGAAGAAATCTTCGACTTCCGTCAGATTTAGAGAAAGGCCCTATTCCTGTGCAAAGACAGTATTAAACGGATTATGCCTTTTTATTACAACAACGTTTAGAAGAAATTCATCACTTTGCTAGGAATAGAATTTCTTTGGCTTCAGATAAATTAAAAACTCGTTATGATATTCAAGCCAGAGAATTAAAATTTAATGCTGGAAATTCTGTCTGGCTCTTCCAACCACGAAGACAGAATGGACGATGTCCAAAACTACAAAGAAATTGGGAAGGCCCTTACTTAGTGGTTAACCGGATAAATGATGTTGTTTATAGAATCCGAAGATCTCCTCATTCGCGTCAGAAAGTGGTTTACTTGGACCGTTTTGCTCCATTTGAAGAAGATCAACCTGGAACAGTCTCTCCAAGACCAGGAACATCCTTCGAGGTTAGATCTTCAAACGAACACCCTTGACGACTGTGATCGACTTGGCCTTCTTCACAGTCGGTCATCGATTGGGAGAAGAATTTGCCTTTTGGAATTCATTTAAGTAAAACTCGACCGCTTACGATTATTATTGAAGGAAATATAGGATGCGGAAAAACAACTTTCACCAAGAGGTTTTTAGCAGATCGCCAGGTCTGTACACTTTTGGAACCTCTTGAGGAATATCGAGATGTAGCTGGAATTAATCCTCTAGATTTGATGTATCAGGACCCAGATCGTTATTGCTATTATTTTCAGCATTTTGGTCAAATGGTCATGTTAGACAGACATCTGCAGACGACTTTATTGCCTGTAAAGGTGATGGAAAGATCGATAATCAGTAGCAATTGTTTTGTAGAAGCTCGTCGAAGGTTAGGTAATTTTCGCGACTTCGAATCTCATTTATTGATGAAAAATTTCGATTTTCTCATTCGCTCGTCTGAGCTCAGAGTAGATTTGATTGTTTATTTGCAAGTTTCCACAGAAACTTCTTTTGCTCGAGTTAGTTCCCGTTCTCGTGAGGAGGAATCGAGCATTCCTTTAGAGCTACTCAGAACTATTCATGAGGTTCATGAAGATTGGCTAGTAAAACAAACCTTTTCTTCTTTATCGGGTCCTGTCTTGGTTATAAATGCAGAAGCTACGGCCGATCAAGTTTTCAAAGATTATTGTACTTCCTTAACATGCGGATAGCATATAGGTAACCTTTACTTACTTCATCAAGGGATACACTTAATTAAGTAAAAGACAAAAAAATAATAAAATAGATTTTCTTTATTGAAAAAACATAAAGATTGTGAAAGGTTCTGTTTTAAAAAAAAAATTCATTTTCTTGCAATCGATATTTTGCGTAGCTGGTCTCCATTTCGTAGGTTCGAGGCGTGATGACGCTTAGACGAAGTCGGGTTTTGGTCGGCTCGATTTTACTACGTCGAACCTGATGTTGCTTCAAGCGTTGCTCTATAAATAAGAGAGAGTGATTTTAAGATGGGTTTGCTCTTTTCATTTGGATCTTTTAAATTAGAATGAATTATTTCTTTTGATTAATAAATTTTTCAAAGAGCTTACATTTATTATCGTTGAGAAGGAGCCGGATTTCAGCGTAGCTCCAAGGACCGTTGTCGTGTCGATCAGTGTCGAGTCCTGGTCAAGTACCTTCTTCGGGCTCGCGGTTGGCTGCCGCTCTTCGTACGAAGTGTGCTGGGGGGAGGAGTGCAGGAGTTGGCTGGCACTTTGTCGACGAAGTGCCAGTCAAATTTATTTTTTAGGAAATTGGGAGTTTGGAGGGAATATTTTGGGAAATGTGGGGAAACGCCCCGGCCGGCGTCGGTGCCGGCCGGAGAACAACAACGATCTAATGTTTTCAATTAAAGAAGCTGTTTGTTTTCAAATGATCTTTTGTTTTCCTAAGAGTTTTGTTTCCTTCTAGAAACTTCTTCTTCGGAATCGAGTTTTGTGTCGGATAGGCTTTGGTTTATTAATGTGAAAAGAGCCACGATTATTTTTCAAGGTCGATGAGCGATTGCTTGATTTTCACATTTTATTAACCTCAAGTGTCAGTTTTTGTAAGCACTTTTCAGGTTATTTGCCGAACAGCTTTTACCTTCCGACCTTTCCCAATTCCTAAGGATGTCTGGTGGCCGTCATTTTGAAGAATGACACGAAATAAATGAGATAAGATCGTTTCTTTTCTTTCAAATAAATATTCAATTTATCTTATTCGTGCATTCTCCCAAATTCACTTAGTGAATTTGGATTGTTATACCACCACTCACATTTGTCCTCCAAACTCTAGGGTGTGCTGTTTCTGAAGAAGTCTTGGATTCAGTCACCCATTCCTTTTTCCTGTTCCGTGTGCCGGTTCTCAGAGGGAATCAGCCTTTACGTTGCCTAGGACCCAGAGTTTTTCCAGTTATCGGTTCCCGCCTCGATGTTTTCACCCGAATCTGTTTCGTTTGGGCAATCCTTCAAGAAGAAGATTTCTTTCGACATCGATCTGGACCAATGCTGATAACTTTGAATTCATGAAGCCACACAACACTCAATAACACTAACCTTTATAAAACAAGGCACGTAAATTTTTGAAATTATTTAATGCTCAACTATCTGCTCAAGGTTTTCTGTGGTTTACTTTGAGACTGTGGGCAAACGCCAGATAGTAAAAAAGGGAGTCTTTGAATTTTTAGAGCCACAGCTCCAACTCACCTTTGAGCACTGACTGCTAGATCACTTTTATAATTGTTTTACCTTTCCCGAGTCGGGACGACTCTTTTCCTCGGGGGGAAGTAGTGTTACAAAGGGTGAAATCAACCGTTTTGCCCCCTCTTTAATGATCTAGTAGTCATCATAGATAAAAGACGTTTATAAACCTCTTATGTCTTTCAAAAGAATAAGGTTGCTGCGTCAACCAACATTATTGTAAAAACAGTCTTGTTTCAGACTTAGAACGAGAAACACATATCTTGCATTAAAGCATTTTTACAACATTTTATTCACGCTCTTGATTTCTTTTGACTTGATAATTAAACTCGCGGATTCATATTTATTTTCCGTAACGTCAAAGTACGTTACAATATTATTGTATAATTTGTGTGTATATATACATATATATATATAGATCATATGGTTATATATCTATATCTATATATATCTATATATATCATTATCTGAATAAAAAAAATGATGAATGAATTTATCATACATATTTCATTCATATACATTATAATTTTCAATTTACTTTCAAAAAAAGCAGAATTCAGAAAAAACAAAAAATTTTCACAATCATTAAATGTTTTAAAAATGAATATGAGCACTGAGATAATTTTACATATTTTCCAAATATTTGCTTACATATTATTTAAGATGAAAATACTATTCATTTCAAAAATGCCATTCAATTTCTTCATGGATTGCAATTTGGAACATCTTCAAAATGGATTAGAACTTATCAAAAAGTTTTAAGAAAACATACAGATAGATGAATGATTAGTTATTTAGTTTTGTATTATTGATTTTTAAAAAGTAATTGTTCTTCAATTCGAGAAAAATGATTCATTTAAATCAATTATCATTCATATCAATCAATTATTTGATTCAATTGCCTTCATTCATATTCAATTATATGATTGTATAATTTATGTATATATATATATATATCTATGTAAATGTAGATATATATATTCATACATATATCATTATTCGAATAGAAGAAATGATAAGTAAATTTATTATCCATATTATATTCATATATATTTTGATTTTTAATTCACATTTAAAAAAAAAGGATTTGAAAAAAAAATTAATTTCCATATCGATTGAATTTTTTCGGAATATATGTGACTATGAAAAAAATTTCATTCATTTCTCGAATATTTGCTCACATATTAATTAAAATAGAAATACTATTCATTGAACAAATGCCATTCAATGACCTTTATAGATTGTAATTTGGAACATCTATACAATGGATTAGAACTCATTGAACAGTTTGGAGAAAACATACAGATTGATAAATGATTAGTTATTTCATTTCATATTTTTAATTTTTCAAAAGTAATTCTCCTTCAATTTGAAAAAAATGAATAATTTAAATTAATTATCATTCATATTGATTGATTATCTAATTTAATTGCATTCATTCATTTCAATTATATTATTGTATAATTTGTGTGTATGTATATATACGTATCATTATTCGAAAAAAAATGACGAATCAATTTATCATACATATTTCATTCATATACATTATCATTTCCAATTTCCTCTCAAAGCAAGGAGAATTTAGAGAAAAAAAATAATTCTCACATTAATTAAATTTTTTAAAAATGAATATAAGTATTAAAAAAATTTCATATATTTTCTAAATATTAGCTCACATATTATTTAAAATGAAAATACTATTCATTCCAAAAATGCCATTCAATGTCATAATGGATTCCAATTTGGAACATCTTTAAAATGGATTAGAACTTATCAAAAAGTTTTGAGAAAACATACAGATAGATGAATGATTAGTTATTCAATTTTATATTTTTTATTTTCAAAAAGTGATTATTCTTCGATTTGAGAAAAATGAATAATTCAAATTGATAAATATTCATATCGATTAATTATCTAATTGAATTGCATTTATTCATTTCAATTTCATTATTGTATAATTTGTGCACATATATCATGTATATGTATACATATACATGTATATACATATATCATCATTTGAATAAATGAAATGATTAATAAATTTACTATCCGTATTTTATTCATATATATGATAATTTTTAATTTACTTTTGAAACAAAGGATTCGAAAAAAAAATGATTTTCACATTAATTCAATTTTTTTAAAATATGTGTAACTATGAAACAAATTCTATACATTTCTACATTATTTGCTCACATATCAATTAAAATAAAAATACACTTCATTAGAGAAATGCCATTTCATGTACTTCATGGATTGTAATTTTGAACATTTATACAATGGATTGGAACTTATCGAAAAGCCTAAAGAAAATATACAGATAGTTAAATGATTGATTATCCAATTTCGTATTTTTAATTTTTGAATATTATTTATTTCCTAATTTTAGAAAAATGATCCATTTCAATTATCATTTTTTATATCATCAAGTTATTTAATTCATTCTTTTACATTTAAAATCAATTATATTATTGTGTGATTTGTATATATATATTGTAACGTGGCAGTTTTACTGCGCGTTCCACACGGCTCCCCGAACTCTAGACGGACCACAGACTTAGGGAGCACGCGGAGTAGACCGCGGCTCAGTTCGAAAAAGAGCGCCAGGACAATAGTCACGCATCCGAGACTCTAAGAGAGGACCATCGCCGGTTAGCGAATAAGACTTTTCAGGATTTTTGTTAATTTTTTTTTGGGTGGCGAGTAAATGCGGCTTCGGACAGGGGATCGGCAGCAAATCCGAACGATGTTACTGGATGGCAATCGCGGCGGATCGCGTCGAAAGGAGGGCCTCGCACGAGGCTACGGAGAGAGCGTCAACGGAGAGCTCTGCCGCGAGGGAATCCAAGGCGGACGAGATTCCCGTTGGTGGCCGGCGAGCCGTAGCCCCCCCCTCCGTCGCCCAACTGGCGACAGGTGCCCTCGCGAAGTCATCACCACGCCACTGCCAAGCTACGGGGTACACGAGACTGGTCAGCCAATCAACACCCCGCGACAGCGGAATCCAACGATAGCGATACGCTAGATTGTAAGAATTGCGTAACGAGAACCCCAATGCGAGCGGGAAAATTTTGACTATGGATGGCGCCTATGTTCAGGGCATGTTCGAATTGCGGCTCCGATTAGCAGGACTCGTCACTTGAGTCCTGGCGACAGTTCGAGATAGTTGCGTGGCGAGGAAGTTTAAAAAAAAAAAAAAGATATTGTGTGGTTGTTATGGCTGAGACGGACGTAGGAGGATTTTTGGTGTGGCTGAGGAGCGGTAAGCGCTTATAATTCTTTGCGGGCATATTTCGAGCGCAAGTTAAATTGGCACACCGATAAACGGTCGGCCCACGCAATCTTAGAGTTAGAGTAGCGCTCGAAATCTGTTTGCCGATCTCCTTGAGGATGACCGTAGCCTGAGTTTCGCGATAACGTGTAGAGTCAAGGGGATCCTTGTAAAGTCTCGCGTCGAGTTACGGTTTCGCGTGGGGAACAATTTCGGAGTGAAATTGAGTGCGGCCAAATTCCGCTGCACAGGGACTCGTCGAGTCTGCGTACGAAAAAGGGTGGTGAACTTTGGAGGAATAGAGACTACGACTTGAGCTCGGATGCGTCATAATACGCTATACACTCGCGCGATTAGAAAAGCTTTCTAGAGTGATTCATTTGGTCGCGATTAGCGCGTCGAGGCACGTCCTTTTTGATTTAGTTTATGAATTATTGTGCATCAGCAAGGTGGCGACTAGCGCCCGTAGAAATAAGATACCAGCTAGATTTAATCAGAATTGCGATTAGCGCGTCGAGTATGATCTAGATTACGTTTTTGTTTAGCGGTTTATAATTAAGTGACGAGTAGCGTCGTAGTTGAGGCCGATCGCGGGCAGCGCGTCGAGTCCGATTTTGTTTTTGGTTTTTGCGAGTTAAGGTATTGTTAAGACGGCGACTAGCGCAAGAAGGCCGTAGAGGTCTCCTAGATTTATTCATTTTTTTTTTGTTCTTATTATTTGGTCTGTTTCTCCCTTTCTTATTTCTTTTGGATTAAATTTAAACCTGTGTATTTGGAATCGCGAAGGACGACTTGCGCAGTCGTATGATTATTTTTATTTTTAATTTTTTTTTTGTAACAACGCTAACGAGAAATATATTATTGGAATTTTATAGTGATTTGGCCAAACCACGCATTGGCTTACTTGTGTTACATCTCTCTCTATCCAAAAGTTACCCCTCCCCTCTCCGCGGTACTGAGCTACCGAGTATATGGTCGCGATATTTCGCATTACCGATTTCGAGGCGTGTTAATCACGCCAGGCGCCCAACAAATCTCGCGATATTGTTTTAGGTCCAGGGTACATCGTGGACACCGATTTATTGTGTACGAGGTAAGTTCTCGGTCATTTTCTCCGAGTGATCGAGGTGCAGAAAAATCCACGTCACAATATATATTTGATTGAATAAAAAAAATGATAAATAAATTTATTATTCATATTTTATTCATATGTATTATAATTTTCAATTAACTCTTGAAGAAAAAAGAATTAGAAAAACAATGTTTTTTGATGAATTACATTTTTCAAAATAAATATAATTATTAAAAAAATCCTGTATAGTTTTCAATCATCTGCTCACATATTCATTGTAATAAAAATATTATTCATCGAAAAAATGCCATTCAGTGACCTTTATAGATTGTAATTTGAAACATCTATACAATGGATTAGAACTTATTGAAAAGTTCAGAGAAAACATACAGATAGAACAATGATTAGTTCTTCAATTTCATATTTTTAAATTTCATAGATTTTTAAAAAGTAATTATTCTTCAATTTGAGAAAAATAATTTATTCAAATTAATTATTATTCATATCAATTGATTATTTGATCTCATTGCCTTCATTTATATTCAATTATATTACTGTATAATTTGTGTTTATAGATGTATAAATATTATATTTATAGTAATGACACATATAAATATAAATATATATATATATCATTATTCGAATAACAAAAATGATAAATGAATTTATTGTCAATATTTTATTTATATGTATTATAATTTTTAATTGACTTTCAAAATAAGAAGAATTTAAAAACAAAAATAATTTCCACATTGATAAAATTTTTCAAAAAGAAATATGAGAATCAAAAAAATTTCACATATTTTCTAAATATTTGCTCACATATTAATTGAAATAAAAATACTATTCATTGAAAAAATGCCCCTCAATGATCTTTATTGATTGTTATTTGGAACATCTATACAATGGATTAGAACTCATCGAAAAGTTTAAAGAAAACGTACAGATAAATAAATGATTCGTTATTTAATTTCATATTTTCAATTTTTAAAAAGTAATTATTCTTCTATTTGAGCAAAATGAATAATTCAAATTGATCATTATTCGTATCGATTAATTATTTAATTGAATTGCATTTATTCATTTCATTTATATTATTGTATAATTTGTGTACATTCCCTTATCTTTCGTAGTTAAGGGCGACTTGTTTTTGATAAGGTACTGCGGTTGATGCTGGCAATAACCGAAATATATTTACACTGTTTACACTATTTACACATTCAAGCGATTAAATAATTACAATAGGGTTACCTGAATCAACAACAAGTACTTATAATTATAATTTTGCTTGATTATAAATATTATAAATATTATAAACTTTAGCGCCAAGCGTTATGAGCCTTTTGCGTGTTTCTGTTTGTATCACGCAGTTTCGACTAATCAGCACGGCGACCGCGTATCTCGAGCGGACGACCTCTGTCGCGCTGTAGTTGGGCTAGTCTCAAACTTACATTTTATTCAAAAAATCCCATATATTTTTCGATTATTTGCTCAGATATTGATTAAAATGAAAATATTATTCATTAAAAAAATGCCATCCAATGTATTTTATGGTATGTAATTCGGATCATTTATACAATGGATTAGAACTTATTGAAAAGTTTAAAGGAAACATACAGATAGATAAATGATTAGTTATTTAATTTCATATTTTCAATTTTTGAAAATCAATTATCCCTTAATTTAAGAAAAATGATTGACTCAAATTAATTATTTCTTATATCATTGGATTATTCAATTTAATTGCCTCTATTTATATTCAATTATATTAAAGTATAATTCGTGTATATATATATATATAATCATTTAAATAAAAAAGATGATGAGAAAATTAATTATTTATATGCTGTTCGTGTATATCATAATTTTCAATTGACTTTTAAAAAACGAAGAATTGAGAAAAAAAAAATTTTCAATCAATTAAAGTTTTTAAAATTAAATATGATTATTCAAAAAATCTTATATATTTTTCAATCATTTACTCATATTTTAATTAAAATAAAAATATCAATTATCAAATAAATGACATTGAATGTACTCTATGGATTGTAATTTTGAACATTTATACAATGGATTAGAACTTATTGAAAAGTTTGAAGAAAACATACGAATAGATAAACGATTAGTTATTCAATTCAATATTTTCAATTTTCAAAAAATAATTTTTCTTAAATTTGAGAAAAATGATTTATTTAAAATGATGATTTTTTATATCATTAAATTATTTAATCTCATTGCCTCCATTGATATTTAATTATACTAATGTCTAATTTGTATATTTACATAATTAATTATTGAAAAAAAATGATAAATAAATTCATCATTTATATTTTATTCATGTATATTATAATTTCAATATTCTTTTGAAAAAAGGAGGATTTAATGAAAAAAAAATTTTCAAATTGATTAAATTTATGAAAAATAAATACAATCTTTACAAAAATCCTACATATATATTTTCTGATTATTCGCTCAGATATTGATTGAAATCATAATATTATTGATTAAAAAAGGGCCATTCAATGTATTTTATGGAATGTAATTTGGAACATTCATGAAATGGATTAGAACTCATGGAAAATTTTTGAGAAAACATACAGATCGATAAATGATTAGTTATTTAATTTCATATTCTAAATTTTCAAAAATTAATCATTCTTCAATTTGAGATAAATGATTCATTAGAATTAATAATTTTTTATATCACTGAATTATATAATTAAATTGCCTCCAATTATATTCAATTATATTAATGTATCATTTGTATATATATATAATTCGTCAATTGAAAAAAATTATGAGTAAATTAATTATTCATATTTATTTATATATACTATAATTTTCAATATACTTTCAAAAAAGCAGAATTTCTTTTTAAAAAGAAAATATTTACATTATTTGAATTTTTTGAAAATAAATATAATTATTAAGAAAATCCTATATATTTTCTAATCAGTAGCTCACATATGATATGAAATAAAAATATTATTCATCAAGAAAATGACATATAATGTACTCTATGGATTGTGATATGGAACATTTATACAATAGATTAGAACTTATTGAAAAGTTTGAAGAAAACATATAGATAGATAAATGATTAGTTATTCAATTTCATATTTTTTATTTTTAAAAATTAATTATTCTTTAATTTAAGAAAAATGATATACTCAAAATAATCATTTTTTTATATCATCAAATTATTTAATTTATTTGCCGCCATTTATATTCAATTATATTAATGTATAATTTGTATATATTTAAGTTATAAGCGTGACTCTTATAACTTAAAAGGTTTGCGGAAATAATAATTCCTGAGTCTCAACGACTTGGGTTGATGTAGAAACGATACTAGAACATTATATTACTACCGATCACAAATAATTACATAAATAATAACATAAATAATTATAACACTTATAGTCACCTAAATCAACAACAATGTCGGTTTTGATGATCGGGAATACAGGCTTAGTTAATAGTAATGACAAAGATTAATTTGTAATAAACAATATATATTGCGGAGCATTCACTATAACGCTAGTGGATGTCCCGAACGCCTGTCACCCACTCCCATCTCTCCCGAGGCAAGGGCTCCGCGGTTCACTCTTAGTTATACTTTTCGTAACCCGTTCAGCGTGTTTATTGTTTTTCATGGATAAGTTTGGGTAACCAGGCCACAAACTTACATATATATATGATTGATTGGATACAAAAAATGATAAATAAATTTATTATCTATATTTTATCTATATATATTATAATTTTCAATTTACTTTCAAAAAAAGAATTTCTAGAAAAAAAAAATTTTTACATTAATCAAATTTTTTAAAAGTGAATATAATTGTTGAAAAAATCCTATATATTTTTTCATTATTTGCTCACATATTAATTAAAATCAAAATATTATTCATTGAAGAAATGACATTCAATGTACTTTATGGATTGTAATCTGGAACGTTTATACAATGGATTAGAACTTATTGAAAAGTTCAAAGAAAACATACGGATAGATGAATGATTAGTTGCTTAATTTCATATTTCTAATTTCCAGAAATTGATCATTCTTTAATTTGAGAAAAATTATTTATTCAAATTAATTATTTTCTATGTCATTAAATTATTTAAGTCAATTGCCTCCATCTATATTCAATTATATTATTGTATAATTTGTGTGTATGTATATATATATATAATTATTTGAATAGAAAAAATGACAAATAAATTTATTACACTTTGAAAAAAAAAACAAATTTAAAAAAAAAAAAAATTTAAACCTTAATCAAATTTTTTGCCAATGAATATGATTATTAAAAAAATGCTATATATTTTCTGATAATTTGCTCCAACATTATTTTAATTGAAATTATTATTCATTAAAAAAATGCCATTTAATGTACTTAATGGATTGTAATTTGAAACATTTATACAATGGATTGGAACTTATGGAAAAGTTTGAAGAAAACATGCGGATAGATGAAAGATTAGTTATTTAATTACATATTTTTATTTCTTAAAAATTAATTATTTTTTGATTTGAGAAAAATGATTTACTTAAGTTATTTTTTACATTGATAAATTATTTAATTCAATTGTCTTCATTCATATTCAATTATATCAATGTGTAATTTGTATATATATTTAGTTAATTGGGTATAAAAAAATTATAAATAAATTCATCATTCATTTATATTACAATGTTTAATTCATTTGTAAAAAAATATTCTTACAATAATTAAATTTTGTAAAAATGAATATAATTATTGAAAAAATCCTACATATTTTCTAGTTATTTGCTCACATGATAATCGGAATAAAAATATTATTCATTAAAAAAATGCCATTCAATGTACTTTATGGATTGTAATTTCGAACATTCATACATTGGATTGAAACTTATTGAAAGGTTTGAAGAAAACAAACAGATAGATAAATGATTAGTAATCGAATTTCATAGATTCAATTTTTAAAAATTAATTATTTTTTAATTCAAGAAAAATGATCTATCTGAATTATTTATTTTTTATATCATCAAATTATTTCATTAAATTGCATCCATTTATATTTGATTATATTGATGTATAATTTGTATATATTGTGAGCCAATTATTTTCTGTTACTATCATGGCCCCACTTAGGGCGCCATTTTGTAACACGATAAAATTTCTCGCGAGGGTTAAACGAAGAAATGAGATAATTGGTCACCCTACGGCGCAGTCACTAACCTGAATAATTAGACATAGAAAGAGATACGATAAGAGAAAGATATGATTGTTGGGCGCCAGACGCACATGCGTCAAAAATAGATAATTAGAGAAAAAGATAAAGGTAAAGGTAGAGATAAAGATACTAGGCAAAGGTAAGGTCAGGTTCTACGACGGTTTTGCACAGCTTACTCAGTATAGACAAGATAATGGTAGAGGGGAGGGGTCGAATCCAATAGACAAAATAAGAAACAGGTGAAGCAGAAATAGTATCGAATATATTGATTAAGAAGCGATAAATTTAATAACAAGCAAGTAGCTGAAGAGATTGAGGTACAATTACGATAAATGCGATAATTAACAATATGTACAGCCGGAGAAAAGTTAAGCGAGAGATTTAACAAATAACGGAACGTTTTCCGAATAAGCGGGAAATATGCGTAAGCTCGCGATACTATGATTCGAGGTGATAACTAATACGGTTTTATAATGAATATGCAGGACAAAAAAGATATACGGTACTTAAATTAAGCATTGAGCAGGTAAACCATAAAATATGCGAAGCGATTATAAAACACATGCGAGATAAAAAAATTGTAATATTTATCACATTACCAGAATTATCAGAAATATGCCAAGACAAGGAATTATGAATTACAAGGTAAATTCAAGACAACAGGTCAAGTATAAAACTATTATAAAATATAGGTACTAACAGATAATACGTAGTCTCTAGTTTGCGGTAAGCGAGAGAAGAAAGAAAGGTAATATGCGGTACAATGAAAAATAATTTAAGATAAGGCAAATAATATTCAAGATAATTAATATGCAACGTACGGCAAACCAAAGAGACTACAGACAACTACGATCAGCGATATTAGCGAAGAAAATAATGAAAAAGATGTTATGCGATACTGCACAATACTCCAATGTCAAATGAACGACGAGCGGGACCACGCAGCGATGTAAGATCGCTCACGCGGTACACTCACTAAGATACGATAATCAACGGTAATAGGTGAAGAGACAGATATGAACTCATCAGAGAAAATATAGCGAATAAAAAAGAAAAAAATATATGTAAAGAATATAAAGAAAATATATATATATACAATGCTCAATAACTAAGATGAAAATTGATCATTTAACAGAACGCGCGGCTATACAGCGATATTAGACATTTAGATATTCTAGAAGAGAAAGATAATAAAATAAAGCAATAGTCACTAACAATGCGTAAGTAATAGTTAACCAGTCACGAGGCTACTTGCAATAAGAGAGAGAAAGGGACAAGATAAGAGATAGAGAGAATAAAGTACGAGCCCAATTGGCTCAAGCAGACCAACTGCAAGATAAAGGGAAAGGGTACGAGCCCAATTGGCTCGAGCAGACCAACTGCAAGATAAAGAGAAAAAGAGATAAAGGTAAAGGTACGATATATTGCAAGCACTCTCGTGGCTTCACAAAATAGAAAAGGAACCTCACTTACGTAAAAGAAGATCTAACAGGTGCTAGAGAATGCGATACGATAGCGGTACGACGACTTGCGTAGCGATGACAAGAACACGTTTGCAATTAACGAAAACTGAAGGTAGAGTTAACAATAGAAAAGCACGTCTGCTATTAGCGATAACTGAACGTAGAGTGTTAACAAAAGGAAAGCACGTCTTTATTGTTCGATAACTGATCGTAGAGTTTAACAAAAGAAAAGCACGTCTTTATTATTCGATAATTGATCGTAGAGTTTAACAAAAGGAAAGCACGTCTTCATTATTCGATAACTGATCGTAGGGTGACGAAACGAGCGATGATCCTGATCCTCGTCGCGCAGCTGTCACGTGATTTTTCCTCAAATTTGCGGTATTCTAATTGATCAGCAGGTCGCGTAGGTCTGGTCTACGAATAGGCGGCGATAATCCCTCGCTGCTAGTTTTTCTTCTTCGGCGACGACAGGTATCGAGGCATCGGGACGTCGGAAGGTGGACGGAGATGTTTTCCCTCAGCTGTGCGGTATCGTTGGTGAGAGGGGAGGTCGTACTGCTCATGTGTTGCCGATATTGAGGTGTGCGACAATATTACGTCACCGGTCCCTTGGACTTGCGACCGACTGTAACTCACTCCTTGCTTTACTGGTACTCCCCGTTGTAGCTATTTCGTCGGCGCTGTATCCCGGCCCTCGCTCATTGAAGCCCTCATGCCGGAACGATCTGGTGGTGATGGCCCTCAACCCGGATCCCCACACTAGATCCACCAGATCCACGTGGTCAGCATATCATAGCCTTTTTCACGCCGCAGTCCTTCGATAGGACCTTTCGTGAAGAGGAAACCGTCCTCTATTTGATAGACAACGACTTAGTAGGTGTCATGGTCGGTTCAGCTCCAGGCTGATAAGTATCGTCGACGGGAGGCTTTGTTGTGTTTTTGACGCACAGCCCTGTACGCCGCCTGACGATGCATCCGAGCGGTAGAAGCATTCATTCGTGGTTCGGCTCCTGGCCGATAAGTCTTAAATGTTCGGAGGTACTGTTTGTGCATCACGCACGACCCTGTTCGACAACTAGATAGGCATCCATCAGGAGTGGTTTCAGCGGTATTCGTTCGTCTGTAGTCGGTGGTGGTCGATGTTGAGCTGGTACGTGACCCCTGTCAGGCAGTGTCCAGGCATCTTGACGCGAAGGTCTCGTAGATGTTTCTCGTAGAGCATTACAGAATAAGAAAATAAGATAAAAATAGCTTAATAAAGAGAATTCAACTTAAAGATAATTAGTCGTTCATTTTTTGAGTATTGGCCTCTTACGTGCTTTCGTTATTTTTAGCGATATTTGTACCTAGGGGAGTGCGATAGTTAAACAAAGTGACGGGGTACGAAATACCACGTCATAATATATATATATCTGAATAATGATTGAAATGAAAAAAAATGATAAATAAACTTATTATGTATATTTTATTTATGTATATTATAATTTTTAATTTACTTTAAAAAAAAAAGATTTTGAAAAAAACATTTTTCATTAATTAAATTTTTTGGAAGTGAATATAATTATTGAAAAAATCCTATATATTTTTTAATTATTTGCTCACATGTTCATTGAAATAAAAACATTTTTCATTTAAAAAATGCCATTTGATGTACTTTATGGATTGTAATTTGGAATATGTATACAATGGAACTTATTAAAATGTCTGAAGAAAACATACAGATAGATGAATGATTAGTTATTCAATCTCATATTTTTAATTTTTGAAAATTTATTCTTCTTTGATTTGAGAAAAATGAATTATTCAGAATAATTATTTTCCATATCAATAAATCATTCAATTCGATTGCCTCCATCTATATTTAATCATATTATTGTATAATTTGTGTGTATATATATATATATATGTATATTGTGACGTGGCGTTTCAGAGTCGCCCGTCACAAGGGCACACAACCACTATTATTTTTAGTTTACGCGTCCTCTGCAGGGTACTCCAACCGAACTCGATACAAAATAGGCAATAACTACGTTTAACTAATTCTTTTTTGTAAATTCTTTATTTCGCGCTTCGGCGCAAGCTAATAAGGTACTTGGACGACAACGATCCCGATCAACGAAGGACCACTAGCTACCGTTTCCAGCTCTCGACGACTTCGCCTACCGACGGTCTAATCAGACTATACTGGCTACCTTGGTACACCTTTATATACACCTGGGGTAGCATCCACCCGAACCTTCCGTATCGCCTCGACTGCCGGTGAACAGGGAGATATAAATCCTCCCGGCGGTCGAGGGCACCGTTTCTCGAAGAGGAACCAGCCGCCCGCTATATCGGATGCCGCAAGGATGGCGTGAAGGGCAGACCGTAGCCTGCCATCTTCCGACTTACCGGCCTGGTGCCGGACCGACCCCAAACCACTACGTCCAGATCGATAAAGCCATCGTTCCGAGGATCGACGCAGCCTTCCTGTTGGCAAGGACTGATTGTGTGGGTCGTGGTCCACGGTTTGACCAACCGTCTGACTGCACGACCTCAGGTACAGGCAGCTAGCTACTGTCTGTACAAAAGCCGGTGGAGGTGAACAATGAGGCGTCACTCTCCACTCGATAACTTTGGCCGAGAGGCACCCTGTGTATGCCTCTGTCAAAGAAGTCCCCGATGATAGGCAGCCTGGACCGTAAACCGAAGCAGCTACAAAATCGTACGAGTTGGTGTCAACGACGAAATCGCGAGCAGCACATTACGCCACATCTAGCGGTAATTTTGGAAAACGTATGACCACGCCGTAACCAATATTCGCCACAGGGGGATGGCCTATTTGCGGTGGGGGTCAACCGACCAATCAAGGAAGAAGAATCACCTCACGACAACCGCGAGATCGGCGAGCCGAACAACGACCTCCTTCTATTCTAAGCTTGACCTGCTGAGCGACAGCTTTGTTTTCCGCATCCTCCCGATTATTCTCTCGATTTAAGCTACCGATCCTTCTTCCTCTCATTCTACCGTTATTGTTCTCTCTCATTCTACCGTTTTTCCATACCCTCTATCGTTGCACTATCGTTAACTTCTTCCTGTAAATTCGAGTCCTTTCCTTCCTTTCTACTTTCGTTTTATTATTCTAAGTTTGATTTAAATTAGAGTCAGTTTGTGTGCCTGAAGTCACCAGCCAAGGTAAGGCTTCTGCCTCTGTATTGTATCGTTACGAAGTTGCTCATAATTTCTATTCTTTCTTATGGTATTTATCGACTTTGTGTGAATCATGGTCCACGGCTTAGAGTTGCAGTAAGCCGCCGTGTGGCTGCATGATTTCGGTCATTAATATAATATTTATCGTTTCTTGGTTGCATCGTGTGATGCCAGTTTTGTGTGAATCATGGTCCACGGCCTAGAGTTGCAGTAAGCCGCCGTGTGACTGCATGATTTCAGTAATTTATTATTTTCGTATCTGAGCGACCTCGTAACTGCCGAATAATTATTTCTTCTGTATTTATGATTTTTCTGATTATTTGTGAATTACTATTAGCCTGCTTCTGTACTTTCTATCGTATTTTGAGCCCTATTGGCTTCAAATTTCATTCCATACTCTTCTTGTAATAGTAGTGTGCTTCATATTTTATTTCTGTTATTGCTTATTATATTTTTATTTATTTTTGTGCCTATTGTATCGTATATCGAGTTCCTTGGGGTACAACCGAGCGTAGAATCAGCCCCTAGATATTACCGCACTTCTTCCTTATTGCTGTTGGCAATTTTATACTATTTTTGCCTGTTATTTATTTCTCTGTATTTTGTTAACTTACGTTCTGCGAATTATTCTTTTGTACTGCGGTGTATTTAGTGTATTTCTTTATTTTGTAAACTTTCCGAAATTCTCACTTTCTCATAATTTTGTATTTTGTATTCTCTCAGAAGTTATGTTTAGGAATTCCTTATTTAATTCCTCAAGTCCGTCATAATTATAAATTATCGAATCTACCGTTTATGAATAATTCTACCGAAGGCTATCTAGTCGATCGTTTGCCGACTTTGTAAATTGTTAATGAATGTCAATCTCTCGTACTGGTTATAATTTATGGTAAATTCGTCGTATTATCTACCGGACTATCGTTACGTTGTTTTCCACCGATCGCAGTAAAGTTCTCTCGTTTCTAATTGACAGAATAATAATTTTCGTAGCGTCATTTGCAACTTGGGTAAGATCACGTCGCCCAGTGACGTGTAGTTTTGAGTAAATTCTTGCATTATATCGCATCTCCCGACCTACGTTCATTTTTCTCTGTTAACTACCGTCTCTTGTTTTAAAGCTACCGTTTACTGCTATTCGACCGAAATTATTGTGAACAACGATTGTTTATTTTATTAACTACCGCTGTCGATACCACTTTATTTGCCTGTCTCAACCATGTAAACTTCCCGACAATATACGATCGATTGACCTGTTTACTTTCTTTTTGACTTGAGTTCATTCTTTATTTTGTTATTTTCTTTAATTCTGGAATTACTGTTAGCTGCCTTGAATACCGCCACTCTACCGGGATGTACGCGTACGTACTTGAGCCAAGCCAGCCATACAACGGGTTCTCTATTTATCTTTTTTGTACGGTTTTCTGTTCTTTTTATTGATTCGTATTATTGTTTGAAAATCGACGCTAACGCGTCTGGCGCCCAACATAATTGATTTTGTTATAGTTTGATATTGTGAATAGGTAGAGAATCGCGCCAAAGTGTCAACGGTAAGTCCTCATCCGAGGGTAACAGAATTTAGCGTTACAATATATATCAAAATGAGACAATAATGATGAATTCATTTATTATCCTCCTATTTAATAAAAATAATTTCAATTTTAATTTATAAATATATATATATATATATATTAGGGTGGTCCTTATTTGGGGTGTTGATGAATTTCGACAAGTGCGCCCCCTAGACACGTTCGAAATAAATGAACAAAAAATGTGTGCGAAAACGGAGCGCTGTAGTCCAATTAGAAAACGTGCCTCTAAGCTCGTTTTGTTTTTCATTCGAATAACATGGGATTTTTAGACTACTTCAATCATTACGTTTTAAAAAATTCTTTTTTCACATAAATCTGTTGTTCATTGGTACAACTACGCGTATATTTTTCCACAAGTCGTTATCACAACCTTTACGCCCCCCATCCCCCTGATATTATACACGACGGCAAATTGATCAACGTGAGAATACCTCTTTTTAGCCGCTTGGTGCTTGACAGTATTTCAACAATTAAAAGGCAGTCTTATTTACGTCATAAGTTTTCAAAAAAAAATAATTGTACATGTGGGAAAAAATATGTATTTTAATTAGTGTATTTAAAAACACATCGTTCATACTTTATACTTTTTTAAAAAGTAATAATTAAAATCAAAATGTTTTGATCGCCGTCTGTTTTTCTGGATCGGGAAAGATTTTACGATATTCCGAGATCCATGAACAACAGATTTATGTGAAAAAAGAATTTTTTGCGTTCATGGGGACAGCTCAAAAACATAATGACTGAAGTAGTCTGAAAATCCCATGTTATTCAAATGAAAAACAAAACGAGCTTATAGGCACGTCTTCTAATTGGACTACAGCGCTCCGTTTTCGCACACATTTTTTTTAATTTATTTCAAACGTGTCTAGGGGGCGCACTTATCGGAATTCGTCAACACCCCAAATAAGGACCACCCTAATATATATATAAATTATGCATTATTATAATTGAATATAACTAGAGGTGAATAAATTGAATAATTGGATTATAGAAGAAAAAATACAAATAAATTATTATTCTCAAATGACTGGATAAATAATTTTCAAAAATAGAGAATACGAGATTGAATAATCAATTATTTATGCATCTATATATTTTCTTCAAACTTCTCAATCAGTTTTAATTCATCGTATGAGTGTTCCAAATTACAATACTTAAAGCACATTGAATGGCATTTTTTTGAGTAATATTATTTCTTTTTTGATTATTATGTAAGCAAATAATTAAAAAATGTATAGGATTTTTTTATTGATTATATTTATTATCAAAAAATTTAATTATTGTGAAATATTTTTTTTTGTTTCAAATTTTTTTTTTCCAGAAGTTAATCAAAAATTATAATATATATATATATGTCGCATGGCAGTCGAGGACGAAGTCCGGACGACGCACTCGACCTTTTTATGACGTTTAGGGGGGGTCATAAGTCGAACATCGAGTGACCAGATCTCGTCAGGATGTTTAAGAAATACTTGGCCTATTGGGGGTGCGTGGTGCAGGTACCACGAGTGGGTTGTATCGCGTGGAGGCCTAGGTCATAAAGAATAAAGAAGGACGAAGAGGTCTCAGGCTTTTGGGGAATGCATTCCTGGCACTCTCGCTCGAGTCATCGAGTCAGAGAGAACATACTTTGAAAAGGCTCTGCGCGATACACTCCGCTAGCACCACCAACGAGAGATCTCTTTATAACGATTATTCTGCATCTTTTAATCTTTGTATCGAATCATTTAATAAATTCTGTACGCTGTGTCTTGAGAGCACACTCCCGCTCTCTCTAGTTTATTTTTAACACACGTTATTTGTGTGTTTCTGACATATATATGTATATATACTGTAACGTGGCATTTTTTCATTGCGCGTTCCACACGGCTCCCCGAACTCTAGACGGACCACAGACTTAGGGAGCACGCGGAGCAGACCGCGGCTCATTTCAAAAAAGAGCGCCAGGACAACAGTCACGCATCCGAGCCTCTAAGAGGGGACCATCGCCGGTTTAGCGAATAAGACATTTCAGGATTTTTGTTTATTTTTTTTGGGTGGCGAGTCAATGCGGCTTCAGACAGGGGATCGGCAGCAAATCCGAACGACGTTACTGGATGGCAATCGCGGCGGATCGCGACGAAAGGAGGGCCTCGCACGAGGCTACGGAGAAAGCGTCAACGGAGAGCTCTGCCGCGAGGGAATCCAAGGCGGACGAGATTCCCGTTGGTGGCTGGCAAGCCGTAGCCCCCCCCCTCCGTCGCCCAACTGACGACAGGTACCCTCGCGAAGTCATCACCACGCAACTGCCAAGCTACGGGGTACCCGAGACTGGCCAGTCAATCAACACCCCGCGACAGCGGAATTCAACGATAGCGATACGCTAGATTGTAAGAATTGCGTAACGAGAACCCCAATGCGATCGGGAAAATTTTGACTATGGATGGCGCCTATGTTCGGGGCATGTTCGAATTGCGGCTCCGATTTGCAGGACTCGTCACTTGAGTCCTGGCGACAGTTAGCGACGGTTGAGTAGCGCAAAAATTCAAAAAACAAAAAAAAAAAGAGAAATAGAACTTGTGTGTGAGATGGCAGATACTGGAGTAGGAGAGTTCCTCGGGTGGCTGCGGAGCGGTAAGCGCTTATAATTCTTTGCGGGCATATTTCGAGCGCAAGTTAAATTGGCACACTGATGAACGGTCGGCCCACGTAATCTTAGAGTTAGAGTAGCACTCGAAATCTGTTTGCCGATCTCCTTGAGGATGACCGTAGCCTGAGTTTCGCGATAACGTGTAGAGTCAAGGGGATCCTTGTACAGTCTCGCGTCGAGTAACGGTTTCGAGTGGGGAACAATTTCGGAGTGAAATTAAGTGCAGCCAAATTCCGCTGCACGGGGTCTCGTCGAGTCTGCGTACGTAAAAAGGGTGGTGAACTTTGGGGAAATAGGGACTACGACTGGAGCTCGAATGCGTCAGAATACGCTATACACTCGCGCGATCAGAAAAGCTTCCTAGAGTGATTAATTTGGTCGCGATTAGCGCGTCGAGTCACGTCTTTTTGATTTAGTTTACGGATGTTTGTGCATCAGTAAGGTCGCGACTAGCGCCCGTAGAAATAAGATATTAGCTAGATTCAATCACGATTGCGATTAGCGCGTCGAGTATGATCTAGATCACGTTTTTGTTCAGAGGTGTATAATTAAGTAACGAGTAGCGTCGTAGTCGAGGACGATCGCGGACAGCGCATCGAGTCCGATTTTGTTTTTGGTTTTGGTTTTTGCGAGTTAGGGTATTATTAAGACGGCGACTAGCGCACGTAGGCCGTAGAGGTCTCCTAGATTTATTCATTTTTTTTTTGTTCTTATTATTTGGTCTGTTTCTCCCTTTCTTATTTCTTTTGGATTAAATTTAAACCTGTGTATTTGGAATCGCGAAGGACGACTTGCGCAGTCGTATGATTATTTTTATTTTTAATTTTTTTTTTGTAACATCGCTGACGAGAAATATATTATTGGAATTTTATAGTGATTTGGCCAAACCACGCATTGGCTTACTTGTGTTACATCTCTCTCTACCCAAAATTTACCCCTCCCCTCTCCGCGGTACTGAGCTATCGAGTATATGGTCGCGGTATTTCGCATTACCGATTTCGAGGCGTGTTAATCACGCCAGGCGCCCAACAAATCTCGCGGTATTGTTTTAGGTCCAGGGTACATCGTGGACGCCGATTTATTGTGTACGGGGTAAGTTCTCGGTCATTTTCTCCGAGTGATCGAAGTGCAGAAAAATCCACGTCACAATACATATATACATATATAAATATATATATATATGTAAAATACACATCAATATACCAAAATGTGAAATGGGGTCAATAAATTAAATAATTTGATGCTGATAAAAAGATAGATCTAAATAAATCATTTTTCTTAAGTTAATTGAAAAATAAAAAATATTTTCATATGTGTATATACATATATACATATATATAATATGGTATGGTATGGTAAACGATAATTTAAGATGAGGCAAATAATATTCAAAAGAATTATTATGCAACATACGACAATCCAAAGAGACTACGGACAACTACGATCAGCGATATTAGCGACGAAAATAATGAAAAAAATCTTATGCGATACGGCACAATACTCCAATGTCAAATGAACGACGAGCGGGACCACGCGGCGATGTAGATCGCTCACGCGGTACACTCACTAAGATAAATCAATCAAAGGTAATAGGTGAAGAAACAGATATGAATTTATCAGAGAAAGTATAGCGAAACAGTAATGCTCAATAGCCAAGATAAAAATTGATCATCTAAGAGAACACGCTGCTATACAGCGATATTAGACATTTAGATATTCTAGAAGAGAAAGATAATAAAATAAAGCGATAGTCACTTACAATGCGTAAGTAATAGTCAACCAGTCGCGAATTCACTTGCAATAAGAAATAGAAAGGGACAAGATAAGAGATGATAGAGAATAAGGTACGAGCCCAGGTGGCTCACGCAGACCAACTGCAAGATAAAGAGAAAGAGAGTGATAAGGATGAAACCGGCACCGAAGATGCGGTAAGAAAGCGATAAACTGAATCTGTCGATAGCAGTAATAATGCTAGATACTACGAGAACACGTCTTTATTAATCGAGAACTGAACGTAGAGTGTCGAGACGAGCGATGATCCTGATTTTAGTCGTGCTGCAGTCACGTGATTCTTCCTCAAATTTGCGTTATTCTAATTGGGCCAGCAGGTCGCGTAGGTCTGGTCTAAGGGTAGGCGGCGATAATCCCTCGCCGCTTGTTTTTCTTCTTCCTTGCTGAGAGGTATCGAGGTATCGGGACGTCGGAAGGTGGTCGGAGATGTTTACCCTCAGCTGTGCTGCATCGTTGATGAGAGGGGAAGTCGTACCGCTCATGTGTTGCGATATTAAGGTGTGCGATAATATTGCTTCACCGATCTCTTGGACTTGCGACCGTTTGTACTTCACTCCTTGCTTTACTGGTACTCCCCGTTGTAGCTATTTCGATGGTGCTGTATCTCGGCCCTCGCTCATCGGAGCCCTCATGCCGGAACGATCTGGTGGTGATGGCCCTCGACCCGGATCCCCACACTATATCCACCAGATCCACGTGGTCAGCATAGTCTAGCCTATTCCACGCCACAGCCCTCCGATAGGACGGTTCATTGAGAGAAAATCGTCCTCTATTTGATAGACAACGACTTAGTAGATGTCATGGTCGGTTCAGCTCCAAGCTGATAAGTATCGTCGACGGGAGGCTTTGTTGTGTTTTTGACGCACAGCCCTGTACGCCGTCTGGCGATGCATCCGAGCGGTAGAAGCATTGATTCGTGGTTCGGCTCCTGGCCGATAAGTCTTTAATAGTTGGAGGTACTGTTTGTGCATCACGCACGACCCTGTTCACAACTTAGATAGGCATCCATCGGGAGTGGTCTCAGCGGTATTCGTTCGTCTGTAGTCGGTGGTGGTCGGTGTTGAGCTGGTACGTAACCCCTGTCAGGCAGTGTCCTGGTATCTTGGAGCGGAAGTCTCGTAGATGGTTCTCGTAGAGCGTTACAAAATTCGAAAATACAATAGAATTAGCTTAATAAAGAGAATTTCACTTGAAGATAACTAGTCGTTCGTTTTGGAGTATTGGCCTCAGACGTGCTTTCGTTATTTTTAGCGATATTCCGTACGTAGGGAAGTGCGATAATTAAGTCATGTGACGGGGTACGAAATAAAACGTCACAATCTATATCGTAATAAAACAAAAACAATAAATTTATTCATGATCCTCCTATTTAATAAAAATAATTTGATTTATAATTCATGAATATCTATATATAAATTATACATCAATATAATCAAATATAAAAGGAGGTAAGTAAATTGAATAATTTGATGATGAAAAAAAAGATTAATTCAAACAAATCATTTTTCTTAAATTATTCGATAATTGAGTTCTAAAAACTAAAAATATGATGTTAAATAATCAATTATTCGTCTATCTGTATGTTTTCTTCAAACTTTCCGATAAGTTCTGAACCATCGTATGAATTTTCCAAATGACAATACATAAAGCACATTGAATGGCATTTTTTTATTAAATATTACTCTCATTCTAAATAATGTGAGCAAATAATTAAAAAATATAAAGGATTTTCTTAATAATCATATTCATTTTCACAAAAATCAATTAAGGGATCGTCTCAGTGTGACCCTCCGAAAAATCACTGATTTTCGTGAATTTTTTTTTTAATGTTCAAATAAACTAATCGGTCCGGTTTTTTTTTCATAAATAAATACGTTTATGAAGAATACAAAATTATTTTTTTTAAGTTTATTTATTGAGTGCATCATTGTTGTATAAATTGTTGTAATTTCATGTGAAAAAAAAGGTGCTGCACGGTTTCCACGATGACGGCCGCAATTTTGATCTGAAAAAAAAATTTCAAAAAGATTATTGATCTGTAGGAAAGTCGCTATCGCGCTATGGAGGGGTTTTTTTTCAAATTTGACAAAATGGCGGTGGTTTGAACAAAAAGTGTCGAATGTGACTCTTTTTTTCGACAGTTTTTCGTAAAAAAAATAGGAAGTGTTCAAAAAAAAAAAAAAGCTTCCATAGCGCGATAAAGAATGACGTTTAAAATGTTCTCCCGAAATTGGAACTAGATATCTTTAAAACTCTTCCTTTGAGAGTGGAAACCGTTTTGAAAAACACCATTCTGAGAAAAACGCGTTTAAAGATTGAAGTTGGAAAAGTTTATATAAATCGTTTACTTACGATCAATCGGCGATGCCAGGTCTTGATTTTTTTCTTGGGGGTTTCTCTCGTACGTCTATCAGTGGTGGATGTCAAAAACGAACTGAAATGCTTGGACAGTTTATTCTGCAAGGTTATAGAACCTAAGCACCTTAGTACTCGCGCAGGTAGAAAACCCGTTCGCTTTCCACAAGAAACGCTGTAGCGACCGTAATAATTTGAATTTCGATTTCAAAATTTGAGAGAATGTTTAGAACAGTGTATACTATACGATAATGCAAAACAAAAAAAAACAATTTTTTGAAAATTTCACACTGAGACGATCCCTTAATGTGCGACAATTTTTGATTTTTTAATTCTCCTTTTTTCAAAAGTTAATTAAAAATTATAATATATATATAAATATATATGTATATACCGGGACAATCTCTTAAAACTATACACACAATGCGCATGCGCGAGTTTTATCGGCTGCTCGGACAGGTTGGCCACTCCGAGTTTCAGCTGTCAAACTCTGTTTCTGGCGGCGGCGTAGTTTATACGAATTTTTGAGGTTGAAATCTCAAACAGTCGATGTAGTGACTCGAAAAGTTGATGCTTATTCTCTTTGAATATTGGCTTTATTCGACTCAAATGAGAAATCTGTTTAAATGTTGGGTGCTTGGAAGAAACGCAGCAGACAAGTGGGAACATTTTATTTGCTCACTTTTATTATTTCGTACATTAGAAATGACAATACAATTTTTTTCTATCAACAGGTGATACGGCCAAAATGATTACATCTCTAATATTTACTGTTATCTGCTTACTCAATCCATTACACGTACAAAGATCATCGCCACTTTCAAGTAACTAAGCAACTTTCTCACTCTCTTGTGATTTCAGGTGGTAATATTGAATTTTATCACTTTTGAAAAGGAGACATTAAACCGAGCGTTCAAGAAATTTAAATATCTCACTATCTGTAAAAGAATGGCAAATCTTTTTTTTTCTCGAAAATAGTTCAACAAAATTTACGAATAGTCGATAGTCAATGAATCTTTTCCAATCAATAAATTATTGCTACTACTATTAAAAATTTTCTAATGATTATCAGAGTTCTTTCGCAAATTTTCAATGATGTTTGATCAAATAATTGAAGGAAACCTAATACTTAAATTAAAAATTCAACTAATATTAGATTTATCAAAATGATTTCTGAATTTCATGTGAGTGCGGTTCGAAACGAAGAAAATCTAATCGGAAGCGTAGAAACCAGGAACGTAGATCACATCCTATGACAAAAGTTGAAAATCAACTTTCTCAAAATGCGCCCTAACGTCACAATTAGCTTCAAGGACAATCATGTTTTAGAGTAATGTCGGAAAATTATCACGAGGATATTGACTTATCGGATTCAAGATTGTGTCCCTTATTCCATCAAAATAAATTAATATATAATTTTTAACGAAGTTTATGAAGATTTTTTTCCAAATAATGTAATCCGATACAATATCTTGTTCATAGTCCTCCGAACATCACCTTGTAACAAGGATATTTAGAAGGAGTCCCTTTGGTGCAGGAACCATTATAAAATTCTTGGTTTTCAATTCGTGCCACTGAATAACTTCTGCGTTTCAGGTTCCATTTCCAATCTCAAAATCAGATTTTTTTTGCTCCAGACAATGCTAACATGAAATGCAGAAATAATTGCGGTAAATGGAGATTCACAAGCTTTTAGTCTTAGCGTAGGACCCTATAAAGAGTGTAAAATTGAATGTGGTTTTAAGTTATCGTGCAACTAGCTAGCCTGATGACACCGTCAACTAAGATTAAATTTGAAGACATTTTTAACTGAAGTTATTTCACAATTCTAGATTTAGATTGATTCAGTTTGCCCAGCAAAATTCAACCCTATCATCTAATTGAGGACTTGAAAAACTATTTATCTGAATTTGATGCCAAAGAGAGTAAAAGTAAGCTTCAAAATAAGATACCAAATTAAATGGTATAAAGTTTGAAAAACAATGCTGGTCAATGATAATGCTTGAATTGCAATGGTGCACAGAATGATTCCTCGGTAAAGTGAATTGGCAGCAACGGTTAAGTAACAAACTTATCGCTATTGGCTCGATCAAAGTAAAATGATGGGATATTCAGCTATTATCATCTGTAGTATATCCCACTCTTCAATTTTGCCTCAACTGTTGTTAAGAAGGTGGCGATGGCCTGATGAAATTCACTCTGGCACCTGATGTCTGACGGAACAACCAGGTTCGATGGTTATAATGATTGCACCGCTCGAGAAACCAGGATCCTTGCCACCTAAACGTTTTGACCATCAGGTAAGGCATAACTTTCCTCGTGTTAATCAAAGTTTAAACTTTGAGGCTGCGGAAAAAAAAATAATTTTATCATTGAACCCATGTTAAAATATTGCTGTAGTCAAAGATCACGCAATTAGAAATTTACCTACATGCTTCCTTGCCTGACAAATTTAGTCCTGCTGTAACAATGAATTATTTCGTACCTAAAATATTAGAAGCTATTATTATCAGACAGGATCTTTTGGTATTTTTTGATACAACTGATTTCCAATAAAATGCACAAAACATAAATCGTTAATGAGACGCATTTTTAATTTTATGTAAATAAAGAATCTGTTCACAATAAACTTTGTTTTTACTTACCTAGCTCTGTTTGTCCAGACTCCGACTTGTTCATGACATTTCACATTGAATTTCATATTTCGTCTTTCAATGAACAACACCCAATTTCTGTATCATTTGATATTTGCTTTTCCGTTAAATTCTTTATTGCGTCGGTTGAATATCTTCCGATATCGACCGCGGTATTGCTGAACGATACTGTTCTTCGTAAACAATTCACGATACGTAAATATAAACGGCAGCATAACCTCAATCCACGGCTTTACGCGCGAGAGATTTACAGCTTTAGTTTCATTTTGTGTAGGTTGGCGCTCTGCTCAGCAGACGAAAACATCGCCGCAGGGCGATTTTACCCACCAATGAGATTGAATTATTTGGCGCATGCGCATTGTATTATAGTTTCAAGAGATTGTCCCGACACACACACACACACACACACACACACACACACACACACACACACACACACACATATCAAAATAAAACATAAATAATAAATTTATTTATCATCCTCCTATTCAATGAAAATAACATAGTATATAATTTATAAATATGTACGTAATAGTTAAACATCAATATGATTGGATATGAATGGTGGTCAATGAATTGAATAATCTAACAATCAAAAAAATCATAAACTTGAATGAATTATTTTTCCTTAAGTAATGAATAATCAATTTTCAAAAATGAAAAATATGAGATTGAATAATTAATAATTCATCTATCTGTATGTTTTTTCGACACTTCCCAATAAGTTCTAATCCATTGTATAAATGTTCCAAATTGCAATCTATAGAGTCTATTAAATGGCATTCTTTTAATGAATCATATTTTTATTTTGATCAATATGTGAGCGAATAATTGAAAAATATATGGGATTTTTTCAATGATTGTATTGATTTTTAAAAAATTCAATTAATGTAAGATATTTTTTTTGTTTTCAAATTTTTCTTTTTTCAAAAGTTCATAAAAAATTATAATATATATATATACACACACACACATATATATACATATACTATATATAATTATTTAACTGAAAAAAATTATTAATGAATTTATTATTTATATTTTATTTACATATATTATAATATTTAAAATACTTTTAAAAAATTAGGAATTTTGAAAAAAAAAAATTTTTACATTATTAAATTTTTGAAAAATAAATAAATTTATATTCATTTTTCAAAAATTTATTAATGTAAAAATTTTCCTTCTATTATGGTTAAGAATTCTAATGTTTGGTCAAGTCGGTCGAATAAATATTGAAGGTCTACGTAGTTCAGCAGAGTCCATTCTTTGTTATATGTACGTAGGTCTTGCAATTGTTCCAAAAAGATTCCCGGGTTCTGATTTAGTTGCCTCATCGCGACGTTAGTCGAATCGTCTGTCTTGCTGTCGAGAGCACTGCACAGGGCGAAGGTAAACGCAAAAACAGAGTACAGCATGGTTCTAGGCAGCTGGACGCAGGTGAAACTTGAAGAGGCGATACACGTCATGCGTCGGCACGAGGAGGGTATAGATGAGGTACTCCGTGGCGTGTTGATAAATAAGTGTGGTAATCCAGGTCTTAGGGCGATGCCACTTTCGGGTCCAGATTCTCGTCTTAAAGTGCTGCTGACCTGGATCTAAAAGTTGTAATCGATCGAAACGCCCTCTGCGTAAGTTTCCTCGGTTCCAAACCATTCGAAGGTGGTACTCTCCACCGGGGAGTAGCGCAACACAATATTAGACAAAACGCGGTCGGTAAAAGACCTGAATCTGAGTCGGTAACCATACCAACAGGATTGACCCGAATTTTGCATGCAAATGATGACGTCATGTGTGTAGCGATTGCATCACGACCGAACTGATCATTATATAGATAGTTTTACGGTGAATATAGCAAATTCAATTTATTGTTCCGTGAAACACCCTTGAATATGGGACATTCTTTGACGAATCCGACAGATTTAGATAAAAATCGACCGACACAATTTTGATGTAGCTTAAAATTTTTTCACGGGTTCTATATCGAAAAAATAGGGATACGTATTCGAGGATTTTTTTATTTTACATATTTCGTAACGTAGAGGGGATCGGAAATTTGATAATTTGGTGTTTTCTGGCACGGAGAACTCATTTTCAAAAATTCATAACGCCGGTTCTGTTTGAGCTGAAAAGTTCGTTTTTTCAACCCAAAACTAATAAAATAAATTTTGATGCAACAATTGTTTCATTTACGATTATTCCGAAATTTATATTGTTATAAATAATCAATATGTTTAAATCGATTTTTAGCAATTGCCTTCACCTCATAGCGAGTTCTCAGCACGACCATCGTATTCTCCATCAATTCAAAATACGTTATGGATAAAAAATTTGACGTCGAATACGATGGTTGTGCTAAGAACTCGCTACGAGGTTGGGGCAATTGTTAAAGATCGATTAAAACATATTAATTGTTTATAACAGTATAAATTTCGGAATAATCGTTAATGAAAAAATTGTTGTAATAAAATTCATTGCATTAGCTTTGAGATGAAAAAAACGAACTTTCCAACTCGAATAGAACCGGCGTTATGAATGTTTGAAAGTGAGTCTTCCAAGCTAAAAAACACCAAATTATCAAATTTTCGATCCCCTCTATTTTACGAAATATGTGAAATAAAAAATCCTCGAATACGTATCCCTATTTTTTCGGTATAGAACTCGTCAAAAAAAATTTCAGCTGAATCAAAAATGTGTCGGTCACAAAGGTGCTTGGTTGTAAAAGAATGTCCCATATACATTAAAACATATCGCGCAATATTAATTTTACACAGCACGAAGTATTTTCAAAATGATTTCATAAATATCACCATTCACCATTTGTAAATATTTGGAAATATGTTCGAAAAATACGATTGAAACAAAACGGGTACGAATCGTTGTGGTCTCGTTTTATGAAGTTACGCCATCGGTCGCCCCCCGCCCAACGCGGCTTCTCCTTGTCGCAAACTTGAATGGTCATGTTTATTTTCCGTCCGTGCATTACATTGTATTCGATTATTCGTTCAGTCTACGGATAGTGACTGTGCGCGAGAAAAAAAAATCTTTGTGTCGGCAGACGACTGCGCTCGAACATTTTGTATTTCGAAAATAAAGACTATTTCTCATTCTTCTTCAGAGGTTTTCTATGAGGTACATACATGATTATCTCTGGTGAGTATTCATACATACACATATACATACATATATATTAGAGTGTCCCAAAAAAACCGACTATTTTTTTTTTTTCAAAGAACATTGAAAAATCGTCAGAGTATCTCTAGAAAATGTTCCTGTGAAAATATAAGCTCTTAATATTAATATTTAGAGGTGGCGATTTGTAATTTTCTATTTCCCATTTAAATAACATGGGAAAATTTTTTTTTGAACTTCGGAATTTTGTGATGGGATAACGAGCTACTTCATAAGTATGACAAAATCAGGTCTTATAGGAAATTTGATGCTCTACAAAAAAGATCTGATTGAGATTTTGCGTAAATCCAGCCGTTTCAAAAATATCGAGCCTCAAACTTCGGACTGTTTAAAATTATGCTTTTTTTTTGTAAATCAACTGAACAATAAATATATGCATATATTTGACGGAATGCAGATCCGAAATTATTAATAAAAATATTAATTACATATAATACATATAAATTAATTTTTGTTGTATTTACGAATTATTAATATTTTTATTAATAATTTCGGATCTGCATTCCGTCAAATATATGCATATATTTATTGTTCAGTTGATAATTCTGGGTTTATAATACATATAAATTGATTTTTGTTGTATTTACGAAAAAAAAGCATAATTTTAAACAGTCCGAAGTTTGAGGCTCGATATTTTTGAAACGGCTGGATTTACGCAAAATGTCAATCAGACCTTTTTTGTAGAGCATCAAATTTCCTATAAGACCTGATTTTGTCATACTTATGAAGTAGCTCGTTATCCCATCACAAAATTCCAAAGTTCAAAAAAAAATTTTCCCATGTTATTTAAATGGGAAATAGAAAATTACAAATCGCCACCTCTAAATATTAATATTAAGAGCTTATATTTTCACAGGGTCATTTTCTAGAGATACTCTGACGATTTTTCAATGTTCTTTGAAAAAAAAAAATAGTCGGTTTTTTTGGGACACTCTAATATATATATATATATATATATATATATATATATATATATATATATATATATATATATATATATATATATATATTATACAGTTGTATAAAACGTGCACCCCGACTAACGTTTTTTTCGACCTACGCCGTCAATACGGGAACGACCCATAGCGTAAGTTCGGGGTATTACTGTATCGGAATCATTCTGAAATTGTACATCGCTTGTTACACACAACTCTACTGACAATAATGAAAAAATTTTATGTTCGAAGCTATTTTACTAGTGAAAAGGGTTTCAAAAAATGATTATATATAATATTGGAACACTTTATTCATGTTACTATGGATGTATGAAATAATTGTTGACATCGACGTTGAGGATTATTTTTATACCCTCTGAAATATTAAATGCAAGGAAATAGTATTTGAGATTCGAGGTAACTATGAAGCTGCGGGTTGTGCGAAACAGATCCTTCTCCCGGTTGATGGGAGTTTCTAACATCCTTTGCGAAGTAATGTAATTTGAACATAGTTCACCACTTCGTGAAGATATCCTCGCGGCATGTGACATTGCGCCCGTCCAACGGTTACGACGGATTATCCTGTAAAATATAAGCGTGTTCATTTGGTTGTTTCGCTTTTTCAATGCAGAATCCATAACATGATTAGTACTTGTCGATAAAAATATACTTTGGCAGAGAATTCGTGCCCTCCCCTCCTTATTATATAAAGACACATACAAATAGATGGGTTCTCTTCTATTCTCTTACAACCATGTGTCGGCGCCATCTCACTATACCTAAAAATGTTGAAAGTGAATGGTCGAATCTGATGAAGTGTGGTTAAAAATTTTCATCGTCTTGAATAATCCGAAAATTTGAGATAATTCTTTTGGAATTAAGATATCCATTTTTGACGAATCACTCTAAATTTCACCGTGTTCAATATTTCACTACCGATAGCAGATATCTAATTTATGGTCATTCGGAATAAATATGAATGGGAAATTCCTCGTCAAACCCGACGGATTATTTGTAATCGGAAAGATTTTTTACAGAATGTATAAAATGGTAGAAGCCCCGTCAAAAAATGGTACTATTAAACAATTCGTTCGTTAATAACAATTACAATGTTCAATGTTTCCGGATAAACCAAAGTTTTCTACGAAAGCTTATCCTCTCTGCTCGCGAATGTGCTGTGAATCATTTTTCTACGTCAAATAGAACCGGAGATGAGATATTGATTCTTCAAGTTTACTGCGCGCTCATTTTGCAACAAAATTAAATGACTCGGCGCTTCCGGAAAAAAAATCATAGAAATAGGTTTTGACTTTTTATGCTCATATATCACTTCAAAAAAGCTTTCATTGTTATGGAAAATACGCGGTCATTTTTTGTCTTGATGATATTTCTGACTCAAGAACCTAAATTTCGTCCCGACTGACGTTTTATGGTTTATATGATGAAATAATAACAGTCGTAATATTTATTTTCCTCAAGATTTGAAATTTCTCGCATATTTGCATCGTACTTAGGGTATATTTTACACGTACATGTGTAAATTTCACCAATTATCGGAAAAAAAAATTACCGTACGATTATAATAATTGAACCCTCCGAGCATTCGAATCTAGGCTTCGATAAAATTCTTGTTCTGCACACTCCTAACGAAAAATCAAAATGATTATATATCAAGAAATCAGATAAAAAAAAATTTGAAACACGTATACAGTTTGGTTACTGAATATTTTGAAAAATGTATAACAAATCATTTGAACATTCATAAGAGATTACCGGCAAACCGCTAATGCGCCAGTAATCGATCTGAATCTCCGTAGGTCGTAATTTCAATCGAGAGCGTATGTCGTTCTAGCTGACAGTCGTATGACAGGCTCGATAAACATATTTCCCATCAGGATGTTTAGAGATTCTAATGTCTTTATGCCATTATTCATGTAATCATTTCCTGGAATTCTTGTAACGCGTCGCGGCATGCTCACAGGAATGTGTAATGGCTATGTACTTAAATAACATAAAATGGTTCTAATTTAAATAATATTCTGATCATATCCAATATTTCACAAACGAATATCACGCACAGTACTACAAATTCAGCAACATAGGCGGCTGAAATATTTTAAATATCTCACAACTAAATACATATGATACATATGATATATTCGAAAGCTTGATTGTATGAAAAACTCAAAATTATATTAGTATGGAATTTTGTATTCTAACGATTACCTGCACCACGATAAATGTACAACACAAATTACGTCACAGGAGATTCGTCACGAAGAATTTTTATCTGTCACACGACTGCCCGCTAGAACGATATAACCCTATCTTTCGATTAAAATTACGGATAACTGTGAGTAACTGTGATTTGTACATTCATCAGAAATGTGGTACGAGGAAACAAAACTGTAATATTATTTATTTCGCTTGGTCCTTTGCCTTACTTGCAGCCCTGTTTTCGTTTTCCTGACGAGCGTCTACAATATACTGCGGTTCTCTGATCTCCATATTTCTTAGCAGGCGGCTGTCAATGATCTCAGGCACCATACAACATTTATAGAATCTCGTCAAGAAGGGTTGCATTTTTTTAGACCAGAAGTCGGCGTTGCTCTCAACGACTATACTTTTCATACCTCGTGGTGTCCAAACAGCAAAGATGCAGTACTTTCTACGGGTGACGTGCAGCTGACCTTGCACTTGGTAGAAGTACTCGTGACTCTCGTTCACGTTTTCGCCTCGGCTGTCAAAAATACGATGCACATTTCCTTTTTTTTGTGCGAGCGCTTCTTCCGGGGCGAAGTTCTTTATGGAAAACGGGCACTTGATTTCCACAATCCCATCGTCGTCGATTACACCGTCCGGCGACGCACCGATGTACGGTAGCTCCTCATCGATGAACAACCCACACTCCGTGATGTTGATATTGCGCTCGGTGGCCAATTGTTTTCGCGCCTGTTCTTCGCATTGCCGGCCATATTCAATAGCAGGAAACCGCAACGGTGTCGGAAACAGCAGCGACTTGACGGAGTTTTTACACGATGTATCACTTCGCATGCGACACACGCGTCCAAAATTCGATGCAGTCAATATCTTTTTCCGTATTGACAGCCAACGCTCGCTTCGTCCTTGCTGCCTTGTTGTCCGTTCAATTTCATCGCGGTTCGCTTGCCATTCGAGCAGCTAATCGTAGTGATACTGCGTTTTTATTGCGTTTTCTTCCGCCGATAAGTCGGGACGTTGATAATTAGATCCGTAGTCTTCGGTTGTGTTCGAACGTCCAACTTTTCGCGATGCTGCACTCGAGTCGTTTTTCTTTTCAGCTTTTCGTTTCTCGGCACACCTGTCTCTGCTTGCTGCGTTATTCTCATTCCTCCGAATGCGCCGCTCTTCCATGTGCCTCAACGTCGCTGTTGGTTCCTCATTGACAGCTTCACTCAATACGCTCAAAGATTTATTCGTATTGAACTGTATGACAGCTGCGGCACATCTTCCGGTATACGAACCTCTGGCCCCGTAATTTATTCGTTTACCACCGATGTATTTGCAAATGATGGAATTGCACCTCTCCACGCTATTGCTGTTTACGCCTAATATTATGCTGTCAGAGTGGCAACTCAGACTAGAAAAGGCTTCCTGTATCTTGTTGTACAGTCCGAAAGCCTTTAGAGCTGGAACGTGGTTTTCTTCGCCTTCTTTCAACGATCCATCGCAAAAGTACCCCAGTTCAGCACACTTCTTATGCTCACCAAACACGTGGCTCGGGATATTTAAAATATCCCCAGAAAGCTTCTGGGCCTTCAGGCTTGTGGGAGCGTCTTCCGTCGATCTGAACTTTGCAGCCTTCGATACGGCAGTTCGCAGCCTGAGTACGCTACCTTCTACAACTTGGCGCAATTTCCCTATGCGACCTTTATTTTTCATCGTGTCTTTTATTTTCGTTGCCAGATTACGCAACAAATGATTGATGCATTCGACCTTCTTGACAATCATATTCGGGTACGGGCTGCTGTCCAAGATCTTCTTGTACACGCTACTGTCTTCATCGGCGATCAGAGTGGAGTAGATAAGTCCATGCGTATCAATGCTGGATGTGAATCCGTCGACGATAACGTCACTCTCCATGCTGGTCGAACTGCGGTTTCGATCCCAATTTTTGTAGCACGTGTGCTCCGTAGGTTCCTTCCCAGTACGGGCCACCCTCTCACACGTGGCACAAAATTTATTACGCACTCCGATGAAGAGGACCTTCTGCGTATGATACCCGACGATCGCTCCAACTCCAGACAGAGAATCGTACTTTCCGGTTCGGTAAGATCGTTTCATCCAGCTACCATCCGCTACGACGGGAATATGAGGGATGCCATCAACGACGTCACCTCGTTTGAGAGCTAATTCCTTTTCAAGTTCTCCAGCAGCTCGCATTTCATCGTGGGCGGCATTCATGAACTGGACCGTTATATCGTTCTCGTACCTCAGATAGGTCCGCTGCGAGACGTTTGGGATATCAACCGCTACAAGGAGTTGTTCCAATTGTGAATACCCTATTCCGCTCGTTATGCATCCGGCCACCGCGCTATGATGTATGTCCATGGATTGAAGATTTTCCAGTTCAGTCCAGACGCTGTCTTTGTAAAGGCACATTTGGCATTGAAAAAATACTTGTGTCTTCAAGCCTTGCCGGCGCGAATCCACGATTACCAGGGAACGCATCGGACAATTTAGAGCCGGTGCGTGATTCCCGAATTTCCTGATGAAATCAGAGAAAAGATGCTCTAAGTTTACAATACGGCGGCCATCGATGTGCGCTTCTTCTAAACGGTACGAGTCGGGTTTAGCGTCAGATACAACCAACTCGTAATCGGACAGGCCATCTTCTTCAGGCCATTCAAAGTCGGATACTGCAGCGGCTCTCTCTATGTCGCAATCATTGTCGCGAACGTTATCGTGGTCCCCAAGTTCTTCTGCGTCGCTATCAACATCTTCTGATTGCAAGATGCGTAACAGTTCGGGAGTCGACATGCGTCAGAGAGTACCTCCAGACGTGCTCGGTTCGTCGAGGTTCAATACGACCTCGAGTGGTTCACCTGCCTGCGCAGGCGGGGTCTCGGCGTGCGTAGCAGCAGCTATCGTAGCCGAAGAGTTGGCGTTCTCTTCGGCTGTTGGACGATTGAACGCCGCGCGGCGCCGCCTACACAAAGAGAAGATGGACAAATTCATTAGCAAATACCTCGCAGGCCTCACTTCTAATTATCTTCGGAAACTAAATTTGCCGAAAATAGCTCATTGCCCGGTATAATCAGAGATACAGAATAAAAAACAATTTCTCAACGGCATGGAAAATGAAAGCCAAAACAAGTTTTCTTATCTTATCAACTACCAGCGTTTGTTGTAATAATAACAATAATAAGCAAATTGTTGTAAACAACATGTTGGAACATTTTAATTATTGTATGTCGCGTCACCATACTTATCTAACTGTGTTACAACTTGATCACCATGCAGTTGTCTAACGCTATGACAACTTGTTTTGGTTTCATTACGCATCTTTATCCCAGATACACCTTACTGATAATTTTTACAGTTTCTGAAATACAAGAGGTCATTTTTGTGAAAGCAAAAGATATTTTTTCTTTCACTTCAAATCGTCGTAACTTTATTCAGTATTGATATTTATTTTTGAAACTTTAACACGACAAACTTGAATGTATCCCGCGACTTTGAAGCCCAATTACAATCCTGAATATAGGATATAAACAAAATTGCGATTTTTTCCAAAGATTTCATGCAGGATTCCTTATTATACTATACATTGAAAAAGTTGTGCGACGAAATTTGAAGTTTTCATTTTTCAATCACACCAACATTTTAACAATGCTTCGAAGAAGTTTTGTGAAAGTTTTCGGCTTCCTACCTCTTATTGTTCTGGAGCATTGTTAATTTTTCTACGAGCGCGTGTCGCGGTCATCATTATTAGTCCAGGCAAAGCGTGATTTCGCTGAGAATTTTGGGTAGAACGCTATTTTTTTTTCATTCTCTGGGGGGTGGGCCATGAGTGTGAAACTCAGTTTCCGGGTCCGAAAGGGTTAGCGAACGGCCGCCATCTTGAAATCAAGGGTGTGATTGGTTTTTGTTATTTACCTCCGTAACCGTGAGGCTGACAAAAATTTTGTCAAGAGCTTTTTTATATTTGATACAGTTATCCATAACTTTTTCCCATAACTTTTTGCGCTAATGTTATAATAAAAAAATTATAAACAAAAAACGATGAAAAATTAGGGAATAGAAAACTTTGATGCAAGATTATTAATTAATTTGAAATCTGACAATAAAAATGCATCCAACCTTTTTTATAGAGGATTTTGTTTTAAACAATTTGACTTATTATTTTTTTTTCGCTTCGTTGTTATTGATTCTTACGGTAATTAAATTCTATTATTTCTTCCTCATTTAATTTAAACGGAATACATCCGAATTCCTTTCTTCTTTTATTTGTTCCTGAAAGTCAATAATAATAATCCGAAGTTTAGAAATTTATAAGAATATAAAACTCGTATGATTGTTAAATTCTTAATTATTCGTAATCGAGAAAAAAAACTGTCGTTTCTCGAAAGTTTATTCGTTCTGTTTTTAGTTTTAAAAGGTATCCATTGCTTACGGATTATTGGAATTTATGATATGACGTTGAGGTTAATTATTTTTTTTCTTTAATTAATTTGAATTGACTGAATGTTAATAATTCGAAATGATTTCCAATAGAGAATTTTTAAATTCAATGATTTGTTTCAATTCATTTAGATATAATATTTTAGTTTTCAAATATCGAATTAATATAGATAGATAAATAGATTCTTTATTTGCCTTATTAGATGTTTCTAATGTTTACAAATTGAGTTCGGAGTTGTACATTTTGATTCTTAGCTTAACTTACTAGTTAATTAATTATAAATCGCTTAATCTAGAATATTGTTGTTAGAAATGCGTAATTCTCTTAGCCTACATAATTGTTCAACATAAACATAAATTTTATTAAGTTCAATTGGATTGTTCATTTGACATACTTCGACGACATTAAGATTATTGATTGTAACATTTATATTATTCACAAACTTGCCTCTTATATCCCGGTACAATGGGCATTCCATAAGAAAGTGCTTAAGAGTATCGAATGCTCCATCCTGACATGTTGGACACGGCTCGAATGGGTTAAACTTATTCACTTTTTTGTTTACATATAGACGGAAACCATAATTATTTGCCGTTCTAAGTTGTGCCATAATTTTTTTAATCTTTAGCGGGACCTTACTATGAAGATATTGATTACTTGGTTTGTTGTATAAATCTGGGGTTTCTAGATAGGCAATTCTGTTAACTTGCGCTTTTATTTTGTCTGTTAAGGTTTGTTTGTACTTTCTTAACAGAATTTTACCTACTCTCTCCCACTCTTTACCGTCAAACGAGTCAAGCACACACATATACCTTTCATCTATTGCTTTTATAAACTTGCCAACCTCGGTAAACCAATTATATTCAGAAGATTCATAACCGCTTTTATATAGCTCTATCTGTTTTTTAAGACATAACAATGGGTATCTATTTTCTTCCATCTTTAGCACTTTTACTATCCAGCCCCATGTGAGCTTCCAAATATTATACGCTAAATCAATTCTGTTTGTCTCATACTTTACCAGATTATTCGGAGTTGTACGTTTTATACATAATATCTTCTTCTAGAATTCAGTGGTGAGGCTATCAATTTCGTTTATGTATCTGAGATCCCACACAGGGGCTGCATATAGTGCTATCGAAGAAATCATACTATCAAATAGTGTGTTAATACTATCAAAATCATAAATTCTAGCTTTATAAATAACTGTGTTTACGGCGCCTATTGCGGTTCTTGCTTTACTTATTGCACTCGTCATTGCCAAGCGCCCCCTTCCTGACGCTGATATAGGTATCCCAAGATATGTAAAATTTGACACTATTTCTATGTTTTTTGCATTGTAATAGAATTTAAGATTTTTTGGTATCTTTCCTGCTTTTCTGCAGTACAATATATAAGATTTGTCTACATTTACAGTTAACCCATTTTTTTCACAGTATTTGTGTAGAATTTTAAGTTTTTTCGCGACATCAGCTTTATTATTTGCAATTATTGCTAGGTCGTCAGCATATAGAAGTAATAGTATGTCAGTTAGAATGTTTAAACTTGTGCCATAGAGGCCTTCTTCCCGGAAGTATTCCTCCATGTCCGCGATAAAGAGAATAAACAAAAGGGGACTAAGGATTTCTCCTTGCAGTACCCCTTCCGTTATATCTATCCTATCCGTTAGACCCTCTGGAGTTTTTATTCTTATATGCGCCTTACCATAGAGGTCCTTCAGTATCCTTATATACTTTGCACTAACGCCCATATTTAAAAGTTTTGCCCATAAATACCTATGTATTATTGTGTCGAATGCTCTTTTTAAATCCACGAATATGATAAATAATGTACCCTTTTTTTGCCTTAGTTTTGCATGGATTAACTCAAACAGTACATATAAGTTGTCCATACAACTTCGGTTTGACCTAAAACCCGCCTGACCTTCAGGTAGTATTTTACATTTTTCTGCCCAAGTATATAGCCTTTCAGCCAATAAAGATGTGAAAAGCTTTGTTATATGATTAACCAGAGAAATTCCCCTGTAATTCGCTGGGTCTTTCTTATCACCTTTTTTAAACAACATTGTTAAGATTATACTTGACCAGCTTTCAGGGACAATTTCATCGCGCAAAATTTTATTGAAAAGACTAAGTAAGTAATATTTCCAGTTTTGCGAGCAACTCCGGTAAAATTCATTTGTGATTTTATTTTCCCCAGGCGATTTACCGTTTTTCGACTTATTAAGTACTTTATTTAATTCTTTTATAGTGAAATCCTCGTCCAGGTAAGGATCTAATACTCCCGAATATATATTACTATTTGTTTCTATCTTTTTTTGCAACTTCTCATAAAAGCTAATCCATTGTTTACCTGTTATTTCTGGTGGTACATATTTTTTAACCCTGTATTTATTTAGCGCTTTCCAAAATTCTTGGGCGTTCCTAGCATCCTTAATTTTTTCTGCTAACTTCACAAAATATTCTTTACGCTTACATTCATATAGGGCTTTATAACATTTTAAAGTTTCTCGGTACTTAATTCTATCCTGTTCCCTAAAATTATTTTTTCTATAAATTCTCAGATTACAATTTATACTTTTCTTTAACTCTTTACATTCTTTGTCTACCCATGGTTGCTTTTCGTCTGTTTTTATATTATGTACTTCACGCACCATATTCAGCTCATATGCTGATTGGGTGATAGCCAGGTGAAACCTTTTTTCAATTTCGTCTATCGTTTCTATTTCCGTATTTAGACCCACGAGCGGCGACCACCTTAAGTGTTGTTTGTACATGAGTTTATAGTTGTTATCCCAACAATATTTGATTTGCTTACTTGGTCTCGCCCTGACTATATTATTACCATTTAAAACAAGTTTGATTGGAAAATGATCAGAAAAATTAATATTATAAAGTACCTCAAAATCCTGAATTTTTTCAAGCCCTAGTTCATTAGACAACGCGAGATCAATTATACTACTTCCCTTACCGGTGAAGGTTGGTTTCGCCGGACTATCACTTACACTTTTACCATTTACTACTATGAAGTTATTAGTGTCAATAAAATTATTCACTGCTTCCCCTCTTTTGTTGAGCGTACAGTCGGAAAACGTTCCATCTCCGGTAAGATTTGTTTCACTTAGAATTTCATCAGGTATTTGGATAGGGTTACCTATCCTCGCGTTGTAGTCTCCCATCAAATAAATTGGCTCTGACGGAAATTGATTCACTATGCTTTCTGCTACCTCACTAAAGTTTTTTAGGTCATTATTAAAGTGCTCGTCACTTGGCCTAAGATACGTGAAACCCACTATGAATACACTACTCCGATTTACTATACGCACAAAACAGTTGTTATATGACATATGTACTATCGTTTTATCAAGTTTCTTATTTAACAGTATTAACATTCCACCACTGGCACGCCCGTGTACGTTGTCCTTGGTTGCGTTTATCCAGGTTAGATCGTAGTTGTTTGTCCAAGCGTTTAGTGGGACTTCACTCATGGTCCATGTTTCAATGAGGCACATGATGTCGTGTGCGTTGAGTTGTGATTGACTATAAAAGTTTTTTATTCCTGTGACATTCCATACGATTAGACTAAGAGAATTCGCTTCTTGTTATTGTTGCTCCATCATTGTGCTTTTGTTTTCTTGACGAGTTTTGTTCTTGTTCGGCGGTTGTGTCGGAATAAGTTCCTGAGAGCCCTCGTCCCAGGCCATCCATCTGCCATCGACGTTCACCTTATTCCAGTAAAATTTTACAGATGAGCCGGCTTCTCTTTTCGATTTTACCGCATTCCTGAGGTTCCATCTTTCACGAGCCTGGGATTCGGTAAGATCGCTTTCAACAAATATCTTTGTTCCCTTTAGCGCTGTTTTTTTGTTTAACATAATTAAGCGTTTGTCTTCAGCGTTTCGTATCGTTATCTTGTAGATATTTTTGTCTACTCCCAAGATTTCCAGGTTACTGTGTGCATTGCGTAGATTGAATTTTGTTTCCAGTAGTTCGCTTACAATTTTTTCACTGTCGTTAATGTTACTGGTTGCCGCCAAACCTTTGATTACTATGTTCTGTCTTCTGCTCGCTCTATCTTTGTTCTCCTGTCGCTTCACATAGTTCACCAGATATTCAATTTCTTTCATTTGTCTTCCTCCTGCGCTTGACTGGCCTCCTTCAGCTGGTTTCTCATTTATTTTTCCTTCAAGAGCTTTCACTTTTTCTTTGATTTCACTCTGTTCTTTTTTCAGCTCATTACAGTCATTTTTAATGACATTTATTTCCTTCGCATGCTCAATCTTCATGTCGTTCAGCTTTTCTAGAAATTTTTCCTCCAGCCTGTTTAGGTTTGTGCTGCTCTCCAGCCTGAAACTCTTGATTTCCTCCAATATTTTCTCGGAAGCCATGTCCGTTGGTGGGGATGCAGCGACGGGTGAATACTCTTCCAAACTGTTGCTCAGCTCGTTGCTTTCCGTGAAAGCCTTCTTTCGCTGCGCTAGTTTTGGGGACTTTTCTGAGAAACTTTTCTCAAAACTGTCCTCTAACTCCCTTTTCCTTTTATTAAACAGTTCTTTAATTGAACCTGCTGAGTCTGAACGATGGATCAGGCAACTTTCTCGGGTTGTAGGTCTTCCAGGTCTTCGTTTTTCAAAGTTGGCGCCTACCGGTGATTTTAACTGCTTGTTGTCCACTTTTTCAGCTTGTGGTAAGACACCTACTATCGATAGTGCAGGAGCCGTTGTATCGACATTTATAGCCCTCCTACTTTCGGACATAACCTTATCTCCGGTTACGTTATTTAATTTTAGTAGTTTTAACCGATTATCACACCCGTTTTTTATTATTTATATACTAAAATACTCCTATTTTTTTTTGTCTTTCCGATTAACTATACGCTTTTGATTTTACTATACTATTTACTTGTTTTTTTCACACTGGATGCTAACACACTAAACGTGCACATCCACACTCTATCAACTCACACATCGAACCTCCAATATCGAATTAATATAAAACTGTAAAAACGAATTCTTCAGTTATTTTTCGCTATATTTAAATATCAAAATGGTTGATAATTGATTTCGAGCCGTTTTTTTCCTTTTATTATATTGTTCTGTTTGAAAGTATAATTTACAAATTATTAGTCAGTATTTACCATAAGAATCAATAACAACGAAGCGAAAAAAAAAATCAGTCAAATTGTTCATAGCAAAATTCTCTATAAAAAAGGTTGGATGCATTTTTATTGTCAGATTTCAAATTAATTAATAATCTTGCCTCAAAGTTTTCTATTCCCTAATTTTTCATCGTTTTTTGTTTATAATTTTTTTATTAATAATATGAGCATAAAAAGTTATGGGAAAAAGTTATGGATAATTGTATCAACTACAAAAAAGCTCTCAACAAAATTTTTGTCAGCCTCACGGTTACGGACGTAAATAACAAAAACCAATGACACCCTCAATTTCAAGATGGCGGCCGTTCGCCAACCCTTTCGGACCCGGAAACTGAGTTTCACACTCATGGCCGACCCCCCAGAGAATTAAAAAAAAAATAGCGTTCTACCCAAAATTCTCACGAGCCTATTTTTTGAGCACGCTTTGCCTGGACTATATGCTGTAACTTGAGAATAATTCATCAAATTCCAATTATGCTTCGACTCAATTTTGATTCACTGTAAAGAAAAAATAATTACTGTATGGTACGTTTTGTATGGAAACAATTTTAATTTGTGGAATCTTTATTATCTTGGCACGTTATCTGTGTTCAATAATGAGGATCTGATTTGTTCGTAAACGAATTAATTTCGTACTTTATTTATATTATGCTACATATTGTTTATGTATTTGAAAAGTAAAACGGCTTGCCAGTGGGAAATTATACAAAGTCTACTCCGTAAACGTTGCCTGATACAAAGTGGTATAACTATATGTTGTTCTCTTGTACGATACGTCGTGCGGAGTGAAACGTACTTGCATTGTTCATACCGAAATGCTAAAGATATTCACAAATTTTAATTTATCTAACTGATCCTGTGTCAAAATATCGTCAGTCGTCATAAAGATAATTACAATAATAATTTCGCTGCTCATGTCCGGAAATAAACAACGTAACGGGACTACAAGTTGATTCCGGAGTCTGGACGAATATATTATAGGGTTTCCTTGTCAAAATCAAAGTCGAAAGTTCCTGATTAATTATTTGAAAAAACGACGTTCTTCATAAAAAACAATTGAAATTCAATTGAATATTATCAGTTTAGTTTTAATTTTTATAAATTTTTCTGCATCATCATCAGAATTGAGAACAAAATTCGCTGGTTAACTTTTTCACAAATTGTAGTACAAATTATTTCTCCATGAATAATTTCTCGAATATTTCTTGGAAGACCCTCACGGACAAAAACGTCGACTTTGGTGTAAATTCGTACCCACAATTTTTTTCTTATGGGAATTCAGCATTATCTAAGTCGGGGGTACGAATTAACACCAAGTTGAGGCATTTTCCGCGAGGGATGTCCATTTACGTACAAATTCGATCCAAGAAATTAAACGGTTGATCGAAAAATAAATCCGAAAAAATTAAATTTTCATTTCTTTGAATGAAAAAAGGCGTTTTCCCGAAAAATTTCTTAGGAACTTTCGATTCCAATTTTGATAAAGATTCGCCCTGTCAAGTATTTGCTGTGAATTGCGAATCACCCTGCATAGCAAGTGCAGATTTGCCAGGATTCTTGTAAATGATATCTATAATTGCATAACAGAAATTTGCAGTATATATTTTTTATAAAACACTTACCATTGCAACGAACGATTCGTTCGTCGGCGCGTCAAATTTAACCTTTTTTTCGATCCAGCCGTGCGACGTGACTTATCCATTGTTGCACTCACAAGATTATTGTTTTTTGTAACAAATATATGTATACACACTGTCTGCGTGAAAATTTGCACGTGATTAGAACTTGTGACGCGGCAAATTACCAAAACACTCGTGTTTGCTTCGTTCGCCGCGAAAAGTGGATGTAGACGGTACGCGAGGAAACGCAGAAGTGACGGCCGCGCGGATAGTGGGGACAGTGGCGTGTGTGAAGCGCAAGCGTCGCCGCCAAAGGACACCGAAGAGAGTCAGTCGTTCACGAACCACCGGCAACGATGAACCGTAAGTAATTTGTTACCAATCATAATATTTGGCGCGTAAATACTTTTTTGCACGCAGAAAATGCATTCTTTCGCTTTATTGGTGTTATAGAAAAACATCAATAGCGTACAAAATATTTTAAGGTAGTAGGTCCAACCCAATACCATTCGCAAAAAGCCAAATTCCGTAATAATCAAAATTATGTTAATCCTCACATAATACGTGAAAAATGTTGATCCTACGTCTTTTTAGGTTTTTTTTTATGTAATGTATGTATATCATTTGAGCTATAAATAACAGGGTGACTACTGGTCAGGGAATTCTGGAAAACCTGTGAAAGCCTGTGAATTCGGAAATTCTGGAATAGTCATGGAAATGTCGTGGATTTTTTTGCGGAAACTCCGGGAATTGTTAACTATGTTTTTTATTACGAAAATACGTCCCACTGTTTTCATTGTGAAATTCAACATTTTTTACGTCGAAATCCACGCGAAATTATCGAAATCAAAAATTTTGTACTCGGTAATCATTTTTTTCGCATACCTATTCTATGCTCTCTGTTGTTAAATATTTATTAACATATGACAAATGTTGATTTTCACACATGTCTGAAAATAATTAACAGCGAGACGAATGGTACGTGGGTACGATCAACGATACACATAAACATTGTAAATAATTAAATGACAATAAACTTTGCAATGTACCATCGCAGTGTTAACAAAATTTGCGAATAACGCGTAATATTCCGTTACCGCAGCGCACGAACGCTGTACAAGCCGCTCGCGCACCGAGCGTTTTTTTATAAAATCATTCATAGTTATAATATTTATAACCCAATTACACTGAAACTTTCGCAGTTACTTTCTCTAGTACTCTGGTTCGCTTTACTCACAGCAGCAATACGCGTTGCAACTTCCCTTTCTGACGTTTCACTTTTGTTGAGTTAGATCCCCATTACAACGTGCGTAACAGCTTTGATTTGGAAAGCTTCGCTTCAAAAAGATCTTGCGGATAGAGAAACGCGATCTTAGTTTATTCAGATTTTGAATTGGGGCGTTAATTTTTCTGTTTGTTTTTTTTTGGTTTTTTTGAGCCACCCTCTATTCAGCTTCAGCAGCTCGAGAATATTTATAAACCGCACTAAATTAGGGATTCGAATGCACAATTTTAATAAAATATCAAATGATCGATTAATCGATAAATTATTACCGATTCAATCGAATCTTATTCCATAATTTTTTTCGACTCGATTAACCGATGCATCGATTATTTTTAGCTTAGTGGCCATCGCGATCCGGTATATAGGCTGTGAATTCGGGACCAAGATTTTGAATGAATTATATTATTCGTGAGCGATATATTTTTCTGTATTTCCAAGTACTGTATGTATACCTAAACACCTGGCAACTGCTGCACTAGCAACGCAGATGTAGGGAAGGTCGCTCGCGTTGATTTTGATAAATCGTTGATTTGGCATGGGACTAATTTTGCGAACTTTATTTTTTAGCAAATAACAATCAAGAAGTGATTGTAAATCCAGCGGGGATTCGGGTGGATCCCAACCAGCCAGCACCTCTGGGCGTTGAGGCGCAACCTCAATGGCCCGGAGGTGTGAATGTGCGGCTGAGGCCCCCGGTCCCGCTACAACAGCCGGGGGTGGCGTGGGGGGTCACCCCGAATCCCCCACATCCGGGATACCACTGGGGCTACGCGCCACCCCAGTGGTATGGATGGCGGCAGGCGCCTCAACAGCCCCTAACGCCGGTAAGTAATCTTGTGTTTTCGTACACAATTACGCGTGTGCTTATGCATTTTCTTTGCCTAGATTCCGGAACTGTACGGCGAGGGACAGGGGTTGTTGATGACGGCCTCTGTACAGCCGCCACCGCCGCCACCGCCGCCACCGCCGCCACTCCAGTCCCCGACGATGGTGGTTCCGCCGCCCTCACCTGCTGCCTCCTCGGCGGCGAGGCCTGATCGCGCGGCTAGCCCGACGCTTGAGGTACGTCCCCAACTACATATTTGATTGTTTCCAATTTTTTTTTTGCAGTTATTGAAAGAGTCTGTCTAAGAATTAAAAAGTGGTTTAATTGTGTAATTTTCAAAAACTATGCAGTAGCCAGTATAATGTAACGATGACCCTCAGTAGATATCTTCGCGAAGCATACCATATTTTTCTGACACATTTTTATTGCCCAAGGAGTTGGGATGTTATACCCTCGCTGCGTGTGAACCGCTGTATACTGTCATTGCAGTGGCGAAACAGTTTTACTTTTCACTGTTTTCGTGTTTTATAATTTCATATAGAATAGCTGCTCATCGGTCAAATATGCTCGTGACATTGGATCACAATTATTTGGTTGTTGATAGGAACGGATCACGGAGGCCGTCCGGGTGGCGGTGGCAGCCGCTATGGCCATCGGCGGTCCCGTTCCTCGAGGGGAAGGCAGCCGCCGAAACCGGCACCGCCGCCGTCGTGGAGGTGGCAGGGGAAACCGAAGGGGCGGGAGTAGGGGGCGGAACCAGCCCACATTCAATTTTTATTAAATTTAGTCACTATATCTAACAATCTTTCTAAATAAAAACTAATTTTGTAAAATACTCTCCTTGATCTGGTCAGTACTATTCATCCCACAACTTCCCATAATCCTCCTATTTACGAATCACGTTGAAGAAAACCCTACCGTGCAGCCCGAGGGGGAAATAACTCGGTGAATTGTCGTGCCGATAGGTTTGTGAATTCATTATAATGCACCTGAATTAATGAAAATTAATTGAATTAATACGAAATAACTGAATTAATAAGCATTAACTGAACTACTAAAAGTTCTAACTGAAATAATGAGAATTAACTGAAAAATAAATGAATTCTGGAAAATGAAGTCAAGCTGATTTGAATTAGTTTGGATTCATGCCCGAATTATCTGTTTACTGCGAAATAAAATTAAGGTATTACTACGGTAAGCTCTGTGGTGTGTAATCGAGCTCGATTTTTTTTAAACTTTTCATTTGGATAACGATTAATATCTTTACAAATTTTTAATACAATTGTTTCATGCATTTACTAGAAAATCAGGGTTGAAGTCAGCACTCGTAGCACGTATTCCCTATACCGATACAATAAAACGCGAATGTTTTTTTTATATTGTACTTTACCCGTCCGCGTCAATCTGATGGAAAATAAATATCTGGCAGAGAAGAAATGCAGGTAATAATGTTTAAAATATTAGGAATTTTTCATTCATAGCACTTATTGATACACACGTAAAAAGTCCTATATTCATGATAAAATGTCTCGTGCGATGGTTGAGGGAATCAATATTACTTATTAATAAATGTTTTATTTGTGTATTATTTGGCAATTTCGCCAGACATCATAGATGTTACATAAGTTATTTCGTCATTAGAAAAATTGCTTCATGAAAGTTCCTCATTTGATAGAAATTCACGGAAAACTGTTATTGTTTCACATTCAATAAACTAGAGGGAGGATTATAATATAAACGAGTGGTATTGAATTTCAAAAAAGGAGGGATAGTACTCGGAATCCGAAGAAGTTGATTTCTTCGAGAGTTCCAAATTTCTGTGAAATCTTATAGGATTGGAGTGAATCCGTAGAAAATTGTAACGTCTTCGAATGATTTTTTATGGTTTTTCGTAGCAATTTTCAGTTGGGCGCATGATTGACCGTGCCGGACTTTGATGTACAGCAGTAACACATACCCTGACCTTTCGTAGGTCGTATACGATGCGGAAACCAACCCAAAACTCACTAGCGTATCCGTAGCGTATACCATCTACGAGAAGTCACGGTATGTAGTTTTATAACGATTTCTACCAAATGAGTAACTTTCAGGTAATTCGTCTAATGTAAAAAAAAAAAATTTGGTAGCATCATTCAGAACTAGGCGTAATTGACCAATGAAACGAAGCAAATTTTAGTATGAAATCCTAATTTGTTGAGAATTAAAAACAGAAAAAATTGGCAAGCAAATCTTCATCAGAGTTTTAACAAGGATCGGCCCTGTAAAATATTTGCAACGAATCTTGAACCATTGTATGCGATAATTGTATGTAATCACAGTGACATGGATTTTTTGCGGGATGTATTTCTACTATTGTTAAACACATCCGGTTCAGAAACAATTTCACGTATATATTAGGGTAATCTTTAAAACAGGTTCGGACGATTGTCAACCGCCCCCCCCCCCTAAATTTGCTATAAATAAATAAATAATGGTCTGTTCAAGAGCACAATTTTTTATCTCAACCCTAAACCCTCACGCCTATACTTGCGTGTTTTCTGCAATTTCGGTATTAATTTTACTGCCGCATCTAATCTTTCGGTCAATAATCTGTAAGTATGACAACTTTGCGGACATCGATGCTACTACTAGATGAGAATATCCGGAGCGTATATGGGGCATTCTATGTCAATTATTCGCCATTTATATCTGCCTTTTCGACGGACAGGAATTAAGGGATAGGTATTTTCGTTTTTGTTAATGATTTTCTATCAAATCGATGAAAAAAGGCAGATTTAAGTGGTGCGTACTCGATGTAGAATGCCCCAAAACCCTTCAATAAAATGAAAAAGAATAATTTTTTTTGCGGAACTACGACTCAAAACGAGAAAAGAAACAGTATGTTATTTTAATATCGGGTTTTGGAAAAGCCATGAGCATTTAAAAAAAAAATTGTGCGAAATTTTGATAAATTTACGATGTTTGGATGGGTTGAGACAAACATCCAAAATATTTCAGAAAGACTGCTTTTGGCAGGTACGAGAAAGTGTAAAATTTTCAATAGAATCGAAATTGGTCGGGGTCACGGGTTGGTCGGTTTCGCATGGAATGCCTCGTTCACATACAGTCGGGCTACGTGCGATTACGAATAGTTACCGCGATTGTGAACTGATGTTACAATTTCCAAACGATGCCTTATGATATGCACGAATTTCAAAATCTAGCAGTTATTCTGAGTGAGTTGTACATTTTTTCGTATCCACCTAAAAGCTTATGCTCTTGTCGGCACTGCAGATTGTTGCTTTAGCAGAAACATAGGACGTGTGCGTATTACCATGTCATTTTACCATCTGGTACCGCTTCGGTCGACTACAGCGCTTCTGGAGGTTCAACGTTGAACTAAATTACAGACTTCTCGTGCTTCAGAACGGGCGCCTGTCACCTGAAAATCACCCGCACAAATCGTGCCATATTTACAGAAAACTGACTGGTGCTATAGGTTTTCCCGGATTACGTGTGTGTTTTTGTACGTCGGTATCTCCCTGGCAAAAGTGAAAGAAATTCTGATATCGTACAAACGGTGAATATTCAACAAGTCGCTAGCCGATCGGCCACGTTTGACGCGACGTGATTTCATTGAGTTCATCATTATTTTTATTAGACGTTATCAGTGATCTGCGATAGTAGTGACTGAGATACAGACGTACAATTTTATTCAAGCTATCTTTTAAAAATTTTCCCAGTCAGATTCATACCCCCGTTTTATCAGGATTTGTGCGGGCGATTTCCCCGCTTCTGACGTCACGAAATATATATAGGACATGCCACGTCAGCAGCACCTTAACAGGGTTGCAGGAGTCCGAATGAGCGGGAAGGGTTCATTCACTATTTTTCGGTTCGAAAGGTGACGTGTTCAGATGCGGTGTGCGGCTTAATTTGGCTATCGCACTGAATTTCCACTCGCTACACAGTTATTCGACGTCGTACGTATCGATGAATTTCAATAGTACCAAAATGTGACGGAGTTATTGAAATTGGGGACTCTTTGCAGAGCCTGTGTCCGTGGCGAGTTGAATAGGTTCTGCATGCCTGTTACAGTACTTTGTGGGCCAGAGTTCGTCTGTAACACGGCTATCACTGATTGGTACGGCGTTAGAAATTTTGAGCACTGAACACTTTCGTAGAGAACATGCAGCACTGCACTGACGGGTAGGTCGACGGGCAAAACCGCTGCAACCAAAATGTTACGGGGTAGATTGCGTAGGCTCCGATGAGTGGTAATCGGAGCTTACTCCACGCCCAGCCAAGGTATTATTTGGCTATTGTAGGGTCCGTTCACGTCGACTATGCACTCGCGTGCTACTACTCCCAATGCAGGAAATGAATAGAATAGAAAGGGATCAGTATTAAGGGAAGGTAAACGATTTAAAGTATATGATTGTTTACTAGTAGTCAACGCAACGGAGTCGGTCGAGGGAAAAAGGTATGGTCTTGGTTTAGAGGGATAGGTGTCTTGCTTGAGCGCTAGGATGGATCTGCCTGGTTTTGCGGGATGTAGCAGGCAAGCTAGCCGCGAGTTACAGGAGAATCTGCTGACTCGCGAACGATAAGAGTAGACTACAGAGCGTGAGGTAACTTAGAGCGTGGGAAAGGAATATGAAGTCTGGAGGACGTAACTTTCGATTATATTAACGTATAATTTGTATGAATATATAATTAATTGAATAAAAAAAATGATGAATAAATTTATCATTTATATTTTATTTATATATATTGTAATTTTGAATTAACTTTTGAAAAAAGAAGAATTTAAAAAAAATAAATATTTTTACACGAATTAAATTTTTTAAAAATAAATATAATTATCTAAAGAATTCTATATATTTTTCAATTATTCGCTCACATATAAATTATGATAAAAATATTATTCAATCAGAAAATGCCATTTGATGTACTTCATGGATTGTAATTTGGAACATGTATACAATGGATTAGGACTAAATAAAATGTCTAAGAAAAACATACAGATAGATTAATGATCAGTTATTTAATTTCGTATTTTTAATTTTCAAAAATTAATTATTCTTTAATTTAAGAAAAATGATTGACTAAGATTAATTATTTTTTATATCATCGAAGTATTCAATTTATCTGCCTCCATCTATATTCAATTATATTAATGTAGAATTTGTGTATATGTATACATATACATATAATCAATTAAATACCAAAAATGATGAATAAATTCATTATCTTTATTTCGTTTATAATTATTATAATTTTTAATTTACTTTCAAGAAAAGAAGAATTTCTAAAAAAAAAATTTTTACGATCATTAGATTTTTTAAAAATAAATATAATTATCAAAAAAAATCCTATATATTTTTCAATTATTTGCTCACATATCAATTGAAATGAAAACATTATTCATTAAAAAAATGCCATTTAATGTCCTTTATGGATCGTAATTTGGCACATTTATACAACGAATTAGAACTCATTAGAAAGTTTAAAGAAAACATACAGATAGATAAATGATTGGTTATCTAATTCCATATTTTAAATTTTTAAGATTTAATTATTCTTCAATTTGAGAAACATGATTTATTTAAATTAATTATTTTTTATATCATTCAATTATTTAATTCAATTGCCTTCATTTATATTTAATTATATCAATGTATAATTCGTATGTATAAATAACTATTTAAATGAAGAACATAATAGATAAATTCATTATTTACATTTCATTTATATACATTATAATTTCTGATTCACTTTTAAAAAAAGAAGCATTTTGTGAAAAGAAAAAATTTACACATTGATTGAATTTCTTAAAAATAAATGTAATTATTAAAAAAATCATATACATTTATTGATTATTTGCTCACATATTATTTCAAATTAAAATGTCATCCATTAAAGAAATGCCATTTAATGTACTTTATGAATTGTCATTTGGAAAGCTTATACATTGGATCAGAACTTATTAAAAAGTTTCAAGAAAACATACAGATAGATAAATGATTGGTTATTCAATTTCATATTTTTAATTTTTCAAAATTAATTGTTCTTCAAGTTAGGAAAAATGATTTATTCAAATTAACTATTTTTCATATCAATAAATCATTCAATTAAATTTCCTCTATTCGTAATTAATTATAATAATATATAATTTGTATATATACAAAATAATTGAATGAAAAAAAATGAGAATATGAATTTATTATTCATATTTTATCCATATATATTAAAATTTTTAACTTACTTTTAAAAAAAATCATTTTCAAAGAAAGAAAAACTTTTACATTAATTAAATTTTTCAAAAATAAATACAATTATCAACAAAATCCCATATATTAATTCGTTATTTGCTCACGTATTGATTAAAACGCAAGAATCATTCGTTGAAAAAATGCCATTCAATGTACTTTATCAATTGTAATTTGGAACATTTATACAATGGATTAGAACTTATTGAAAAGTTTAAAGGAAACATACAGATAGATGAATGATTGGTCATTCATTTATATTCGATTATATTGACGTATAATTTGTTTTTTTTTTGTTATTATTCCTAGTTTACGGTTCCTCAGCAGGGTATTCCAACCGAACTTGATACAAAATAGGCAATAACTACTTTTAACTAATTCTTTTTTGTAAATTCTTTATTTCGCGCTTCGGCGCAAGCTAATAAGGTACTTGGACGACAACGATCCCGACCAACGAGGGACCACTAGCTACCGTTTTCAGCTCTCGACGACTTCGCCTACCGACGGTCTAATCAGACTATACTGGCTACCTTGGTGATCTTCTATACACCTGGGGGCGCATCCACCCGAACCTTCCGTATCGCCTCGACTGCCGGTGAGTAGTGTATATATGCCGGTTCTAATCCAAAGATGGCGGCGCTCCCCCCTAGCTCCCCCCTAGCTCCCCCCTAGCCCCCCCCCCCCCCCCCCCGACTCACGGCGCACGCTCTCCCAGCCCCCCCCCCCCCCCCCCCCGGTCATTTTTGGCGGCTATTTTCATAGGATTTGACACACACACACACACACTTACACACAAAAAATAATTCCTGTCGAGACTTGTTTGGCGCCGGAAAGCCGCACATAAAACAGATAGGGTAAATACCCGCCAGATCTATTGAAAAAATTCCAGGAAATGACCCCTGTAGGTAGGTTTAAAATGACGTTTTCAATGCTTTTAACAATTTTTTTATTTAACATCAATTACATTTAGTTTTCTGATTGTATTCTCAATTATCTTATTCTAAATTTTAACGAGTAAAATTATACATATTATTTTCAATATCCATATTAATTAAACATATTGTTATTCAAAAATTGACTTATACCAATTTTTAACAGTACCACTGATCGGATTATATTCAACAATGCGATCATGCCAGATCACGCAGTAGGCAGAAGTGTGTGGTGGAAACGTAGTGCTACAGTCAAATTCCAATCGAATGTCCACAGGTCCAGTTTTTAATGTTTCGTTCTGCTTGGAGCAATCGATGACGATAAGGGGAGCTTGGTTTATAAATTCACGCCTCGATAGCAAAGGCTCGGCTTCTTTGTTATAGTAGCTCATTTGAAACCGAACATACATATCATAGAGAATGGCGGGGGATGTGCAGGCTCGGACTTGCTCGCTATCAAGAGTCGTAAAACCCCAAAACTGCATGTGCACATACCATCCGGTGAAGAGCGGGCAAGATAAGATTTTTCTGACACCAAACACTGTTCGCCACTAGCTTTTCGTTGACCGATTTTTCCCACCACATGGCTCACGCTGCTTAACGATTCATAAAACCCAAAAATTTAGGGATGGTGGGAGGGGGACTGCGGACCCCGTCGCCTCTGACGTCATTTTTTACATGAATTTCATCTTCTCTGCAGAGTCGGGAGGGTGATGAAGAGCGGGCAAGATAAGATTTTTCTGACACCAAACACTGTTCGCCACTCGCTTTTCGTTGACCGATTTTTCCCACCACATGGCTCACGCTGCTTAACGATTCATAAAACCCAAAAATTTAGGGATGGTGGGATGGGTAAAGGGTGGGCCCAGTCGTCTCTGACGTCATTTTTCCCTCCGAGATGCGCAGAACGCAGTGCGCACCGCATCTCTGACGTCATTTTACCCTCCGATATGCGCAGAACGCAGTGCGCATCGTTCCCAAATTCTTGCGATCTATCGGCCTATATACATATAAGCTCAACGCATCCGATGCAGACTAGTCAGTCTTACACGATACGTGCAAGTCAAAAAAGTTATACAAAGTTCAGCTTATATCAACGTCAAAGTCATGGCAGTAGAAGCGTATATGGGACTTGCGGAGCAGATAGAGAGGACGTACAATTTGCTGAGAGAGCAACCACCCGGAGAAGAGAATGACGCCGTCATCAATCATTGGACTGATATTGGAATTGCGAATATCCAAGTTCTGCGCGATATTTCCATGCAACGAGGAACAACCGTTGGTGCGAAAATACGGATCCAACATACGATCGCACTCCTGCAATCTTGGGTGACGAAGATCAAGCAGTTGCAGCAGCGCACAGTGGTGACGGATGGAAATATCGGTACTCCTGCGGGTGTACAATGGGACGACGTGGATAGCGCTTTTGCCAGCCGAATCAGAACGGGGGTTATCACAAATCTCCGTCATAAAAATTTGCACGCCTTTCTGGACGATGTGCAACGCGTCATCACCGAGAAGTTGGAGCTGATACTGCGCGAGGAGGGAAATGTGAAGGTTAACCTCATATTATCGTGCAAATTCGAAAATGCCAAGCACGAAGAGATCTCCACCGAAGTTAAGAGTTTCAACACCTCCAACGTGGCGATTCTCCTCCCATCGAGCGATATCAATGGTTGGTTCATACGTGCACGGGGTGATCTGCAGTCAAAGGTGGAAGATTTCGAGCAACGCGATTCCGGCTGGAGTATGATTGAGATCCTTAACCTCACTGTAAATATCAATCGCTATCAGCCTCTCGCCGCGGGGGCTTCAACATTCGTCGAGCTGCCCCAAGACATTCAACGGAAGAGAGCGGTGGTGAACGTGAGGAACGAGGACGAAAGATGTCTTCTCTGGTCCGTCATAGCAGCCCTCCACCCGGTCAACACCCACACTGAAAGGACTAGCCGTTATCATCGATATATTTCCGAGTTGGACTGTACAGGTGTCAAATTCCCTGCTACTCTACATGATGTGAAAAAGCTTGAGAGATTAAATAATTTGCGCATCAATGTATATGGAATAGAATCTCAAACTTTTTCGCATCATGCAAAATCAAATAAAAGCGTCATCGTGCCAATTTATTTGAGTAAAAATTTGCATAGCGTAAACACTGACACGATCCATCTTCTAATGGTTGAGAGTAATCCGGAAGACGATATGACTGGCGAGTTTCCACCGAGATTCCATTTTGCTTGGATTGAAGATTTTTCCCGATTGGCGAGCAAACAATTGTCCGTTCATGAACACAAAATGTTCTTATGTGACAGATGTTTGTGCCACTTTAGCGTAAAACACGCCTACGACAATCATCGGCAAGATTGTATTATGCTAAATAAAGTACGCATGGAATTTCCCAAGTGTGAAGATTTAGTATTTTCCAATTTTCAAAACAAAGGCACCGTTCCGTTTGTCGTATACGCCGATCTTGAATGTATATTAATCCCTGAACCTGTAGATGAATTTGAAACTCGTAAGACTTGTGAAATTCAAAAGCATATCCCGCACAGTGTAGCGTACTATGTACATTGCGCGTACGACGAGACTTTATCTGAGTTCCACGGTAAACGCGGTGTCGATTGCATAGATTGGTTTATGAAACAGCTTAAAGATTTATCAATTCAAGTAGAGTCACGCATCAAAAACATAATTCCGATGAAGTCTCTTACCCAAGTGCAACGCGATCGTCACATGCGCGCAAAGAATTGTTATATTTGTGAAAAACCGTTTACGCCTGAGGAGAAAAAGTGTTACGATCACTGTCACTTCACGGGTAAATATCGTGGTCCTGCTCATAATCGGTGTAATTTGAATTTCAGAGAGTCGCACACAATTCCAATAGTTTTCCACAATTTGTCCGGTTACGATTCTCATTTTTTAATAAAATCCCTCGCGTCAACTTTTCCCGGTAAAATTACACTGCTACCCATAAATAAGGAAAAATATATATCCTTCACGAAACGCGTCGATGGAACAATGATGCACTTGAGATTTATCGATTCGTTTCGATTTATGGCTACCAGCATCGATAAACTTTCTACATATTTGACCGATACCGATAAACGCATAACACGCAAATTTTATAATAACCCGACTCAGTTCAGTTTGATGACCCGCAAAGGCGTTTTTCCCTATGAATACGTCGATTGTTGGGGGAAACTCGATGAACCGCGATTACCTGCAAAGAAGCATTTCTACTCGCAGCTCTGCGATGCAAATATTTCAGACACCGATTACGAGCACGCGAAAACTGTTTGGAGGGAATTCCATTTAGAGTCATTGGGAGGCTATTCAGATTTATATTTAAAGACCGATGTTCTTTTGCTTGCCGATATTTTCGAAAATTTCCGCGCTAGCTGCTTCAAAACATACAATTTAGATCCGTTGCACTACTACACTGCACCGGGGCTTGCTTTTGACGCGATGCTCAAGCATACTAATGTAAATTTGCAACTTTTAGACAACCCTGAGATGGTGTTATTTATTGAAAGAGCCATTCGAGGCGGCGTAGCGCAATGTTCTAATCGACACGCTCGGGCCAATAATAGATTCATGGGAACAGATTTTGATCCAAACAAAGCGGAATCGTATCTCATGTATTTTGACGTGAATAACCTGTACGGTGCAGCTATGAGCGTGCATTTACCAATCGGTTCGTTCGAGTGGGAATATCAGCACATCGATATAACGAACCATCCGGACGATTCGCCGATCGGTTACTTTCTGGAGGTAGATTTGGACTACCCTGTAGAACTCCACGAGGATCACAAAGACTTACCTCTTTGTCCCGAACATTTTACTCCTCCAGGTTGTAAAAATGCCAAACTCGCGACCACCCTTCACCCCAAAACAAAGTATATATTGCACTATAGAAATTTGAAACAGTGTTTGAGTTTAGGATTGAAATTAACGAAAGTGCATAGAATTTTGAAGTTTGCGCAATCTCCATGGCTCGAGCCTTACATCACGCTCAATACAGACATGCGTAAGCAATCTAGGAATGAATTCGAGAAAAACTTTTACAAACTCATGAATAACGCTGTGTTCGGCAAGACTATGGAGAATGTGCGAAATCATAAAGATGTTAAATTGGTTACAAAATGGGAGGAAAAAGGTGGTGCGAGAACGCTTATTGCCCGAGCAAACTTTCACAGCTGCACCGTATTTGACAGTGATATGGTTATCATTGAAATGAATCGTGTCAAAGTTCACTTCACCAAACCTATTTACGTCGGCGCATCAATTCTAGATCTGTCAAAAATCTTTGTCTACGATTTCCACTATAATTATATTAGAACCAACTTTTCGAATAAACAGGCTAAATTGATGTATACCGACACAGACAGCCTTATTTATCAATTCAATGTGCCTAATATCTACGATATCATCAAACGTGATGTAGATACAATGTTTGACACCTCTGACTATCCGCCCGACAATGTGTATGGTATTCCCATTAAAAACAAAAAACAACTAGGACTAATGAAGGATGAAAATAATGGTAAAATTATGACAGAGTTTGTGGGACTGCGAGCAAAGCTGTACACATTTACTACGATGGGCGAGGATGGGGAAAAATATGACAGTGGCGTAAAAGTGAGTAAGCGTGCCAAGGGTGTAAGAAATTCATCGATAAATAGCATCACGTTTGATGATTATAAGTGCTGTCTGACGGCTTACCGAGAGTTGACTCTTCCACAGTGTTTAATACGCAGCAAAAACCACGAAGTAAGCACGATCGTACAAAAAAAATTGGTTCTGAGTTGGCAGGATGACAAGCGGCAATTGATACCTGGACAGACCGACACCGTACCTTGGGGGTTTGTCCCAGCCCCCCAATAGCTATAGGATGAACTTTAGACATAGAATTGATGTAAATATTTGATGTTTGACGCCTCGAACGATCCACCATCGGGCGGAAACGTTTCATGATCAATACGATATTTAATGGATTTGAAGTTTCAAAATGCGAATTCATATACTCAACAATTGTTTATTTATTTATTATTGATATATCAAGCAATTATTCATATTTATTCGTTTACCGCGAGAAAAGTTTTCAGAAAATGAAAAAAAATTTTCAGGAAACGAAAAAAACTTTTCAGAAAATGAAAAAAACTTTTCAGAAAACGGAAAAAAGTGTTCAGAAAACTTTTTTCCCATTTGATTAACACGTAAAAATAGTTTTCAGAAAATGAAAAAAAGTTTTCAGAAAACGAAAAAAAGTTTTCCAAAAAATAAAACGTGTAATAATCGTATGGCAAAATTGCATATTATCATTATTATTATCACTATTATTATTATCATTTTTTTTTTTTTTTTTTTTTTTCCGAGGAGTTGCGGAATCCAAGTTACGGATTCGCGCCAGTCATACGGGCTAGCGCGGATGTGGGACTCCAGGGTGGCCTACCCACTAAACCGCCACCTCCTGTGCAACGCTCCCAGCCAGGAACTATGGTGATATTACTTCTAGCTGGGAGCTCTGTCGGTATGTGTCTCGTCAGTCTGTCGGTCCGTCCGTCCCGTGCCGGCAGTCCGTCAGTTGCGTTACGTCAGGCAGCCGTCCGCGTTCTTACGTCGTAGGATTGTCTCTGTGTAGGTGGCAACAAGTTGCCACCTTTCTGTACTATGGAGCATCACCCCGACAACATTGTCGGGAGTGATGCCTCCCACGACCGTCTCCAGTCTATGTCTCAGTTCTGTCCAGCGGTCACATTCAAAGAACGTGTGTTCCGCGTCGTCTCGTTCGTGTCCGCAGTACGTACAGTTGGGCGTCCGTACTCGGTTCAAGTTGTGTAAGTACCGTCTAAAATAACCGTGGCCCGTCAGAAGCTGGGTGACGTAAAAATTCACATCCCCAAACCCCCTCTGGATCCACGGTCTCAGGTCCTTAATAAGTCGTCTCGTCCAGTTTCCCGTTGTTTCTTCCGTCCACCGTTCCTGCCACGTCTGTATCGTCGCGTCTCTTTCCGTCGTTGCCGCGTCCCGTCGGGTCACGTCCGCGTCTCTTCCGTAGACCCTCTTGCGCTCAAACGCGAGAAGGTCTATGGGAATCACGCCTGCCACCACCAGAACGGCCTGTGCTGAGACCGTCCGATAGGAACAAGCGATCCTCAACGCGCTTCGTCTCTGTACCGTCGTCATTGCGTGACAGTATTTCTCAGTCTTCAGGGAGTCTGCCCAGATCTCCGCACCGTAGAGGAGGATCGAGTTCACCGTCGACATCAGTAGTCTCCGTTTCCCTGGTATCGGTCCGTTCGTGTTTGCCATCAGGCGGCTTAGGGATGCTATCCTTTCAGCCGCCTTCTGAGCCGTCCGTCGTATGTGAGGCCAGAAGGTCATCTTCGTATCCAGGGTCACCCCCAGGTACTTGACTTCCCCTCTGGTCTCGATCTCGTCCGTCCCGACCGTCATGCGTAATATCGTCGGTATTCGTCTCCTGGTGAGAAGCACCAGTTCTGTCTTTTCCGCCGCGAGTTGCAGTCCGTGGTCAGTCATCCACCGTCCGACTCGTCTCATCGTCTGGTTCAGTGCGTATTGTGCCAGATCTGGAGTTCGCTCGACTATCACTGCCGCCACGTCGTCAGCGTAAGCGACCAGGCGAACGCCGAGTGGGAGCTCCAGTCTGAGCAGGCCGTCGTACATCCCGTTCCAAAAGTCGGGTCCTAGTATGGAACCTTGAGCGACCCCCGCGGTAATCTGTCGCGTCACTTGGCCTTCGGTCGTTTCGTACGTCAGTCGTCTGTTCCGAAGGTAGTCTTCAACAACTCGGAGCAAGTAAGGCGGGACCCCGAAGTCGCCTCTCAGCGACCCTAGGATATCCACCTACCTGGCCGAGTTGAAGGCGTTCTTAACGTGAAGTGTCACCAGCAGCGCGACGGGTCGCACAGCGTGGCAATGTCTGTCTGTCGACCGGAAGGAGTCAACCACCTCTTGGATCGCTCCAATCCTTAATCGACCCCTCCGGAAGCCGAACTGCTGGTCAGAGAGGCCTCCGCCGTCCCGTATCGCGTCCGTAAGTCGTGGTCGCAGAAGCTGTTCGTACAGCTTTCCTGTCGTGTCCAGTAAGCTCAGCGGCCGGTAGGCCGACGGCGTGCTGGGGTCACCCTTACCCTTTGGGGTAAGGACCAACCTCGCCACCTTCCACCGGTCGCTGAATGTCCCTGTCGTAAGGCACGTATTGTAGAGGTCGAGAAGTATCTCCGGCCTCAGGCTCGTCATCAGCCGAAGAACCTCCGCCGGTACCCCGTCCGGTCCTGGGGCCTTACCCCTCTTCATCGCTTTGGTCGCTCCGACGAGCTCCTCGGCGGTGAAGACGGGGGGCGCCGCCGTCTCGTCGTCGTTCGTCGCGTCCGTACGCGTCGGGTGCGTCGGGAATAGTCCGTCGACGATCCGTCGTGCGGTTTCAGCATCCTTGAGTTCTGGCGGGATCCGGGCCCCCAGCCTACCGGTCACAATCTTGTAACCGGCACCCCAGGGGTCGCGGTCCACCTCCTCGCAGAGCTTCGTCCAGCATCGCGTCTTGCTGTCTCTGATGGCGTACGTCAGTCGTTTCCGTTCAGTCTTGTACTCGGCCTGAAGGGTTTCCCTTTCGGGTCTCCCTCCAGCCCTCGTAACCCGTCGTCGTTTTGCCAGGCAACTCTTCCGCAGCTCGGCTATCTCGTCCGTCCACCAGTATTGTGGTGGTCTGTTACGTCCGTACCGTCGTTTTGGCATTGTACTGTCGCACAGCCGCGTCGTCAGTTTGGCCGTCTCGTCCGCTAGTCTTTCCGCCCTTTGCCGGCCAGTCAGCTCTGGGGGGACGTCGGTAGTTGGGGCCGGCGCTGCCGCCAGCTCCGCCGAGAACTTCAGTATGTCGAGTTTGTCCACGTTCCACCGCGGGGGGTGCCGGGTCCTCGTCCGTGTCGTCCTTGTCTCTCCTGCCACTTCGAAGGCGATGTACTGATGATCGCTGGCCGTGTAGCCCTCGAGCACCCGCCACCGCCCTATCCGTGGCAGAGTTCTGTCCGTCGTCATCGTTGCGTCCGGGATGGAGTCTCCAAATCCCGGCCGTCTGTACGTTGGTACGTCTCCTGTATTTGCCACCACTAGGTCCAGCCTTGCGGCCATCTCCAGCAGCAGCCGTCCGCGTCTGTTCGTTGCCGTCATGCCCCACTCGACCGCCCTCGCGTTGAGGTCCCCCGCGACCACGAGGTCCCCGGGCAGGTCCCTGAGTCCGTCCTCGAGGAGCGCAACCTTCGCCCGGAACTCCGCCGCAGCGCAGTTTGGGGTCAGGTAGACGCTGACGTAAGTGACAGCGCCCACCCTAGCCCAGACGTAGTCGTCCCCGACGCCACGAGCGGTTATCCGGGCTCGGGCAGCGCCCCTCACCCAGATAGCCGCTGTCTTGGTCTCGTTCGTAATCCAATCCTGCGTTTGTCGCACCCTGTACGGCTCGCACAGGATCAGAATGTCGGCGTCTTGTTCGTCTGCTATCTGTGGTAGTAGCATGTCTGCTGTCCTACTGCGGTTCAGGTTGCCCTGAACTATCCTGTCCGTCTTCCGGCCTGCTTCTTGCACTCCTCCAGCGCAACCCGGTACACCGCGCACCTCCCGGAGCCCGCGAGATGCGCCGCATCGCCGTGTCCCGCCTCGGCGCACAGTGGGCAGGCCGGTCTGTTCTTACAGTCCGTGGCGTAATGTCCTGTCTCGCCACATTTCCTGCAGCACTTCGTCCGGTCTGTATTTTTACATTTTGCCTTAGTGTGCCCGTATCCCAGGCACTTGTGGCATTTCGTCACCGTCAGTCGTGGTCGGACGCGGCAAGCTACCCATCCAATCCCGATCCGTCCCCGGCCGAGCAGCGCTCTGGCTTCCTGCGACTCCAGGTCGCATACGGCCATGAACTGCTCCGCCCGGTTCGGGCCGAAGATGTGGACCCCAAAGTCCGCGTCTCGTCCCGTCTCTCGTCGCAGTGCCTGTATCACGTCGTGTCTGGTCGTGACACAGTCAAGATCCATGATCTCCAGTTGAACCCTGGAGGTCCCGGTCCTGACGTTGCCTGCGTCGCCGACCGCGTCCTGCAGGACGCGTCGGAAGTCGTCTCGTCCGTTGGCGTCTGTCTTTATCTTCAGAAGACACAGACCATTCTTCGTCTTCCTGAGAGTCGTCACTTTAACATGACTCTTCGCAGGGTCGACCGTGGTCCGTATCTTCCTTAAGATGTCGGAGTACGTCGTGTCGTTCCCGGGTTTGACGAGCACCGCCGTCCCCCAATGTTTGGGAGCCGCTCTGCGCCCCTCAGCCCCGGCTGTCGTGTCCGTCGTCGCGTTCGTCCCGTCCGTCCGCGTCTTCTGTTTCTTCTTTTCCTTTCTTGTCCTTGTCACTGTCTGCCAATCAGCGACCGGTTCCGCAACCATTGCCCTCTTCTGAGAGGTTTCCGGAGTGGTTCCAGTCGCCTCCCGTTTCCGTTTCGTCCGCGGAGTGTTTTGTGTCCGTTGTTCAGTCCCAACGTCCGTCTCCGTCGTCTCGTTGTCCGTCTTGTGGTCCTCCGGGGCTGCTTTAGCGCGCCTGTTAAGCGCAACGTTGGCAGCCTTGAGAATGGTCTTTATGCCCAGTTTGACGGACATACTCATGTTTTTTTGGATGGCCGCTGCCTCGGCCATCCTTGTCGCCGTACTGTGGATCAGTGACAATAGGTCCGTCAGGTCCATATCGTCCGTGATTCGTGTCTTCGTGCCGATCCCGGATACAGCGGAAGCGCAACTCGCTCCGCTGCCCGTGCTCGACACGCTGTCCGTCCTGTCTCGTCGTTGGTGTCCCAGTATCGTCCTGTCCGCTGTTCCAGTTTTCGTGTCCGCTGTCTTTGTTGCCGTCTTTGTCACCTGGTCCTTGCACAATTTGCGGCCCTCAGAATCCGTGCCGCTGCCATGGGCCACCGGGGCTTTCACCCGATCGGAACCCAGGGTGGATTTCCCCTGTGCTGGGGCTACCACCTGAGGTATGTCGTTGTTTACCTTGTGCATCTCCATAAAAGTTCCTAAGTGCTACGGGTCTCTCGGGGGCGCGACTCCCCGTACCGCGCCGGAACATAGCACGGCCCCTGAGGTCGCCTCGGGGGCCTTCCGTCGGACTTGTGCCGACTTCCGTCCCCTCCGACTTACTAGAGAACCCCGGGGTCGTCACTTCCCGAGCGGACCAGGTTTTTACGCCCAATCCGCCTCCTGAGGCCGCCTCGGGGGCCATCCATTGGGCCTGTGCCAACTTCAGTCCCCCTTGACTTACTCGGTGTACGCGGGGTCGTCACGTCCCGAACGAGGGATTTAACCCCCCCGCCACCTACGGTAATTATTATTATTATTATTATTATTATTATTTTTTTTTTTTTTTTTTTTTTTTTTTCCGAGGAGTTGCGGAATCCAAGTTACGGATTCGCGCCAGTCATACGGGCTAGCGCGGATGTGGGACTCCAGGGTGGCCTACCCACTAAACCGCCACCTCCTGTGCAACGCTCCCAGCCAGGAACTATGGTGATATTACTTCTAGCTGGGAGCTCTGTCGTTGTGTGTCTCGTCAGTCTGTCCGTCCGTCCGTCCCGTGCCGGCAGTCCGTCAGTTGCGTTACGTCAGGCAGCCGTCCGCGTTCTTACGTCGTAGAATTGTCTCTGTGTAGGTGGCAACAAGTTGCCACCTTTCTGTACTATGGAGCATCACCCCGACAATGTTGTCGGGAGTGATGCCTCCCACGACCGTCTCCAGTCTCTGTCGCAGTTCTGTCCAGCGGTCACATTCGAAGAACGTGTGTTCCGCGTCGTCTCGTTCGTGTCCGCAGTACGTACAGTTGGGCGTCCGTACTCGGTTCAGGTTGTGTAGGTATCGTCTGAAGTAGCCATGGCCCGTCAGAAGCTGGGTGACGTAAAAATTCACATCCCCAAACCCCCTCTGGATCCACGATCTCAGGTCCTTAATGAGTCGTCTCGTCCAGTTTCCCGTTGTTTCTTCCGTCCACCGTTCCTGCCACGTCTGTATTGTCGCGTCTCTTTCCGTCGTTGCCGCGTCCCGTCGGGTCACGTCCGCGTCTCTTCCGTAGACCCTCTTGCGCTCGAACGCAAGAAGGTCTTTGGGAATCACGCCTGCCACCACCAGAACGGCCTGTGCTGAGACCGTCCGATAGGAACAAGCGATCCTCAACGCGCTTCGTCTCTGTACCGTCGTCATTGCATGACAGTATTTCTCACTCTTCAGGGAGTCTGCCCAGATCTCCGCACCGTAGAGGAGGATCGAGTTCACCGTCGACATCAGTAGTCTCCGTTTCCCTGGTATCGGTCCGTTCGTGTTTGCCATCAGGCGGCTTAGGGATGCTATCCTTTCAGCCGCCTTCTGAGCCGTCCGTCGTATGTGAGGCCAGAAGGTCATCTTCGTATCCAGGGTCACCCCCAGGTACTTGACTTCCCCTCTGGTCTCGATCTCGTCCGTCCCGACCGTCATGCGTAATATCGTCGGTATTCGTCTCCTGGTGAGAAGCACCAGTTCTGTCTTTTCCGCCGCGAGTTGCAGTCCGTGGTCAGTCATCCACCGTCCGACTCGTCTCATCGTCTGGTTCAGTGCGTATTGTGCCAGATCTGGAGTTCGCTCGACTATCACTGCCGCCACGTCGTCAGCGTAAGCGACCAGGCGAACGCCGAGTGGGAGCTCCAGTCTGAGCAGGCCGTCGTACATCCCGTTCCAAAAGTCGGGTCCTAGTATGGAACCTTGAGCGACCCCCGCGGTAATCTGTCGCGTCACTTGGCCTTCGGTCGTTTCGTACGTCAGTCGTCTGTTCCGAAGGTAGTCTTCAACAACTCGGAGCAAGTAAGGCGGGACCCCGAAGTCGCCTCTCAGCGACCCTAGGATATCCACCTACCTGGCCGAGTTGAAGGCGTTCTTAACGTGAAGTGTCACCAGCAGCGCGACGGGTCGCACAGCGTGGCAATGTCTGTCTGTCGACCGGAAGGAGTCAACCACCTCTTGGATCGCTCCAATCCTTAATCGACCCCTCCGGAAGCCGAACTGCTGGTCAGAGAGGCCTCCGCCGTCCCGTATCGCGTCCGTAAGTCGTGGTCGCAGAAGCTGTTCGTACAGCTTTCCTGTCGTGTCCAGTAAGCTCAGCGGCCGGTAGGCCGACGGCGTGCTGGGGTCACCCTTACCCTTTGGGGTAAGGACCAACCTCGCCACCTTCCACCGGTCGCTGAATGTCCCTGTCGTAAGGCACGTATTGTAGAGGTCGAGAAGTATCTCCGGCCTCAGGCTCGTCATCAGCCGAAGAACCTCCGCCGGTACCCCGTCCGGTCCTGGGGCCTTACCCCTCTTCATCGCTTTGGTCGCTCCGACGAGCTCCTCGGCGGTGAAGACGGGGGGCGCCGCCGTCTCGTCGTCGTTCGTCGCGTCCGTACGCGTCGGGTGCGTCGGGAATAGTCCGTCGACGATCCGTCGTGCGGTTTCAGCATCCTTGAGTTCTGGCGGGATCCGGGCCCCCAGCCTACCGGTCACAATCTTGTAACCGGCACCCCAGGGGTCGCGGTCCACCTCCTCGCAGAGCTTCGTCCAGCATCGCGTCTTGCTGTCTCTGATGGCGTACGTCAGTCGTTTCCGTTCAGTCTTGTACTCGGCCTGAAGGGTTTCCCTTTCGGGTCTCCCTCCAGCCCTCGTAACCCGTCGTCGTTTTGCCAGGCAACTCTTCCGCAGCTCGGCTATCTCGTCCGTCCACCAGTATTGTGGTGGTCTGTTACGTCCGTACCGTCGTTTTGGCATTGTACTGTCGCACAGCCGCGTCGTCAGTTTGGCCGTCTCGTCCGCTAGTCTTTCCGCCCTTTGCCGGCCAGTCAGCTCTGGGGGGACGTCGGTAGTTGGGGCCGGCGCTGCCGCCAGCTCCGCCGAGAACTTCAGTATGTCGAGTTTGTCCACGTTCCACCGCGGGGGGTGCCGGGTCCTCGTCCGTGTCGTCCTTGTCTCTCCTGCCACTTCGAAGGCGATGTACTGATGATCGCTGGCCGTGTAGCCCTCGAGCACCCGCCACCGCCCTATCCGTGGCAGAGTTCTGTCCGTCGTCATCGTTGCGTCCGGGATGGAGTCTCCAAATCCCGGCCGTCTGTACGTTGGTACGTCTCCTGTATTTGCCACCACTAGGTCCAGCCTTGCGGCCATCTCCAGCAGCAGCCGTCCGCGTCTGTTCGTTGCCGTCATGCCCCACTCGACCGCCCTCGCGTTGAGGTCCCCCGCGACCACGAGGTCCCCGGGCAGGTCCCTGAGTCCGTCCTCGAGGAGCGCAACCTTCGCCCGGAACTCCGCCGCAGCGCAGTTTGGGGTCAGGTAGACGCTGACGTAAGTGACAGCGCCCACCCTAGCCCAGACGTAGTCGTCCCCGACGCCACGAGCGGTTATCCGGGCTCGGGCAGCGCCCCTCACCCAGATAGCCGCTGTCTTGGTCTCGTTCGTAATCCAATCCTGCGTTTGTCGCACCCTGTACGGCTCGCACAGGATCAGAATGTCGGCGTCTTGTTCGTCTGCTATCTGTGGTAGTAGCATGTCTGCTGTCCTACTGCGGTTCAGGTTGCCCTGAACTATCCTGTCCGTCTTCCGGCCTGCTTCTTGCACTCCTCCAGCGCAACCCGGTACACCGCGCACCTCCCGGAGCCCGCGAGATGCGCCGCATCGCCGTGTCCCGCCTCGGCGCACAGTGGGCAGGCCGGTCTGTTCTTACAGTCCGTGGCGTAATGTCCTGTCTCGCCACATTTCCTGCAGCACTTCGTCCGGTCTGTATTTTTACATTTTGCCTTAGTGTGCCCGTATCCCAGGCACTTGTGGCATTTCGTCACCGTCAGTCGTGGTCGGACGCGGCAAGCTACCCATCCAATCCCGATCCGTCCCCGGCCGAGCAGCGCTCTGGCTTCCTGCGACTCCAGGTCGCATACGGCCATGAACTGCTCCGCCCGGTTCGGGCCGAAGATGTGGACCCCAAAGTCCGCGTCTCGTCCCGTCTCTCGTCGCAGTGCCTGTATCACGTCGTGTCTGGTCGTGACACAGTCAAGATCCATGATCTCCAGTTGAACCCTGGAGGTCCCGGTCCTGACGTTGCCTGCGTCGCCGACCGCGTCCTGCAGGACGCGTCGGAAGTCGTCTCGTCCGTTGGCGTCTGTCTTTATCTTCAGAAGACACAGACCATTCTTCGTCTTCCTGAGAGTCGTCACTTTAACATGACTCTTCGCAGGGTCGACCGTGGTCCGTATCTTCCTTAAGATGTCGGAGTACGTCGTGTCGTTCCCGGGTTTGACGAGCACCGCCGTCCCCCAATGTTTGGGAGCCGCTCTGCGCCCCTCAGCCCCGGCTGTCGTGTCCGTCGTCGCGTTCGTCCCGTCCGTCCGCGTCTTCTGTTTCTTCTTTTCCTTTCTTGTCCTTGTCACTGTCTGCCAGTCAGCGACCGGTTCCGCAACCATTGCCCTCTTCTGAGAGGTTTCCGGAGTGGTTCCAGTCGCCTCCCGTTTCCGTTTCGTCCGCGGAGTGTTTTGTGTCCGTTGTTCAGTCCCAACGTCCGTCTCCGTCGTCTCGTTGTCCGTCTTGTGGTCCTCCGGGGCTGCTTTAGCGCGCCTGTTAAGCGCAACGTTGGCAGCCTTGAGAATGGTCTTTATGCCCAGTTTGACGGACATACTCATGTTTTTTTGGATGGCCGCTGCCTCGGCCATCCTTGTCGCCGTACTGTGGATCAGTGACAATAGGTCCGTCAGGTCCATATCGTCCGTGATTCGTGTCTTCGTGCCGATCCCGGATACAGCGGAAGCGCAACTCGCTCCGCTGCCCGTGCTCGACACGCTGTCCGTCCTGTCTCGTCGTTGGTGTCCCAGTATCGTCCTGTCCGCTGTTCCAGTTTTCGTGTCCGCTGTCTTTGTTGCCGTCTTTGTCACCTGGTCCTTGCACAATTTGCGGCCCTCAGAATCCGTGCCGCTGCCATGGGCCACCGGGGCTTTCACCCGATCGGAACCCAGGGTGGATTTCCCCTGTGCTGGGGCTACCACCTGAGGTATGTCGTTGTTTACCTTGTGCATCTCCATAAAAGTTCCTAAGTGCTACGGGTCTCTCGGGGGCGCGACTCCCCGTACCGCGCCGGAACATAGCACGGCCCCTGAGGTCGCCTCGGGGGCCTTCCGTCGGACTTGTGCCGACTTCCGTCCCCTCCGACTTACTAGAGAACCCCGGGGTCGTCACTTCCCGAGCGGACCAGGTTTTTACGCCCAATCCGCCTCCTGAGGCCGCCTCGGGGGCCATCCATTGGGCCTGTGCCAACTTCAGTCCCCCTTGACTTACTCGGTGTACGCGGGGTCGTCACGTCCCGAACGAGGGATTTAACCCCCCCGCCACCTACGGTAATTATTATTATTATTATTATTATTATTATTTTTTTTTTTTTTTTTTTTTTTTTTTCCGAGGAGTTGCGGAATCCAAGTTACGGATTCGCGCCAGTCATACGGGCTAGCGCGGATGTGGGACTCCAGGGTGGCCTACCCACTAAACCGCCACCTCCTGTGCAACGCTCCCAGCCAGGAACTATGGTGATATTACTTCTAGCTGGGAGCTCTGTCGTTGTGTGTCTCGTCAGTCTGTCCGTCCGTCCGTCCCGTGCCGGCAGTCCGTCAGTTGCGTTACGTCAGGCAGCCGTCCGCGTTCTTACGTCGTAGAATTGTCTCTGTGTAGGTGGCAACAAGTTGCCACCTTTCTGTACTATGGAGCATCACCCCGACAATGTTGTCGGGAGTGATGCCTCCCACGACCGTCTCCAGTCTCTGTCGCAGTTCTGTCCAGCGGTCACATTCGAAGAACGTGTGTTCCGCGTCGTCTCGTTCGTGTCCGCAGTACGTACAGTTGGGCGTCCGTACTCGGTTCAGGTTGTGTAGGTATCGTCTGAAGTAGCCATGGCCCGTCAGAAGCTGGGTGACGTAAAAATTCACATCCCCAAACCCCCTCTGGATCCACGATCTCAGGTCCTTAATGAGTCGTCTCGTCCAGTTTCCCGTTGTTTCTTCCGTCCACCGTTCCTGCCACGTCTGTATTGTCGCGTCTCTTTCCGTCGTTGCCGCGTCCCGTCGGGTCACGTCCGCGTCTCTTCCGTAGACCCTCTTGCGCTCGAACGCAAGAAGGTCTTTGGGAATCACGCCTGCCACCACCAGAACGGCCTGTGCTGAGACCGTCCGATAGGAACAAGCGATCCTCAACGCGCTTCGTCTCTGTACCGTCGTCATTGCATGACAGTATTTCTCACTCTTCAGGGAGTCTGCCCAGATCTCCGCACCGTAGAGGAGAATCGAGTTCACCGTCGACATCAAAAGTCTCCGTTTCCCTGGTCTCGGTCCGTTCGTGTTTGCCATCAGGCGGCTTAGGGATGCTATCCTTTCAGCCGCCTTCTGAGCCGTCCGTCGTATGTGAGGCCAGAAGGTCATCTTCGTATCCAGGGTCACCCCCAGGTACTTGACTTCCCCTCTGGTCTCGATATCGTCCGTCCCGACCGTCATGCGTAATATCGTCGGTATCCGTCTCCTGGTGAGAAGCACCAGTTCCGTCTTTTCCGTCGCGAGTTGCAGTCCGTGGTCAGTCATCCACCGTCCGACTCGTCTCATCGTCTGGTTCAGTGCGTATTGTGCCAGATCTTGAGTTCGCTCGACTATCACTGCCGCCACGTCGTCAGCGTAAGCGACCAGGCGAACGCCAAGCGGGAGCTCCAGTCTGAGCAGGCCGTCGTACATCCCGTTCCAAAAGTCGGGTCCTAGTATGGAGCCTTGAGCGACCCCCGCGGTAATCTGTCGCGTCACTTGGCCTTCGGTCGTTTCGTACGTCATTATTATTATTATTATTATTATTATTATTATTATTTTCGTAGTACATGCGCGCACAAAGGGGATAAAATGTGGAAATATTTGTATATTCAAAATCTTCTATTGTAATTCAGAAAATACATACAAATTATGTTACATGTCTGTTTTATTCATCCAACTATTGTGCGAATTATCAAAACCCGACCACTTCACATAGAACAGATTCCCCCGCTTGCGTCACACTTTCTCCACAAGGTAGCCGTCGGGATATTTCACTTTGGTGAGCTCTTCCTCGTAGAAGCCCCCCTCGATGGGATGATCTTGATAATCGGTAAGTTTGTAGGTGGGTGGATTGGTATTTTTCACCCCACTCACGGTGAATATTTCTGTCGTCCAATCGGATGTATAACCTTTTTCGAATACATTCTTGTACTTGCTAATTCAAACTCGATCGCCTACACTGAATTTCCGCGCTCGATCACTTCGTTTGATTTGCCGAGGCTTGTACACGCCACGATACAGCTGTTTTTCATTCTCCGTGCTAACATCCTTCAAGTTTTATTCGAATCCTGCAATGTTTGGTATTGTTGTAGGACTTCATTAAATCATCCAAAATATTAATCCACTTGTGAAATCCTAGGAGAGTAAACCATGTCCACATTTTATTTTTTCAATGTTCGACTAAAAACGTTCGCATATCGACGCCTTTATGTTGCTGAGCGTCAAACACATGTTGATATTGTGCTGCATCATGAGGGCTTTCAATTTGATGTTGTGAAATTCTTTGCATTGATCAACGTATAGATGTGCAGGTATACGGCTCTGGGTTAGTACAGATTTCATAGCAGCAGCTGCATCTTTCCCCCCACCACGGATGAGGATGAAACGAAAATGTGACAACGGTGTTGAAGTGGGTAAGCGTGTCAAGGATGCGAAAACTGCAACGATAAATAACATCACGTTCAATGATTATAAGAATCGTCTGAGGGGCTTACCAAGAGTTGATCAACCCCACAGTGCTTAATACGTAGTAAAAAAATGCGAGGTTAGCTCCAATGTACTGAAAAATTGATCATGAGTTGACAAGACGGTAATATGCAACCGATACCTGGGCAAACAGGCACCAGAACTTGGAGGGTGTGCTGCAACCCCGCAATAAACTAGCCGTAGGCTGGAACTGAGGGCATAGAACCGTTGTAAATATATGCGTTTGACACCCATGGCGATAGTTCATGAAGCAGAGACGTTTCGCCGGCAATACGATATTGAGCAGATCGAAGTTTTAAAATTCGAATACCGTGTAAATTCATGTATTCATCAATTATTTATTTATTTATTATTAATATATTGAACAATTATTCATATTCATTTGTTTACCACGAGAAAAATTTTCAGAAAATGGAAAAAAGTTTCCAGGAAACGAAAAAAAATTTTCAGAAAATGAAAAAAAGTTTCCAGAAAACGAAAAAAAAATTTCCGAAAACTTTTTTCCCATTTGATTAACACGTAAAAAAAGTTTTTAGAAAATGAAAAAAAGTTTTCAGAAAATGAAAAAAAGTGTCCAGAAAACGGAGAAAAATTTCAGAAAATGAAAAAAAGTTCATCAAAAAATAAAATGAGCATTAATCGTATCGAAAAATTATAGATTATCATTATTATTATTATCATCATCATTATTATCATCATTTGAAGGCCTTTGATCACGGCAGGCGATGGTGGAGGTGTCCCCTGCCACCAGGGTCCGGCACTATCGACGTCGAGGCCGCCTGCAGCCCCTCTCTTCCGCAGTCTAGGAGGACCGCGATCCTCGCCCCTTCCAAGATCGTCGCAAGAGCTGTCATTGCTCGCGTAGTAATGACCCCTGGATTTAGAGTTCGCATGATTGAGCTACGGACACGACGTCCTGGCGTGCAGCTTCGGGGCGGCACAGCCAAAATATCAGTCCACTTGTGAAATGCGAACGTTTTTAGTCGAACATTGAAAAAATAAAATGTGGACATGGTTTACTCTCCTAGGATTTCACAAGTGGATTAATATTTTGGATGATTTAATGAAGTCCTACAACAATACCAAACATTGCAGGATTCGAATAAAACTTGAAGGATGTTAGCACGGAGAATGAAAAACAGCTGTATCGTGGCGTGTACAAGCCTCGGCAAATCAAACGAAGTGATCGAGCGCGGAAATTCAGTGTAGGCGATCGAGTTTGAATTAGCAAGTACAAGAATGTATTCGAAAAAGGTTATACATCCGATTGGACGACAGAAATATTCACCGTGAGTGGGGTGAAAAATACCAATCCACCCACCTACAAACTTACCGATTATCAAGATCATCCCATCGAGGGGGGCTTCTACGAGGAAGAGCTCACCAAAGTGAAATATCCCGACGGCTACCTTGTGGAGAAAGTGTGACGCAAGCGGGGGAATCTGTTCTATGTGAAGTGGTCGGGTTTTGATAATTCGCACAATAGTTGGATGAATAAAACAGACATGTAACATAATTTGTATGTATTTTCTGAATTACAATAGAAGATTTTGAATATACAAATATTTCCACATTTTATCCCCTTTGTGCGCGCATGTACTACGAAAATAATAATAATAATAATAATAATAATAATAATAATGACGTACGAAACGACCGAAGGCCAAGTGACGCGACAGATTACCGCGGGGGTCGCTCAAGGCTCCATACTAGGACCCGACTTTTGGAACGGGATGTACGACGGCCTGCTCAGACTGGAGCTCCCGCTTGGCGTTCGCCTGGTCGCTTACGCTGACGACGTGGCGGCAGTGATAGTCGAGCGAACTCAAGATCTGGCACAATACGCACTGAACCAGACGATGAGACGAGTCGGACGGTGGATGACTGACCACGGACTGCAACTCGCGACGGAAAAGACGGAACTGGTGCTTCTCACCAGGAGACGGATACCGACGATATTACGCATGACGGTCGGGACGGACGATATCGAGACCAGAGGGGAAGTCAAGTACCTGGGGGTGACCCTGGATACGAAGATGACCTTCTGGCCTCACATACGACGGACGGCTCAGAAGGCGGCTGAAAGGATAGCATCCCTAAGCCGCCTGATGGCAAACACGAACGGACCGAGACCAGGGAAACGGAGACTTTTGATGTCGACGGTGAACTCGATTCTCCTCTACAGTGCGGAGATCTGGGCAGACTCCCTGAAGAGTGAGAAATACTGTCATGCAATGACGACGGTACAGAGACGAAGCGCGTTGAGGATCGCTTGTTCCTATCGGACGGTCTCAGCACAGGCCGTTCTGGTGGTGGCAGGCGTGATTCCCAAAGACCTTCTTGCGTTCGAGCGCAAGAGGGTCTACGGAAGAGACGCGGACGTGACCCGACGGGACGCGGCAACGACGGAAAGAGACGCGACAATACAGACGTGGCAGGAACGGTGGACGGAAGAAACAACGGGAAACTGGACGAGACGACTCATTAAGGACCTGAGATCGTGGATCCAGAGGGGGTTTGGGGATGTGAATTTTTACGTCACCCAGCTTCTGACGGGCCATGGCTACTTCAGACGATACCTACACAACCTGAACCGAGTACGGACGCCCAACTGTACGTACTGCGGACACGAACGAGACGACGCGGAACACACGTTCTTCGAATGTGACCGCTGGACAGAACTGCGACAGAGACTGGAGACGGTCGTGGGAGGCATCACTCCCGACAACATTGTCGGGGTGATGCTCCATAGTACAGAAAGGTGGCAACTTGTTGCCACCTACACAGAGACAATTCTACGACGTAAGAACGCGGACGGCTGCCTGACGTAACGCAACTGACGGACTGCCGGCACGGGACGGACGGACGGACAGACTGACGAGACACACAACGACAGAGCTCCCAGCTAGAAGTAATATCACCATAGTTCCTGGCTGGGAGCGTTGCACAGGAGGTGGCGGTTTAGTGGGTAGGCCACCCTGGAGTCCCACATCCGCGCTAGCCCGTATGACTGGCGCGAATCCGTAACTTGGATTCCGCAACTCCTCGGAAAAAAAAAAAAAAAAAAAATAATAATAATAATAATAATAATAATAATAATTACCGTAGGTGGCGGGGGGGTTAAATCCCTCGTTCGGGACGTGACGACCCCGCGTACACCGAGTAAGTCAAGGGGGACTGAAGTTGGCACAGGCCCAATGGATGGCCCCCGAGGCGGCCTCAGGAGGCGGATTGGGCGTAAAAACCTGGTCCGCTCGGGAAGTGACGACCCCGGGGTTCTCTAGTAAGTCGGAGGGGACGGAAGTCGGCACAAGTCCGACGGAAGGCCCCCGAGGCGACCTCAGGGGCCGTGCTATGTTCCGGCGCGGTACGGGGAGTCGCGCCCCCGAGAGACCCGTAGCACTTAGGAACTTTTATGGAGATGCACAAGGTAAACAACGACATACCTCAGGTGGTAGCCCCAGCACAGGGGAAATCCACCCTGGGTTCCGATCGGGTGAAAGCCCCGGTGGCCCATGGCAGCGGCACGGATTCTGAGGGCCGCAAATTGTGCAAGGACCAGGTGACAAAGACGGCAACAAAGACAGCGGACACGAAAACTGGAACAGCGGACAGGACGATACTGGGACACCAACGACGAGACAGGACGGACAGCGTGTCGAGCACGGGCAGCGGAGCGAGTTGCGCTTCCGCTGTATCCGGGATCGGCACGAAGACACGAATCACGGACGATATGGACCTGACGGACCTATTGTCACTGATCCACAGTACGGCGACAAGGATGGCCGAGGCAGCGGCCATCCAAAAAAACATGAGTATGTCCGTCAAACTGGGCATAAAGACCATTCTCAAGGCTGCCAACGTTGCGCTTAACAGGCGCGCTAAAGCAGCCCCGGAGGACCACAAGACGGACAACGAGACGACGGAGACGGACGTTGGGACTGAACAACGGACACAAAACACTCCGCGGACGAAACGGAAACGGGAGGCGACTGGAACCACTCCGGAAACCTCTCAGAAGAGGGCAATGGTTGCGGAACCGGTCGCTGACTGGCAGACAGTGACAAGGACAAGAAAGGAAAAGAAGAAACAGAAGACGCGGACGGACGGGACGAACGCGACGACGGACACGACAGCCGGGGCTGAGGGGCGCAGAGCGGCTCCCAAACATTGGGGGACGGCGGTGCTCGTCAAACCCGGGAACGACACGACGTACTCCGACATCTTAAGGAAGATACGGACCACGGTCGACCCTGCGAAGAGTCATGTTAAAGTGACGACTCTCAGGAAGACGAAGAATGGTCTGTGTCTTCTGAAGATAAAGACAGACGCCAACGGACGAGACGACTTCCGACGCGTCCTGCAGGACGCGGTCGGCGACGCAGGCAACGTCAGGACCGGGACCTCCAGGGTTCAACTGGAGATCATGGATCTTGACTGTGTCACGACCAGACACGACGTGATACAGGCACTGCGACGAGAGACGGGACGAGACGCGGACTTTGGGGTCCACATCTTCGGCCCGAACCGGGCGGAGCAGTTCATGGCCGTATGCGACCTGGAGTCGCAGGAAGCCAGAGCGCTGCTCGGCCGGGGACGGATCGGGATTGGATGGGTAGCTTGCCGCGTCCGACCACGACTGACGGTGACGAAATGCCACAAGTGCCTGGGATACGGGCACACTAAGGCAAAATGTAAAAATACAGACCGGACGAAGTGCTGCAGGAAATGTGGCGAGACAGGACATTACGCCACGGACTGTAAGAACAGACCGGCCTGCCCACTGTGCGCCGAGGCGGGACACGGCGATGCGGCGCATCTCGCGGGCTCCGGGAGGTGCGCGGTGTACCGGGTTGCGCTGGAGGAGTGCAAGAAGCAGGCCGGAAGACGGACAGGATAGTTCAGGGCAACCTGAACCGCAGTAGGACAGCAGACATGCTACTACCACAGATAGCAGACGAACAAGACGCCGACATTCTGATCCTGTGCGAGCCGTACAGGGTGCGACAAACGCAGGATTGGATTACGAACGAGACCAAGACAGCGGCTATCTGGGTGAGGGGCGCTGCCCGAGCCCGGATAACCGCTCGTGGCGTCGGGGACGACTACGTCTGGGCTAGGGTGGGCGCTGTCACTTACGTCAGCGTCTACCTGACCCCAAACTGCGCTGCGGCGGAGTTCCGGGCGAAGGTTGCGCTCCTCGAGGACGGACTCAGGGACCTGCCCGGGGACCTCGTGGTCGCGGGGGACCTCAACGCGAGGGCGGTCGAGTGGGGCATGACGGCAACGAACAGACGCGGACGGCTGCTGCTGGAGATGGCCGCAAGGCTGGACCTAGTGGTGGCAAATACAGGAGACGTACCAACGTACAGACGGCCGGGATTTGGAGACTCCATCCCGGACGCAACGATGACGACGGACAGAACTCTGCCACGGATAGGGCGGTGGCGGGTGCTCGAGGGCTACACGGCCAGCGATCATCAGTACATCGCCTTCGAAGTGGCAGGAGAGACAAGGACGACACGGACGAGGACCCGGCACCCCCCGCGGTGGAACGTGGACAAACTCGACATACTGAAGTTCTCGGCGGAGCTGGCGGCAGCGCCGGCCCCAACTACCGACGTCCCCCCAGAGCTGACTGGCCGGCAAAGGGCGGAAAGACTAGCGGACGAGACGGCCAAACTGACGACGCGGCTGTGCGACAGTACAATGCCAAAACGACGGTACGGACGTAACAGACCACCACAATACTGGTGGACGGACGAGATAGCCGAGCTGCGGAAGAGTTGCCTGGCAAAACGACGACGGGTTACGAGGGCTGGAGGGAGACCCGAAAGGGAAACCCTTCAGGCCGAGTACAAGACTGAACGGAAACGACTGACGTACGCCATCAGAGACAGCAAGACGCGATGCTGGACGAAGCTCTGCGAGGAGGTGGACCGCGACCCCTGGGGTGCCGGTTACAAGATTGTGACCGGTAGGCTGGGGGCCCGGATCCCGCCAGAACTCAAGGATGCTGAAACCGCACGACGGATCGTCGACGGACTATTCCCGACGCACCCGACGCGTACGGACGCGACGAACGACGACGAGACGGCGGCGCCCCCCGTCTTCACCGCCGAGGAGCTCGTCGGAGCGACCAAAGCGATGAAGAGGGGTAAGGCCCCAGGACCGGACGGGGTACCGGCGGAGGTTCTTCGGCTGATGACGAGCCTGAGGCCGGAGATACTTCTCGACCTCTACAATACGTGCCTTACGACAGGGACATTCAGCGACCGGTGGAAGGTGGCGAGGTTGGTCCTTACCCCAAAGGGTAAGGGTGACCCCAGCACGCCGTCGGCCTACCGGCCGCTGAGCTTACTGGACACGACAGGAAAGCTGTACGAACAGCTTCTGCGACCACGACTTACGGACGCGATACGGGACGGCGGAGGCCTCTCTGACCAGCAGTTCGGCTTCCGGAGGGGTCGATTAAGGATTGGAGCGATCCAAGAGGTGGTTGACTCCTTCCGGTCGACAGACAGACATTGCCACGCTGTGCGACCCGTCGCGCTGCTGGTGACACTTCACGTTAAGAACGCCTTCAACTCGGCCAGGTAGGTGGATATCCTAGGGTCGCTGAGAGGCGACTTCGGGGTCCCGCCTTACTTGCTCCGAGTTGTTGAAGACTACCTTCGGAACAGACGACTGACGTACGAAACGACCGAAGGCCAAGTGACGCGACAGATTACCGCGGGGGTCGCTCAAGGTTCCATACTAGGACCCGACTTTTGGAACGGGATGTACGACGGCCTGCTCAGACTGGAGCTCCCACTCGGCGTTCGCCTGGTCGCTTACGCTGACGACGTGGCGGCAGTGATAGTCGAGCGAACTCCAGATCTGGCACAATACGCACTGAACCAGACGATGAGACGAGTCGGACGGTGGATGACTGACCACGGACTGCAACTCGCGGCGGAAAAGACAGAACTGGTGCTTCTCACCAGGAGACGAATACCGACGATATTACGCATGACGGTCGGGACGGACGAGATCGAGACCAGAGGGGAAGTCAAGTACCTGGGGGTGACCCTGGATACGAAGATGACCTTCTGGCCTCACATACGACGGACGGCTCAGAAGGCGGCTGAAAGGATAGCATCCCTAAGCCGCCTGATGGCAAACACGAACGGACCGATACCAGGGAAACGGAGACTACTGATGTCGACGGTGAACTCGATCCTCCTCTACGGTGCGGAGATCTGGGCAGACTCCCTGAAGAGTGAGAAATACTGTCATGCAATGACGACGGTACAGAGACGAAGCGCGTTGAGGATCGCTTGTTCCTATCGGACGGTCTCAGCACAGGCCGTTCTGGTGGTGGCAGGCGTGATTCCCAAAGACCTTCTTGCGTTCGAGCGCAAGAGGGTCTACGGAAGAGACGCGGACGTGACCCGACGGGACGCGGCAACGACGGAAAGAGACGCGACAATACAGACGTGGCAGGAACGGTGGACGGAAGAAACAACGGGAAACTGGACGAGACGACTCATTAAGGACCTGAGATCGTGGATCCAGAGGGGGTTTGGGGATGTGAATTTTTACGTCACCCAGCTTCTGACGGGCCATGGCTACTTCAGACGATACCTACACAACCTGAACCGAGTACGGACGCCCAACTGTACGTACTGCGGACACGAACGAGACGACGCGGAACACACGTTCTTCGAATGTGACCGCTGGACAGAACTGCGACAGAGACTGGAGACGGTCGTGGGAGGCATCACTCCCGACAACATTGTCGGGGTGATGCTCCATAGTACAGAAAGGTGGCAACTTGTTGCCACCTACACAGAGACAATTCTACGACGTAAGAACGCGGACGGCTGCCTGACGTAACGCAACTGACGGACTGCCGGCACGGGACGGACGGACGGACAGACTGACGAGACACACAACGACAGAGCTCCCAGCTAGAAGTAATATCACCATAGTTCCTGGCTGGGAGCGTTGCACAGGAGGTGGCGGTTTAGTGGGTAGGCCACCCTGGAGTCCCACATCCGCGCTAGCCCGTATGACTGGCGCGAATCCGTAACTTGGATTCCGCAACTCCTCGGAAAAAAAAAAAAAAAAAAAAAAAAAAATAATAATAATAATAATAATAATAATAATTACCGTAGGTGGCGGGGGGGTTAAATCCCTCGTTCGGGACGTGACGACCCCGCGTACACCGAGTAAGTCAAGGGGGACTGAAGTTGGCACAGGCCCAATGGATGGCCCCCGAGGCGGCCTCAGGAGGCGGATTGGGCGTAAAAACCTGGTCCGCTCGGGAAGTGACGACCCCGGGGTTCTCTAGTAAGTCGGAGGGGACGGAAGTCGGCACAAGTCCGACGGAAGGCCCCCGAGGCGACCTCAGGGGCCGTGCTATGTTCCGGCGCGGTACGGGGAGTCGCGCCCCCGAGAGACCCGTAGCACTTAGGAACTTTTATGGAGATGCACAAGGTAAACAACGACATACCTCAGGTGGTAGCCCCAGCACAGGGGAAATCCACCCTGGGTTCCGATCGGGTGAAAGCCCCAGTGGCCCATGGCAGCGGCACGGATTCTGAGGGCCGCAAATTGTGCAAGGACCAGGTGACAAAGACGGCAACAAAGACAGCGGACACGAAAACTGGAACAGCGGACAGGACGATACTGGGACACCAACGACGAGACAGGACGGACAGCGTGTCGAGCACGGGCAGCGGAGCGAGTTGCGCTTCCGCTGTATCCGGGATCGGCACGAAGACACGAATCACGGACGATATGGACCTGACGGACCTATTGTCACTGATCCACAGTACGGCGACAAGGATGGCCGAGGCAGCGGCCATCCAAAAAAACATGAGTATGTCCGTCAAACTGGGCATAAAGACCATTCTCAAGGCTGCCAACGTTGCGCTTAACAGGCGCGCTAAAGCAGCCCCGGAGGACCACAAGACGGACAACGAGACGACGGAGACGGACGTTGGGACTGAACAACGGACACAAAACACTCCGCGGACGAAACGGAAACGGGAGGCGACTGGAACCACTCCGGAAACCTCTCAGAAGAGGGCAATGGTTGCGGAACCGGTCGCTGATTGGCAGACAGTGACAAGGACAAGAAAGGAAAAGAAGAAACAGAAGACGCGGACGGACGGGACGAACGCGACGACGGACACGACAGCCGGGGCTGAGGGGCGCAGAGCGGCTCCCAAACATTGGGGGACGGCGGTGCTCGTCAAACCCGGGAACGACACGACGTACTCCGACATCTTAAGGAAGATACGGACCACGGTCGACCCTGCGAAGAGTCATGTTAAAGTGACGACTCTCAGGAAGACGAAGAATGGTCTGTGTCTTCTGAAGATAAAGACAGACGCCAACGGACGAGACGACTTCCGACGCGTCCTGCAGGACGCGGTCGGCGACGCAGGCAACGTCAGGACCGGGACCTCCAGGGTTCAACTGGAGATCATGGATCTTGACTGTGTCACGACCAGACACGACGTGATACAGGCACTGCGACGAGAGACGGGACGAGACGCGGACTTTGGGGTCCACATCTTCGGCCCGAACCGGGCGGAGCAGTTCATGGCCGTATGCGACCTGGAGTCGCAGGAAGCCAGAGCGCTGCTCGGCCGGGGACGGATCGGGATTGGATGGGTAGCTTGCCGCGTCCGACCACGACTGACGGTGACGAAATGCCACAAGTGCCTGGGATACGGGCACACTAAGGCAAAATGTAAAAATACAGACCGGACGAAGTGCTGCAGGAAATGTGGCGAGACAGGACATTACGCCACGGACTGTAAGAACAGACCGGCCTGCCCACTGTGCGCCGAGGCGGGACACGGCGATGCGGCGCATCTCGCGGGCTCCGGGAGGTGCGCGGTGTACCGGGTTGCGCTGGAGGAGTGCAAGAAGCAGGCCGGAAGACGGACAGGATAGTTCAGGGCAACCTGAACCGCAGTAGGACAGCAGACATGCTACTACCACAGATAGCAGACGAACAAGACGCCGACATTCTGATCCTGTGCGAGCCGTACAGGGTGCGACAAACGCAGGATTGGATTACGAACGAGACCAAGACAGCGGCTATCTGGGTGAGGGGCGCTGCCCGAGCCCGGATAACCGCTCGTGGCGTCGGGGACGACTACGTCTGGGCTAGGGTGGGCGCTGTCACTTACGTCAGCGTCTACCTGACCCCAAACTGCGCTGCGGCGGAGTTCCGGGCGAAGGTTGCGCTCCTCGAGGACGGACTCAGGGACCTGCCCGGGGACCTCGTGGTCGCGGGGGACCTCAACGCGAGGGCGGTCGAGTGGGGCATGACGGCAACGAACAGACGCGGACGGCTGCTGCTGGAGATGGCCGCAAGGCTGGACCTAGTGGTGGCAAATACAGGAGACGTACCAACGTACAGACGGCCGGGATTTGGAGACTCCATCCCGGACGCAACGATGACGACGGACAGAACTCTGCCACGGATAGGGCGGTGGCGGGTGCTCGAGGGCTACACGGCCAGCGATCATCAGTACATCGCCTTCGAAGTGGCAGGAGAGACAAGGACGACACGGACGAGGACCCGGCACCCCCCGCGGTGGAACGTGGACAAACTCGACATACTGAAGTTCTCGGCGGAGCTGGCGGCAGCGCCGGCCCCAACTACCGACGTCCCCCCAGAGCTGACTGGCCGGCAAAGGGCGGAAAGACTAGCGGACGAGACGGCCAAACTGACGACGCGGCTGTGCGACAGTACAATGCCAAAACGACGGTACGGACGTAACAGACCACCACAATACTGGTGGACGGACGAGATAGCCGAGCTGCGGAAGAGTTGCCTGGCAAAACGACGACGGGTTACGAGGGCTGGAGGGAGACCCGAAAGGGAAACCCTTCAGGCCGAGTACAAGACTGAACGGAAACGACTGACGTACGCCATCAGAGACAGCAAGACGCGATGCTGGACGAAGCTCTGCGAGGAGGTGGACCGCGACCCCTGGGGTGCCGGTTACAAGATTGTGACCGGTAGGCTGGGGGCCCGGATCCCGCCAGAACTCAAGGATGCTGAAACCGCACGACGGATCGTCGACGGACTATTCCCGACGCACCCGACGCGTACGGACGCGACGAACGACGACGAGACGGCGGCGCCCCCCGTCTTCACCGCCGAGGAGCTCGTCGGAGCGACCAAAGCGATGAAGAGGGGTAAGGCCCCAGGACCGGACGGGGTACCGGCGGAGGTTCTTCGGCTGATGACGAGCCTGAGGCCGGAGATACTTCTCGACCTCTACAATACGTGCCTTACGACAGGGACATTCAGCGACCGGTGGAAGGTGGCGAGGTTGGTCCTTACCCCAAAGGGTAAGGGTGACCCCAGCACGCCGTCGGCCTACCGGCCGCTGAGCTTACTGGACACGACAGGAAAGCTGTACGAACAGCTTCTGCGACCACGACTTACGGACGCGATACGGGACGGCGGAGGCCTCTCTGACCAGCAGTTCGGCTTCCGGAGGGGTCGATTAAGGATTGGAGCGATCCAAGAGGTGGTTGACTCCTTCCGGTCGACAGACAGACATTGCCGCGCTGTGCGACCCGTCGCGCTGCTGGTGACACTTCACGTTAAGAACGCCTTCAACTCGGCCAGGTAGGTGGATATCCTAGGGTCGCTGAGAGGCGACTTCGGGGTCCCGCCTTACTTGCTCCGAGTTGTTGAAGACTACCTTCGGAACAGACGACTGACGTACGAAACGACCGAAGGCCAAGTGACGCGACAGATTACCGCGGGGGTCGCTCAAGGTTCCATACTAGGACCCGACTTTTGGAACGGGATGTACGACGGCCTGCTCAGACTGGAGCTCCCACTCGGCGTTCGCCTGGTCGCTTACGCTGACGACGTGGCGGCAGTGATAGTCGAGCGAACTCCAGATCTGGCACAATACGCACTGAACCAGACGATGAGACGAGTCGGACGGTGGATGACTGACCACGGACTGCAACTCGCGGCGGAAAAGACAGAACTGGTGCTTCTCACCAGGAGACGAATACCGACGATATTACGCATGACGGTCGGGACGGACGAGATCGAGACCAGAGGGGAAGTCAAGTACCTGGGGGTGACCCTGGATACGAAGATGACCTTCTGGCCTCACATACGACGGACGGCTCAGAAGGCGGCTGAAAGTATAGCATCCCTAAGCCGCCTGATGGCAAACACGAACGGACCGATACCAGGGAAACGGAGACTACTGATGTCGACGGTGAACTCGATCCTCCTCTACGGTGCGGAGATCTGGGCAGACTCCCTGAAGACTGAGAAATACTGTCACGCAATGACGACGGTACAGAGACGAAGCGCGTTGAGGATCGCTTGTTCCTATCGGACGGTCTCAGCACAGGCCGTTCTGGTGGTGGCAGGCGTGATTCCCATAGACCTTCTCGCGTTTGAGCGCAAGAGGGTCTACGGAAGAGACGCGGACGTGACCCGACGGGACGCGGCAACGACGGAAAGAGACGCGACGATACAGACGTGGCAGGAACGGTGGACGGAAGAAACAACGGGAAACTGGACGAGACGACTTATTAAGGACCTGAGACCGTGGATCCAGAGGGGGTTTGGGGATGTGAATTTTTACGTCACCCAGCTTCTGACGGGCCACGGTTATTTTAGACGGTACTTACACAACTTGAACCGAGTACGGACGCCCAACTGTACGTACTGCGGACACGAACGAGACGACGCGGAACACACGTTCTTTGAATGTGACCGCTGGACAGAACTGAGACATAGACTGGAGACGGTCGTGGGAGGCATCACTCCCGACAATGTTGTCGGGGTGATGCTCCATAGTACAGAAAGGTGGCAACTTGTTGCCACCTACACAGAGACAATCCTACGACGTAAGAACGCGGACGGCTGCCTGACGTAACGCAACTGACGGACTGCCGGCACGGGACGGACGGACCGACAGACTGACGAGACACATACCGACAGAGCTCCCAGCTAGAAGTAATATCACCATAGTTCCTGGCTGGGAGCGTTGCACAGGAGGTGGCGGTTTAGTGGGTAGGCCACCCTGGAGTCCCACATCCGCGCTAGCCCGTATGACTGGCGCGAATCCGTAACTTGGATTCCGCAACTCCTCGGAAAAAAAAAAAAAAAAAAAAAAATGATAATAATAATAGTGATAATAATAATGATAATATGCAATTTTGCCATACGATTATTACACGTTTTATTTTTTGGAAAACTTTTTTTCGTTTTCTGAAAACTTTTTTTCATTTTCTGAAAACTATTTTTACGTGTTAATCAAATGGGAAAAAAGTTTTCTGAACACTTTTTTCCGTTTTCTGAAAAGTTTTTTTCATTTTCTGAAAAGTTTTTTTCGTTTCCTGAAAATTTTTTTTCATTTTCTGAAAACTTTTCTCGCGGTAAACGAATAAATATGAATAATTGCTTGATATATCAATAATAAATAAATAAACAATTGTTGAGTATATGAATTCGCATTTTGAAACTTCAAATCCATTAAATATCGTATTGATCATGAAACGTTTCCGCCCGATGGTGGATCGTTCGAGGCGTCAAACATCAAATATTTACATCAATTCTATGTCTAAAGTTCATCCTATAGCTATTGGGGGGCTGGGACAAACCCCCAAGGTACGGTGTCGGTCTGTCCAGGTATCAATTGCCGCTTGTCATCCTGCCAACTCAGAACCAATTTTTTTTGTACGATCGTGCTTACTTCGTGGTTTTTGCTGCGTATTAAACACTGTGGAAGAGTCAACTCTCGGTAAGCCGTCAGACAGCGCTTATAATCATCAAACGTGATGCTATTTATCGATGAATTTCTTACACCCTTGGCACGCTTACTCACTTTTACGCCACTGTCATATTTTTCCCCATCCTCGCCCATCGTAGTAAATGTGTACAGCTTTGCTCGCAGTCCCACAAACTCTGTCATAATTTTACCATTATTTTCATCCTTCATTAGTCCTAGTTGTTTTTTGTTTTTAATGGGAATACCATACACATTGTCGGGCGGATAGTCAGAGGTGTCAAACATTGTATCTACATCACGTTTGATGATATCGTAGATATTAGGCACATTGAATTGATAAATAAGGCTGTCTGTGTCGGTATACATCAATTTAGCCTGTTTATTCGAAAAGTTGGTTCTAATATAATTATAGTGGAAATCGTAGACAAAGATTTTTGACAGATCTAGAATTGATGCGCCGACGTAAATAGGTTTGGTGAAGTGAACTTTGACACGATTCATTTCAATGATAACCATATCACTGTCAAATACGGTGCAGCTGTGAAAGTTTGCTCGGGCAATAAGCGTTCTCGCACCACCTTTTTCCTCCCATTTTGTAACCAATTTAACATCTTTATGATTTCGCACATTCTCCATAGTCTTGCCGAACACAGCGTTATTCATGAGTTTGTAAAAGTTTTTCTCGAATTCATTCCTAGATTGCTTACGCATGTCTGTATTGAGCGTGATGTAAGGCTCGAGCCATGGAGATTGCGCAAACTTCAAAATTCTATGCACTTTCGTTAATTTCAATCCTAAACTCAAACACTGTTTCAAATTTCTATAGTGCAATATATACTTTGTTTTGGGGTGAAGGGTGGTCGCGAGTTTGGCATTTTTACAACCTGGAGGAGTAAAATGTTCGGGACAAAGAGGTAAGTCTTTGTGATCCTCGTGGAGTTCTACAGGGTAGTCCAAATCTACCTCCAGAAAGTAACCGATCGGCGAATCGTCCGGATGGTTCGTTATATCGATGTGCTGATATTCCCACTCGAACGAACCGATTGGTAAATGCACGCTCATAGCTGCACCGTACAGGTTATTCACGTCAAAATACATGAGATACGATTCCGCTTTGTTTGGATCAAAATCTGTTCCCATGAATCTATTATTGGCCCGAGCGTGTCGATTAGAACATTGCGCTACGCCGCCTCGAATGGCTCTTTCAATAAATAACACCATCTCAGGGTTGTCTAAAAGTTGCAAATTTACATTAGTATGCTTGAGCATCGCGTCAAAAGCAAGCCCCGGTGCAGTGTAGTAGTGCAACGGATCTAAATTGTATGTTTTGAAGCAGCTAGCGCGGAAATTTTCGAAAATATCGGCAAGCAAAAGAACATCGGTCTTTAAATATAAATCTGAATAGCCTCCCAATGACTCTAAATGGAATTCCCTCCAAACAGTTTTCGCGTGCTCGTAATCGGTGTCTGAAATATTTGCATCGCAGAGCTGCGAGTAGAAATGCTTCTTTGCAGGTAATCGCGGTTCATCGAGTTTCCCCCAACAATCGACGTATTCATAGGGAAAAACGCCTTTGCGGGTCATCAAACTGAACTGAGTCGGGTTATTATAAAATTTGCGTGTTATGCGTTTATCGGTATCGGTCAAATATGTAGAAAGTTTATCGATGCTGGTAGCCATAAATCGAAACGAATCGATAAATCTCAAGTGCATCATTGTTCCATCGACGCGTTTCGTGAAGGATATATATTTTTCCTTATTTATGGGTAGCAGTGTAATTTTACCGGGAAAAGTTGACGCGAGGGATTTTATTAAAAAATGAGAATCGTAACCGGACAAATTGTGGAAAACTATTGGAATTGTGTGCGACTCTCTGAAATTCAAATTACACCGATTATGAGCAGGACCACGATATTTACCCGTGAAGTGACAGTGATCGTAACACTTTTTCTCCTCAGGCGTAAACGGTTTTTCACAAATATAACAATTCTTTGCGCGCATGTGACGATCGCGTTGCACTTGGGTAAGAGACTTCATCGGAATTATGTTTTTGATGCGTGACTCTACTTGAATTGATAAATCTTTAAGCTGTTTCATAAACCAATCTATGCAATCGACACCGCGTTTACCGTGGAACTCAGATAAAGTCTCGTCGTACGCGCAATGTACATAGTACGCTACACTGTGCGGGATATGCTTTTGAATTTCACAAGTCTTACGAGTTTCAAATTCATCTACAGGTTCAGGGATTAATATACATTCAAGATCGGCGTATACGACAAACGGAACGGTGCCTTTGTTTTGAAAATTGGAAAATACTAAATCTTCACACTTGGGAAATTCCATGCGTACTTTATTTAGCATAATACAATCTTGCCGATGATTGTCGTAGGCGTGTTTTACGCTAAAGTGGCACAAACATCTGTCACATAAGAACATTTTGTGTTCATGAACGGACAATTGTTTGCTCGCCAATCGGGAAAAATCTTCAATCCAAGCAAAATGGAATCTCGGTGGAAACTCGCCAGTCATATCGTCTTCCGGATTACTCTCAACCATTAGAAGATGGATCGTGTCAGTGTTTACGCTATGCAAATTTTTACTCAAATAAATTGGCACGATGACGCTTTTATTTGATTTTGCATGATGCGAAAAAGTTTGAGATTCTATTCCATATACATTGATGCGCAAATTATTTAATCTCTCAAGCTTTTTCACATCATGTAGAGTAGCAGGGAATTTGACACCTGTACAGTCCAACTCGGAAATATATCGATGATAACGGCTAGTCCTTTCAGTGTGGGTGTTGACCGGGTGGAGGGCTGCTATGACGGACCAGAGAAGACATCTTTCGTCCTCGTTCCTCACGTTCACCACCGCTCTCTTCCGTTGAATGTCTTGGGGCAGCTCGACGAATGTTGAAGCCCCCGCGGCGAGAGGCTGATAGCGATTGATATTTACAGTGAGGTTAAGGATCTCAATCATACTCCAGCCGGAATCGCGTTGCTCGAAATCTTCCACCTTTGACTGCAGATCACCCCGTGCACGTATGAACCAACCATTGATATCGCTCGATGGGAGGAGAATCGCCACGTTGGAGGTGTTGAAACTCTTAACTTCGGTGGAGATCTCTTCGTGCTTGGCATTTTCGAATTTGCACGATAATATGAGGTTAACCTTCACATTTCCCTCCTCGCGCAGTATCAGCTCCAACTTCTCGGTGATGACGCGTTGCACATCGTCCAGAAAGGCGTGCAAATTTTTATGACGGAGATTTGTGATAACCCCCGTTCTGATTCGGCTGGCAAAAGCGCTATCCACGTCGTCCCATTGTACACCCGCAGGAGTACCGATATTTCCATCCGTCACCACTGTGCGCTGCTGCAACTGCTTGATCTTCGTCACCCAAGATTGCAGGAGTGCGATCGTATGTTGGATCCGTATTTTCGCACCAACGGTTGTTCCTCGTTGCATGGAAATATCGCGCAGAACTTGGATATTCGCAATTCCAATATCAGTCCAATGATTGATGACGGCGTCATTCTCTTCTCCGGGTGGTTGCTCTCTCAGCAAATTGTACGTCCTCTCTATCTGCTCCGCAAGTCCCATATACGCTTCTACTGCCATGACTTTGACGTTGATATAAGCTGAACTTTGTATAACTTTTTTGACTTGCACGTATCGTGTAAGACTGACTAGTCTGCATCGGATGCGTTGAGCTTATATGTATATAGGCCGATAGATCGCAAGAATTTGGGAACGATGCGCACTGCGTTCTGCGCATATCGGAGGGTAAAATGACGTCAGAGATGCGGTGCGCACTGCGTTCTGCGCATCTCGGAGGGAAAAATGACGTCAGAGACGACTGGGCCCACCCTTTACCCATCCCACCATCCCTAAATTTTTGGGTTTTATGAATCGTTAAGCAGCGTGAGCCATGTGGTGGGAAAAATCGGTCAACGAAAAGCGAGTGGCGAACAGTGTTTGGTGTCAGAAAAATCTTATCTTGCCCGCTCTTCATCACCCTCCCGACTCTGCAGAGAAGATGAAATTCATGTAAAAAATGACGTCAGAGGCGACGGGGTCCGCAGTCCCCCTCCCACCATCCCTAAATTTTTGGGTTTTATGAATCGTTAAGCAGCGTGAGCCATGTGGTGGGAAAAATCGGTCAACGAAAAGCTAGTGGCGAACAGTGTTTGGTGTCAGAAAAATCTTATCTTGCCCGCTCTTCACCGGATGGTATGTGCACATGCAGTTTTGGGGTTTTACGACTCTTGATAGCGAGCAAGTCCGAGCCTGCACATCCCCCGCCATTCTCTATGATATGTATGTTCGGTTTCAAATGAGCTACTATAACAAAGAAGCCGAGCCTTTGCTATCGAGGCGTGAATTTATAAACCAAGCTCCCCTTATCGTCATCGATTGCTCCAAGCAGAACGAAACATTAAAAACTGGACCTGTGGACATTCGATTGGAATTTGACTGTAGCACTACGTTTCCACCACACACTTCTGCCTACTGCGTGATCTGGCATGATCGCATTATTGAATATAATCCGATCAGTGGTACTGTTAAAAATTGGTATAAGTTAATTTTTGAATAACAATATGTTTAATTAATATGGATATTGAAAATAATATGTATAATTTCACTCGTTAAAATTTAGAATAAGATAATTGAGAATACAATAAGAAAACTAAATATAATTGATGTTAAATAAAAAAATTGTTAAAAGCATTGAAAACGTCATTTTAAACCTACCTACAGGGGTCATTTCCTGGAATTTTTTCAATAGATCTCGCGGGTTCTTACCCTATCTGATTTATGTGCGGCTTTCCGGCGCCAAACAAGTCTCGACAGGAATTATTTTTTGTGTGTAAGTGTGTGTGTGTGTGTGTCAAATCCTATGAAAATAGCCGCCAAAAATGACCGGGTGGGGGGGGGGGGGGGCTGGGAGAGCGTCGCCATGAGTCGGGGGGGGGGGCTAGGGGGGAGCGCCGCCATCTTTGGATTAGAACCGGCATATATACACTACTCCGGTGAACAGGGAGATAAAAATCCTCCCCACGGCCGAGGGCATCGTTCCTCAAGGAGGAACCAGCCACCCGCTCTACCGGTTGCCGCAAGGATGGCGTGAAGGGCAGACCGTAGCCTACCATCCTCCGACTTACCGGCCTGGTGCCGGACCGACCCCAAACCACTACGTCCAGATCGATAAAGCCATCGTTCCGAGGATCGACGCAGCCTTCCTGTGGGCAAGGACTGATTGTGTGGGTCGTGGTCCACGGTTTGGCCAACCGTCTGACTGCACGACCTCAGGTACAGGCAGCTAGCTACTGTCTGTACAAAAGCCGGTCGAGGTGAACAATGAGGCGTCACTCTCCACTCGATAACTTTGGCCGAGAGGCACCCTGTGTATGCCTCTGTCAAAGAAGTCCCCGATGATAGGCAGCCTGGACCGTAAACCGAAGCAGCTACAAAATCGTACGAGTTGGTGTCAACGACGAAATCGCGAGCAGCACATTACGCCACATCTAGCGGTAATTTTGGAAAACGTATGACCACGCCGTAACCAATATTCGCCACAGGGGGATAGCCTATTTGCGGTGGGGATCAACCGACCAATCAAGGAAGAAGAATCACCTCACGACAACCGCTAGATCGGCGAGCCGAACTACGACCTCCTTCTATTCTAAGCTTGACCTGCTGAGCGACAGCTTTGTTTTCCGCATCCTTCCGATTATTCTCTTGATTTAAGCTACCGATCCTTCTTCCTCTCATTCTACCGTTATTGTTCTCTCTCATTCTACCGTTTTTCCATACCCTCTATCGTTGCACTATCGTTAACTTCTTCCTGTAAATTCGAGTCCTCTCCTTCCTTTCTACTTTCGTTTCATTATTCTAAGTTTGATTTAAATTAGAGTCAGTTTGTGTGCCTGAAGTCACCAGCCAAGGTAAGGCTTCTGCCTCTGTATTGTATCGTTACGAAGTTGCTCATAATTCCTATTCTTTCTTATGGTATTTATCGACTTTGTGTGAATCATGGTCCACGGCTTAGAGTTGCAGTAAGCCGCCGTGTGGCTGCATGATTTCGGTCATTAATATAATATTTATCGTTTCTTGGTTGCATCGTGTGATGCCAGTTTTGTGTGAATCATGGTCCACGGCCTAGAGTTGCAGTAAGCCGCCGTGTGACTGCATGATTTCAGTAATTTATTATTTTCGTATCTGAGCGACCTCGTAACTGCCGAATAATTATTTCTTCTGTATTTATGATTTTTCTGATTGTTTGTGAATTACTATTAGCCTGCTTCTGTACTTTCTATCGTATTTTGAGCCCTATTGGCTTCAAATTTCATTCCATACTCTTCTGGTAATAGTAGTGTGCTTCATATTTTATTTCTGTTATTGCTTATTATATTTTTATTTATTTTTGTGCCTATTGTATCGTATATCGAGTTCCTTGGGGTACAACCAAGCGTAGAATCAGCCCCTAGATATTACCGCACTTTTTCCTTATTGCTGTTGGCAATTTTATACTATTTTTGCCTGTTATTTATTTCTCTGTATTTTGTTAACTTACGTTCTGCGAATTATTCTTTTGTACTGCGGTGTATTTAGTGTATTTCTTTATTTTGTAAACTTTCCGAAATTCTCACTTTCTCGTAATTTTGTATTTTGTATTCTCTCAGAAGTTATGTTTAGGAATCCCTTATTTAATTCCTCAAGTCCGTCATAATTATAAATTATCGAATCTACCGTTTATGAATAATTCTACCGAAGGCTATCTAGTCGATCGTTTGCCGACTTTGTAAATTGTTAATGAATGTCAATCTCTCGTACTGGTTATAATTTATGGTAAATTCGTCGTATTATCTACCGGACTATCGTTATGTTGTTTTCCACCGATCGCAGTAAAGTTCTCTCGTTTCTAATTGACAGAATAATAATTTTCGTAGCGTCATTTGCAACTTGGGTAAGATCACGTCGCCCAGTGACGTGTAGTTTTGAGTAAATTCTTGCATTATATCGCATCTCTCGACGTACGTTCATTTTTCTCTGTTAACTACCGTCTCTCGTTTTAAAGCTACCGTTTACTGCTATTCTACCGAAATTATTGTGAACAACGATTGTTTATTTTATTAACTACCGCTGTCGATACCACTTTATTTGCCTGTCTCAACCATGTAAACTTCCCGACAATATACGATCGATTGACCTGTTTATTTTCTTTTTGATTTGAGTTTATTCTTTATTCTGTTATTTTCTTTAATTCTGGAATTACTGTTAGCTGCCTTGAATACCGCCACTCTACCGGGATGTACGCGTATGTACTTGAGCCTAGCCAGCCATACAACGGGTTCTCTATTTATCTTTTTTGTACGGTTTTCTGTTCTTTTTATTGATTTGTATTATTGTTTGAAAATCGACGCTAACGCGTCTGGCGCCCAACCTAATTGATTTTGTTATAGTTTGATATTGTGGATAAGTAGAGAATCGCGCCAAAGTGTCAACGGTAAGTCCTCATCCGAGGGTAACAGAATTTAGCGTTACAATGTATATAATTGATTGAATAAAAAAATGATAAATAAATTTAGTATTCATATTTTATTTATATATATTATAATTCTTAATTCACTTTTGAACAAAGAAGAATTTTTGAAAGATAGAAAATTTTTACAATAAACAAATTTTTTGAAAATAAATATGATTATCAGAAAAATTGCATATATTTTTTAACTATTTGCTCACATATCGGATAAAATGAGAATATTATTCGTTGTTAAAATGACATTCAATGTACTCTACGGATTGTAATTTGGAACATTTATACAATGGATTAGAACTTATTGAAAAGTTCGGAGAAAACATACAAATAGATAAATGATTGGTTATTCATTTTCATATTTTGAATTCTCAAGAATTGATTATTCTTTAATTGAAGAAAAATGATTCATTTAAATTATTATTTTTCATATCATCAAATTATTTAATTTATTTGACGACATTTATACTCAAATATATCGATGTATAATTTGTGTATATATGTAATTGATTGAATAAAAAAAATTGCAAATAAACTTAATATTTATATTTTATTTATATATATTATAATTTTTAATTAACTTTCAAGATCTGAAGAATTTGAAAAAAAAAAATTTTCACATGAATTAAATTTTTTTAAAATAAATATACTTATTAAAATGATTCCATACATTTTTCAATTATTCGCGCGCATGTTATTAAAATACGAATATTATTCAATCAAAAAATGCCATTCAATGTACTTTATGGATTGTTATTTGAAACATTCATACAATGGTTATAACTTATTGAAAAGTTTGAAGAAAACACACAGATAGATAAAGAATTAGTTTTTCAATTTCACATTTTTAATTTTTAAAAATTAATTATTCGCTGATATGAGAAAAATGATTTATTTAAATCAATTATTGTTCATATCATCAAATTATTCAATTTAATTGCCTCCATTTATATTCAATTATATTTATGTATAATTTGTATATATATATACACACATACACATATATATATATATATATTGTAACGCTAAATTCTGTTACCCTCGGATGAGGACTTACCGTTGACACTTCGGCGCGATTCTCCACTTATTCGAAATATCAAACTATAACAAAATCAATTATGTTGGGCGCCAGACGCGTTAGCGTCGATTTCCAAACAATAATACAAATCAATAAAAATAATACGAAACCGTACGATGAATAAATAGAGAACCCGTTGTATGGCTGGCTAGGCTCAGGTACGCACACGTACGAACTGGTAGAGTGGCGGTATTCAAGGCAGCTAACAGTAATTACAGAATTAAAGAAAATAACGAAATAAAGAATAAACTCAAGTCAAAAGGAAAATGAACAGGTCAATCGATCATATATTGTCCAGAAGGTTACATGGTTGAGACAGGCAAATAAAATGGTATCGACAGCGGTAGTTAATAAAATAAGCAATCGTTGTTCACAATAATTTGGGTAGGATAGCAGTAAACGGTAGCTTTGAAACGAGAGACGGCAGTTGACAGAGAAAAATGAACGTAGGTCGGGAGATGCGATATAATGCCAGAATTCACTTGAAACTACACGTCACTGGGCAACGTGATCTTACCCAAGGTGCGAATGACGCTACGAATATGATGATTCTGTCAACTAGAAACGAGAGAACTTTACTGCAATCGGTGGAAAACAACGTAACGATAGTTCGGTAGATAATACGACGATTTTACCATAGACGAGTACGAGAGATTGATATTCGTTAACAATTTACAAAATCGGTAGTGTAAACGGTCAACTGGATAACTTTTGGTAGAATTATTCATAAACGGTAGAATCAATAATTTATAATGATCACGGACCTGAGGAATCAAACAATGAATTCCTGAACATAACTTTCGATAGAATTATTCATAAACGATAGAGTCAATAATTTATAATGATCACGGACCTGAGGAATTAAACAATGAATTCCTGGACATAACTTTTGAGAGAATACGAAATACAAAATTATGAGAAAGTGAGAATTTCGGAGAGTTTACAAAATAAAGAAATACACTAAATACACCGCAGTACAATAGAATAATTCGCAGAACTTGCTTTACAAAATACAGAGAAAAGAATAACAGGCAAAAATAATATAAAATTGCTAATAGCAATAGAAAAGGTGCGGTAATATTTAGGGGCTGATTCTACGCTCGGTTGTACTCCAAGGAACTCGATATACGATACAATAAGCACAAAAATAAATTAAAATATAATAAGCAATAACAGAAATAAAATATGAAGCACACTACTATTACAAAAGAGTATGGAATAAAACGTAAAGCCAATAGGGCTCAAAATACGATAGAAAGTACAGAAGCAGGCTAATAGTAATTCACAAATAATCAGAAAAATCATAAATACAAAAGAAATAATTATTCGGCAGTTACGAGGTCGCTCAGACACGGAAATTATCAACTACTGAAATCATGCAGTCACATGGCGGCTTACTGCAACTCTAAGCCGTGGACCATGATTCACACAAAACTGGCATCGCACGATGCAACCAAGAAACGATAAATATAATATTAATGACCGAAATCATGCAGTCACACGGCGGCTTACTGCAACTCTAAGCCGTGGACCATGATTCACACAAAGTCGATGAATACCATAAGAGAGAATAGAAATTATGAGCAACTTCGTAACGATACAATACAGAGGCAGAAGCCTTACCTTAGTTGGTGACTTCAGGCACACAACACTGAATTTATTTTAAATAAAACTTATAATAATCAAAAGAAAATAGAAAGGAAGGAAAGGACTTGAATTTACAGGTAGAAGTTAACGATAGTGCAACGATAGAGGGTATGGAGAAACTGTAGATAAAGTAAAGTAGAACGAGAGGAAGAAGGATCGGTAGCTCAAAACGAGAGAATAATCGGGAGAATACGGATAAACACAGCTGTCGCTCAGCAGGTCAAGCGTAGAATAGAAGGAGGTCGGAGTTCGGCTCGCCGATCTCGCGGTTGTCGTGAGGGGTGATTCTTCTTCCCTTTGATTGGTTGGTTGACCCCCACTGCAAATAGGCCATCCCCCTGTGGCGAATATTGGTTACGGCGTGGTCATGCGTTTACCAAAATTACCGCTAGATGTGGCGTAATGTGCTGCTCGCGATTTCGTCATTGACACCAACTCGTACGATTTAATAGCTGCTTCAGTTTACTGTCCAGGTTGCCTATCATCGGGGACTTCTTTGACAGAGGCATACACAGGGTGCCTCTCGGTCAAAGTTACCGAGTGGAGAGTGACGCCTCATTGTTCACTTCCACCGGCTTTTGTACAGGCAGTAGCCGGCTGCCTGTACCCGAGGTCGTGCAGTCAGACGGTTGGCCAAACCGTGGACCACGACCCACACAATCAGTCCTTGCCAACAGGAAGGCTGCGTCGATCCTCGGAACGATGGCTTTATCGATCTGGACGTAGTGGTTTGGGGTCGGTCCGGCACCAGGCCGGTAATTCGGAAGATGGCAGGCTACGGTCTGCCCTTCACGCCATCCTTGCGGCATCCGATAGAGCGGGTGGATGGTTCCTCCTTGAGGAACGATGCCCTCGGCCATGGGGAGGATTTTTATCTCCCTGTTCACCGGCAGTCGAGGCGATACGGAAGGTTCGGGTGGATGCGCCCCCAGGTGTATAGAAGAGCACCAAGGTAGCCAGTATAGTCTGATTAGACCGTCGGTAGGCGAAGTCGTCGAGAGCTGGAAACGGTAGCAATTGGTCCCTCGTTGGTCGGGATAGTTGTCGTCCAAGTACCTTATTAGCTTGCGCCGAAGCGCGAAATAAAGAATTTACAAAGAAAGAATTAGTTAAAAGTGGTTATTGCCTATTTTGTATCGAGTTCGGTTGGAGTACCCTGCTGAGGTCGCGTAAAATAGAAATAATAACGGTTGTGTGCCCTTGTGACGGGCGACTCTGAAACGCCACTATATATGAATAATTAAATAACAACAATGATGAATAAATCCAATATTTATATTCATTTATTTATTTATTTATTTATTTAAAGTGATTTTTAAGATCCATATCTTTGATACCCTTTTTTTTATGAGATCGTATAATGTTACAAACAATAAGTTTTAAATTGAGCATGAAAAAAAAAAAAAACATAGAAAGGTTTATATACATTTTAAGGCCGTTAAGTAATGTGTATTGATTTAAACAGAACTAGTTTGACGTGATACTGTTTAATAACTCTGAACACGCTGTGAAATAGTTTAATAAATTTTTGGAGCCAGATGTGGAATGGTCATCTAAAATTATAATTATGTTGAGATGGTCGCTATCTTCCTTGGATATTTGTAGGTATTCGGAGCGAGGAGAGCTAAAGAATGTACAGTTTATCAGAAAGTGAACTATTGTTTCCTTTTCTGAGTTGTGACAGAAGCGGCATAATTCTGCCGGTTTTAATTTAATTACCCCCAGCTTCGTTGATATGTTGCACGAGTATATGTTGGCGACTCTTAGCTGTAGTTTAGGTGTTATTGTGTGGAAAGAGCCTCTTGTCAGGTATATTGGGAACGAGTCTTCTAGCGACCTTGTTATGGGTGATTGACATGATTCAGACTTTGAGTAGCGTTTAAGGTCTTGAAGTTTGAGGAAAGAGCGGTACTTGTTGAGGATCCTGTCCTTATTTACCTTCCAATGAGTTGCGTTCATGTCCTCAAACATTTGTTCTTCACCAATAAGAGAAAGCAACGACTTAACTTGTAAGGTCCAGTTCAAGTTCAGACTTTTGTAATTGGCAGATAGTTGAATAAGTCTAGTCAAGCCGAGCTTGGGCAGTCGGTCTTCTCTCATGTCTAGTATTTTAATTACTCAGTTGTATGCGTATTTTAGTACTTCTAGAGAAATGTGTGGTATGTTGAGTTCAAGGCATAAAAGATAATGTGGCGTACAGACAGGAAGATGGAAAATTCTTTTAAAATAAAGCAGGTGAGTTGCTTCAAGTTTGTCTATTATTTCTTTCCTGAGACCCCAGATGCGCACTAAGTATAGCAGCGTTGTTTTGATCATGCTGTCATGGAGTTTCTTTTTGCTAAGCCAAGTTTCTACTATGAGCCTAGAAAGAATTGAGTAGAGTGGTCCGATTGCATGTTTGCCTCTTTTGCATGATTCGGTGGCTGCTATATCCCCTTGCAGGTTGCTTGATAACGCAACACCCAGATATGTGGGCTATTCCGCGTCAACCGGATCAGTCATGTCTCAGATATTTTTCCAATTTGGCATGTTGATTGTGTGTAAGGAGTTAGATTTTTGTGCCAAAGCGCGAATCTCATAATGCCAAATTCGATTTTTTATTAACAATAACAAATTAGACTCCCATTTTTTTCAAAAATTCATAACTTTGGCAAAAAATTAGATACAATATATTTTTTTTTCAAATTACGCGGAAAGCTCCATAGAACCTAAAAAAAAATACGAAATGGTAAAAAAAAAGTTGTTATCAATTGTTTATTCAACAATTAATTTTTCAAAGATTTTTCAAACAGTGACTGACACGATCAAAAAATTTTTTTTAAATTCTGACATGTTCCTTGAACTGTACTACAACCTGTGAATTAATTCCAGAGGGGTGTTTTTCTTCGTTTTTGAGTAAAAAATCATTAAAGGTGTCGATGCGCATGAAATTGCGGCGCGCCGAGTCTCTACGTAATGGCGGACGGCCGGTTGCCGTCCACCGCTACACCGCGGTGGCGTCGCAGCGTTATTTTAGAGTCATTTTCACGATGTAGGACATGATTGAAGAATCTGAAAAAAATACTGTACCTTCACAAGGCCTGCTCAAAGCGATAAGTGAAGTTTCAAGAATGTGTTTTTCACCGTTTTTTTATTACAGAGATTCAAAATAACGGTTACACACCATGAGAGTGCACATAAATGATAATAATTACAGAACTTGCTACTTATTTTAAAATAAAAACACATTCTTGAAACTTCACTTATCGCTTTGAGCAGGCCTTGTGAAGGAACAGTATTTTTTTCAGATTCTTCAATCATGTCCTACATCGTGAAAATGACTCTAAATTAACGCTGCGACGCCACCGCGGGGTAGCGGTGGACGGCAACCGGCCGCCCGCCATTACGTAGAGACTCGGCGCGCCGCATTTTCATGCGCATCGACACCTTTGATGATTTTTTACTCAAAAACGAAGAAAAACACCCCTCTGGAATTAATTCACAGGTTGTAGTACAGTTCAAGGAACATGTCAGAATTTAAAAAAAATTTTTTGATCGTGTCAGTCACTGTTTGAAAAATCTTTGAAAAATTAATTGTTGAATAAACAATTGATAACAACTTTTTTTTACCATTTCGTATTTTTTTTTAGATTCTATGGAGCTCTCCGCGTAATTTGAAAAAAAAATATATTGTATTCAATTTTTTGCCAAAGTTATGAATTTTTGAAAAAAATGGGAGTCTAATTTGTTATGGTTAATAAAAAATCGAATTTTGCATTATGAGATTCGCGCTTTGGCAAAAAAATCTAACTCCTCACACACAATCCACATGCCAAATTGAAAAAATATCTGAAAGATGACTGATCCGGTTGACGCGGAATAGCCCATATAAATATAAATATATATATATATATATATATATATATATATATATATATATATATATGTGTATATATATATATATATATATATATATATATATATATATATATATATATCATTATTCGAATAAAAAAAATGATAAATGAATTTATTATCCATATTTCATGCATATATATAATAATTTTTAATTGACTTTCACAAAAAAGGAGAATTAAAAAAAAAAGTAAATTTAATATTGATTAAATTTTTCAAAAATAAATATAAGTATTGAAAAAAATTTCACATATTTCCCAAATATTTGCTCACATATTAATTAAAATGAAGATACTATTCATTGAAAAAATGCCATTCAATGACCTTTATAGATTGTAATTTGGAACATCTATACAATGGATGAGAACTCATTGAGAAGTTCAAAGAAAACATACAGATGAATGAATAATTAGTTATTTAATTTCATATTTTTGATTTGTAAAAATTAATTATCCTTCAATTTGAGAAAAATGAATTATTGAAATTAATTATTATTCATATCGATTAATTATCTAATTTGATTGCATTCATTCATTTCAATTATAATATGATATGATTTGTGTGTATATATACATGTATATATATATATATCATTATTTGGAAAAAAAAATGATGAATGAATTTATCATACATATTTCATTCATGTATATTATAATTTTCAATTTTCTTTCAAAAAAAGGAGAATTTAGAAAAAAAACATAATTTTCACATGATTAATTTTCTTAAAAACGAATATAAGTATTTAAAAAATTTTACATATTTTCCAAATATTTGCTCACACATTAATTAAAATAAAAATACTATTCATTGAAAAAATGCCAATCAATGACCTTTATAGATTGTAATTTGGAACATTTATACAATGGATTGGAACTTATTGAAAAGCCTGAAGAAAATATACAGATAGTTAAATGATTGGTTATTTAATTTCGTATTTTTCATTTTTGAAAATTATTCATTTTTCAATTTAAGAAGAACAATTCATTTAAATCATCATTTTTTATATCATCGAGTTATTTAATTCATTTGCCCACATTTAAAATCAAGTATATTATTGTGTTATTTGTATATATATTAGGGTGGGCCAAAAAAAATGAGTATTTTTTTTTTTACTTTACACTCTGAAAATCGGTTGCTAGATACCTCTAAAGAATTCTTACCAAATATGAGCTCTTAATTTTTATAACAAGGTCCTCCGCTTCACAATTTTGCATTTTTTCCTGAGTATTAGAAACAAAAATTCATATCTCTTCGACAACTGTTCGTTAAAAAATATCTCTCCTCATATTCTTGTAGGAAATCGAACGTTCTACAAAAAAGGTCTTTTACAATTTTTTCGTAAACCTTACCGTTTAAAAGATATCAAAGCTTAAAGTTTACTCATTTTAAGAGAAATTTCTGTTTTGCTTATGAATTTTTTAACTCGCTTACAAAAAATTTTGATGAATTGCACAACTCATAGTTTTGTAGGAAATTAACTGCTCTACAAAAATGGTGTCTTATGATTTGTCGATTAAGTTAAGCGTTTAAAAGATATTCATCGTCAAACTTCAATGCATACTAATTTTAACAGTTTTTGATGAATAATTCGAAAAATTTCAATTTAATTTATAAGCTTCATGAAAATTTATTCCAATGTGAGTTCCTAAGAAAAGAGAAATGTTTTAAACTATTTTTCTTTTATTTTTTTAGTTCTATATATTATAGTATATATATAGTTACATATATTATATAGAACTAAAAAAATAAAAGAAAAATAGTATAAAAATATATATCAAAAATTAAAAATTAAAAAACATGTATCATTTTTAGTTCTGTATATTATATAAAACCGAAAAAATAAAATAAAAATAGTATAAAAATATGTATTGAAAATTAAAAATTAAAAAATATATATTATGTGGAACTAAAAAAATTAAAGAAAAATAGTTTAAAACATTTCTCTTTTCTTAGGAACTCACATTGGAATAAATTTTCATGAAGCTTATAAATTAAATTGAAATTTTTCGAATTATTCATCAAAAACTGTTAAAATTAGTATGTATTGAAGTTTGACGATGAATATCTTTTAAACGCTTAACTTAATCGACAAATCATAAGACACCATTTTTGTAGAGCAGTTAATTTCCTACAAAACTATGAGTTGTATAATTCATCAAAATTCTTTGTAAGCGAGTTAAAAAATTCATAAGCAAAACAGAAATTTCTCTTAAAATAATCAAACTTTAAGCTTTGATATCTTTTAAACGGTGAGGTTTACGAAAAAATTGTAAAAGACCTTTTTTGTAGAGCGTTCGATTTCCTACAAGAATATGAGGAGAGATATTTTTTAACGAAAAGTTGTCAAAGAGATACGAATTTTTGTTTCTAATACTCAGGAAAAAATGCAAAATTGTAAAGCGGAGGACCTTGTTATCAAAATTAAGAGCTCATATTTAGTGAGAATTCTTTGGAGGTATCTAGCAACTGATTTTCAGAGTATAAAGTAAAAAAAAAAATACTCATTTTTTTTGGCCCACCCTAATATATATATATATAATTGATTGATTAAAAAAAATGATGAATAAATTTATTATTCATATTTTATTCATATATATTTTAAATTTTTATCAGCTTTCGAAAAAAGATGAATTTGAAAAAAAAAAAAATATTTACATTAATTAAATTTATTCAAAATAAATATAATCAATAAAAGAATTCTATATACTTTTCAGTTATTCGCTTACATATTAATTATATTGAAAATATTATTTAATCAAAAAGTGCCATTTAATGTACTTCAGGGATTGTAATTTGGAAATTTATACGATGGATTGTATCTTATTGAAAAGTTCAAAAAAAACATACAGATAGATATGTGATTAATTATTCAATTTCACATTTTGAATTTTTTAAAACAATTATTGTTTAATTTGAGAAAAATTAATCATTCAAATTATTATTCTATATATTATTAAATTATTTAATTAATTTGCCCACATTAATATTCAATAATAAAAATGTATAATTTGTCTATATATATTATTGATTGAATAAAAAATATGATGGATAAATTCATTATTCACACTTCATTTATTTATATGATAATTTTCAATTAACTTTTGAAGAAAAGAGAATTCAAAAAAAAAATATTTTTAGATGAATTAAATTCTTTAAAAATAAATATAATTATCCAAAAAAAATCCTGTATAGTTTTTAATTACCTGCTCACATATTACTTATTATAAAAATATTATTCATTGAAAAAATGCCATTCGGTGACCTGTATGGATTGTAATTTGAAACATCTATACAATGGATTAGAACTTATTGAAAAGTTCAGAGAAAACATACAGATAGATCAATGATTAGTTATTCAATTTCATATATTTGATTTTTAAAAAGGAATTATTCTTCAATTTGAGAAAAATAATTCATTCAAATTAATTATCATTCATTTCAATCTCTCTATCTAATAAAAAAGTTTCAAACAAATGAACGTAGAAAAAGATTATAATAACAATAGTAAAAAAAGACTATAATAACAATAGTATACGCATGAAGTTGGCGGTGGGGTGAGATCCCGAAAACAAAACAAAAAGCATCTAGCAAACCCTTTGACACCTGTCATCGGCTGTTTATGACAGTCTTTGACAAATATCTTTATAGGTATCTGTTTCTGACGCGCAGAAAATGAACATGCAAACGAAAATTATCAAGATGATTCCCGACGAAAATTGTCTTTTTCGCGCGTTGGCGTATTGTGTATACGGCACTCAAGATCGACACGCAGAGGTGAGACTGAGTATCGTTTCAAATATAGTGGATAATTGGTCTACATTTGCGGGTCTTATTGCAGGTAATGAGTCAAACGGTGCTGTGATTAGGTCACCTGGTGATTACAAATCACATATGAATAAAAATAGAATATACGGGGGAGAAGCAAAATTAGCTGCAGCTGCGGACATTTTTGAGATATGTTTAATCGTGTATCGCGAAGAACAAATTCATCCACACCGGATCGGATCACAAAATGAAACACAATTCTCGCTACTCTGCACCGGCGACGGAGACAGTGGACACTTTGATGTCTTGCAGAACCAAAATAAAATTCAGATAGTGAGTAATAAGTACGAAAAGTAAAAATCAAATAATAGTAAATCTAAATATGTCACCAAACAGTCAAAAGGACAGCCAGGATTTACGATGACAGTGGAGAAAGGAGGAGTTTCAAGCAGCAGACAAGGCGATGAAGATGGTGGATGGTCGGAAATATTACAAAAGAAAGAGGAAAATAAAATCGTAAGTGCGAAGAACCAAATAAGCCATAGAATAATATCCATCAAATATTTGTATGACCAGGTAAGAAGACGACCAGGATCGACGTTGGCCACAAGAGAAGGAGGTGTTTTGCGGAATGAACAGCAACGCAAATATAGAGAAAAAAATAATATAAAGAAGGTGATTTTGGAGAATAACCGGCAGAGCGGTAGTAAAAATAATTCAACAAAGGGTGTAGAAGAATTGGAAGAATCGATTGTGATTATTGACTTGGAAAATGAATCAAGTGGACGACCAACCAACGTGATGGACATAGAAGAGCGAAAAATTAGACGACGGGAACAGCAGCGAAAATATAGGGAAGCAAACAAAAAATATCATACTGGCTTTTCAACCAACGAACAGAAAGGAGGAGTTTCAACCGGCAGGCAAGGCGATGGAGACGGTGGATGGTCGGACGTATCACAAAAGAAAAAGGAAAATAAAATTGTAAGTGCGAATAACCAAATAAGCCAGAGAATAATAATAAACAAATATTCCTATAACCAGGCAAGAGGACGACCAGGATCTATGTTAACCACAAGAGAACGAGGTGTTTTGCGGAGTGAACAGCAACACAAATATAGAGAAAAAAATAATATAAAGAAGGTGATTTTGGAGAATAACGGGCAGAGCGGTAGCAAAAATAATTCAGCAAGTCAAGGAGATAGATCGATATCAATAAAGAAGGAACACCAATTTTCAACCAACGAATGGAAGCTTCGATTGATGAAAAAAAGGAAAGTAAGCACAGAAGGAATTGAAGTGGACAGCAAGTGCAGACTTGTCATCAAATCAACATGAAGGAATTCGCCTGTCTACTAGACAATGCGTAAGGAAATAGTGAGGCGCGCAGCGCCGAGTGCCCGAGGCGCGTAGCGCCGAGATGGGGTTGGCGCGCGAAGCGCGCAGGGGCGAAGCCCCTAGTAGATTATTAAATGTAATTGCCTTCATTTATATTCAATTATATTATTATATAATTTGTGTATATATATATATATGAATATTATATTTATGATAATGATATATACAAATATAAATATACATATGTATATATCATTATTCGAATAAAAAAAATGATAAATGAATTTATTTTCCATATTTTATTGATATATATTATAATTTTCAATTGACTGTCAAAAAAAGAAAAATTTGAAAACAAAAAATAATTTTCACATTGATTGAATTTTTAAAAATTAATATAAGTATTGAAAAAATTTCACACATTTCACAAATATTTGCTCGCATATCAATTAAAATAGAAATACTATTCATTGAAAAAATGCCATTCAATGACCTTTATAGATTGTAATTTGGAACATCTATACAATGGATTGAAAACTCATTGAAAAGTTTAAAGAAAACATACAGATAGATAAATGATTAGTTGTTCAATTTCATATTTTCAATTTTTCAAAAGTCATTATTCGTCAATTCGAGAAAAATAATTCATTTAAATCAATCATTATTCAGATCAATCAATTATTTGATTCAATTACCTTCATTCATATTCAATGATATAATTGTATAATTTGTGTATATACATATATATCTGCCAACGATAATGAAATGAATAACGAGGAGGATTATCACCGCTTTCTCCTATTCGGTCTCCAGAGAAACTACGGCAAAAATCAATAACTGAATAAACATTGAACATTTTGGATCTGGTTATAAACGTTGAATTTTAAAAGCTTTGTTTAATGAGTTAAGTTCCGTTTATTCTTGTATAAGAATAAAAAGGTGGTTCAACATGCGTCCCACACGCAAAACACAGAGTTCGCAAGTGTTATCTGGCCATTCTCTTACATCAGAAGTGGGATACCAAATAGACGCGAAACCATCCATTTCAGAATCACCATCCGAGACTCCTCAACGCAATTCTAATACTTCGGAAGATCGTTGGCAAATTTTGTTTGAAAATCAAAATAAAAATATGATGGAGTTAATTCGAACAATGCGAAGTTCAACTGCTGATTCTCATCATGAAGTTACTTTTTCGCTATTCAATCCGGATGAGCAAAATATCAATGCACAAGCTTGGTGCTCGACAGCTAGATTGTGTATGCAAGAACAGGAACTTCAAGGGAGCAAGTTAGTAAATGCATTGAGTGAAGTTATGAAAGGATCAGCTGCATCTTGGTTTCCTCAAATCAGCTCTAACGGAATGACTTGGGAGCAATTTGAAAACATTTTCCTCGCGCGATATGAAATTATTGAAACTCCCGCGGCGACGTTACTTTCGTTATATTCTGGACAGCCAAATGGAGATGAAAATATCGCTGCATATTCAAGTCGAGTTTCAAGTGTTTTTATTCCACGACTACAACTGATGAATTCCGAAAAAATTGCTGTTTCGATTGTTCTTTCTCATGTGGCTCAGTTGGATCCACGTTTAAAACATTTGGCGCTTACTTCGGAAATAAGTTCTCGAACAAAGTTACAACAAGAACTTATGGCAGTTGATTACCGAAAAAGAGCTTTTCCTTTTTCTCAAGCCAGAGAGGGCTCATCGTTCGATTCCAAACGACTGAGAACTTATGTATCTTCATTAAAATGCTTTCACTGTGGAAAATTTGGACACAAAATATCGGAGTGTCGAAGTCGTTCATGGAGTACCATCCCGGACAACTTTGGAAATCTTTCAAAGAAAATACCCTCCACCGCTGTGAAATCTTCTGTGACGTGCTTCAATTGTGGGGAAGTTGGACATGTTTCTACGAGCTGCAAGAAGTCTTCTGGATCTGGACAAAATACCCTTGCTCAAGGTCGAATGGAGCGTCGTGTTAATTTGTGTTCTATTCAACCGACTTTTGGCGGGTTACTGCATTCCGGTGAGAAGTTTTCATTTTGTTTTGATTCCGGTGCTGAATGCTCTCTGATTAAAGAAAGTATTGCTAAAAAATTTTCAGGAAAACGTCAGAACTTTGTAGTCATTTTTTCCGGTATCGGTCCTTCCAGTATTCAAAGTGTCATTGAAATCTTGGCACAAGTGACTATAAATGATCATTGCCTGGGAATTTTATTTCATGTGATTCATGATGATTTTCTTAGTACTGAAATTCTTGTTGGAAGAGAAATATTATTTCTTGGTTACTCAATAAAAATGACAGTTGACAGTTTAGTTCTAAAAAGAATTCCAAGGGTTAATGTTTGTAAAGTAGACTATCATTCATTTAATTTTGACGAAATAAAAACAGACGTTTCTGAACTTGACAAACGTCTCTTGGTTGATGTTTTAAACAAATTTCGTTCAACTTCCGTCATAGGAACACCTAAATCTAGAGTAACGACCGGACAACTTGAAATTCGTTTGCCAGATCCCAACCGAACCGTGCAAAGACGCCCTTATCGTCTTTCGACTGTCGAACGTCAAATAGTGCGAGATAAAATCAAGGAATTACAAGAGGAGAATGTCATCAGACCCAGTTGTTCTCCTTTTGCTAGTCCCATTATTTTAGTTAAAAAAAAAGGTGGTTCTGATCGAATGTGTGTTGATTATCGGGAGCTTAACAATAATACGGTGGCTGATAAATATCCGTTACCGCTTATTGCTGATCAGATAGATAGACTAGGAGGTGCTCATTAATTTACATCTCTTGATATGGCTAGCGGTTTTCACCAAATTCCTATTCACCCAGATTCTATTGAACGGACTGCTTTTGTTACTCCTGACGGGCAGTACGAATATTTAGCAATGCCTTTTGGTTTGAAAAATGCACCTTCTGTTTTTCAGCGAGCAATTACACAAAGCTTTGGGAGATCTAGTGGATACGTCTATTATTTGTTATATGGATGATATTCTCATCCCATCAGAAACAATTATTGAGGGTATTCGAAAATTAGAAGTTGTTTTAGGGGCTTTGACGAAAGCTGGATTTTCAGTCAATCTAAAGAAATGTTCATTTTTGAAAACGAAGATAGAATTTCTTGGTCATCAAGTTTCGGCAGGAGAAATTCGACCAAATCCTCGCAAGGTTATCGCGTTGACTGCACTCCCGCCTCCTCAAACTGTTACTCAACTTAGACAATTTATTGGACTTGCCTCGTATTTTCGGCAATTTATAAAAGGGTTTTCTAAACTTGCTAGTCCTTTGTATAAACTTACTAATGGAAAGGGTAGGATTGATTGGAAACCTGAATTTGAGGAAATTCGAACAAAAATTGTTTCTCACCTCACAAGTTCTCCTCTTTTAATGATTTTTGATCCAAATTTTACTATAGAATTACATACAGATGCTAGCTCAGTTGGTTACGGTGCAATTTTCATCCAAAAAGTTGGTGGAAAGGCCCATGTTGTAGCTCATTTTAGCAAAAGAACTACAGAAATATAGTCGCGATATCATTCGTATGAATTGGAAACACTTGCTGTTGTGAATGCTATTAGGCATTTTCGGCATTATTTACATGGTAGAAAATTTACAGTAGTTACAGATTGTAATTCTCTCAAGGCATCTCGTGCAAAACTTGACTTATCCCCAAGAGTTTATAGATGGTGGGCATTTTTACAGTCATTCGACTTTGATATTGTTTATCGAGAAGGAAAAAATCTATCACGTGCAGATTTCTTTTCTCGAAATCCTTCACCTGAGAATGACAAACTGAATGTTGAAACTGTTGAGCAAAAACGTATAAATTTTCCAAAAATTTCTCACGGTTGGTTACAAGCGGAGCAGCAGAAGGATGCCGAAATTCGTGATCTTATTTCCAAATTAGAAAACGATGAGCTTGACTCAAATGTTTCTAATACGTACGAACTTAAATCTGGAATTTTGTTCAGAAAAATACTGCGAAATAATGACACTCGTATTTTACCAATAATCCATAAAGCTTTTCAGTGGTCTATAATAAATCATGTTCATGAATCGATTATTCATTTGGGATGGCATATAACTTTAGAGAAGGCTTACCAACATTATTGGTTTTCTAATATGTCCAAATATGTCCGAAAATTTGTCGAAAATTGCATTACTTGCCGAATTTCCAAATCTACTTCTGGTAAAATTTAAGCTGAATTACATCCAATCCCAAAGAGTATTTCTTGGCATACTCTTTATATTGATGTTACTGGAAAGCTTAGTGGCAAAAGTAATATCAAAGAATATGTTTTTGTGTTTATTGATGCCTTTACTAAGTTTGTTTTTCTTTATTATACTCTTTCTATTGATGCTGTAAGTGTTATAAAAGCTTTGAAATCAATCGTCACATTATTTGGAGCACCGGTTCGTGTGATTGCTGATCAGGGGAGATGTTTTGCAAACAAAAATTTTCGTGATTTTTGTGCTTCCCATTGCATCAATCTTCATTTGATTGCTACTGGTAACAGTCAAGGCAATGGTCAAGTCGAACTTGTTATGAGTACACTCAAAAATAAGCTCACTTCTGTTGAGGTTGATAATAATAGATCTTGGCAGGATTCTCTTGGAGATATTCAACTGGCACTGAATTGTTCCGTCAGTAGTGTGACTAAAGCTACTCCTCTGGAATTGATTATTGGTCGCGTAGCCAGACCGTTGAATCTGTTACCGATTACTGATTGTGGAAAAGAAATTGACTTATCGGAAATCAGAGAGCGAGCAGCCAATATGATTGAGATTAACTCGCAAATTGAAAAATCGCGATTTGATGCTCGAAAGGCAAAATTTTTAAAATTTTCTGTTGGGGATTATGTTTTAATCGAAAACCACCAAAGAAATTAAACAAAATTGAATTTAAAATTTGAAGGGCCATTTCGTTTTATCAAAGTATTGGACGGAAATCGGTACGTATTGAAATCTCTAAATTGTAATCGAACGTATAAATACGCTCATGACCGTCTTCGAGCAATGCCTGACTGTTCTGTACCTTCAGAATTGGATATTGATTTTGATAAATCTTCTCAAGAGTCATTGAGTATTCAAGGTATTAAATCACAAATCTAATGTGTTATTTTTGGATTAATAACCTGTGACATCCTTGTTGGCGCACCTGTTATAAGAAATTCATCAGATTATTGGAGTAGGAAATGTTTGTCATTCCCTGTGGTTTGAGCTTGATCCTAGTGCATACATTTATTACGCTTATTAGTTGCAGGTCAAAAAAAAAAACCATACTCATTTCGGTGCGCGGAGATGGTGCAATGTAACAGCTAATGGTGTGGTGCTGTCGCATTAGGCGACTGTGTGTAGAAATGTTGATGTATGAACGGCTTGACGCTGTCATATGGTCACGTATGTGAAGCCCAATTGATAATTGGCAATGTGTGTGGAAATTACATGTCTTTGGATAAAAATATAAGTCTCATGAGAGGAATGCAAGTCTTTTGAGAAGATTGTAGTTCTTGCTCTTGAGAAAAGTAGATGATTTCTATGAAATAGGGTGTTGTCGACGGTTTGTCACCGGACTTGTTATTTAGTACGGAATCTGTTAAAACTTATGGATTTGTTAAAGCACATCGTCTCTGATTTTTGGAATGGTAATATGATCAGGTTGACGGAACGGTCTAAATATCTTTCAATTTTTGTATTACAGCACAGGAGGACGTGTGATTGTCAGGATTAGCCGTGTCAAGGATAATGAAATGAATAACGAGGAGGATTATCACCACTTTCTTCTATTCGGTCTCCAGAGGAACTACAGCAAGAATCAATAACTGAATAAACATTGAACATTTTGGATCTGGTTATGAATGTTGAATTTTAAAAGCTTTGTTCAATAAGTTGAGTTCCGTTTCATCTTGTAAAAGACTGAAAAGGTAGTTCAACATGCGTCCCACACGCAAAACACAAAGTTCACGAGTGTTATCTGGTCATTCTTTGCTATATATACATGTATCATTATTCGAATAAAAGAAATGGTAAATGAATTTATCATCCAAATCTTATTCATATATATTATAATTTTTGATTTACTTTAAAAAAAAAGGCATTTGAAAAAACAATAATTTTCACATCAATTGAATTTTTTTAAAATATATGTAACTATGAAAAAAATGTTATACATTTCTCAATTATTTGCTCACATATTGATTAAAAAAAAAAACTATTTATTCGAAGAATGCTATTTAATGTACTTTATGGATTGTAATTTGAAACATTTATACAATGAATTAGAACTGATCGGAAAACCTAGAGAAAATATACAGATAGTTAAATGATTGGTTATTGAATTTCGTGTTTTTAATTATTGAAAATTACCTATTCTTTAATTTACGAAGAACGATCCATTTAAATTATCATTTTTTATATCATCAAGTTATTTAATTTGTTTGCCCCTATTTAAAATGAATTATATTATTGTGTGATGTATATATGTGTATATATATATAAATAAATGTATTTATATTTAATTCTATTGATGTATATATATATATATAAGATAATTTTTAATTTACTTTCCAAAGAAAAGAAACTTGGAAAAAAAATTTTTTTCGTTTTGATCAAATTTTTTAGAGATAAATATAATTATTGTAAAAGACCTATATATTTTTTAATTATCTGCTCACGTATTGATTGCAATAAAAAAATTGTTCATTAGAAAAATGCCATTCAATTTACTTTATGAATTGTAGTTTGGAACATTTATACGATGGATTAAAACTTATTATAAGGTTCAAAGAAAACATACAGATAGATGAGTGATTATTTATTTAATTTCCTATCTTCAATTTTTAAAAATTAAAAATTCTTCAATTAAGGAAAAATAATTCATTCAAATCAGTTATTTTTTTTTATTCAAATAAATTATTTAACTTAATTACCTCCACTTATATTCAATTATATTAATGTAATATATTGTTACAAAGGGTGAAATCACCCGTTTTGCCCCCTCTTCAATGATCTAGTAATCAGCATAGGTAAAAGACGTTTATAAACCTCTTATGTCTTCAAAAAGAATAAGGTTGCTGCGCCAACCAACATTATTGCAAAAACAGTCTTGTTTCAGACTTCAAACGAGAAACACATATTACGCATTGAAAGCTTTTCACAACATTTTAATTTCGCCTTTGATTTTGGCTTGTTATTCACGCTCTTGATTTCTTTGACTTAATAAGTAAACTCGCGGATCCATATTTTATTAACGTAACGTCCAGAACGTTACATTTGGTGTCAGAAGCGGGATCTTGAGTTCTTGTTAATTAAGTCGATTCAGTGCGTGTTATAAACAATGAGCAGTAGTCGTATGACGCACTCACGTCGAAGGGAAAGTGAAGAAGAATCTTCTCTTATGGAAAATCCGAGGGTTCCAGAAGAAATTTTATCACCTTCAGTAGACCCTCTTTTAACTCCTTCCACGGTCTCTCAACTTGATCTGCTAAAGATCTTGACACAACAACAAGAGGCGGCAAGACAACAACAAGAAGCGGCAAGACAACAACAACAACAACTAATCCAGTTGCTTCAAGAGCAAGGGGAGGCTCGAGAGCGTTCAGAAACTAATCTTCAAGACCTTCTTCGGACGACTGTGGCGGCCCTTCAATCCGTTCATCAAATGAGTGGCGCTGGAGGACCGGCTGTTACACCACAAGGTTCTAGAGTCGCTACTCCTGTTCCCTCTCCTGTTCCCTTGCCTGTTCCTGTTCCCGTTGTTCAAGAGATCCGACATCCAGGACGAATCCAGGATGTTCGAGATTCAAGGTCTGTGCCTTTTACTAGGGGAGTAGTTGAATCCCCAGTTTATAGAAACAGAGTAAATAATGAGGTTGATTTTTCCGAGCCTTTGTCTCAGGTTCAGCCTCAATACTCTCATTTGAGTCAATTGAATAATTCGAGACTTCCTGGGGTTACTTCTCAGATTTATGAGAAACCCTTTTGTCCTTTGAAACCGCCAATTTTTGATGGAAAGATTCCATGGGCAGAGTATGAACGTCAATTTAACACTATTGCAAGGCATAATCAGTGGGACTCCACCATGAGGGCCCACAGCCTTGCCTCTTGTCTTCGGACGCCGGCTCTAAATGTTTTAACGGCATTGTCTGAAGAAGAAATTTCCGATTATGAGAAACTTAGCTCTGCACTAAAGTTGAGATACGGGAATGATCACTTGACGAAACTGTACACGGCTCAATTACAGACGAGAAAACAAGGACGAGACGAAGACCTCGCGTCTCTTAGCCAGGATATAGAACGGCTTTCACGTGTAGCATTGCCAGATCACGAGCCGTCTCGTAATTTATTAGCGACTCAAGCCTTTTTAAGTGCAATTAGTGATCCGGAAATCAAAATGGCCGTTGGAACATCGGGCCTCACTTCTCTGCGGGAGGCAACGGCCAAAGCCCTTGAGGTGGAGGCAATGAGGAAACAATATTTTGGGCTGAACAAGCTTCGTCGGATTGAGGTGTCCAAAAACACCTCAGAAAGACGAAGTTTTGAACACTCGGAGGAATCAAAACCTCAAAATTATAGAAATAAAAATAACAATAGTAATTTTGAACCAAGGAATCGAGGTTCTTTTCAAAGCCAACAAAACAAGCGTGTAAATAAGAACGCGGTCATGACGAGTCAAACCGGCTTGACCTGTATATTTTGTAAAAAAATAGGTCACGACGCCAATCATTGTTTTCTAATTAAAAAAATTAGTAGAGGTCCGATGCAAGGCTCGAATTCAAACTCTTATAACTGGCGTCAGAAAAATATTGAAATAGGGGAAGCAAATCCTCAGTCGAGTTCTTCAACAGGAACTCACTCAAAAAACTAATTCCAGATGATTTGTCGGGGCGAAAATCATCGCAGATTGTTGGGAGTGAAAGCCCTCTTAGAGAACAGTTTTTAATTAGAAGTCTACGATAGTCTGGTCTTTACGCGCGCGGCACTGTAAATGGCGTCGATTGTCTATGGGTAATATACACGGGCGCAGAAGTAACCGTGGTTCGATCGGATCTCTTTAAATCCGATGACCAGATTGTTCCCTCTTTTTCTCTGCGAACAGCCACTGGAGAGACGACCCCGGTTTTGAGACAGGTTACTGTCCAAATTAACCTTTTTGGGTGTATCGACTCTCCACATAAGGTTTTTATAGCAGATATAGAGGATGAAGGTATTTTGGGAATAGACTTTCTTACAGCTCATAACTGTGTTATCTCGACTAAGAGAAATTCACTAGCTTCAAACAATCGCGAAATGACTCTTTGTACAAATAGAAATGGAATTTATTGGAGTCCTCCTGGAATTCGGGAAATAGAACTTTCAGAGGATGATTTGCAACAACATTTCCCTTCACATTTACAGAGCCTTGTTGAGAAATCTTCGATTTCGTTAAATTCAGCTCAGGTAGAATCGTTTAAATCTCTTTTGCTAGAATTTATAGATTCTTTCGCCAAAGATAGTGGTGATAAGGGCCGATGTACTTCTGTCAAGCACAAGATCGACGTCGGAGAGAGTTCACCAATAAAACAAGCTCCTCGAAGACTCGCTCTCAGCGCCCGAGAAGAGGTTAGGAAGCTTGTGGAAGACATGCTAAAAAACGATGTTATTGAACCATCGTCTAGTCCCTGGGCCTCACCAATCGTCCTTGTTAACAAAAAGGACGGATCCAAACGATTTTGTATCGATTACAGGAAGCTGAACGATATAACGAAGAAAGATTCTTACCCTCTACCCAGAATCGACGAGACACTCGACCTGATAGCTGGTGCAACTTGGTTCAGCACCATAGATCTTCAGAGCGGATACTGGCAGGTCGAAATGGATCCTCTAGATGAAGAAAAAACAGCTTTTGTTACGGGTTTAGGAGGATTATGGCAGTTCAAGGTTATGCCGTTTGGTCTGAGTAATGCCCCAGCTACCTTTGAACGAATGATGGAGGCTGTTCTCCATGGGCTCACTGGCAAAATATGCCTCGTTTATTTAGACGATATAATCGTTTTTGGCAAGAACTTTGAAGAAGAAGTTCAAAATCTCAGACAAGTTTTCGCTAGGCTGAAGCAAGCAGGTCTGAAAATGAGCCCGAAAAAATGCCATCTGTTCCAGAAAGAAGTAGGCTTCCTCGGACATATCGTTTCAGCACAAGGTGTGAAGACCGACCCATCCAAAATAGAGAAGGTTTCTTCTTGGCCGACACCTAAGAATAAAGAACAAATTCAAAGCTTTTTAGGCCTTTGTACGTATTACAGAAGATTTGTAAGAGGTTTCGCTAGTATAGCTAAACCTCTCCATCATTTGACCGGAATCAAGATTCCTTTTGACTGGACCCCGGAATGCGAAGAGGCTTTCGAGAAATTGAAAGAAAATCTTATTTCTTCGCCGATATTAGCATATCCAGAGGTCGAACTTCCTTTTATTTTAGATACTGATGCCTCTATTTCAGGAATAGGCGGGGTTTTGTCACAAATTCAGGGAGGTCAAGAGAGAGTGATAAGCTATTTGAGCAGAGTTTTGAGTAAAACCGAGAGAAATTATTGTGTCACTCGTAGAGAGCTTTTAGCTGTCGTTAAGACCGTAGTACATTTTCACCATTATCTGTACGGTAGGAGATTTTTGATACGTACAGATCATGCTTCTCTCAGGTGGCTACTTTCGTTCAAATCTCCTGAAGGTCAGGTAGCTAGATGGTTAGAAAGGCTCGGTCAGTACGATTTTGATATTCGTCATCGAGCAGGAATTCATCATGGAAACGCCGATGCTCTCTCTCGAAGACCCTGCGAGGAAATGCCAGAGTGTAAACAGTGTGCACGACTAGAGAAAAACCGTGACCCCTCTCTTATAATACGGAAGATTTCTTTCAAAAATAGCCAGGAGGAATAGAGAAAATCGCAACAAGAGGACGACACTTTGAATCAAGTGAAGTCTTGGAAAGAAGCAGAAACTCGCCCAGACTGGCAGGATATATCTTTAGCCGAGCCAGATTTAAAAATTTATTGGGCTCAATGGGACTCTATCCTTTTAATGGATGGAATTTTATACCGAAAATGGCAATGTGCAGACTTGAAAGAAATCAGGTGGCAACTTTTGGTTCCCAGGTCACGAGTTCCAGAGATTCTTGCTCTTTATCATGATTCTCCTGCAGGCGGACACTTCGCGTCAAATAAAACTCTGGGCAGAATTCGCAACTTCTACTTTTGACCCCGTTGCCGGATGGACGTTGAAGATTGGTGTCGAAGATGTCGAATCTGCACGGCAAAGAAAGGACCTTGAGCGAAGAGACAAAGCTCTCTTCAAATTTACAACGTGGGAGCTCCATTTGAAAGGATAGCAATGGATATTCTTGGACCTCTCCCGATCACCCATTCTGGAAATAAATATGCTTTGGTTATTGCTGATTATTTTACTAAGTGGCCAGAAGTGGTTCCTCTCGCTGATCAAGAAGCCTCTACTGTAGCACAGGCATTCGTTAAAGAGTTTATTTGTAGACACGGAGTTCCTCTAGAACTTCATACTGATCAAGGCCGAAATTCTGAGTCAACCTTTATGAAAGAGGTTACTCAGATTTTAGGGGTTAGAAAAACTCGTACAACTCCTTTGCATCCGCAATCTGACGGCATGATAGAGCGTCTGAATCGAACCTTGCTACAGTATTTGTCGTCCTTCGTAGAGCAGAATCAGAGAGACTGGGACTCCTGGATCCCTTTCTTCCTCTTATCTTACAGATCTGCGATTCATGAGACGACAAAGCAGACGCCAGCCCTCATGCTTACTGGAAGAAATCTTCGACTTCCGTCAGATTTAGAGAAAGGCCCTGTTCCTGTGCAAAGACAGCATCAAACAGATTATGCCTTTTTATTACAACAACGTTTAGTAGAAATTCATCACTTTGCTAGGAATAGAATTTCTATGGCTTCAGATAAATCGAAAACTCGTTATGATATTCGAGCCAGAGATTTAAAATTCAATCCTGGAGATTCTGTCTGGCTCTTCCAACGTCGAAGACAGAAAGGACGATGTCCAAAGCTACAAAGAAATTGGGAAGGCCCTTACTTAGTGGTTCACCGGATAAATGATGTTGTTTATAGAATCCGAAGATCTCCTCATTCGCGTCAGAAAGTGGTTCACTTGGATCGTCTTGCTCCTTTTGAAGAGGATCAACCTGGAACAGTCTCTCCAAGACCAGGAACATCCTTCGAGGTTAGATCTTCAAACGAACACCCTTGACGACTGTGATCGACTTGGCCTTCTTCACAGTCGGTCATCGATTGGGAGAAGAATTTACCTTTCGGAATTCGTTTGAGTAAAACTCGACCGCTTACGATTATTATAGAAGGAAATATCGGATGCGGAAAAACACTTTTCACTAAGAGGTTTTTAGCAGATCGCCAGGTCTGTACACTTTTAGAACCTCTTGAAGAATATCGAAATGTAGGTGGAATTAATCTTTTAGATTTGATGTATCAGAACCCAGATCGTTATTGCTATTATTTTCAGCATTTCGCTCAAATGGTTATGTTAGATAGACATCTGCAGACGACTTCATTGCCTGTGAAGGTGATGGAAAGATCGATATTCAGTAGCAATTGTTTTGTAGAAGCTCGTCGAAGGTTGGGTAATTTTCGCGACTTCGAATCTCATTTATTGACAAAAAATTTTGATCTTCTCATTCGCTCGTCTGAGCTCAGAGTAGATTTGATTGTTTATTTGCGAGTTTCCCCAGAAACTTCTTTTGCTCGAGTTCGTTCCCGTTCTCGTGAGGAAGAATCGAGTATTTCTTTAGAGCTACTCAGAACTATTCATGAGGTTCATGAAGATTGGCTAGTGAAACAAACTTTTTCTTATTTATCGGCTCCTGTCTTGGTTATAAATGCAGAAGCTACAGCCGATCAAGTTTTTAAAGATTTTTGTACGTCTACGATGTGCGGGGGTTAATTCAGATATGAATAATGAAGAACTATTCTTAATTAAGAGAAAAACGAAAAACAAAGTTTAATTTTCTTTATTAAAACAAGATAAAAAAGAACGAATGGTGAAAACAAGAGGTTACATATATAAAAAAAAAGAGAAAATTAAGTTTCAAAAATTTGTTCCGCTATAACCTTTAGAGCGGACTTGACTTCTGCGCAATCGCTGCAACCTTCGGTGGAGTTTGTTGCGAATAATTTCTTCCGGCATTCGCGGCAAGCTTTGCTTTCTCCCGCGAAGGTAAGATGAGTTTGCTTGAGCTCATAGAAGTTTCTCATGTCCGCGCTGAAATAAATCAGACACGGGGAACTTATATTTTTTTTTTAACTAGAAATTTGCGTGAGAACTTACCGAGTAACCCAACAATTTAAGCATATTAGCCCCATTTTGTGTTTCTCTCTTATGGTCTCACCCCGACCACATTTTAGGGTTCTCCATTGATTTTCGAAATAGATCTTGAATTCTTGTTGTGTCATATTTTTTATGTTTTTCCACGAATAACTTGAGGTGATTACGCCCGCATTGATGAAGGCGGAAACGGGTGGAGTCTTTATGATTGACATTTTTCTTTTTTTGAACTAATTGGGACTGTCTTCGGTGAGGACTTTTCTTATAATGATTTGTTATTTCTGCGTTGCTAATCAATTTGAGATTTGTTTTCTTCGGTTGTTTCTTTCTAGAAACTTCTTCTCTGGAATCGAGTTTTGTATCGGACAGGCTTTGGTTTCTTTTATTAATGTGAAAAGGGCCACGATTATTTTTCGAGGTCGAAGAGCGATTGCTTGATTTTCACATTTTATTAACCTTAAGTGTCAGTTTTTGTGAGCACTTTTTCAGGTTATTTGACACAGCCTTTTCCTTCCAATCTTCTCCGATTCCTGAGGATGACTGGTGGCCTTATTTTGAAGAAATAAACGGAAATGATTCGGATAAGATCGTTTCTTTTCTTTTGAATACATATTCAATTTATTTTATTCGTGCAATCTCCCAAATTCACTTAGTAAATTTGAATTGTTATACCACCACTCACATATGTCCTCCAAACTCTAGGGTGTGCTGTCTCAGAAGAAACTTTGGATTCAGTCACCCATTCCTTTTCCCTGTTTCCTGTGCCGGTTCTCAGAGGGAATCAGCTTTTATGTAGCCTAGGACCCAGAGTTCTTCCATGTATCGTTTCCCGCCTCGTCGTGCATCTGTGTTTGTTTCACCGCACTATTTTCCCTGATGAGGAACGGATTTTCTTTTCGACGGCGATCCGGAAGATTTGTTGTCTTCAAATTCATGAAGCCACATGACACTAAATAACACTTACCTTTATAAAACAAGGCACATAAATTTTTGGAATTATTTAACGCTCAACTATCTGCTCAAGGTTTTCTGTGGTTTACCTTGAGACTGTGGGCAAATGCCAGATAGTAAAAAAGGGAGTTCTTAAATTTTTAGAGCCACAGCTCCAACTCACCTTTGAGCACTGACTACTAGAATACTTTTATAATTGTTCTATCTTTCCCGAGTCGGGACGACTCTTTTCCTCGGGGGGGAGTAGTGTTACAAAGGGTGAAATCACCCGTTTTGCCCCCTCTTTAATGATCTAGTAGTCAGCATAGATAAAAGACGTTTATAAACCTCTTATGTCTTTAAAAAGAATAAGGTTGCTGCGCCAACCAACATTATTGCAAAAACAGTCTTGTTTCAGACTTTAAACGAGAAACACATATTACGCATTAAAAGCTTTTCACAACATTTTAATTTCGCCTTTGATTTTGGCTTGTTATTCACGCTCTTGATTTCTTTGACTTAATAAGTAAACTCGCGGATCCATATTTTATTCACGTAACGTCCAGAACGTTACAATATATATATATATGTCAAGGATAATGGAATGAATAACGAGGAGGATTATCACCGCTTTCTTCTATTCGGTCTCCAGAGAAACTACGGCAAAGATCAATAACAGAATAAACATTGAGCATTTTGGATCTTGTTATAAACGTTGAATTTTAAAAAGCTTTGTTCAATAAGTTCAGTTCCGTTTTTATCTTGTAAAAGAATAAAAAGGTGGTTCATCATGCGTCCCACACGCAAAACACAAAGTTCGCGAGTGTTATCTGGCCATTCTCTTACATCAGAAGTGGGATACCGAAGGGACGCGGAACCATCCATTTCAGAATTACCGTCCGAGACTCCTCAACGCAATTCTGATACTTCGGAAGATCGTTGGCAAATTTTGTTTGAGAATAAAGATAAAAATATGATGGAGTTAATCCGAAAAATGCAACGTCCAACTGCTGATTCTCATCATGAAGTTACTTTTCAGCTATTCAATCCGGATGAGCAAAATATCAATGCACAAGCTTGGTGCTCGACAGCTAGCTTGTGTATGCAAGAACAGGAACTTCAAGGGAGCAAGTTAGTAATTGCGTTGAGTAAAGCTATGAAAGGATCAGCTGCATCTTGGTTTCCTCAAATCAGCTCTAACGGAATGACTTGGGAACAATTTGAAAACATTTTCCTCGAGCGATATGAAATTATTGAAACTCCCGCGGCGACGTTACTTTCGTTATATTCTGGACAGCCAAATGGAGATGAAAATATCGCTGCATATTCAAGTCGAGTTTTAAGTGTTCTTATTCCACGACTACAACTGATGAATTCCGAAGAAATTGCTGTTTCGATTGTTCTTTCTCATGTGGCTCAGTTGGATCCACGTTTAAAACATTTGGCGCTTACTTCGGAAATAAGTTCTCGGACGAAGTTACAACAAGAACTTATGGCAGTTGATTACCGAAAAAGAGCTTTTCCTTTTTCTCAAGCCAGAGAGGGCTCATCGTTCGATTCCAAACGACTGAGAACTTATGTATCTTCATTAAAATGCTTTCACTGTGGAAAATTTGGACACAAAATACCGGAGTGTCGAAGTCGTTCATGGAGTACCATCCCGGACAACTTTGGAAATCTTTCAAAGAAAATACCCTCCACCGCTGTGAAATCTTCTGTGACGTGCTTCAAATGTGGGGAAGTTGGACATGTTTCTACGAGCTGCAAGAAGTCTTCTGGATCTGGACAAAATACCCTTGCTCAAGGTGGAATGGAGCGTCGTGTTAATTTGTGTTCTATTCAACCGACTTTTGGCGAGTTACTACAGTCCGGTGAGAAGTTTTCATTTTGTTTTGATTCCGGTGCTGAATGCTCTCTGAATAAAGGAAGCATTGCTAAAAAATTTTCAGGAAAACGTCAGAACTTTGTAGTCGTTCTTTCCGGTATCGGTCCTTCCAGTATTCAAAGTGTCATTCAAATCTTGACACAAGTGACTATAAATGATCATTGCCTGGGAATTTTATTTCATGTGATTCCTGATGATTTTCTTAGTACTGAAATTCTTGTTGGAAGAGAAATATTATCTCTTGGTTACTCAATAAAAATGACAGTTGACAGCTTAGTTCTAAAAAGAATTCCGAGGGTTAATGTTTGTGAAGTAGACTATCATTCATTTAATTTTGACGAAATAAAAACAGACGTTTCTGAACTTGACAAACGTCTCTTGGTTGATGTTTTAAACAAATTTCGTTCAACTTTCGTCATAGGAACACCTAAATCTAGAGTAACGACCGGACAACTTGAAATTCGTTTGCCAGATCCCAACCGAACCGTGCAAAGACGACCTTATCGTCTTTCGACTGTCGAACGTCAAATAGTGCGAGATAAAATCAAGGAATTACAAGAGGAGAATGTCATCAGACCCAGTTGTTTTCCTTTTGCTAGTCCCATTATTTTAGTTAAAAAAAAAGGTGGTTCTGATCGAATGTGTGTTGATTATCGGGAGCTTAACAATAATACGGTGGCTGATAAATATCCGTTACCGCTTATTGCTGATCAGATAGATAGACTAGGAGGTGCTCATTAATTTACATCTCTTGATATGGCTAGCGGTTTTCACCAAATTCCTATTCACCCAGATTCTATTGAACGGACTGCTTTTGTTACTCCTGACGGGCAGTACGAATATTTAGCAATGCCTTTTGGTTTGAAAAATGCACCTTCTGTTTTTCAGCGAGCAATTACACAAAGCTTTGGGAGATCTAGTGAATACGTCTATTATTTGTTATATGGATGATATTCTCATCCCATCAGAAACAATTATTGAGGGTATTCGAAAATTAGAAGTTGTTTTAGGGGCTTTGACTGAAGCTGGATTTTCAGTCAATCTAAAGAAATGTTCATTTTTGAAAACGAAAATAGAATTTCTTGGTCATCAAGTTTCGGCAGGAGAAATTCGACCAAATCCTCGCAAGGTTATCGCGTTGACTGCACTCCCGCCTCCTCAAACTGTTACTCAACTTGGACAATTTATTGGACTTGCCTCGTATTTTCGGCAATTTATAAAAGGGTTTTCTAAACTTGTTCGTCCTTTGTATAAACTTACTAATGGAAAGGGTAGGATCGATTGGAAACCTGAATTTGAGGAAATTCGAACAAAAATTGTTTCTCACCTGACAAGTTCTCCTCTTTTAATGATTTTTGATCCAAATTTTACTATAGAATCACATACAGATGCTAGCTCAGTTGGTTACGGTGCAATTTTCATCCAAAAAGTTGGTGGAAAGGCCCATGTTGTAGCTTATTTTAGCAAAAGAACTACAGAAATAGAGTCGCGATATCATTCGTATGAATTGGAAACACTTGCTGTTGTGAATGCTATTAGGCATTTTCGGCATTAATTACATGGTAGAAAATTTACAGTAGTTACAGATTGTAATTCTCTCAAGGCATCTCGTGCAAAACTTGACTTATCCCCAAGAGTTTATAGATGGTGGGCATTTTTACAGTCATTCGACTTTGATATTGTTTATCGAGAAGGAAAAAATCTATCACGTGCAGATTTCTTTTCTCGAAATCCTTCACCTGAGAATGACAAACTGAATGTTGAAACTGTTGAGCAAAAACGTATAAATTTTCCAAAAATTTCTCACGGTTGGTTACAAGCGGAGCAGCAGAAGGATGCCGAAATTCGTGATCTTATTTCCAAATTAGAAAACGATGAGCTTGACTCAAATGTTTCTAATACGTACGAACTTAAATCTGGAATTTTGTTCAGAAAAATACTGCGAAATAATGACACTCGTATTTTACCAATAATCCATAAAGCTTTTCAGTGGTCTATAATAAATCATGTTCATGAATCGATTATTCATTTGGGATGGCATATAACTTTAGAGAAGGCTTACCAACATTATTGGTTTTCTAATATGTCCAAATATGTCCGAAAATTTGTCGAAAATTGCATTACTTGCCGAATTTCCAAATCTACTTCTGGTAAAATTTAAGCTGAATTACATCCAATCCCAAAGAGTATTTCTTGGCATACTCTTTATATTGATGTTACTGGAAAGCTTAGTGGCAAAAGTAATATCAAAGAATATGTTTTTGTGTTTATTGATGCCTTTACTAAGTTTGTTTTTCTTTATTATACTCTTTCTATTGATGCTGTAAGTGTTATAAAAGCTTTGAAATCAATCGTCACATTATTTGGAGCACCGGTTCGTGTGATTGCTGATCAGGGGAGATGTTTTGCAAACAAAAATTTTCGTGATTTTTGTGCTTCCCATTGCATCAATCTTCATTTGATTGCTACTGGTAACAGTCAAGGCAATGGTCAAGTCGAACTTGTTATGAGTACACTCAAAAATAAGCTCACTTCTGTTGAGGTTGATAATAATAGATCTTGGCAGGATTCTCTTGGAGATATTCAACTGGCACTGAATTGTTCCGTCAGTAGTGTGACTAAAGCTACTCCTCTGGAATTGATTATTGGTCGCGTAGCCAGACCGTTGAATCTGTTACCGATTACTGATTGTGGAAAAGAAATTGACTTATCGGAAATCAGAGAGCGAGCAGCCAATATGATTGAGATTAACTCGCAAATTGAAAAATCGCGATTTGATGCTCGAAAGGCAAAATTTTCAAAATTTTCTGTTGGGGATTATGTTTTAATTGAAAATCACGAAAGAAATCAAACAAAATTGAATTCAAAATTTAAAGGGCCATTTCGTGTTATTGAAGTTTTAGACGGAGATCGGTACATTCTAAAATCTCTAAATTGTAATCGAACGTACAAATACGCTCATGACCGTCTTCGAGCAATGCCTGACTGTTCTGTACCTTCAGAATTGGATATTGATTTTGATAAATCTTCTGAAGAGTCATTGAGTATTCAAGGTAATAAATTACAAATTTAATGTCTTATTTTTGAATTAATAACCTGTGACATCCTTGTTGGCGCACCTGTTATAAGAAATTCATCAGATTATTGGAGTAGGAAATGATTGTCATTCCCTTTGGTTTGAGCTTGATCCTAGTGCACACATTCATTACGCTTATTAGTTGCAAGTCAAAAAAAAAAAAAACCTTACTCATTTCGGTGAGCGGAGATGGCGCAATGTAACGGCTAATGGTGTGGTGCTGTCGCATGAGGCGACTGTGAGTGGAAATGTTGATGTATGGACGGCTTGACGTTGTCATACGGTTACATATGTGAAGCCCAATTGATAATTGGCAATGTATGCGGCAATTACATGTTTGGATGAAAATATAAGTCTCATGAGAGGAATGCAAGTCTTTTGAGAAGATTGTAGTTCTTGCTCTTGTGGAAAGAAGATGATTTCTATGAAATGGGGTGTTGTCAACAGTTTGTCACCGGACTTGTTATTTAGTACGGAATTTGTTATAACTTATGGATTTGTCAAAACACATCGTGATTTTTGGAATGGTAATATGATCAGTTCGGCCGAACGGTCTAAATATCTTTTAATTTTTGTATTACAGCACACGAGGACGTGTGATTGTCAGGATTAGCCGTGTCAAGGATAATGAAATGAATAACGAGGAGGATTATCACCGCTTTCTTCTATTCGGTCTCCAGAGAAACTACGGCAAAGATCAATAACAGAATAAACATGGAGCATTTTGGATCTTGTTATTAACGTTGAATTTTAAAAGGCTTTGTTCAATAAGTTAAGTTCCGTTTTTATCTTGTAAAAGAATAAAAAGGTGGTTCATCATGCGTCCCACACGCAAAACACAAAGTTCGCGAGTGTTATCTGGCCATTCTCTTACATATATATATAAATAAATGTATTTATATTTGATTTTATTGATGTATATTATTAATGTATATTATTGATGTGTATTGTTAATGTGTATTATTAATGTGTATACATGTATAATATAATTTTTAATTCACTTTGAGAAAAAAAGAAATTTTCAAAAAAAAATTTTTTTCACATTGATTAAATTTTTTGAATATAAATATGAGTATTATAAAAATCCTATGTATTCTTTAATTTTCTGCTCACATATTGAATAAAACAAAAATATTATTCATTGGAAAAATGCCATTTAATTTACTTTATGAATTGTAGTTTGGAACATTTATACAATGGATTAGAACTTATTATAAGGTTCGAAGGAAACATAGAGATAGATAAATGATTATTTATTCAATTTCATGTTTTTAATTTTTAAAAATCAATTATTTCTAAATTTCAGAAAAATAGTTTATTCAAATTAGTTATTTTTTTTATCCTATTCAATTATTCGACTTAATTACCTACGTTTGCATTCAATCATATTGATGTAATATATATATATATATGTCGGAGTATCACAAATCTCGTTAAATAATTCCATTACGTAATGTATGAAGTGAATAAAAGGATATTTCTTTTGAATATGAAACTAAACTAAATGAGCGTCAAGCGTTATTAGCAAGCTAAGAGTATAGCTGAATGACTGAATCTTAGCAACAAACAAATGGTTTGTTTATAACAACGCTTGGACGAAATCGACAGTTGCGGGTTAGCTGGAGAGCATACCAGACGTGTCGGGATCGTCACGCTAAATATGAATAATCAACGCCCAAAAGAACGCTTTACATCCTCTCCGCCTTTCCGAGGCTTAACGCTGATATATATATATAAATAAATGTATCTATATTTAATTTTATTAATGTATATTATTAATGTGTATTATTAACTTGTATTATCAATGTGTATTATTGATGTGTATATATATATATATATATATATATATATATATATATATATATACTATAATTTTTAATTTACTTTTTAAAAAAGAGAACTTTGAAGAAAAAAATTTGTCTTACATTAATTATATTTTTTAATAATCAAAATAATTATTGGAAAAATCCCATATATTTTTTTATTATCTGCTCACACATTTATTAAAATAGAAATATATTCATCAGAAAAACTCCATTTAATTTACTCTATGAATTGTATTCTGGAACATTTACACAATGGATTATAACTTATTATAAGGTTTGACAAGAACATACAGATAGATGAATGATTATTTCTTGAAATTCATATTTTTAATTCTGAAAAATTAATTATTCTTTAATTGAAGAAAAATAATTTACCCAGATTAGTTATTTTTTTTATTTTATCGAATCATTTAACTCAATCACCTTCATATATATTCAATTATATTAATGTAATATAAATATATTTGTACATAAATAAATCTATTTATATTTAATTGTATCAATGTATATTATTAATGTATATTATTAATGTATATTAATAATGTGTACTATTACTGTGTATTATTAATGTGTATATATATACATATATATTAAAATTTTCAATTTACTTTCAAAATAAGAGAAATTTTGAAAAAAAAGTTTTCTTACATAAATTAAATTTTTGAAGAATAAATATGACTATTGGAAAAATCCTTTATATTTTTTAAATATCTGCTCATGTATTAATTGGAATAAAAATATCATTCATCAGAAAAATGCCATTCAATTTACTTTATGAATTGTAGTGTGAAACATTTATACAATGGATTAGAACCTATTACGAGGTTCAAAGAATACATACAGATAGATGAATGATTATTTATTTAATTTCACATTCTCAATTTTTGAAAATTAATTATTCTTCAATTTCGGAAAAATAGTTTGTTTAATTTATTTTCTTTTTTTTTTTTATTTCATTAATATATTTAACTTAATGACCTCCATTCGTATTCAATTATGATGATGTAATATACTTATATATAAATAAATGTATTTATATTTAATTCTATTAATGTATATAAATATATATTATAATTTTTAATTTACTTTTTAAAGAAGAGAAACTTAAAAAAAAAATTTTTTTTCGTTTTGATCAATTTTTTTGAAGATAAATATAATTATTGAAAAAGACCTTTATATTTTTCAATTATCTGCTCACATATTAATTGCAGTAAAAAAATTGTTCACTAGAAGAATGCCATTTAATTTACTTTGTGAATTGTAGTTTAGAACATTTATACGATGGATTGAAACTTATTATAAGGTTTAAGGAAAACTTACATAAATGATTATTCATTTAATATCGTATTTTTAATTTTCAAAAATTAATTATTCTTCAATTTAAGAAAAACAATTTATTTAAATAAGTTTTTTTTTTATTTTATTTTATAATTCAACTCAATTACCTTAATTTATATTCAATTATAATAATGTAATATATATATATAAACAGATGTATTTTTATTTAATTTTAATAATTTATATTATTAAAGTATATCATTAATGAATATCATTAATGTGTATTATTAATGTGTATCACTAATGTGTAAAAATAATGCGTATCAATTATACGTGTATATACAGGGTGTCCCTAAATTGCCTCCCACGGACTAGCCAGCATAATACCTCGTTAAAATCCAACCGAGAATTTCTTTTCCGGAAGATCGTCCGACGCATAGTTTTTGAATTATAAGCGATAGCGCTAGGCCAATCAGAGTGCACCATTTCATCTAGATTTGCCGCCACGGAAATTGCTGTTTTGTTCGTCTGGGTGAATTATTATTATTTGTTTACGAATTAAATATCGGCACCTCCCCTCTTTCGCTGCTGTACCCCTTATGCTTGAGGATGCGCTTCTGTTTACACACACAAGTGTGCGCCTATGGATGTGCGGCCGGCAGCGTATGCCGCGGCAACAATACCGAGGTCAGCGCTCGAGAAGGGGTACAACAGGGAGAGAGGGGAGGTGCCGATATTTAATTCGTAAACGAATAATAATAATTCACCCAGACGAACAAAACAGCAATATCCGTGGCGGCAAATCTAGATGAAATGGTGCACTCTGATTGGCCTAGCGCTATCGCTTATAATTCAAAAACTACGCGTCGGACGAGCTTCCGGAAAAAAAATTCTCGGTTGGATTTTAACGAGGTATCATGCTGGCTAGTCCGTGGGAGGCAATTTAGGGACACCCTGTATATATATATATATATATATATATATATATATATATATATATATATATATATATATATATATATATATATATATATATATATATATCACAATTTTCAATTTATTTTCAAAAAAGAGAAATTTTTGAAGAAAAATTTTTTTTCACAATAATTCAATTTGTTCAAAATAAATATGATCATTCATAAAATCCTATATATTTTTCAATTATCTGCTCACATATTTATTGAAATAAAAATATTATTCATTAGAAAAATGCCATTTGATTTACTTTTTGAATTGTAGTTTCGAACATTCATACAATGGATTAGAACTTATCATAAGGTTCGGAGACAACATACAGATAGACAAATGATTATTTATTTAATTTCATGTTTTTAATTTGGAAAAATTGATTTTTCTTTAATTCAAGAAAAATAATTTATTTCAATTAGTGATTTTTTTTCATTTTATCAAATTATTCAACTCAATTACCTCCATTTTTATTCAATTATATTAATGTAATATACTTATATATATATATATATAAATGAATGTATTCATATTTGATTTTATTGATGTATATTAATAATGCATATTATTCATGTATATTATTAATGTGTATCATTAATGTGTATTATAAATGTGTATATACATACATTTATATTATAATTTTTAATTTACTTTTAAAAAATGAGTAATTTTGAAAAAAAAAATTTTTCGCATTGATTAAATTTTTTGAAAATTTCTTAATTATCTGCTCACACATTAATTGAAATAAAGATATCATCCTTTGGAAAAATGCCATTTAATTCACTTTATGAACTGTACTTTGGAACATTCATACAACGGATGAGAACTCATTATAAGGTTTAAAGAAAACATACAGATAGATGAATGATGATTCATTTAATTTCATATTTTCAATTTTTTAAAATTAATTATTTTTTAATTCAAGGAAAATAATTCATTCAGATTAGTTTTTTTTTTTTAACTTTATCGATTTATTCAACTTAATTACCCCCATTTATATTCAATAATATTAATGCAATATATATACATATATATATATATATATATATATATATATATAAATGAATGTATTTATATTTAATTTTAATAATGTATACTATTAATTCATATTAATAATTCATGTCAATAATTTATCTATATATATATACATATATAACAATTTTCAATTCACTTTTAAAAAAAGAGAAATTTTTTCGAAAAAAAAATTTTTTACAATAATCAAATTTTTCGAAAATAAATATAATTATCAAAAACATCCTGTACATTTTTTAATTTTCCGCTCACATATTATTTAAAATAAAAATATTATTCATCAGAAAAATGCCATTCAATTTACTTTATAAATTGTAGTTTGGTACATTTATACAATGGATTAGAACTTATTATAAGGTTCAAAGAAAACGTACAGATGGAAAAATGATTATTTATTTAGTTTCATATTCTTAATTCTTAGAAAATTAAAAGTATGAATTTAAATGAATAATCATTTATTTCTCTGTATGTTTCCTTGAAACCTTATAATAAGTTCTAACCCATTGTATAGATGCTCCAAACTACAATTTACAGATTATATTGATTGGCATTTTCTTAATGAATGATATTTTTATTTATATTATTGTGTGAGCAGATAATTAAAAAATATATGAGATTTCTTTGATAATTAAACTTATTCTCGAAAGATTCAAATAAGGTGAAAATAATTTTTTTTTGAAAAATTTCTCGTTTTTTAAAAGTAAATTAAAAATTATAATACATATATATACATATATACACACACATAACACAAATTCACATAGGTAAATACAAATACTTATTTTTATCATATATACTCGTATGTATACATATTATACATTTATATAATGAATATAAATAGAGGTGATTAGGTTAAATAATTCAATAAAATAAAAAAAAAAACTGATTCAAATGAATTATTTTTCTTGAATTGAAGAATAATTAATTCTGAAAAATTAAAAATATGAAATTGAATAAATAATCATTTATCTATCTGTATGTTTCCTTCAAACCTTATAATATGTTTTAATCCATTGTATAGATGCTCCAAACTACAATTCAGAAAGTATATCAAGAGGCATTCTCTTAATGAATAATATTTCTATTTTAATCAATATGTGAGCAGATAATTCAGCCAGTTAACGACTGCCGTAAGCACTGCACTGCCTTGAGCTTCACTCTGACCGTGTTCGTGTCGAGTTGACGCCGCCGAGGCACGACTCTGGAACCACGCGTATCGCCTTTGGTTCGACCTTCACTGCGCTTGTTACATGCGATATCGGCATCAAATCGGACGCCGGACGCCCTGAACCCCCGTCAGCGCGACTCGCGGCGTGCCCGTGTTGAATCGACGACGCCACGGATCGACTCTGGGACAATGCGCATTGGATTAAATAATTTTCAGGATATTCGTTTATTAGGTTCAATATTTAATCAAATACCATTTACTTCTATTTGTTTTCATTTTTCTAATTTATCTTTATGTGGATTTCCTTTTTTAGCTGGATTTTATTCTAAGGATATAATTTTAGAAATAGTTTTAATATTAAATTATAATATATTTATTATATTTATTTTTTCGATTTCAACTTTTTTAACTGCTTCTTATACTTTTCGTTTGATTTATTTTTCTATGTTAGGTTGGTATAATATAATTAGATTAAATTATTTAAATGATTATGACGTTTATATAAATAATTCAATACATTTTATGATATTGATAGTGATTTTAGAAGGTTCTATGTTTAGTTGATCAATTTTTCCTTATAGATATGTCATCATTTTGCCTTTTCACATGAAAATTTTACCAATTTTAATTATTTTTTTAGGTATATTATTTGGATTTTTTGTTGATTATTTAAATGTTAAAATGTTTAAGTTATGTTTTATTTTTTGAAGTTATTTTTTAGAACAATATGGTTTTTACCTGTTATTTCTACTTATGGTTTAATCAAAAATATTATGTTTATAAATAAAGAATTAACATTAAATTTTAATCAAAATTGATTAGAATTTTATAAAAGAAGAATAATTATAATTTTTATAAAATATTTTTATATATTTATAGATTTATTAATTTTTTATTTTAATAATATTTTAAATTTATTTTTTTTATTTGCTTTTTTATTTTTTTATTATTTATTTATATTATAAATGTTTGAATAGCTTAAAACTGAAAGTATATTATTGAAGATAATATGATGATTTATTTAAATCTTTAAACATTTAATTTATAAAATTAAATAATTCATTTTTACAATGAAAATGTAATGTTTTTAAAAACTATATAGATTAGAAATATAAATGAATTTTAATCATTTAATAAAAAGTTGGAAGCTTTTTTATTTTATATTTCTATTTAATTGGAATTTATATTCATTTTTATTATTAACAATAATAAGCCTCTTTTTGGCTTCAATTAATTTTAATATAAATTATTCAAGATAAATTAATTAATATTAATAATTTTTGAATGCAGATCAAATGTTTTATTTAACTATTATCCTATGAAGTAGAGTTATTAATGAATAACTATAATTTCAGGCCGAAACTGAATATAAAATTTATTTCAACTTTATAATTTTTAAATTCAGTTTAGTGCCCCAAATTTTCATTCATAATATAATCCTAACAATAAAATTAAGATGAAGTATGATACTATAAATAGTCAAATTTTTATATTTGAAATTGTCAAGGTTATAATTATTGGTAATAATAATGTTCCTTCTACATCAAAAATTAAAAAAATTACTGCAATTAAAAAAAAAACGAATAGAAAACGGTATACGAGGGTATCCTTTTGGGTCAAATTCATATTCAAATGGTGAATTTTTTTCTAATTCATAAAATGTTCTTTTTGATGAGATTATTGAAATAGTTAATATAACAATAGTAATTATTATAATTACTATGAAGGTATTAAATATTAATTTATGTATTTATACTGAATTTTATTAGACTTATTGATTGGAAATCAATTACACTTAAGTTATATTATATAAATTATATTAGTAGGTTCTTCATCAGTAAATAGAAATATAAAGGAGAAGTCAAATTACATCTACGAAATGTCAGTATCATGCTGCTGCTTCAAATCCAAAGTGATGAAAATTAGAATAATGATTTAAATGTACTCGAAATAAGTTAATTATAATAAATGTTGTACCAATTAAAACATGAATTCCTTGGAATCGTGTAGCAATAAAGAAAGTTGATCGGTAAATTGAATCTGCTATTGTGAATGGTGCTCCTAAATATTCGTATCATTGTAAGATTGAGAAAGTAATACCTAAAATGATTGTTAATAATATTCTTTTAATTATTTCCTTTTTTATATTATTTATTAATCTATGGTGGGCTCATGTAATTGTTGCTCCTGAAGAAACTAAAATAATTGTATTTAATAAAGGAATATCATAAGGGTTAAATGGTGTAATATTTTTGGGGGGTCATATTCTCCCAATTTCAATTAAAGGTGAGAGGGATCTATAAAAAAATGCTCAAAAAAAAGATAAAAAGAAAAAAATTTCTGAAATAATGAATAAAATTATTCCTAATCTTATTCCTATTATTACATTTGATGTATGTAATCCGTGATAAGTTCTTTCTCGAATGATGTCTCGTCATCATTGAATTATAATCAAAATAGTGATTAGAATTCCTAATATTAATATATTTTTTACTTTGAAATTGAACCATTTAATAGAACCTAAAAGTAGAATTATTACAGCTAATGATTCTAATAAAGGTCAAGGTCTTTAATTAACTAAATGAAATGGATGTTGAGGAAAGGATATATTTTTATTTGACATTAGTTTACTTCTCTAGAATATAGGGTGATTAACACTATAGCTTAAAAACACTATATATTAAAACATAAGCTTGAATAATTGAAACAGCGAATTCTAAAATTAATAAAGAAATTTGTCTAAATACTAAAAAAGATGATGATAATATATTAATTTTTGTTCCGATTCTTCTTAATGAGGTTATTAATAAGTGGCCTGCAATAATATTTGCTGTTAATCGTACCGCAAGTGTTAAAGGGCGAATTAAATTTCTGATTGATTCAATTAATACTGTAAAAGGTATTAAGGCATTTGGTGTATTTTGAGGTACAAGATGGGTAAATATATGATTAATATTTTTTAATCACCCAAATAGCATAAGTCTTAATCATAAAGATAATGATAATGTAATTATATTTGATAAATGTCTAGTTCTAGTGAAAATATAAGGAAAAAGACCTATAAAATTATTAAATAAAATAAATAAAAATAAAGAGGAGAAAATTAACGTTCTGTTGATTTTGAAATGACCCAATAAAATTTTTACTTCTGAATGAATTAGATATATTAATTTTCATCATAAAATATTTTTTCGTGATATAATTAATCAAAAAGTTGTTGATGGAAATAGGAAGGTTCCAATTAATGTTCTTGATCAATTTAAGTTTAGGTTAGGAAAAAATGTTGAAGTTGGATCGAAAATTGAAAATAAATTTATTATCATTTTCAAAAGTTAAATTTTTTTTTAAAAAATTTTTTTTTCTCAAGCATGCTATAATAATAATTGTAATAAAAAGAATAGTAAAAAATTGTATATAAAAATAATCAATTTGTAGGGTATATCTGTGGAATAGAAGAATATTAGATTTTCTAATATTTATAGTTTGACTAACTATCATTTTAATAAATTAATTCTTTTCATTAAGAATATTTGCTCATATATTATAAAATGATTTAAGAGATCATTGCTTGCTTTTCAGCCACTTAATGAATTAAAATGAATTAATTCACTTTAAAAAATAAGTTATTGGAATTCTTTCTACAACAATTGGTATAAATCTATGATTGGCTCCACAAATTTCTGAACATTGTCCAAATATTAATCCTGGTCGTTTGATTAATAATCTAATTTGATTTAATCGCCCTGGAATTGCATCAATTTTCTTCCCTAGACTAGGAATTGTTCAAGAGTGAATTTCATCATTTGATCTAACAATTATACGAATTTGTGTATTTAAGGGAATAATTGTGTTATTATCTACATCTAATAAACGGAAAGAATTTTTATTCATTGATTTATTTATATAAGAGTCAAATTCGATATTTTTGAAGTCTGAGTATTCGTATTTTCAATATCATTGATGTCCAATTTTTTTGATTGTAATAAGGGGTTTATTAATTTCATCTGTTAAGTATAGTAGATGAATTGATGGTATAGCAATAAAGATTAGTAATATTGAAGGGGTTATTGTTCAAATAATTTCAATGTTTTGTTTACTTAAAAGGTTTTTATTAGTAAATTTATTTAATATTATAGTTAATAATAAATATAAAATTGATACTGTAATTAAGATTAAAATGATTATAGTATAATCATGAAAAAAGATTAATTGTTCTATAATAGGAGAATTAGCGTTTTGAAAATTTATTCTTGATCAGGTTATCATTTTCTAATAAAAGTTTAAAACTTTATTTATGGGGTTTAAATCCAATGCATTTTTCTGCCATAATAGAATTTCCTTGTTATTCTCGGAACTTCTTCATATCTATGATCTGGAGGTGGAAATTTTTGTATTCATTCAATAGATGAATTTGTAATTTCTATAAATATAATTTGTCGTTGAGTTGATATTCTTTCTCAAATAATAAAAATTAGGTATAGTACTCTAATAAATGAAATCATTGACCCAATTGTTGAGATAATATTTCATATTGTAAATGCATCAGGGTAATCAGAGTATCGACGTGGTATACCATTTAAACCTAAAAAATGTTGAGGAAAGAAAGTTATATTTACTCCTAAAAATATGATAGTAAATTGAATTTTTAATCATTTTATATTCAATGTTATTCCAGTAAATAATGGGTATCAGTAAATGAATCCTGCTATAATTCCAAATACTGCTCCTATAGATAAAACATAATGAAAATGTGCTACAACATAATATGTGTCATGTAGAATAATATTAATAGAAGAGTTAGAAAGTATAATTCCTGTTAATCCTCCTATTTTGAAGAGAAAGATGAATCCTAATGTTCATAGTATTGATGATCTAAAATTTATTTTAGATCCATACAGAGTTGCTAATCATCTAAAAATTTTAATACCAGTAGGGATTGCAATAATTATTGTAGCGGCGGTAAAGTAAGCTCTTGTATCAACATCTATACCCACAGTGAATATATGGTGGGCTAATACTACAAATCCTAACAGTCCAATTGTTATTATTGCATAAATTATTCCAAGAGTTCCAAATGTTTCTTTTTTCCCTGATTTTTTTGAAATAATGTGTGAAATTATTCCGAAGGCTGGTAAAATTAGAATATAAACTTCTGGGTGTCCGAAAAATCAAAATAAGTATTGGTACAAGATTGGGTCTCCTCCTCCTGAAGGATCAAAGAAAGTTGTATTTATATTTCGATCTGTTGATAATATTGTAATTGCTCCTGCCAGAACTGAAAGAGATAATAAAAGAAGAATAGCTGTTAATTTTACTGCTCAGACGAATAAAGGTATTTGTTCAAATCTTATTCCTTTTGGTCATATATTAATTATTGTAGAAATAAAATTAATTGCTCCATGAATTGATGAAATTCCTACTATATGTAAAGAAAAAATTGAATAATCAACAGATGGTCCTAAGTGTCCAAGACTTCTTGACAATGGGGGGTAAACTGTTCAACCTGTACCTGTTCCTGAATCTACTAATCTTCTTGGAATTAGTAAGATTAATGATGGTGGAAGTAATCAAAATGTTATATTATTTATTCGGAGAAAAGCTATATCTGGGGCACCTAGTATTAGAGGAATTAGTCAATTTTCAAATCCTCCAATTATAATAGGTATAACTATAGAAAAAATTATTAAGAATGCATGTGATGTTACGATTATGTTATAAATTTGATCATCACCAATAAATGATGAAGGGGTTCCTAGTTCTATACGAATAATTATTCTAGATGATAATCCTAATATTCCTGATCAGATTCCAAATATAAAGTATAATGTGCCAATGTTTTTAAGGTTGGTTGAAAATAATCATTTATTCAATATTTGATAAAATGGCTGAATTTAGGCAATGAATTGTGAATTTATTTATGAAATTAAAATTTCTTTTATTGAAATTTTTTATAAATTATAATTTATATAAATTAAAAATTAATTCGTTTATTTATGTTTTTATATCTATTTATTTGAATATATTTGAATTTATTTTGATTGAGTAATAATTTAATATTTTTATTTCAATTAAATATATATATATTAGAATTTTTAATTTACTTTCAGAAAAAGAGAAATTTAAAAAAAAAATTTTTTCCTACATTAGTTAAATTCTTTAAAATTATGTATAATTATTGGAAAAATCTCATATACTTTTTAATTATCTGCTCACATATTAATCAAAATGAAAATATTATTCATTAGAAAAATGCCATTTAATTTACTTTATGAATTGTAATTTGGAACATTTATACAATGGATTAGAACTTATTATAAAATTAAAAGAAAACATACAGATAGATAAATGATTATTTATTTAATTTAGTATTTTTAATTTTTGAAAATTAATTATTGTTGGATTTAAGAAAAATAATTTATTCAAATCAAACACTCTTCATTTTATTAGATTATTTAACTTAATCAACTCCATTCATATTTTATTATATTAATGTATAATATTGATGTATAATATGAATGTATAATATTAATGTGTTATAAAAATGTATATATATATATATATATATATATACATATATATATATATATATATATATATAAATATTATAATTTTGAATTTACTTTCAAAAACAGAAAAATTTAAAAAAAAAAAATTTTTTTACATTGGTCAAATTTTTCAAAATTATATGAAATTATTAAAAAAATCCGATATATTTGTTGATTATCTGCGCACATATTATTTAAAATAAAAATATTATTCATTAGAAAAATGCTATTTGATTTACTTTATGAATTGTAATTTGGAACATTTATAAAATGGATTAGAACTTATTATAAAATTTAAAGAAAACATACAGATAGATGAGTGTTTATTTATTTAATTCAATATTTTTAATTTTTGAAAATTAATTATTCTTCAATTTAAGAAAAATTATTTATTTGAATTAATCATTTTTTATTTTAATAATTTATTCAACTTAATTACCTTCATTTATACTCTATTATATTGATGTATAATAATAATGTATAATATTAATGTGTATATGTATATATATATATATATATATATATATATATATTGTGACGGATTTTGAGTCCGCACGAATAATATGGGTGGGGAAGACAATTAGAGACGGGGCGGATATGATCGGTAAAACTTAGTGTGTGTATTTTTTTTTTCTTTTGCACCAGGGCTCGACTTAAATTAAGATTTACAAAAGGGTTGTAGACGTAAGCGGTGGCTGATCACGCCTCAGCCCTTAGCGTTGCTTAATACTAACTTACAGCTACGCGCGCAGGGGGGGGGGGGGGAAGGAGAGTGGGAGGTGACGGGGAATGTGGGGTCGGAAGGGTTGATATGGCGAGGGGAGGGTGGTGTAGAGTGACGGGGAGTGTGTGGTAGACAGGGTTGGTATTGCGAGGGGAGGAGCAGATCGGCGATAGAAGGCAGGCTAACCTGGTTACGTCGACGTGTGTGTGTGGAGGTCTTGAGGTGCGGTGGAGGGTAGCTGGGTGTTCGGTGTGTGTGTGTGTGTGTCGGTGACTCTCTCTCTTTCTTTCTCTCTCTCTCTCTCGCTTTCGCTCTTGGGTTTTGTCTACGCCGGTGTGGCTGCTGCTACGGCCGTGCTCGTACTGAATCTCGCGCTCGGCTCTGCCGAGCGTCGGGGGGCTTCGATGATGTTCGGGTCTTTTCCGACGGGACAGGGCTCACCCGTTCGGCTCTTCCCCGCGGGTTTGGGGTTTGTTGTGACTTGCACTCTAGGTGCAACGTCACAATATATATATATATATATATATTGTAACCAATATTTTTGAGGGTAATAACGATACAACGATAATTGGTTACCCTACGGCGCAGTCACTAACCTGAATGATTAGATAAAGAGAGATACTAAGAGAGAAAGATACGATTGTTGGGCGCCAGACGCACATGCGTCAAAAATAGATAATTAGAGAAAAAGACAAAGGTAAAGGTAAAGGTAATAGATAAAGGTAAGGTCAGGTTCTACGACGGTTTTGCACGGTTCGCTCAGAGAGACAAGATAATGGTAGAGGGGCGGAGTCGAATCCAATAGATAAAATAAGAAACAGGTGAAGCAGAAATAATATCAAATATATTAAGCAAGAAGCGATAAGTTTACTGACAAGCAAGTAGCTGGAGAGTTTGCGATACAAGTACGATAAATGCGATAATTAACAATAGTTACAGCCAGAGAAAGGTTAAGCGAGAGAGTTAACAATTAACGGAACGTTTTCCGAATAAGCGGGAAATATGCGCAAGCTCGCGATACTAAAAGGTAATGATTAACACGGTTTTACGATAGATAGGCAGAACAGAAAAAGATATACTGTACTTAAATTAAGCGGTAAGCAAATAAATCATAAAATCAGCAAAGCAATTATAAACACATGCGAGATACAATAATTGTAATATTTATCACATTACCAGAATGATCAGAAATAGGCAGACAGGGAATTATGAATTACAAGGTAAATTCAAGCGACAGGTCAAATAGAAAATTAGCATAAAATATAGAGAATAAAGATAATACGTAGTCTATAGTTTGCGGTAAGTGCGAGAGAGAGATAGATAATATTCGGTACGATAGAAGGTAATTCAAGATAAGGCGAACAATATTCAAGATAATTAATAGGCAACGTACGGCAAACCAAATAGACTACGGACAACTACGATCAGCGATATTAGCGAAGAAAATAGTGAAAAAGATGTTATGCGATACGGCACAATACTCCAATGTCAAATGAATGACGAACGGGACCGCGCAGCGATATAAGATCGCTCCCGCGGTACTCTCACTAAGATACGATAATCAACGATAATAGATAAAGAGACAGATAGAAACTAATCAGAGAAAATATAACAAAATAGCAATGCTCAATAGCTAAGATAAAAATTGATCCTTCAACGGAACGCGCTGCTAGACAGCGATATTAGACATTCAAATATTCTAAAAGAGAAAGATAATAAGATAAACACTAGTCACTACAATGCGTAAGTAATAATCAACCAGTCGCGAAGTTACTTGCAATAAGACAGAGAAAGGGACAAGATAAGAGATAAGAGAAAATAAGATACGAGCCCAGGTGGCTCAAGCAGACCAACTGCAAGGTAAAGAGAAAAGATACGAGCCCAATTGGCTCAAGCAGACCAACTGCAAGGTAAAGAGAGAAAGAGATAAAGGTAAAGGTACGATATATTGCAAGTAATCTCGTGGCTTCACAAAATAGAAAAGGAACCTCACTTACGTAAAAGAAGATATAACAGGTGCGAGAGAATGCGATACGATAGCTAGAAACTAATCACAGTGATAGCGGGAATGATACTAGATATGACAAAAGCACGTCTTTGCAATTCAGGAACTGAACGTAGAGTAATGAGATGAGCGATGATCCTGATTTTCATCGAGCTGGTGTCACGTGATTCTTCCCAAAATTTGCGGTATCTTAATTGGACCAGCTGGTCTCGTGGCCTGGTCCACGGATAGGCGGCGATAATCCCTCGCCGCTTGATGTTCTTTTCCCTCGACGACAGGTATCGAGGTATCAGGACGTCGGAAGGTGGTTAGAGATGTTTTCCTGCCGCTATGCGGTATCGTTGGTGAGAAGGGGGTGGGGTCGTACTGCTCAGGTATTGCGATATTGAGGCGTGCGGTAATGTTACGTCACCGGTCTCCTGGACTTGCGACAGACTGTAACTCACTCCTTGCTTTACTGGTACTCCCCGTTGTAGCTATTTCGTCGGCGCTGCATCCCGGCCCTCGCTCATCGAAGCCCTCATGCCGGAACGATCTGGTGGTGATGGCCCTCAACCCGGATCCCCACACTAGATCCACCAGATCCACGTGGTCAGCATATCATTAGCCTATTCCACGCCGCAGTCCTTCGATAAGACGGTTCGTGAAGAGAAAACCGTCTTCTATTGGATAGTCAACGACTTAGTAGATGTTAGGGTCGGTTCAGCTCCAGGCTGATAAGTATCGTCGACGGGAGGCTTTGTTGTGTTTTTGACGCACAGCCCTGTACGCCGCCTGACGATGCATCCGAGCGGTAGAAGCATTCGTTCGTGGTTCGGCTCCTGGCCGATAAGTCTCAAATAGTTGGAGGTGCTGTTTGTGCATCACGCACGACCCTGTTCGACAACTAGATAGGCATCCATCAGGAGTGGTTTCAGCGGTATTCGTTCGTCTGTAGTCGGTGGTGGTCGATGTTGAGCTGGTACGTGACCCCTGTCAGGCAGTGTCCTGGTATCTTGACGTGAAGGTCTCGCGGATGGTTCTCGAAGAGCATTACAGAATTAGAAAATAGCATACAATTAGCTTAGTAAAGAGAAATCAACTTAAAGATAATTAGTCGTTCATTTTTGGAGTATTGGCCTCAGACGTGCTTTCGTTATTTTTAGCGATATCTGCACCTAGGGGAATGCGATAATTAAACAAAGTGATGGGGTACGAAATACCACGTCACAATATATATATATATTAGAGTGTCCCAAAAAAACCGACTATTTTTTTTTTTTTCAAAGAACATTGAAAAATCGTCAGAGTATCTCTAGAAAATGACCCTGTGAAAATATAAGCTCTTAATAATAATATTTAGAGGTGGCGATTTGTAATTTTCTATTTCCCATTTAAATAACATGGGAAAATTTTTTTTTGAACTTTGGAATTTTGTGATGGTATAACGAGCTACTTCATCAGTATGACAAAATCAGGTCTTATAGGAAATTTGATGCTCTACAAAAAAGGTCCGATTGACATTTTGCGTAAATCCAGCCGTTTCAAAAATACTGAGCCTCAAACTTCGGACTGTTTAAAATTATGCTTTTTTTTCGTAAATACAACAAAAATTAATTTATATGTATATTTATATTTTTATTAATAATTTCGGATCTGCATTTCGTCAAATATATGCATATATTTATTGTTCAGTTGATAATTCTGGGTTTATAATACATATAAATTAATTTTTGTTGTATTTACGAAAAAAAAGCATAATTTTAAACAGTCCGAAGTTTGAGGCTCGATATTTTTGAAACGGCTGGACTTACGCAAAATGTCAATCGGACCTTTTTTGTAGAGCATCAAATTTCCTATAAGACCTGATTTTGTCATACTTATGAAGCAGCTCGTTATCCCATCACAAAATTCCAAAGTTCAAAAAAAAATTTTCCCATGTTATTTAAATGGAAAATAGAAAATTACAAATCGCCACCTCTAAATATTATTATTAAGAGCTTATATTTTCACAGGGTCATTTTCTAGAAATACTCTGACGATTTTTCACTGTTCTTTGAAAAAAAAAATAGTCGGTTTTTTTGGGACACTCTAAAATATATATATACATATACACATTATAATTTTGAAATTACTTTAAAAAAAAAAAAAATGTTCATAAAAAAATTTTTTTTACATGAGTTGAATTTTTCAAAATTACATACAATTATTAAAAAAATCTCACATATTTTTTGATTATCTGCTCACATATCACTTAAAATAAAAATATTGTTCATTAGAGAGATGCCTTTTAATTTACTTTATGAATTGTAATTTGGAACATTTATACAATAGATTGGAACTTATTATGAAATTTGAAGAAAACATACAAATAGATAAATGGTTATTCACTCAATTTCATATTTTTAATTTTTAAAAATTAATTATTCTTCAATTGAGGAAAAATAATACATTACAATCAATCATTTTTTATTTTATTAAATTATTCAACTTAATTACCTCCATTTATATTCTATTATATTACTGTATTATATTAATGTATGATATCAATGTATAGATATATATTATAATTTTCGATTCACTATTAAAAAAGAGAAATTTTGAAAAAAAAAATTTTTTTTCCGTCGGTTAAATTTTTTAAAATCATATATAATTATTAGAAAAATCCTATATATTTTTTGATTATCTGCTCACATATTTATTGAAATAAAAAAATTATTGATTAGAAAAATGCAATTCAATTTACTTCATGAATTGTAATTTGGAACATTTATACAATGGATTAAAACTTATTATGAAATTTAAAGACAACATACAGATAGATGAATGATTATTCATTGAATTTTATATTTTTAATTCTGAAAACTTAATTTTTCTTCAATTTAAGAAAAATAATTTATTTAAATTAATCATCTTTCATTCTATTAATTTATTTAACTTAATTACCTCCATTTATACTCTATTATATTGACGTATAATATTAATGTGTATATGTATATATATATGTATATATACATATACATGTATACATATATGTCAGATATACAGAGTTAAATAAAGAGTTCAACACAGTTTATTTAATTGTAAGCCGCAGACACACGGAACGACACAACTTTATCCAAATCGTTTGAAAATCATTCTAAAAGAAGTAACCAAGTTAAACAAGAACAAAACAAATCCAACCAAAACAAGTTCCGTCTACGTCATACAACCGGTGATCAAAATGTAACAAAGACACAATATGGTGATGCGACACGGCCATACTGACTAGCACGCGTCTCGAGTGCCAGTTTTCCATTCTTCTAATTTATTTATGAAACAAAAAAAACATCGGAAGAACCTTCATTAAATCTCGTTAGGCTTTCCTGATCATACAAGCCTGGCATCCTTGCTCAGTCAAATCCCTTGTTATCTCTACATCATTTGTGCAACCATGTGCTTTGCTTTATTTGTTTCATGACTTCTCTCAAATTCCTCATCCAAGGCACCAATAGCTCTGCAGGCATGCCTTATGCATCCGTACACGTTCTAACTATTGCCTTCATCCACAATAGCTCTGCAGGCATGCGTCACGCATCCGTACATGTTCTAACTATTGTCTTAATCCACAATAGCTCTGCAGGCATGCGTCACGCATCCATACATGTTCTAACTATTGTCTTCATCCACAATAGCTCTGCAGGCATGCCTTACGCATCCGTACATGTTCTAACTATTGTCTTCATCCACAATAGCTCTGCAGGCATGCCTTACGCATCCGTACATGTTCTAACTATTGTTTTCATTCACAATAGCTCTGCAGGCATGCCTTACGCATCCGTACATGTTCTAACTATTGTGACTTGCCGAATCATTCTCAAGTTACATCAAGGCTTTGGGTTCAAGGATTCTGGGTGATCAAGTCCAGCGAGCCTTGAAAGCCAAAGTCGCACTCTCGAAATGAAACAGCGATAGCCAACAGAGTCTCATGCTCTCTTCGGATTTCTTTAAGTAAATCCGGCTAAACCAATTAACAGAATCCCCTGCTCTCTTCGGATTTCTACTTCCAAATCCGGCTCAACCAGAATCATGTTTCTGCAAATTATCGCTACATTTGTTTTCAACAACCGATTGTATTAACCCACAAGGGTTCATGGTTCATCTCAGCAAAACATGTTTGCACTCATGACTATGTGCACTACAACATTTTTTTTTCTCTTTAAAACAAACAAGTCACTTCGGAACTTTGTTCTTACCTTCTTCACTTTCTGCGACACAGCTGTCCTGACACGCGCCATATCCAGGAGCTGCGATCAGTTTATCGTGAGACACCTTAACGCTATTACGACCTCTAAATCCAGAAGAGCCTATTTTTTTAACTAAATACCTATCATTCGGAAGCTCCATGACAACTTCCAAAGGACCGCGATATTTTGCATCTAACTTTGTCTTAATTCTATCGTCGTTTCTAACCATAACAAAATCCCCAATTTTGAATGGTTTAACTGGTTCATTCTTTTCATCAAACCGTTCTTTGTCTTTCATGGCTTTTGCTGTAATGCTACTTGTAGCCTCTGACCTGAGCTGTGTTAAATTTACATTGTCAGTCTTTACACACCTATGCTTCACACGTCCTATATCTATTGAATTTATTTTTGTGCCAAATAAAATTTCAGCGGGACTTTTTCCTAACGTTTTCTGAACAGTTGAATTTATTGCAAGCTGTACTTTACCTAACTCGGACTGCCATTGCTTCCCCTGAGCTTTGCATACTGATGACATATTCCTGATGGTTGACATAACTCTTTCAACTTGACCGTTAGCTCTAGGCGTTCCTGAAGCTATGAAGTGAACCACAATATTCTTTTCATCGCAGTATTTCTTAAATCGTGCATTTGTAAATCCTGAACCTTGGTCACAAATGATTCGTCTCGGAGCTCCAAAAATAAACGAATGTTTTTCCAACTGATTGATTGCTGTTTCTGTATCCAAACAACTTATCAAATTTAGCGTTACAAATTTCGTAAATCCATCTATAATTACAAAAACATACTCTTTCTTGTCAGAAGAACCTGATAATTTTCCGGATATATCTATGTGGATCGTATACCACGGAATATCTTTTTTTTCTATAGGATGCAGCTGAGCTTGTGTCGGTCTTGACACTGATTTACAAGTTTGACACAAAATACAATTTTCAACGAATCTCTTAACACGCTTTGACATTTGAGGAAACCAATACAGCTCGTACAACTTATCTAAAGTCTTTTTCCAGCCCAAATGGCAGATATACTCATGTACGTGATGTATCAGTGACCACACCATCAGTCTCGGCACTACAGGTAACGTTATCTGTTTCGATTTTCTGTTTATCGTCTGCATCAAAATTTTGTCTCTAATTTAATATGTTTTTGCTCTCTCTGATCCTTCTATTACCTCACGGTATAAAGTTTTTATTTCGTCATCTTTCTGCTGAGCTACCATCAACCAGTCATCAGCTAATTCAATTATTTTATTCAAATCTTTCTTAACTATTTTGAGTACACTTTTTTTTGTAACTGGATTTTTTGACAAAAAGTCCGCATGCTTCATTCGTTCACCCGCGCGATATTCTATTTCGAATTCAAATGACTGCAAATATGCCCACCAGCGATAAACTCGTGGAATAAGATCTTTTTTAAGGCTTGCGGCTTTAAGCGAATTACAGTCAGTCACAACTAAAAATTTACGTCCTACTAAATATTGTCTAAAATGTTTTATTGCGTTAACAACTGCAAGAGTCTCAAGTTCGTAAGAATGGTAACGAGTTTCAGCGTCTATGGTACGTTTGCTATAATAAGCGACGGGATGTTTTTCTTTTTCAACACATTGTAACAATACGGCACCATACCCGAGAGCACTAGCATCGGTATGTAGTTCGATTGGAGGATTAAGGTCGAAAATTCTCAGTAACGGTTCTGATGTTAAATAACTGACAAGCTTGGCCCTGGCGTCAGTGTGTTCGTCTGTCCATGTAATCGTTTTGGAACTACCTGCAGTAAGTTTGTATAAAGGAGCAGCCACTTGTGAAAATCTCGGTATAAATCTACGAAAATAGGATGCTAACCCTAACAATTGCCTTACCTGGGTCCGTGTGTTAGGAATTGGTGATTGCACCAGGGCTTCGATTTTTCGAAGGTTGGGCCTCAACTCTCCATGTGACACAGTGTACCCCAGACAATCAATTTTTGTTTTCAAAAATTTACATTTTTTTGAATTGAATGAAAATCCTTTTTCCGCAAGTTTTGCCATCACGACTGCCAACCTATCCAAAGCTTCCTGTGCAGTTCTTCCGGGTATAAGAACATCATCCAAATAGACAATCGCAAAAGAATATCTCAATTCACCCAAAGCGTTATTGATTGCTCTCTGATATACGGCAGGTGCATTCATTAGCCCGAATGGCATTGTTAAATATTCAAACTGTCCGTCCGGTGTAATAAAAGCAAGCTTTTCTATCGAATTTTTTTTTACACGTATCTGATGAAAGCCTGCCGTCATATCTAATGACGAGAAATAGTACGCACCGCACAGTCGATCTAATTGATCTTGAATCAACGGTAGCGGATAACGATCTGCTACTGTGTTGGCGTTTAACTCCCGAAAATCCACACACAATCTATATGATCCATCCTTTTTCTTAAATAAGATAATTGGACTAGAAAACGGACTTCTGCTTTCTCGAACGATTCCTGCCTCAAGCATTTTATTTACCATATGTCTAACACTCTCACGCTCTAAAATTCCTAGCTTATAAGGTCTTCGCTGTAAAATTTTATTTTCATCTTTCAGTCTAATCTCAAAGCTGCCAGATGTTACACGAATCCTAGGAGTATCAACACTCATATGTTCCGCGTGCAGTCTTAACAATTTTAAAAGTGATTCTCTCATCTCTTCCACATCGCAATCTACAGTATCAAAATTAGTAGTTGCAACACACGCACCAACAAACTTGTGTAATTTTGCAAATTTAACTATGGTTCCATCTCATGTGACTGAGATACCATTTGCTAACAATTCTTTACCCAGAATTATTTTTGTGGACAAACTTTCGTCCGGTACTACATATAAATCAATTTCAATATTGATGCTATTCAACTCTGCACACACTGAGATCATCTCACGGCAATCCACATACCCATTTCCTAAGCCCCTCAAACGCATACAAATGACTTGTCTTTTACCAGGCAACCTCTCCGCCAAACTCTCTGTTACAAGAGAACAGTCCGAACCAGAGTCAAAGATGAACGTCAACATCTTACCGTCAGCAAGCTTCAGAGTATTCTCAGTGGACGTAGAATTACAAAGCCTTACTACCTTCTCGTTCTTCTTAGGGCAACTCGGGGCAATGTGTCCCTCTTCCTTACAGTTGTAGCAGGTTATCGGCTTCTTTGGCCCCAAACCTCTACCGTCCAGTTCCTTGATGACCCGTGAGTAACTGCCACGCTGTGTCTGCAGAGCTGATCGACATTCGGCCTTCCGATGTCCTTTTCTTCCACAATTGTAGCACTCGATGTCAAAACGGTGCGACTTACCATCTCGCGGCGCCAAAGTCTTAGTATGTGGACCAGGGGCTCTGGAGGATGCACGCAGTTGATGGAAGTCGGTCGTTCGTCCATCAAGGTACGCCATCGCTTCTTGTAGGCTTTTAGGTGATTCTCGCACAAAGATGTTGCAAACGAATCTATTTTGCGCCGAATAGGATAATCCCGTAAGTTGAGCTGCAGTCTCGTCCACCGTTTTTCTCTCGTTGAGCCACGCTTTTAATTTTCTCCCTTTCTTCATAAAATTTTCAAGTGTAAACTCTGCGTCTTCCATCCAAATCGTGTGCAGCTCCGACGCAACGTTCTTATTTTTTGCATACGCACTTAAAAACTCAGAACGTATTTCTACCCAGCTTTTTCCTGAGGGATCCATACCTGTGAACCACTGTGCCGCTTCGTCTTTAAATGCTTTCGCCAAGTGCTGGACAATTTCATAATCATCAGGATTATAACGGCGAATCCACTCGTCAACCATTTTCACCCAACCAGTCGCGTCAGTCGTTTTCGGATCAAATTTGATGAGATCCATCGGAACACGTTCTCGTCTGGAATGCAGTGCAAGCAGTCACAGATTTTCCTCCTTCAATCTTGCCTGACGTTTTCTGTGCCTACGTCTTCCGTGCTTCCTTCTTAGCAAATCATCAGAATGTTCAGATTCCGATGTCGTCGGGGATCGGTGATTTCTTTTTCGTTTTCGAGAAGTTTCTACTCTGCCTGTGTCACTCTTTGCACTTCTCCTCACACTTTCTTCTACATCTTCTGCCACACTGAAATCTTCCTCGTTTCGGTCCATCTCTATCTCGGAAATTTACTGAGTTTTTTACTTCTACACGCTTAAACGTTCTCTATCCCACTTCTGATGTCAGATATACAGAGTTAAATAAAGAGTTTAACACAGTTTATTCAATTGTAAGCCGCAGAGACACGGAACAACACAACTTTATTCAAATCGTTTGAAAATCATTCTAAAAGAAGTAACCAAGTTAAACAAGAACAAAACAAATCCAACCAAAACAAGTTCCGTCTACGTCATACAACCGGTGATCAAAATGTAACAAAGACACAATATGGTGATGCGACATATATATATATATATATATATATATATATATATAAATATATATATATATATATATATATATATATATATATATATATATATGTGTATATATATATATATTGTAATTTTGAATTTACTTTTAAAAAAAGAAAAATTAAAAAAAAAATAATTTTTTTTACATTAGTTAAATTTTTTAAAATTACATAAAATTATTAGAAAAATCCTATATATTTTTTGATTATCTTCTCACATGTTACTTAAAATAAAAATATTATTCACTAGAGAAATGCCTTTTAATTCACTTTATGGATTGTAATTTGGAACATTTATACAATAGATTAGAACTTATTATGAAATTTGAAGAAAACATACAAATAGATGATTGATTATTTATTTAATTTCGCATATTTGATTTTTGGAAATTAATTATCCTTCAATTGAAGAAAAATAATTTATTTACATTAATCATTTTACAATTGATCAAATTATTTAACTTGATTACCTTTATTCAAACTCTATTATATTAATGTATAATATTCATGTATAATATTAATGTATATATATATATTATAATTTTTAATTTACTTTTAAAAAAAAGAGAAATTTAAAAAAAAAAAAATGTCTTTTACGTTAGTTAAATTTTTTAGAATTATATAGAATTGTAAAAAAATCCTATGTATTTTTCAAATATCTGTTCACTTATCAATTAAAATAAAAATATTATTCATCAGAAAAAAGACATTGAATTTACTTTGTGAATTGTAATTTGGAACATTTATACAATGGATTAGAACTTATTATGAAATTTAAAGGAAACATACAGATAGATAAATGATTATCCGTTTAATTTGATATTTTTAATTTTCAAAAATTAATTATTCTTCAATTTGAGATAAATAATTTATCTAAATAAATCATTTTTTATTTCATGAAATTATTCAATTTAATTACCTCCATTTATATTCTATTATATTGATGTATAATATTATTGTATAATATTAATGTATAATAGTAATATATATGTATATACATGTATATATATATTATAATTTTCAATTTACTTTTAGAAAAAGAGAAATTTGGGGAAGAAAAAATTTTTTTTACATTAGTTGAATTTTTCAAAATTATATGTAATTAATGAAAAAATCCTACATATTTTTTAATTATCTGCTCACACATCAATTAAGATAAAAATATTATTCATCAGAAAAATACCATCGAATTTACTTTGTGAATTGTAATTTGGAACATTTATACAACGGATTAGAACTTATTATGAAATTCGAAGAAAACATACGGGTAGATAAATGATTATTCATTTAATTTCATATTTTTAATTTTCGAAAATTAATTATTCTTCACTTTAAGAAAGATAATTTTTTTGAATTGATCATTTTTAATTTTATTAAATTATTCAACCTAATTACCTCCATTTATATTCTATTGTATTGATGTTGAATATTAATGTATGATAATATTGTATGATATTAATGTATAATATTAATGTGTATATATATATTATAATCTTTAATTCACTTTTAAAGAAAGAGAAATTCTTAAAATAAAAATGTCTTTTACGTTAGTTAAATTTTTTAGAATTATATAGAATTATAAAAAAATCCTATGTATTTTTCAAATATCTGTTCACTTATCAATTAAAATAAAAATATTATTCATCAGAAAAAAGACATTGAATTTACTTTGTGAATTGTAATTTGGAACATTTATACACTGGATGAGAACTTATTATGAAATTTAAAGAAAACATACAGGTAGATAAATGATTATTTATTTAGTTTCATATTTTTAATCTTCGAAAATCAAACATTCATCGATTTAAGAAAAATAATTACTTTGAAGTAATCATTTTTTATTTCATCAAATTATTTAACTAAATAACCTCCATTCATATTCTATTATATTAACGTATAATATTGATGTATGATATTGATGTGTAATGTTAATGGGCTATTCCGCGTCAACCGGATCAGTCATGTCTCAGATATTTTTTTAATTTGGCATGTGGATTGTGTAGGGGGAGTTAGATTTTTGTGCCAAAGCGCGAATCTCATAATGCAAAATTCGATTTTTTATTAACAATAACAAATTAGACTCCCATTTTTTTCAAAAATTCATAACTTCGGCAAAAAATTCGATACAATATTTTTTTTTTCAGTTTACGCGGAAAGCTCCATAGAATTTAAAAAAAAATACGAAATGTTAAAAAAAAGTTGTCATCAATTGTTTATTCAACAATTAATTTTTCAAAGATTTTTAAAACAGTGACTGACACCATCAAAAAATTTTTTTTAAATTCTGACATGTTCCTTGAACTGTACTACAACCTGTGAAATAATTCCGGAGGGGTGTTTTTCTTCGTTTTCGAGTAAAAAATCATTAAAGGTGTCGATGCGCATGAAATTGCGGCGCGCCGAGTCTCTACGTAACGGCGGGCGGCCGGTTGTCGTCCACCGCTACCCCGCGGTGGCGTCGCAGCGTTATTTTAGAGTCATTTTCACGATGTAGGACATGATTGAAGAATCTGAAAAAAATACTGTACCTTCACAAGGCCTGCTCAAAGCGATAAGTGAAGTTTCAAGAATGTGTTTTTCACCGTTTTTTTATTACAGAGATTCAAAATAACGGTTACACACCATGAGAGTGCACATAAATGATAATAATTACATAACTTGTGAAGGTACAGTATTTTTTTTAGATTCTTCAATCATGTCCTACATCGTGAAAATGACTCTAAAATAACGCTGCGACGCCACCGCGGGGTAGCGGTGGACGACAACCGGCCGCCCGCCGTTACGTAGGGACTCGGCGCGCCGCAATTTCATGCGCATCGACACCTTTAATGATTTTTTACTCGAAAACGAAGAAAAACGCCCCTCTGGAATTAATTCACAGATTGTAGTACAGTTCAAGGAACATGTCAGAATTTTAAAAAAATTTTTTGATGGTGTCAATCACTGTTTTAAAAATCTTTGAAAAATAAATTGTTAAATAAACAATTGATAACAACTTTTTTTTAACATTTCGTATTTTTTTTTAAATTTTATGGAGCTTTCCGCGTAATTTGAAAAAAAAAAAAATATTGTATCTAATTTTTTGCCGAAGTTATGAATTTTTGAAAAAAATGGGAGTCCAATTTGTGATTGTTAATAAAAAATCGAATTTTGCATTATGAGATTCGCGCTTTGGCACAAAAATCTAACTCCCCCTACACAATCCACATGCCAAATTAAAAAAATATCTGAGAGATGACTGATCCGGTCGACGCGGAATAGCCCTAATGTATATATATACGAGTATGTATATTAAAATTTTCAATTTACTTTTGAGGAAAGAGAAATTTTGGAAAAAAAAACTTTTTTTACATTAGTTGAATTTTTTAAAGTTATATATGATTATTAAAGAAATCCTATATATTTTTTAATTATCTGCTCACATATAATTAAAGTGAAAATATTATTCATTAGAAAAATGCCATTTAATTTACCTTATGAATTGTAGTTTGGAACATGTATGCAATGGATTAGAACATATTATGGAATTCAAAGAAAACATACAAATAGATAAATGATTATCCATTTAATTTCATATTTTTAATTTTTAGAAATTAGTTATTCTTCAATTTAAGAAAAATTATTTATTTAAATTAATCATTTTTTATTTCATTAAATTATACAACTCAATTACCTCCATTGATATTCTATTATATTGATGTATAATAATAATGTATGAAAATAATGTATAATAGTAATGTATATATATATGTTATAATTTTTAATTTACTTTTGAAAAAAGAGAAATTTGAAAAATAAAAATTTTTGTACATTTGTTGAAATTTTTGAAATTATATATACTTATTAAAAGAATCCTATATATTTTTTAATCATCTGCTCACATATGAATTAGAATAAAAATATTATTCATTAGAAAAATGCCATTCAATTTACTTTATGAATTGTAATTTGGAACCTTTATACAATGAATTAGATCTTATTATAAAATTCAATGGAAACATACAGATGGATAGATGATTAGTTACTTAATTTCATGTTTTTAATTTTTGAAAATTAATTATTCTTCAATTTACAAAAAATTATTTATTGGAATTAATCATTCTTTATTTTATCGAATTATTTAACTTAATTACCTCCATTTATATTCTATTATTATCATGTATAATGTTATTGTAAAATGATAATGTATAATAATAATGTATACATATGTATGTATATCATAACTTTTAATTTAATTTCAAAGGAAGAAAAATTTTGGAAAAAAAAATTTTTATTACATTGGTTGAATTTTTCAAAATTACATATGATCATTAAAAAAATCCTATATATTTTTTAATCATCTGCTCACGTATGATTGAAATTAGAAATATTATCCTTTAGAAAAATGCCATTTGATAAACTTTATGCAATGTGATTTGGAACATTTATACAATGGATTAGAACTTATTATGAAATTCAAAGAAAACATACAGATAGATTAATGATTATTTATTTATTATCATATTTTTAATTTTTAAAAATCAATTATTCTTCACTTTAAGAAAAATAATTTATTCAAATCAAACACTCTTCATTTTATTAGATTATTTAACTTTATTACCTCCATTTGTATTCTTTGATATCAAAGTTTAATAATAATGTATAATATTAATGTATAATATTAATGTGTATATATATATTATAATTTTTAATTTACTTTTGAAAAAGAGGAATTTTGACAAAAAAAATTTTTTCACAATAGTCAAATTTTTTTAAATTAAATATAATTATTAAAAAAATCCTATATATTTTTTGATTATCTGCTCACAAATTGATTAGAATAAAAATATTATTCATCAGAAAAATGCCATTTAATTTACTTTATGAATTGTAATTCAGAACATTTATACACTGGATGAGAACTTATTATGAAATTTAAAGGAAACATACAGATAGATAAATGATTATTTAATCAATTTCAAATTGTTAATTTTCAAAAATTAATTATTCTTCAATTAAGGAGAAATAATTTATTCAAATTATTCATCTTTTATTTTATCAAATTATTCAACCTAATTACTTTCATTTATATTCTATTATATTGATGTGTAATATCAATGTATATATATATATATATACATATATATATATACATATATATACACACACACACATATATATATATATATATTGTAACCAATATTTTTCATACAGTTTAGGGTGAAACGATAGAACGATAATTGGTTACCCTACGGCGCAGTCACCAACCTGAATAATTAGATAGAGAGAGAGATACTAAGGGAGAAAGATACGATTGTTGGGCGCCAGACGCACATGCGTCAAAAATAGATAATTGGAGAAAAAGACAAAGGTAAAGGTAAAGGTAATAGATAAAGGTAAGGTCAGGTTCTACGACGGTTTTGCACAGTTCGCTCAGAGAGACAAGATAATGGTAGAGGGGCGGAGTCGAATCCAATAGATAAAATAAGAAACAGGTGAAGCAGGAATAATGTCAAATATATTAAGCAAGAAGCGATAAGTTTAATGACAAGCAAGTAGCTGAAGAGATTGAGTTACAATTACGATAAATGCGATAATTGACAATATTTACAGCCAGAGAAAGGTTAAGCGAGAGAGTTAACAAATAACGGAACGTTTTCCGAATAAGCGGGAAATATGCGCAAGCTCGCGATACTAAAGGCAATGATTAACACGGTTTTATGATAGATAGGCAGAACAGAAAAAGATATACTGTACTTAAATTAAGCGGTAAGCAAATAAATCATAAAATATGAGAAGCGATTATAAACACATGCGAAATACAACAATTGTGATAGTTACCACATTACCAGAATGATCAGAAATAGGCAGACAGGGAATTATGAATTATAAGGTAAATTCAAGCGACAGGTCAAGTAGAAAATTAGCATAAAATATAGAGAATAACAGATAATACGTAGTCTCTAGTTTGCGGTAAGTGCGGGAGAAAAAGAGATAATATTCGGTACGATAGAAGGTAATTCAAGATAAGGCGAACAATATTCAAGATAATTAATATGCAACGTACAGCAAACCAAATAGACTACGGACAACTACGATCAGCGATATTAGCGAAGAAAATAATGAAAAAGATGTTATGCGATACGGCACAATACTCCAATGTCAAATGAACGACGAGCGGGACCGCGCAGCGATGTAAGATCGCTCCCGCGGTACACTCACTAAGATACAATAATCAACGGTAATAGGTAAAGAGACAGATATAACTAATCAGAGAAAATATAACAAAATAGCAATGCTCAATAGCTAAGATAAAAATTGATCCTTTAACGGAACGCGCTGCTAGACAGCGATATTAGACATTCAAATATTCCAGAAGAGAAAGATAATAAAATAAACAATAGTCACTACAATGCGTAAGTAATAGTCAACTAGTCGCGAAGTTACTTGCAATAAGACAGAGAGAGGGACAAGATAAGAGATAAGAGAGAATAAGGTACGAGCCCAGGTGGCTCAAGCAGACCAACTGCAAGATAAAGAGAAAAGATACGAGCCCAATTGGCTCAAGCAGACCAACTGCAAGGTAAAGAGAGAGAGAGAGATAAGGGTAAAGGTACGATATATTGCAAGTAATCTCGTGGCTTCACAAAATAGAAAAGGAACCTCACTTACGTGAAAGAAGATAGAAACTGGTATAGAATGCGATATAGATGCGATAATGATACGAGAAACTTTCTAACGAGAACACGTCTGTTTACTGCGAAAACTGAGCGTAGAGTGACGAGATGAGCGAGGATCCTGATTTTCGTCGAGCTGCTGTCACGTGATTCTTCAAATTTGCGGTATTTTAATTGGACCAGCAGGTCGCGTAGGCCTGGTCCACGGGTAGGCGGCGATAATCCCTCGCCGCTTGTTTTTCTTTTCCCTCGACGACAGGTATCGAGGTATCGGGACGTCGGAAGGTGGTTAGAGATGTTTTCCTTCAGCTATGCGGTATCGTTGGTGAGAGGGGGGGGTCGTACTGCTTATGTGTTGCGATATTGAGGTGTGCGGCAATATTACGTCACCGGTCCTTTGGACTTGCAATCGACTGTAACTCACTCCTTGCTTTACTGGTACTCCCCGTTGTAGCTATTTCGTCGGCGCTGCATCCCGGCCCTCGCTCATCGAAGCCCTCATGCCGGAACGATCTGGTGGTGATGGCCCTCAACCCGGATCCCCACACTAGATCCACCAGATCCACGTGGTCAGCATATCATTAGCCTATTCCACGCCGCAGTCCTTCGATAAGACGGTTCGTGAAGAGAAAACCGTCTTCTATTGGATAGTCAACGACTTAGTAGATGTTAGGGTCGGTTCAGCTCCAGGCTGATAAGTATCGTCGACGGGAGGCTTTGTTGTGTTTTTGACGCACAGCCCTGTACGCCGCCTGACGATGCATCCGAGCGGTAGAAGCGTTCATTCGTGGTTCGGCTCCTGGCCGATAAGTCTCAAATAGTTGGAGGTGCTGTTTGTGCATCACGCACGACCCTGTTCGACAACTAGATAGGCATCCATCGGGAGTGGTTTCAGCGGTATTCGTTCGTCTGTAGTCGGTTGTGGTCGATGTTGAACTGGTACGTGACCCCTGTCAGGCATTGTCCTGGTATCTTGACGCGAAGGTCTCGCCGATGGTTCTCGAAGAGCATTACAGAATTAAAAAATAGCATACAATTAGCTTAGTACAGAGAATTCAACTTAAAGATAATTAGTCGTTCATTTTTGAAGTATTGGCCTCAGACGTGCTTTCGTTATTTTCAGCGATATCTGCACCTAGGGGAATGCGATAATTAAACAAAGTGACGGGGTACGAAACACCACGTCACAATATACATCATAATTTTCAATTTCCTTTTAAAAAATAAGAAATTTGAAAAAAACATTTTTTTTTACATGATTTAAATTTTTCAAAATTACATATAATTATTAAAAAAATCCTACATATTTTTTAATTATCTACTTACATAATAATCAAAATAAAAATATTATTTATCAAAAAAATGCCATTTAATTTACTTTATGAATTGTAATTTGGAACATTTATACAATGGATACTTATAATAAAATTTGAGGAAAATATACAGATAGATGAATGATGATTTAATTGATTTCATATTTTTGATTCTTCAAAACTAATTATTCTTCATTTGAGGAAAACTGATTCATTTGAATTGGTCATCTTTCATTTTATTTGATTATTCAACTCAATTACCCACATTTATATCCTATTATATTATTGTATAATATTAATGGATAATGTTAATGTATAATATTAATGTATAATATTAATGCATATATATACATTATAATTTTTATTCTACTTTTGAAATGAGAGAAATTCACAAAAATAAAAATTTTTTTTTGTTAGTTGAATTTCTTAAAATTATACATAATTGATCGAAAAATCCTATATATTTTTCAATTATCTGCTTACATATTGATTGAAATGACAATATTATTCGGTAAAGAAATGCTATTTAATTTACTTTATGAGTGTAATATGGAAAATTTATACAATGGATTGGAACTTATTATGAAATTCAAAGAAAGCATACAGATAGATATATGATCATTTATTTAATTTCTCATTTTCAATTTTTAAAAATCAATTATTCTTTAATTTGAGAAAAATAATTTACTTAAATTATTCAATTCTTATTTTATCAAATTATCAAACTTAATCACCTCAATTTGTATTCTATTATATCAATGTATAATACTGATGCATATATATGTTATAATTTTCAATTCACTTTTATACAAAGAGAAATTTCGAAAAAAATTTTTTTTTACATCAGTTAAGATTTTCAAAATTATATATAATTATCAAAAAAATTCTGTATATTTTTTAATTATCTGCTCACATATCAATTGAAATAGAAATATTATCCATTAGAAAAATGCCATTTAAATTACTTTATCAATTGTGATTTGGAACATTTACACAATGGATGAGAAATTATTATGAAATTTGAAGGAAACATACAGATAGATGAATGATTATTTATTAAATTTCATATTTTTGATTTTCAAAAATCAATTATTCTTCAATTTGAGAAAAATAATTCATTTACATTATTCATTTTTTATTTTATTAAATTATTCAACTTAATTACCTCCATTTATATTTTATTATATCAATGTATAATGATTAAGTATAATATTAATGTGTAATATTAATGTATATATATATGTTATAATTTTTAATTTACTTTCAAAAAAAGAGAAATTTTTAAAATAAAAATTTTTTCAACATTAGTAGATTTTTTTAAAATCATATATAATCATCAAAAAAATCCTATATATTTTCTAATTATCTGCCCAATACTCAATCAAAATAAAAATATTATTCATTAGAAAAATGCCATTTAATTCAATTTATAAATTGCAATTTGGAACATTTATACAATGGATTAGAATTTATTATGAAATTCAAAGAGAACATACAGATAGATGAATGGTTATTTATTCAATTTCATATTTTTAATTTTTGAAAATTAATTATTCTTCAATTTGAAAAGAATAATTCATTTGAATTAACAATTTTTTATTTCATTAAATTATACAACTCAATTACCTTCATTTATATTTCATTATATTGATGTATAATATTATTGTATAATAATAATGTATATATATATATTACAATTTTCAATCAACTTTTGAAAAAAGAGAAATTTAAAGAAAGAAATTTTTTACATTGGTTAAATTTCTTAGAATTAGATATAATCATCAGAAAAATCCTATATATTTCCCAATTATCTGCTCACATATTGATTAGAATAAAAATATTATTCATTGGGAAAATGCCATTTAATTTACTTCATGGAGTGTAATTTGGAACATTCATACGATGTGTTAAAACTTATTATGAAATATTAGGAAAAGATACAGATAGATAAATGATTATTTATTTGATTTCATATTTTGAATTTTTAAAAATTAATTGTTCCTCACTTCAAGAAATTAATTTTTTTAAATTGATAATTTTTTATTTTATCAAATTATTAAACTCAATAACCTCCATTTATATTCTATTATATCAATGTATAATAATTATGTATAATATTAATGTGTAATATTAATGTATAATATTATTGTATATATAAATTATAATTTTGAATTTACTTTTAAAAGAAGGAAAATTTTTAAAATGAAATTTTTTTTGCATCAGTTAATTTTTTTAAAATTATATATAATCATTGAAGAAATCCTACATATTTTCTAATTATCTGCTCACATATTAATCAAAATAAGAGTATTATTCATTAGAAAAATGCCATTTAATTTACTTCATGAATTGTAATTTTGAACATTTATACAACGGTTTGAAACATATTATGAAATTTAGAGAAAGCATACAGATGGATAGATTATTATTTATTTGATTTCATATTTTTAATTGTTGAAAATTAATTATCCTTCAATTTAAGAAAATTAATTTATTCAAATAGATCATTTTTTATTTTATCAAATTATTTAACTCAATCACCACCATTTATAGTCTGTTATTATAATGTATGATATAAATATATATAAATATATATGTATATTATAATTTTCATTTACTTTTAAAAAAAGAGAAATTTGAGAAAAAAAATTTTTTTTCACAGTATTTAAATTTTTTAAAATTATTTGTAATTATTAGAAAAATCCTATGCATCTTTTGATTATCTGCTCACATATTATTCAAAATAAAAATATCATTCATTAGAAAAATGCCATTCAATTTACTTCATGAATCGTGATTTGGAACATTCATACAATGGATCAAAACTTATTATAAAATTTGAAGAAAACATACAGATAGATAAATTATTATTTATTTGGTTTGATATTTTTAATTTTTGGAAATTAATTATTCTCCAATTTCAGAAAAATAATTTATTCAAATGAATCATTTTTTATTTCATCAAATTATTTACCTCAATTACCTCCATTTATATTCTATTATATTAATGTGTGATATAAATATATATAAACATATATGTATATTGTAACGTTCTAGACGTTACGTTAATAAAATATGGATCCGCGAGTTTACTTATTAAGTCAAAGAAATCAAGAGCGTGAATAAAATATTGTGAAAATGCTTTCAATGCGTAATATGTGTTTCTCGTTTAAAGTCTGAAACAAGACTGTTTTTACAATAATGTTGGTTGGCGCAGCAACCTTATTCTTTTTAAAGACATGAGAGGTTTATAAACGTCTTTTATCTATGCTGACTACTAGATCATTAAAGAGGGGGCAAAACGGGTGATTTCACCCTTTGTAACACTATTCTCCCCCCGAGAAAAGGAGTCGTCCCGAATCGGGAAAGATAAAACAATTATAAAAGTAGTCTAGTAGTCAGTGCTCAATGGTGAGTTGGAGCTGTGGCTCTAAAAATTTAAGAACTCCCTTTTTTACTATCTGGCATTTGCCCACAGTCTCAAGGTAAACCACAGAAAACCTTAAGCAGATAGTTGAGCGTTAAATAATTTTAAAAATTTATGTGCCTTGTTTTTACAAAGGTAAGTGTTATCTAGTGTCATGTGGCTCCATGAATTTGAAGACAACAAAATCTTCCGGATCGCTGTCGAAAAGAAAATCCATTCCTCATCAGGGAAAATAGTGCGGTGAAACAAACACAGATGTACGACGAGGCGGGAAACGATACATGGAAGAACTCTGGGTCCTAGGCTACATAAAAGCTGATTCCCTCTGAGAACCGGCACAGGAAACAGGGAAAAGGAATGGGTGACTGAATCCAAAGCTTCTTCTGAGACAGCACACCCTAGAGTTTGGAGGACATATGTGAGTGGTGGTATAACAATTCAAATTCACTAAGTGAATTTGGGAGAATACTTGAATAAAATAAATGAAATATGTATTCTAAAGAAAAGAAACGATCTTATCTGAATCATTTCTGCATCCTTCTTCAAAATACGACCACCAGTCATCTTCAGGAATCGGGGAAAGATTGGATGGGAAAAGGCTGTGTCAAATAACCTGAAAAAGTACTCACAAAAACTGACACTTGAGGTTAATAAAATGTGAAAATCAAGCAATCGCTCATCGACCTTGAAAATAATCGTGGCTCTATTCACATTTCAAAAGAAACCAAAGCCTGTCCGACACAAAACTCGATTCCAGAGAAGAAATTTCTAGAAAGAAACAATCGAAGAAAACAAATTTCAAGTTGATTAGCAACTCAGAAATAACAACCCATTATCAGGCTTCCGTAGTAAGAAGAACCATGTCGAAAATTCACAACTTGATAAACGCGGGGATATTAGCTCAAACCTTTGACTTTGATAATTTTAAAAACTTGTCAGGAGAACAATTAGAAAGCAAATTCCAGAATTCATGGAAAAAGTTTTCTTGTGGGTTTTTCAATTTTCGAATCGAAGTAGGAAAAATTGATCCTCTCTGTACGTCATGCTGCACCCGCAGGTAATTGAAAAACAAACACAAGAAACAACCCCTTATTCAAATAGAAATTTGAATTGAATTTTTTTTTTATTGTGAAAATTTCAGTCCTGAACATCTGCGAGGTGAAGTTGACCTCCACGCAACTTTTCTGAAGGATAATACTTCCTGCCCAGTTTGCAAAGATAGTCTTATCTTCATTGAAAAACCGACGGAAGGCTGCTTCGAATGTGAGGCCGTAAAGATTGAATTGAAAACCATCATTAAAACCGCATACCACTTCCAAATTATTTAGTTTTTTTTTTTACTGTTCAAATATTCTTGAAAATGCAAATAAAATAAAATTCAATTGAAAGGTTTAACTTTATCCGTGTGTCATTGCAAAACAGAAGCTAGAATAAACTTGATCGGCTGCAGATTCTGCATTGATAACCAAAACAGGAGCCAATAAAGAAGAAAAGGTTTGTTTTACTAGCCAATCTTCATGAACCTCATGAATAGTTCTGAGTAGCTCTAAAGAAATGCTCGATTCCTCCTCACGAGAACGGGAACTAACTCGAGCAAAAGAAGTTTCTGGGGAAACTCGCAAATAAACAATCAAATCTACTCTGAGCTCGGAAGAGCGAATGAGAAGATCAAAATTTTTCGTCAATAAATGAGATTCGAAGTCGCGAAAATTACCTAACCAGCCCCCGCAACTAGATCGAGCGAAAAAGTAAAAAGAGTAACCTAGTATGTCACATAATTTTAGTTCTTATTAAAGGCGCTAGTAGTGCAGTTGCACGGGTTGCACTCTGTAAAGGCCGTAAAGGTAATCGCGCCAACCCACTGATATATATCGCAAACCGCGCAACTGTACTACTAACGCTCTCTACCGAGTGTGACAACATAGACTCGTTTTCTGAAACACGGAGTGACAGGGAGCTGTACCTAACCTTCGACGAGCTTCTACAAAACAATTGCTACTGAATATTGATCTTTCCATCACCTTTACAGGTAATGAAGTCGTCTGCAGATGTCTATCTAACGTAACCATTTGACCGAAATGCTGAAAATAATAGCAATAACGATCTGGGTCCTGATACATCAAATCTAGAGGATTAATTCCAGCTACATCTCGATATTCCTCAAGAGGTTCCAAAAGTGTACAGACCTGGCGATCTGCTAAAAACCTCTTGGTGAAAGTTGTTTTTCCGCATCCGATATTTCCTTCAATAATAATCGTAAGCGGTCGAGTTTTACTTAAATGAATTCCAAAAGGCAAATTCTTCTCCCAATCGATGACCGACTGTGAAGAAGGCCAAGTCGATCACAGTCGTCAAGGGTGTTCGTTTGAAGATCTAACCTCGAAGGATGTTCCTGGTCTTGGAGAGACTGTTCCAGGTTGATCTTCTTCAAATGGAGCAAAACGATCCAAGTAAACCACTTTCTGACGCGAATGAGGAGATCTTCGGATTCTATAAACAACATCAGTTATCCGGTTAACCACTAAGTAAGGGCCTTCCAAATTTCTTTGTAGTTTTGGACATCGTCCATTCTGTCTTCGTGGTTGGAAGAGCCAGACAGAATCTCCAGCATTAAATTTTAATTCTCTGGCTCGAATATCATAACGAGTTTTCGATTTATCTGAAGCCATAGAAATTCTATTCCTAGCAAAGTGATGAATTTCTTCTAAACGTTGTTGTAATAAAAAAGCATAATCTGTTTGATGCTGTCTTTGCACAGGAACAGGGCCTTTCTCTAAATCTGACGGAAGTCGAAGATTTCTTCCAGTAAGCATGAGGGCTGGCGTCTGCTTTGTCGTCTCATAAATCGCAGATCTGTAAGATAAGAGGAAGAAAGGGATCCAGGAGTCCCAATCCCTCTGATTCTGCTCCACGAAGGACGACAAATATTGCAGCAAAGTTCGATTCAGACGCTCTATCATGCCGTCAGATTGAGGATGCAGAGGAGTCGTTCGAGTTTTTCTAACCCCTAAAATCTAAGTAACTTCTTTCATTAAGGTTGATTCAAAATTTTGGCCTTGATCAGTATGAAGTTTCAGAGGAACTCCGTGTCTACAAATAAACTCTTTAACGAATGCCTGTGCTACAGTAGAGGCTTCTTGATCAGCGAGAGGGACCACTTCAGGCCACTTAGTAAAATAATCAGCAATAACCAAAGCATATTTATTTCCAGAATGGGTTATCGGGAGAGGTCCAAGAATATCCATTGCTATCCTTTCAAATGGAGCTCCCACGTTGTAAATTTGAAGAGAACTTTGTCCCTTCGCTCGAGGTCCTTTCTTCGCCGTGCAGATTCGACACCTTCGACACCAATCTTCAACGTCCATCCGGCAACGGGGCCAAAAGTAAAAGTTGCGAATTCCGCCCAGAGTTTTATTTGACGCGAAGTGTCCGCCTGCAGGAGAATCATGATAAAGAGCAAGAATCTCTGGAACTCGTGACCTGGGAACCAAAAGTTGCCACCTGATTTCTTTCAAGTCTGCAGATTCCCATTTTCGGTATAAAATTCCATCAATTGAAAGGATAGAGTCCCATTGAGCCCAATAAACTTTCAAATTTGGCTCGGCTAAAGATATATCCTGCCAGTCTGGGCGAGTTTCTGCTTCTTTCCAAGACTTTACTTGATTCAAAGTGTCGTCTTCTTGTTGCGATTTTCTCCATTCTTCCTGGTCATTTTCGAAAGAAATTTTCCGTATTATAAGAGAGGGGTCACGATTTTTCTCTAATCGTGCACACTGTTTACACTCTGGCATTTCCTCGCAGGGTCTTCGAGAGAGAGCATCGGCGTTTCCATGATGAATTCCTGCTCGATGACGAATATCAAAATTGTACTGACCGAGCCTTTCTAACCATCTAGCTACCTGACCTTCCGGAGATTTGAACGAAAGTAGCCACCTGAGAGAAGCATGATCTGTACGTATCAAAAATCTCCTGCCGTACAAATGATGGTAAAAATGTACTACGGTCTTAACAACAGCTAAAAGCTCTCTACGACTGACACAATAATTCCTCTCGGTTTCACTCAAAACTCTGCTGAAATAGCTCATCACTTTCTCCTGACGTTCCTGAATTTGTGACAGAACCCCGCCTATTCCTGAAATAGAAGCATCAGTATCTAAAATAAAAGGAAGTTCGACCTCTGGATAAGCTAAAATCGGCGAAGAAATAAGATTTTCTTTTCATTTCTGGAAAGCCTCTTCGGATTCCGGGGTCCAGTCAAAAGGAATTTTGATTCCGGTCAAATGATGGGGAGGTTTAGCTATATTAGCGAAACCTTCGACAAATCTTCTGTAATACGTTCAAAGGCCTAAAAAGCTTTGAATTTGTTCTTTATTCTTAGGTGTCGGCTAAGAAGAAACCTTCTCTATTTTGGATGGGTCGGTCTTCACACCTTGTGCTGAAACGATATGTCCAAGGAAGCCTACCTCTTTCTGGATCAGATGGCATTTTTTCGTGCTCATTTTCAGACCTGCTTGCTTCAGCCTAGCGAAAACTTGTCTGAGAGTTCGAACTTCTTCTTCAAAGTTCTTGCCAAAAACGATTATATCGTCTAAATAAACGAGGCATATTTTGCCCATGAGCCCATGGAGAACAGCTTCCACCATCCGTTCAAAGGTAGCCGGGGCATTACTCAAACCAAACGGCATAAACTTGAACTGCCATAATCCTCCTAAACCCGTAACAAAAGCTGTTTTTTCTTTATCTAGAGGATCCATTTCGACCTGCCAATATCCGCTCTGAAGATCTATGGTGCTAAACCAAGTTGCACCAGCTATCAGGTCAAGTGTCTCGTCGATTCTGGGTAGAGGGTATCCTTCTTCGTTATATCGTTCAGCTTCCTGTAATCGATACAAAATCGTTTGGATCCGTCCTTTTTGTTGACAAGGACGATTGGTAAGGCCCAGGGACTAGACGATGGTTCAATAACATCGTTCTTAAGCATGTCTTCCACAAGCTTCTTCACCTCTTCTCGGGCGTTGAGAGCGAGTCTTCGAGGAGCTTGTTTTATTGGCGAACTCTCTCCGACGTCGATCTTGTGCTTGACAGAAGAACATCGGCCCTTATCACCACTATCTTTGGCGAAAGAATCTAAGAATTCTAGCAAAAGAGATTTAAACGATTCTACCTGAGCTGAATTTAACGAAATCGAAGATTTCTCAACAAGGCTCTGTAAATGTAAAGGAAAATGTTGTTGCAAATCATCCTCCGAAAGTTCTATTTCCCGAATTCTAGGAGGAGTCCAATAAATTCCATTTCTATTTGTACAAAGAGTTATTTCGCGATTGTTTGAAGCTAGTGAATTTCTCTTGGTCGAGATAACACAGTTATGAGCTGTAAGAAAGTCTATTCCCAAAATACCTTCATCCTCTATATCTGCTATAAAAACCTTATGTGGAGAGTCGATACACCCAAAAAGGTTAATTTGGACAGTAACCTGTCTCAAAACCGGGGTCGTCTCTCCAGTGGCTGTTCGCAGAGAAAAAGAGGGAACAATCTGGTCATCGGATTTAAAGAGATCCGATTGAACCACGGTTACTTCTGCGCCCGTGTCTATTACCCATAGACAATCGACGCCATTTACAGTGCCGCGCGCGTAAAGACCAGACTGTCGTAGACTTCTAATTAAAAACTGTTCTCTAAGAGGGCTTTCACTCCCAACAATCTGCGATGATTTTCGCCCCGACAAATCATCTGGAATTAGTTTTTTGAGTGAGTTCCTGTTGAAGAACTCGACTGAGGATTTGCTTCCCCTATTTCAATATTTTTCTTACGCCAGTTATAAGAGTTTGAATTCGAGCCTTGCATCGGTTCTCTACTAATTTTTTCAATTAGAAAACAATGATTGGCGTCGTGACCTATTTTTTTACAAAATATACAGGTCAAGCCGGTTTGACTCGTCATGACCGCGTTCTTATTCACACGCTTGTTTTGTTGGTTTTGAAAAGAACCTCGATTCCTTGGTTTAAAATTACTATTGTTATTTTTATTTCTATAATTTTGAGGTTTTGATTCCTCCGAGTGTTCAAAACTTCGTCTTTCTGAGGTGTTTTCGGACACCTCAATCCGACGAAGCTTGTTCAGCCCAAAATATTGTTTCCTCATTGCCTCCACCTCGAGGGCTTTGGCCGTTGCCTCCCGCAGAGAAGTGAGGCCCGATGTTCCAACGGCCATTTTGATTTCTGGATCACTAATTGCATTTAAAAAGGCTTTAGTCGCTAATAAATTACGAGACGGCTCGTGATCTGGCAATGCTACACGTGAAAGCCGTTCTATATCCTGGCTAAGAGACGCAAGGTCTTCGTCTCGTCCTTGTCTCCTAGTCTGTAATTGAGCCGTGTACAGTTTCGTCAAGTGGTCATTTCCGTATCTCAACTTTAGTGCAGAGCTAAGTTTCTCATAATCAGAAATTTCTTCTTCAGACAATGCCTTTAAAACATTCAGAGCCGGCGTCCGAAGACAAGAGGCAAGGCTGTGGGCCCTCATGGCGGAGTCCCACTGATTATGCTTTGCAATAGTGTTGAATTGACGTCCATACTCTGCCCATGGAATCTTTCCATCAAAAATTGGCGGTTTCAAAGGACAAAAGGGTTCCTCATACATCTGAGAAGTAACCCCAGGAAGTCTCGAATTATTCAATTGACTCAAATGAGAGTATTGAGGTTGAACCTGAGACAGAGGCCCGGAAAAATCAACCTCATTATTTACTCTGTTTCTACAAACTGGAGATTCAACTACTCCCCTAATAAATGGCACAGACCTTGAATCTCGAGCATCCTGGATTCGTCCTGGATGTCGGATCTGTTGAACAACGGGAACAGAAACAGGTGAGGGAACAGGAGAGGGAACAAGAGTAGCGACTCTAGAACCCTGCGGTGTAACAGCCGGTCCTCCAGTGCTACTCATTTGATGAACGGACTGAAGGGCCGCCACAGTCGTCCGAAGAAGGTCTTAAAGATTAGTTTCTGAACGCTCTTGAGCCTCCCCAGTCGTCCGAAGAAGGTCCTCAAGATTAGCTTCTGAACGCTCTCGAGCCTCCCCTTCTCGCCTCCGTTGTTCCTGTTGCTCTTGAAGCAGCTGAATTAGATGTTGCTGTTGTTAAGCAGCAACTTCTTGTTGTTGTCTTGCTGCTTCTTGTTGTTGTGTCAAGATCTTCAGCAGATCAAGTTGAGAGACCGCCGAAGGAGTTGAAAGAGGGTCTATTGAAGGTGATAAAATTTCTTCTGGAAACCTCGGATTTTCCATGAGAGAAGATTCTTCTCCACTTTCCCTTCGACGTGAGCGCGTCATACGACTACTGCTCATTGTTTATTACACGCACTGAATCGACTTAATTAAAAAGAAACTCAAGATCCCGCTTCTGACACCAAATGTAACGTTCTAGACGTTACGTTAATAAAATATGGATCCGCGAGTTTACTTATTAAGTCAAAGAAATCAAGAGCGTGAATAAAATTTTGTGAAAATGCTTTTAATGCGTAATATGTGTTTCTCGTTTGAAGTCTGAAACAAGACTGTTTTTACAATAATGTCGGTTGGTGCAGCAACCTTATTCTTTTTAAAGACATAAGAGGTTTATAAACGTCTTTCATCCATGCTGACTACTAGATTATTAAAGAGGGAGCAAAACGGGTGGTTTCACCCTTTGTAACAATATATATATGTGTGTGTGTGTATATATATATATGTATATTATAATTTTCAATCTACTTTTAAAAAAAGGGAAATTTTGAAAAAAAAAATTTTTTTCACATTATTTAAATTTTTTAAAATTCTGTATGATTATTAGAAAAATCCTATATATTTTCTAATTATCTGCTCACATATCAATTAAAACATAAATATTATTCATTAGAAAAATGCCATTTAATTTACTTTATGAATTGTAATTTGGAACATTTATACAATGGATTGGAACTTATTATGGAATTTAAAAAAAACATACAAATGGATAAATTATTATTTATTTAATTTCATATTTTTAGTTTTAAAAATTAATTCTTCTTCAATTCATGAAAAATAATTTATTCAAATGAATCATTTTTTATCTTATTGAATTATTTAACTTAATTACCTCCAGTTATATTCTATTATATTGATGTATAATATAAATATACATAAATATATATATATATATATATTAGGCTGATTCAAAAAAAAGGGCTAATTTTTTTTTTTCAAAATCCTCACACAAAAACTTCCGAGAACGTGTGAAAAGACGCCTGTAAAAAGCAGAGCCCTTAATATTATTATTAAGAGGTCGCGCATCGGGAATTTCTATTTCCCGTTTAAATAACACAGTAATAAATTTTTTTAATTTTTGCAATTTCGTATTTTTGCAACGGCTCATTGAATTAGCAAACCAAAGCATATTTTTGTAGGAAATTTGACGCTCTACAAAAAAGGTCCTCACAAAGTTTTCGATAGTCACACTCCTTCAAAAGTTATTCGAGGTCAAAGTTGAACTTACAAAAGAATTCAATGTTCTTTTTTTTTTCGGTGATACTATGAATTTTTTCTCATTATTTTGTTATAAAGAGGATAGATTTCGGAACAATTACATTTTTAAATAGTCAAGTGCATCAGTTATGGATTTTCCATGATAACATGTTCATTATTTAACATCGCATTTTTGTAAGGTAACTTTATATTGACTCGATGGGAAAATTAATGATTGAAAAAACCCAATTAGAGTAAGATATATTTATTAAATATATCTTTATAACAAAATAATGAGAAAAGATTCATAGTATCATCGAAAAAAACAAAAATATTGAATTTTTTTGTAAGTTCAACTTTGACCTCGAATAACTTTTGAAGGAGTGTGACTATCGAAAACTTTGTAAGAACTTTTTTTGTAGAGCGTCAAATTTCCTACAAAAATATGCTTTGGTCCGCTAATTCAATGAGCCGTTGCAAAAATACGAAATTGCAAAATTTAAAAAAATTTACTCCTGTGTTATTTAAACGGGAAATAAAAATTCCCGATGCGCGACCTCTTAATAATAATATTAAGGGCTCTGCTTTTTACAGGCGTCTTTTCACACGTTCTCGGAAGTTTTTATGTGAGGATTTTGAAAAAAAAAAATTAGCCGTTTTTTTTGAATCAGCCTAATATATATATATATATATATATTATAATTTTATTATAATTAATATATATATATATATGTATATTATAATTTTTAATTTCCTTTCGAAAAAAGAGATACAGAATGGAAAAACTGAAATTTGAATACACGGTCAAGTCTTCGACGGAAGATCCGAAAACAAACATAATCGCCATAACCTCAATAACCACACTCGACGATCGCTGTTTTATACTCCCGGACCAGCTTCAACCGATGAGACATCATGCGAAACTTACAACTACGGCGGGTTATCAGAAAATAAAAGCTACACTACAAAAAAGAGGACAAGTGAGAAAAGTATGGATTAGTTTGGCCGGAGATATACTACAACAGTATAAGGATGAAGATGGGAACATAATATGCAACGACTACTTACTTGAAGAAATGTCAACAGCGCAAGACACTACACCCACAGCAAACATCACAGAAGAGGCATTGTCAAGAATTTTGGAAAAATTCACCGAAAAGAAAACTGAAGACAAGCCCCAAGATTATGGAATCCGTAACTTAAGAAAGGTATCAGAAAAATTTGTAATAGAGAAATTGACAGGCAGAAATTCAAATGTGCCCCAGTGGATGGATATTTTTGAAAATGAATGTTCTCGATTACGTGTAGAAAAAGATATTAAAAAAATCGAGATCTTTAGACTTTTTCTAGAAGATTCATGCATCGACTGGTATGGGTCAATGCTGATAAAATATACGTTAGATTCAGAGTGGAGAACATGGAAACAAAATTTCTGTGAAACTTACGCCAATAAAGGGTGGACTGGGATTAGATATGCAATATCTTACAAATACATAAAGGGTTCGCTATTAGAATATGCTTTAAAGAAAGAAAGACTTCCATTAGAAACAAACAAGTCAATAGATACGCCTACCTTAATTGATCTTATTGCTGTAGGGTTACCAAATTTTGTATCCGATAGAATAGATAGAGAAAAGTTAAATCAGACCGAAGATATATTTACGCAGATCAGGGGACTAGAGCACCTGGTGAATAAAAAAAATTCAGAAAAAAAGAGTACTACAAATATTGAAAACAAAAGTAAAGCGAAAAATAGTGACCATAAACCATGTTCGATTTGCGAGAAAAAAAATAAGAGCAATCGCTACCACCCAGAATCTTTATGCTGGTTCAGGAACAAAGCCGACGATCAACAAAACAAAGAATACATAAGGCATGTAAATAACTCTGGGTTAGAAATAGAATTAAATACCAAAGATCCAAAAACTTATAGTGCCACCATTAATCAAAATCAAATCATTGCTAAATAATGCGTTACAAATCCAAGGAATTTACGATTCCGGCTCGAAAGTTTCTTTAATTAATTCAAAGCTGTTACATTTAAAACAAAAGAAACTTCATAACTCACATAACGCACATTTAAAAAAGATTAATGGTGTAAGAAAAGCAAACGGCATGATAACTCTAAAAGCTAAAATTTTTGATATCGAAAAAGAAATTGATGTATTCATGATAGATAACGAACATTTTAAACACGATTTTTTAATTGGACTAGACTGTATAAAAAATTTCCAATTAAGACAAAACGAAAATTTAGAAATTACACAAAAAATCCAGGCTAATCCTGAAAATAGACTTAAAAACAAACCTAACATACAAAATACAAATAAAGAATATATTGAAAACAAAACAAAAAATTACCAATTGAATTTCAATGAACATATAAATACGTCAGAATTTAACATAGTAATAAACCACTTGGAAATGCAACAACAATCCGAAATTGACCAACTAATCGATAAATATAAATCGATTTTTGCCAGAGATAAATACGACATAGGCACTGTAACGGATTATGAAGCTCGTATTGATTTATTAGTTGATAAATATTGTTACAAAAGACCGTACAGATGCACTATGGAGGATAAAAAAAAAATAGAACACCAAATAACAAAATTATTAGAAAAAAATTTAATTGAAGAGTCTTATAGCCCATTCGCTGCACCAGTGACATTAGCTTATAAAAAAGATGAAGGAAAGAAAGCTAGACTATGCATAGATTTCCGGGAATTAAACAAGATAGTCATTCCTCAGGCGCAGCCTTTTCCATTAATTGAAGATCTGATAGTTAAGACACGAGATTGTAAATATTTTTCGTCCTTAGATATAAATTCAGCTTTCTGGTCAATTCCCCTAAAAATTGAAGACAGACGAAAAACCGCATTCGTAACTCAAGAAGGCCATTTCCAATGGACCTGCCTACCCTTTGGTTTAAAAACATCACCAGCGATTTTCCAGAGAATATTAAGTAATATAATAAGAGAGCACAAGCTCTCGAACTTCAGCGTAAATTATATAGATGACATTCTAGTATTTTCAAAAACTTTTGATGAACATATTGACCACTTATCACAGCTATTAGAGTCAATTATGAAAGAAGGATTCAGACTAAAACTTTCAAAATGTACCTTCGCATCAAACTCAGTTAAATATTTAGGCCACGAAATAAGATACAACTCGATTAGTCCACTCAATGACAATCTAATCTCAATAAAAAAATTTCCAACGCCAAAAACAAAAAAAAATGTTCGACAATTTCGAGGAAAAGTGAATTTTTACGGCAAATATATACCAAACGTTTCGGTTACCTTAGATCCACTACATAACTTACTCAGAAAAGGGCAAAACTTTATTTGGTCCGAACAATGCCAAAAAGCTTTCGAGAGCATGAAATCTCTACTTTGCTCTCAACCGATTTTAACAATTTTCGATCCACATCTGCCAATATATATCCACACGGACGCAAGCTTACAAGGCATTGGGGCTGTACTAAAACAAACACAATTAAACAAAGAAGATAAACCAGTCACATATTTTGCAAAAAAATTAAATGTGTCCCAAAAAAGAAAGAAAGCTATCTATATAGAATGTTTAGCAATAAAAGAGGCAATAAAATTCTGGCAGCACTGGCTTATAGGAAAATCATTTACGGTTTTCTCGGATCATAAACCTTCAGAAAATATGAATATTAGGTCTAGGACAGATGAGGAATTAGGTGACTTAATGCATTATCTATCTCAATACGATTTCGAAATAAAATACACTCCAGGAAAGGACAATTTAGAAGCAGACTGCCTCAGCAGAAACCCAGTACTAGAACCTAATGATAATAAAGAAGAAATTTTACAAACCGTTAATTTCATAAAAATAGAAGACATTCAGAACGATCAAGAAAACAATAAAGACATCCAAAACGGTAAAGACAAGTTACTATACAAGAATAACACGTATTATAAAAGAATAGGAACAAGTGAAAAAATTCTACTCTCAGAAGATTTCAGTAAAGAACTTATACAAAAAGTACACCTCTTCTATTGTCATTTAGGAATGAAACAAATACAAAATAAGATAAAACCATTTTACATAGCAAAAAATCTGAATCAAAATATTAAAACAGTTTGCGAAAACTGTGAAGTTTGCATCAAAAATAAATCAAGAGGAAAGCACAAAATTGGATTAATGTCCCAATTAGGTCCTGCGAGTTACCCCTATGAAATAGTGTCTATAGATACAATTGGCGGATTCGGAGGTTCACGGTCAACAAAAAAGTATTTACACTTGCTCGTTGATCATTTCACAAGATATGCCACTATTTTGACCTCAAAAACTCAGAATGCAACTGATTTTTTAAAATTGATGAAGACAGTCTTGCCAAATAATAAAATAAACATGATCCTATCCGATCAATATCCAGGGATAAATTCCAAAGAGTTCAAAGAATTTTTGAATAAGGAAGATATAACCTTGACTTTTACAGCAGTAAGCGCACCGTTTTCAAACGGACTCAATGAAAGACTAAACCAAACGCTAGTTAATAAAATTAGATGTAAGATAAACCAAAAAAAATCAAAAACTGCGTGGACAACTGTAGCACATGAGTGCACAGAAAAGTACAATGATACAGAACATACTGTAACAGGATTGTCTCCTAGATACTTATTGAAAGGAAAAAGCAGTACAATCTTACCAGAAGAGCTAAAACAAGTAAAAACAGAAAACGATTTGCATGGAGATAGAAAACGTGCTCTAGAGAATACAAAGAAATCACATGAATATAATAAAAAGCAATTCGACAAAAATAGAAAATATCATGAATTCAATATTGGAGACCTAGTTTACGTTGAAAATAGCCATAGACTAAATAGGAAAAAATTAGATGAACTAAAAATCGGACCATACAAAATTATAGAAAAAATTTCAAATTCAATTTATAAAATACATACAGATCGAAATAAGTCAGAGTCATTATTTCACATTACAAAGCTTGTACCGGTCCCAAAGGTTATTCAAGAAGACCAGTGTCTCCTCACTGGTTTCTTTTCTTCGGGGGGGAGATGTAAACAAATATGACAAGGCCTATATTCAGCTCATCATATTTCTTCCTCACTCCCAAATTTGAAATTTCACCGCACCACAATAAGCGCCTTTGGCAGTTTCACGGTCAATAGTACATACGTGTAAATATGAGCGAATAGAGACAATAGAATGCCGAGGGCATTATGACAGATTAGTACATAAGCTATTATCAGCGGAATCGCACGTGGAAACGTCAGAACGAGAGGAAAATAACCTGTAAATGTCGTTTCTCCATTTACATTTAATATTATTTTTATTCAACGTAGAATATAAGTACGTAATGCAAAGGAAAGTAATGTAACGTAATAGTATACGAAACAATAAACTCCATTTACAGAGAAACTCATCGCAGCTTCGACAAAGTTGAAAAAAGGAACATTATATATATATGTATATATGTATAATATAATCTTCAATTTTCTTTGAAAAAAAAAGAATTTTTTGAAAAAAAAAATCATTTTCACATTATTCAAATTTTTTAAAATTATATATAATTATCAGAAGAATCCTATATATTTTTTAATTATCTGCTCACATATTGATTAAAATAAAAATATTATTCATTAGAAAAATGCCGTTCAATTTACTTTACGAATTGTAATCTGGAACATTCATACAATGGATTGAAACTTATTATGAAATTTAAAGAAAACATACAGATAGATAGATTATTAGTTATTTAATTTCATCTTTTTATTTTTAAAAATCAATTGTTCTGTATTTTAAGAAAAATAATTTATTCAAATAAATGATTTTTCATTTTATCAAATTAATGTGGAATATCAAAATATATATATGTGTGTGTGTGTATATACATGTATATATTCATATATTATAATTTTGAATTTACTTTCGAAAAAAGTGAAATTAAAAAAAAAAATTTTTTTTTATTATTTAAATTTTTACAAATATATATAATCATTCGAAAAATCCTATATATTCTTTGATTATCTGCTCACATATTAATTAAAATAAAAGCATTATTCTTCAAAAAAATGCCATCTAATTTACTGTATTAATTGTAATCTGGAACATTTATACAATTGATTGGAACTTATTATGGAATTTGAAGAAAATATACAGAAACATAAATTATTATTCATTCAATTTCATATTTTTCTTTTTAAAAATTGATGATTTCTTAATTTCAGAAAAATTATTTATTCAAATGAATCATTTTTCATTTTATTAAATTATTTAACTTAATGATCTCCATTTATATTCTATTATATTGATGTATATTATAAATATACATAAATATATATATATACATGTGTGTGTGTGTGTATATATATATATTGTGACGTGGTATTTCGTACCGCGTCACTTTGTTTAAATATCGCATTCCCCTAGGTGCACATATCGCTAAAAATAACGAAAGCACGTCTGAGACCAATACTCCAAAAATGAACGACTAATTATCTTTAAGTTGAATTCTCTTCACTAAGCTAATGGTATGCTATTTTCTAATTCTGTAATGCTCTACGAGAACCATCCGCGAGACCTTCGCGTCAAGATACCAGGACACTGCCTGATAGGGGTCACGTACCAGCTCAACATCGACCACAACCGACTACAGACGAACGAATACCGCTGAAACCACTCCCGATGGATGCCTATCCAGTTGTCGGACAGGGTCGTGCGTGATGCACAAACAGCACCTCCAACTATTTGAGACTTATCGGCCAGGAGCCGAACCACGAATGAATGCTTCTACCGCTCGGATGCATCGTCAGGCGGCGTACAGGGCTGTGCGTCAAAAACACAACAAAGCCTCCCGTCGACGATACTTATCAGCCTGGAGCTGAACCGACCCTAACATCTACTAAGTCGTTGACTATCCAATAGAAGACGGTTTTCTCTTCACGAACCGTCCTATCGAAGGACTGTGGCGTGGAATAGGCTAATGATATGCTGACCACGTGGATCTGGTGGATCTAGTGTGGGGATCCGGGTTGAGGGCCATCACCACCAGATCGTTCCGGCATGAGAGCTTCCATGAGCGAGGGCCGGGATGCGGCGTCGACGAAGTAGCTACAACGGGGAGTACCAGTAAATCAAGGATTGAGTTACAGTCGGTCGCAAGTCCGAAGGACCGGTGACGTAATATTGCCGCACACCTCAATATCGCAACACATGAGCAGTACGACCCCCCCCCTCTCACCAACGATACCGCATAGCTGAAGGAAAACATCTCTAACCACCTTCCGACGTCCCGATACCTCGATACCTGTCGTCGAGGGAAAAGAAAAACAAGCGGCGAGGGATTATCGCCGCCTACCCGTGGACCAGGCCTACGCGACCTGCTGGTCCAATTAAAATACCGCCAATTTGAGGAAGAATCACGTGACAGCAGCTCGACGAAAATCAGGATCATCGATCATCTCGTCACTCTACGTTAAGTTCCTGAATCGCAACGACGTGCTATCGTCATATTTAGTGCCATTACTGCTATCACCATACTTAGTTCTCGCTATTATACCGCATTCGCTAATACCTGCTATATCTTCTTTTACGTAAGTGAGGTTCCTTTTCTATTTTGTGTAGCCGCGAGATTACTTGCAATATATCGTACCTTCACCTTTATCTCTTTCTCTCTTTACCTTGCAGTTGGTCTGCTTGAGCCAATTGGGCTCGTATCTTTTCTCTTTATCTTGCAGTTGGTCTGCTTGAGCCACCTGGGCTCGTACCTTATTCTCTCTTATCTCTCATCATGTCCCCTTCTCTGTCTTATTGTAAGTAACTTCGCGACTGATTGACTATTACTTACGCATTGTAGTGACTATTGCTTTATTTTATTATCTTTCTCTTCTGGAATATTTGAGTGTCTAATATCGCTGTCTAGCAGCGCGTTCCGTTGAAGGATCAATTTTTATCTTAGCTACTGAGCATTGCTATATTGTTATATTTTCTCTGATTAGTTTCTATCTGTCTCTTTACCTATTATCGTTGATTATCGTATCTTAGTGAGTGTACCGCGGGAGCGATCTTATATCGCTGCGCGGTCCCGCTCGTCGTTCATTTGACATTGGAGTATTGTGCCGTATCGCATAACATCTTTTTCATTATTTTCTTCGCTAATATCGCTGATCGTAGCTGTCCGCAGTCTCTTTGGTTTGCCGTATGTTGCATATTAATTATCTTGAATATTGTTTGTCTTATCTTGAATTGCCTTTTATCGTACCGAATATTATCTCTCTTTCTCTCGCACTTACCGCAAACTAGAGGCTACGTAGTATCTGTTATTCTCTATATTTTATGATAATTTTCTACTTCACCTGTCGCTTGAATTTACCTTGTAATTCATAATTCCCTGTCTGCCTATTTCTGATCATTCTGGTAATGTGATAACTATTACAATTGTTGTATTTCGCATGTGTTTATAATCGCTTCTTATATTTTATGATTTATTTGCTTACCGCTTAATTTAAGTACAGTTTATCTTTTCTGTTCTGCCTATCTATCTTAAAACCGTGTTAATCATTACCTTTAGTATCGCGAGCTTGCGCATATTTCCCGCTTATTCGGAAAACGTTCCGTTATTTGTTAACTCTCTCGCTTAACCTTTCTCTGGCTGTAAATATTGTTAATTATCGCATTTATCGTAATTAACCTTTTCAGCTACTTGCTTGTCATTGAACTTATCGCTTCTTACTTAATATATTTGATATTATTTCTGCTTCACCTGTTTCTTATTTTATCTATTGGATTCGACTCCGCCCCTCTACCATTACCTTGTCTATCTGAGCAAACTGTGCAAAACCGTCGTAGAACCTGACCTTATCTTTACCTATTACCTTTACCTTTACCTTTGTCTTTTTCTCTAATTATCTATTTTTGACGCATGTGCGTCTGGCGCCCAACAATCGTATCTTTCTCTCTTATAACCTCTCTCTCTATCTAATTCTTCAGGTTAGTGACTGCGCCGTAGGGTAACCAATTATCGTTTCTATCGTTTGACCCTCAACACATAAAAATATTGGTTATAATACAGATATATATATACATATATATATATGTATATATATATATATATATATATATATATATATATATATATATATAAATATATATAATATAATTTTTAATTTTCTTGTAAAAAAAGAAAACTTTTTAAAAATAAATTTTTTTTTACATTATTCAAAATTTTTTAACATTATATATAATCATTAGAAAAATCCTATATATTTTTTAATTATCTGCTTATATATCAATTAAAATATGAATATTATTCATTAGAAAAATGCCATTTAATTTACTTCATGAATTGTAATTCGGAACATTTATACAGTGAAGTAAAACTCATTATGAAATTCAGAGAAAGCATGCAGATAGATAAATTATTATTTATTCGATTTCTTATTTTTAATTTTCGAAAATTAATTATTCTCCAATTTGAGAAAATTAATTTATTTAAATGAATCATTTTTCATTTTATTGAATTATTTAACTCAATTACCTCCATTTATGTTCAATAATATTGATGTATAATATTGATGTATTATAATAATGTATATTAATAACGTGTATGTATATATATATGTATATTATAATATTCAATTTACTTTCAAAAAAAGAGAAATTCAAAAAAAAAAAATTTTTCTCACATTATTGTTACGTCCGTGATTGGAATTACTCCTGAGCGGTAAGAGTAAACTAGTTGGCTTCGCTTTTAAGTTCCAGGACAACCGGAAATCAGGATGAGGATCGAATAACGTAGGGTTTGTTTGAGATATTACTAATATATTTATTCCGAAGAAGTTCAGATGACGGTAAAAACGAAGTGTGCTGTATGAAGCTATGTAAGAAGTCCAGATGTGACGTTGTTGAGAGTTAGAATAGAAGTGTCCCTCGAGACGTGAAACGTACGGGTGCAGAAAAGGTGTGACAATGCTAGGAATAGGGAATGGAATTTGATGAGTAAGCGTGATAGTGAATAGCGTGAGACTACGTAGAGATAAGAGGACAGGACAGAGACCATGAGATTAATGTAAGAACTGTGGGAGAGTTAGCGAGTAGGAAAAATAGAGAGAGGTGGTATGCTGGACGTGACACCCCCCGTCAGAGGGAGCATAGCGGTAGGTATGGTTCCGAATATGGGAAGCAAGAAGGTGGAAATGTGAAACATGATTTTAAAGTATGTGGTTAAAATTAGTTTCACAATTTATCTTATTATAGGTAGTGTATGGTTTATATTCTGGATTACGCATGAGCGTAAGGCATATAGTTATAATACTACGGTTACATAATGTTGTTTAAAGCTAGGCGCCTAGGGTTAATGCGCATGGAAGCGGGTTAGTATATTTAAGACTAAACAACAATGATATCTTTGATTAGCTGGGTACTAAGTAATACTATATTTTTTTTTTTTTTGATATATCGAGATACAGAGTTTGACCTATTCGTACAATGATATCGGTTATGAGTGTAGATATATTTTGGGCTAATTGTAAACTAAGGGTATAAAATCGTCACTACAATCATTTTAGTGCAGTAGTGTACACAAGTATTTATTTTACTCATGTCCGTTTGACAGCGCAACAGCAGATCTTGATAGCAATATAGTAATTGCCTATTTGTAATAAGGTTTTCGTAAGGTGGGTGGGTTTAAAGGAAGCGGAGGTGGTGTGTGAGGAACTGCATGATGGGTTTCTACTTCGTTGGGAATGGGTAGGACAGAAGAAGTAGGCGGGTGAATAATATCTAGCTCGATTGGATTGTCATACCCTGTTTGTATGGCTCTAAATGTCTGGTTCGTTTTTTTTGTTTTACAATGTGTGCACAAAGTAATGACCTTGCCGAGGCATGAGTGACGGTAGAATAAGTATAGGGTTGCGAGAGATAGCAAACCTACACCGCTGTAAGTAAGAGCGTCCTTGATGTGAAACATATAACGCTGTGTGCGGTGGTGTGTGCTGATATCAGTAGCTTGTTTCACGATATCCTGCAGCGATAGTCCGGTATTGGCCAAGGCATGTACATTTATGTGCGAGGTTTTGTGGAGTGGGGGGATTGTAATTGAGGATAAATTTGTGGTTTCATTTCAATTAAGGTTTTTGTACATCCGGTCCAGATCGAGGGTAAAGTTCGGGATGTATGAGTGGGTTTCCGATGAGGTCGAATACCTAGTTGTGGAGAGTGTCACCCCACCTGTGTGACCGGTGCACTTGTTATTCAGCCGTAATATTCCGGCTCCTGAAATGGTGATTCGCGAGATGTGGTCGTTCGGACATAATATATGTACGGTTTCTGGTTTTGCTGAAGAAAATATCCAAGCATTGGCAACGGAAAGTTCCGTCCAATATGTGCCCACGAAAGATGTTAGTCTAACGTCGCAATTTTTTGTTACTGATTGTGAGGAGTGGAGAAACAAGTCGACTTCGCATAGCTTGTGGATTCCGCTGTGAAATAGTGGTTGACTTTGTCTGCAAATGTATCTGTTTTGCGTTAGGATACATTTGTTGATTTTCGGTTCGGATAGCTGGAAGTATGACGCTCCATTTAGTGTTATTGCTATGTAGTCGCTGCCAGGTTGAATGTAAGCAAATTTGTTATTTGCAGAGTCGTATGTCTGTCTAACGGGGACGGGAAGCAGTCGGTACAGGTCAAAAGCCTTGGAGTTGAGCAACGGAATAGATATCACATAAAGCAGTCTGGGTTCGTAATACGCTATGTCGATTTTAGAGATTCGAATCAGTTCTTCAGCGTAATTTGGATCCATTGGAATAGGAAACTCTATTTGTGGTCTGAGTGACTGGATATGTTTAAGACTGGAAATAATTTGTTCTGGTGATAGAATTTTAGGGTGGACGATACCTTTTTGAGCGAAGAGGATAGCGTTTACTAAGCTGGACAGGTCAAGTTCGTATTCGTTCAAGTGTCGGTCCAGGTCAATTAGTCGGTTAAGTAAAGTCGTTCTGAAGGTATTGTTGGCGATTAAGGCTCTTGAAATAGCTGCATCAGTCGAGAGGGCCGTGAGTAATTTATGTTATTCGCGGTCGTGGCTTATCATGCTGTCGATTTCTTTCCCGTAGACGCCCAACGTTGACTGTACGATATTTGTCTGTTTGTTAAGCAGGGATGCTAAGTGTCTACTGTCGTTGTACAAGTTGTCAATTTGTTGGTTAAAATATTCTCCGTCTTTTACGTCTAGGGTGCCGAATAAGGATTTTGATACGATACCAATGAAATTAATCGCGCCTCGTGTTCCGCGATGGTGGGCTAATTTAGCAAGTTCGGAGTGAGTGGATTCGCCTGTGCGATGGCCAACTAAATATTCTATTCGGTTTTGGTATAGTTTCATGGTTTTTATTCTATCAGCCAACATTTGAATATGGTCGCCGGTGTAACAGTAGTTTTTGGCGACAGAGCATTTACCTTCTATTATGGTTGGGAAATCTGATGCTTGGTCAAGTCGGTCGAATAAATATTGGAGATCTATGTAGTTCAGCAAAGTCCATTCTTTGTTATATGTGCGTAGGTCTTGCAATTGTTCGAAGAAGATTCCCGGGTTCTGATTCAGTTGCTTAATCGCGACGTTAGTCGAATCGTCTGTCTTGCTGTCGAGAGCACTGCACCTGCAACGATATGCAAGAGTATGAGACGTAATGTAACGCGATCGCAGGCAACTTGGTAGCATGCTATTGTCGGTTGTACTGTGTTATCTATTGAAGGGGTTCATGTGGGATTTTACTATGTATGTGCAATTTTCAGTTTATTGAGATGAATTATTTTAGTTTTGTTTAGCATGAGGTATATTTCGGCGTTAACGTCATCTATTATTCGTTTGATTACATACGGGCCTTTATAATGATCTTGGAATTTTGACCTTGTTTCGTTCAATAGGTAGACAGTTTGTCCTACTTCAAATCGTTGTGGGTTAATCGTTCTGTCGTAGTGTTCTTTACTTTTCTGTTCAGCTTGTTTCAGGCTCAACGCGGCGCGTTTACGGATGTCTGTGAGATTCGCTATTAGATCGAGGAGGAATGTATCGTATGTATGCGTGGATGTGATGCTTAGTATCGCATCTGTCGGTAGTTTAGCTTCCGAGCCGAAGATCAGCTGGTGAGGTGAATAATGTGTACTGTCGTGTTTTGCTGTATTATAGCAGAAAATGGCGAAACGTATGAATTCATCCCAGTCTTTACCTTCGTTGGTGTAATGTTTGATGTATTCGGTAATTACAAGGTGACTTCTCTCTAATGAGCCGTTTGATTGCGGTCTATAGACGGTTGTTCGTAGTTGTTTAATTTTGAAGAGTTTACAAAGTTGTTTGATGACTGTGCTCATAAAATTCTGTCCTTGGTCTGTAAGTATTGCTCGAGGAGCACCGTAACGTGTAATGTATTCTTTTGCGAACGCTGCGCCTATAGTTTTGGCGGTGGCATCAGGTAAAGGGATGGCGTCCAGGAATTTTGTCAAATTGCATTGTATCGTCAAGAGATATTTGTTGTTCGATTTAGTAAGGGGTAGAGGTCCAACAATATCTAATGCCACTTTGTCAAAGGCCTCTGCTGGCGTGTCAGTGATTGCCATGGGTAATTTTGTTTTGATCCTGACTAGTTTTTTCCTCTGGCAACTGCCGCAAGATCTGATGATATTTTGAATTTGCTTTTTCATATTTGGCCAAAAATATTTTTCTCTTATTTTATTGAAAATTTTTGTAACACCTTGGTGTCCTCCGATCAGTGACTCGTGGTACTCTTTGATCATGTCTTCGCGTGATCGTTCGTCTGGTATAATTGTAGTATTTCTACAAAGTGTTACTCGAATGTCTGAATCCGCAAAAATGTGATAAATGAGTTTTTTAAAGATAGATGGTAGAATATCATCAACTCCTGGTCCTGACATGGGAAATGATATGGACCGAATGTCTAGTCCGGACAAGATAATCCTCAAGTTAACTAACGTGTAGAAAATGTCGTCAAGTCTGCCCGGGTCTGATTGACATGGTTTCACTACGAGGGTAAATATGTATTTGAAACGTATAATTCTTTTGAAAAACTGGTGAATTCGAAAAATTAACGACGGAGCCAGGAATCGAACCTGGTATCTAGCGATGCTTTACCGGAGCCTTACTCCACTAGACCACCTAGCCGCCCTGACTCTGATGTCGTTAATTCCTCTCATCACCAGTAAGTTCAAATTTGTTTTCTTGTGCTGCGATAGTATGTGTGAATATAGAAAGTGTTCTTCCTCTTCGAGACACAACTTGTAAGAATGTCTGTAAGTGTGTTTACATTTTGGAATCTTACGCTTCTTGATGCGAAGCTCGTAAGACAGTCAATGACCGTCTAATATTGAAATTAATATTGATGATGCATATCCGCATTTCAATATTAGACGGTCATTGACTGCCTTACGAGCTTCGCATTAAGAAGCGTAAGATTCCAAAATGTAAACACACTTACAGACATTCTTACAAGTTGTGTCTCGAAGAGGAAGAACACTTTCTATATTCACACATACTATCGCAGCACAAGAAAACAAATTTGAACTTACTGGTGATGAGAGGAATTAACGACATCAGAGTCAGGGCGGCTAGGTGGTCTAGTGGAGTAAGGCTCCGGTAAAGCATCGCTAGATACCAGGTTCGAATCCTGGCTCCGTCGTTAATTTTTCGAATTCACCAGTTTTTCAAAAGAATTATACGTTTCAACAAATGAAAATTGCCTCGTGATTAATATTAATATTGATGATGCATATCCGCATTTCAATATTAGACGGTCATCGACTGTCTTACGAGCTTCGCATCAAGAAGCGTAAGATTCCAAAATGTAAACACACTTACAGACATTCTTACAAGTTGTGTCTCGAAGAGGAAGAACACTTTCTATATTCATAAATATGTATTTGATGTTTTTCAACCGAGTTTTAATTACGTCGGATATTTCTGGATTCTGGTTTTGAAAGGATTCCATGCTTATTAGATTTCCATCTATCAACTGTTTTTCTAGTCCTTCTGTCCAACCACAATTAGCTGATACGAAATGAGCGTAATTGTCGCACAACATGAGAAGTCCGTCGTTAGTTTCGGTTACGTTGGGTGTTGGTAATATGTCATTTTGATTTTGTATAAAGTAATCTAAGCAACAAAAGTTGTCATTGTCAATATGGGGGCGGTCCGGTTTTCGCTCTTCGGGATTGTCGCGACGTTGTGAGCCTAAAGGTGGTAGCGTTGCCGTAGGTACAACGGAGGCATCGCTATCCGTGTCTTCATCAGCTGACTCCGGATCATGTGTCACGGAGTCACTCTCCGCGATATCAGTTGGGTAGCGCGAGGAAGTAGAAACCGGAGCATGTCTTGGAGCTGACCTAGTCCCAGTCCGACGCATTGGCCGACGAGTTAAAGGGGGAGCAGGGATTCTGGGTGTTGATGCGTCTGCTTCAGATTCAGAAGGTGTCGAGTCACAAGTCGGGTTTTGATAATTACAAATGGTGATCGTTATGTCGGAGTCTTTGAATATGTAATGGATCATCCGATTAACAAGGTTCCAGTCTAACTTATCTAAGCCGCAGCCTAGTCTTGGAATCGAGAGCGATTTGACTTTGTCTTGTTCTAAGCAATTCTTTAGATTTACTAGGGCGTTGAACAGTGTTTCGTCAGTTGGTTTCTGGTAGTGGTATTTTTTTGTTACTAGATTGTAAATGAGGCGGCTACCATGTGGCAGTGTCAATACGTTCGTTACTTCAGGGTCTAGTTGTTGTGGTTGATCTCGGGTGATTATTTTCCTATTGATTAGTTGTCCCGCGACTCCTCGTGATGTCTTGCAGTCTGCCGAGATGCAGTGGGCTAGGTTATCTTGTCTGTCGAGGAGATTGGCGCGTATCTCTTGAATAAATTTACTATGCGTTAATGGTAGGTGGTTGAGATCTGTTACGAATTCCGTGAATCGAGGGGCGTAATTTCGTCCTTTACTGGTAGTGGCTTCGGGTGTCGGCTTATTCAGTGTGTCGGACTGTTCTTCACGTATTTTAACACTACGACCCTGGGGCTTACCGGAGTTTTGGTGTGATTTAGATAAAGTGAGTGGTTGAACTCGTTCCGTAGTTTGCTTGATCGTTTTATCGACTACGATCGGTGCCTCCGTTGCGCTGCTATTGTCAGTCATACTGTCACTTGAGTCAGAGGTAACAGTAGAAGTCAAAGTGTCTTGTAATGCTTTGTTTCGTCTTCGTGGGGAAGGGCTGGTGGATTCATGTGCAGATCCATGCGCTTGTATTGGGTCTTGGTCAACATGTTTCATTCGCTTGTGAGCGCCGGTAGATGAAGATAGCGTATCCGGTTCGCGAGCACGTGTTGGGTGTTAGTGAGCTATTTTGGTGCGTTTGTGAGCGCTGGTAGACGAAGATAGCGTATATGGTTCGTGGCCGTTTTGAGGTAATAGGTAGAATTCGGAAAGAGTCGACAGGTGGATTTCTGGAAAGCGCGTCTGCGTTAGAGTTCGCTATTCCTCTTTTATGTTTTGTGACGTACGAATATTCTTCCAACTTCAGTCTCCAGTGCATTAAACGAGAAGTCGGGTCCCGTACGTTTTTGATCCACTTTAGTGGTTCGTGGTCTGTTACCAGGGTGAAGGTTCCACCGTAAAGGTAAGGACGAAAATGTTTGACGGCATAAACGACTGCTAAGAATTCTTTTTCGGACACCGAGTAATTGATTTCGGCCTTTTGTAACACCCTCGATGCATACGCGATTGGTAAATCCTCGCCATCTTTGTCTTGACTAAGTATTGCTCCTATTGCATACTTTGAAGCGTCGGTTGTTAGGACGAAGGGTTTTTCGAAGTCTGGATACTGCAGTATCGGTTCTCGACACAGACTATCGCGTAGTGTTTCGAACGCAAATTGATGTTCTGCTGTCCATAGGAAAGGGCTATTCTTCTTTAGCAAATTATCAATAGGTCTAGCAATTTTTGAAAGGTTAGGAATGAATCTTCGGTAGTAGCCTATCAAGCCTAAAAATTGTTTGATCTGTTTAGGATTCTTGGGAACTGGGTAGTTTTTTATTGCTGATATTTTCTCCGGATTAGGTTTCAATCCATTTTGAGTGATGACGTGACCTAGGTATGCTACTTCTTTACGCAGAAATTCACATTTATCTGGCTGCAGGGTTAGTCCTGCATCAGACAATCTCTTCATGAGTTTCCGAAATTTGGTTTCGTGCTCCTCCAAGGATCGGGAGTAAATGACTATATCATCCAAATAGACAAACATATCTGTACCCTGTAATCCCGATAGAACCTGATCTATCAGACGCTGAAAGGTGGATGGGGCATTTTTGAAGCCAAATGGCATTCTAGTATATTCGAAATGGCCGTGAGGAGTCGAAAAAGCGGTCTTTGCGCTGTGATGGGGATCCATTGGAATTTGGTGGAACCCGGAAGCCAGGTCGAACGTTGAGAAATATTTTGCGGAACCTAGCTGATCTAGGATATCGACGATATTTGGTAGCGGATAAGCGTCGCCAATGGTTTTTTCGTTCAGTTTCCGGAAGTCAATGACCATTCGCCACTTCTTTTCGCCGCTAGCATCTGATTTCTTGGGGATGATCCAGACCGGAGAATTATAAGGAGATGAAGAATGTGTGATAATGTTCTGATCAAGGAGTTTGGTCACTTGTTTTTGTATTTCGTCTTTGTGTACTCTTGGGTGTCTGTATTGTTTGGTATGAATTGGTGCGTCATTGGTAGTAGGGATCGTATGGCTGACTAAGTTTGTATGTCCCAGGGTGTCACCCGGGAGGAAAAATAAATGGTTGAATTCGATAGCAAGATTAACTATTAATTGTTTTTCTTCGTCGTTCAAATGATCCAATCGTAACTTTTCTTTCAAAATCTGAAGGCGTCTCGAATCGTAATTTGGGGATGTGGGAAGAATGCGATTCTCGATCCTTTTTTTTTCGAGTAAGACCTGTGCTAGTAAGACCTGTGCTAGTAAGACCTGTCCGCTGCTTGCAGTATCTACACACTACTAATAGGGAAGGTTGTTCAGGACAATATTTATCGATGTGATCGGTTAATTTACATATACTACATTTTATATGGTTTTGTGTTTCGTAGTTAGTATCACGGTATGAGGCTAGTTTAAGTCTATCTGATAATAGTTTTTCAATCTTGGTGGCCGTGTCTATAGCCATTTGTGGGGTTTGCGGATTCTCATGAGCTACTCTTATTTCTAATTCGTCTAGTAATCCTTTGATAAATCTTAGTCTTGCGGTCTCTTTGATATTTTTCTTCAGCACTTGAGCATCACTGATAGATTCTGAGGCATCTATTGATTCACACGCTTGTCTTAACAGACGTTTCATTCTAGCACCGTAATCTAGAACACTCGCGTTTCGCCTCTGTGCCGATTGTGCGAGGTCTAGCTGGATATCTGAAAGGTGTTGTTTAGACGCGTAGGCCTGTTTCAGGCAGTATAGCAAATCTCGAAGAGAATCCGGATTATCTGACTATATATTTACTCGCGTCGCCTTCGATTTTCGTGCGAATAAGTGTGGAGAATAAATTCAGTTCTCTGGCTAAGACAGCTTGTTTTGCGCATTCTACTTTAGTTATGAATTCGGATACGGGCATATTAGTGCCATTGAACGTGGGAATCAGAGCTAATGCATCTTTAAGAGGCAGGAGCGGAAAAGTGCCTTCGGTGGCCATGTTGTAAATGTTAATCTAGGATTTGTCGACTTACAAAGCGAAGATGAAGAGGAGGAATGGAAGAAAATGTTGCATTCTTCCGTGAGGATGTTGGTCCAGCGATTTCGTGTCTGTAGCCGGTGATGACGTCGGTGTGCGTTGTGTCGTACTAGAAGTCGTGAAGAATGAAGATGTCGTCGTAGTAGCAGCAGGAGATAGTCTTTCAGCAATATCGATTTGGAGATACGGATTTGTCTGTGACGTTTGTGTGAATCAGAGATCGTTGATTGCGTTAACGTAGAATATGGCTTTCAGAGTGTCTTCAACACTATCACACAGTGGTATTACTTTTGTATTAAAATCACTGAGCTTGCACACTTCAGAACCGGTCTATCAGATGGCAGTTCATGCGTAGCACACACGTAAAATTGTATCACTGGATTTCCGGAAAGCGAAGGCCACCGCTGCCAACAATGTTACGTCCGTGATTAGAGTTACTCCTGAGCGGTAAGAGTAAACTGGTTGGCTTCGCTTTTAAGTTCCAGAACAACCGGAAATCAGGATGAGGATCGAGTAACGTAGGGTTTGTTTGAGATATTACTAATATATTTATTTCGAGGAAGTTTAGATGACGGTAAAAACGAAGTGTGCTGTTTGAAGCTATGTAAGAAGTCTAGATGTGACGTTGTTGAGAGTTAGAATAGAAGTGTCCCTCGAGACGTGAAACGTACGGGTGCAGAAAAGGTGTGACAATGCTAGGAGTAGGGAATGGAATTTGATGAGTAAGCGTGATGGTGAATAGCGTGAGACTACGTAGAGATAAGAGGACAGGACAGAGACCATGAGATTAATGTAAGAACTGTGGGAGAGTTAGCGAGTAGGGAAAATAGAGAAAAGTGGTATGCTGGACGTAACACTATTTGAATTTTTTGGAATTATGTATAATTATTAGAAAAATCCTATATATTTTTTAATTATCAGCTCACATATTAATTAAAATGAAAGCATTATTCATTGGAAAAATGCCATCCAATTTATTTATCAAATTATTCAACCTAATGACCTCCATTTATATTCTATTATATTGATGTATATTATAAATATACATAAATATATATATATATATATACATGTGTGTGTGTGTATACATATACATATATATATAAATATATAATATAATTTTTAATTTTCTTTTCAAAAAAAAGAACTCTTTAAAAAAAAATTTCATTCACATTATTTAAATTTTTCAAAATTATATATAATTATTAGAAAAATCCTATATATTTTTTAATTATCTGCTCACATAATAATTAAGATAAAAATATTATTTATCAGAAAAATGCCATTTAATTTACTTCATGAATTGTAATTTGGATCATTTACACAATGGATTGGAACTCACTATAAAATTCGAAGAAAACATACAGATAAATGAATTATCATTTATTTGATTTCATATTTTTAATTTTCAAAAATTAATTGTTCTGTCATATAGGAAAAATATTTTATACAAATAAACGATTTTGCATTTTATCAAATTATTCAACTTAATTACCTCCAATTATATTTTATCACATTAATGTATGATATAAATATATATAAATATATATACATATATATGTGTGTGTGTATGTATATATATATTTTATGATATTTGATTTACTTTCAGAAAAAAAGGAATTTGAAAAAAAAAATTTTTTCACATTATTTAAATTTTTCAAAATTATATCTAATCATTGGAAAAATTCCTATATATTTTTTATTAATCTGCTCACATATTAATTATCAGAATGATATCATTTATTGGAGAAATGCCATTTTATTTACTTCATTAATTGTAATGTGAAACATTTATACAATGGATTAGAACTTCACATAAAATTTGAAGAAAACATACAGATAGATAAATTATTATATATTTAATTTCATATTTTTAATTTTAGAAAATTAATTATTCCGCAATTTGAGTAGAATGATTCATTTAAATGGATCATTTTTTATTTTATCAAATTATTTACCTTGATTATTTATATTCTATTATATTAATGTATGATATAAATATACATAAATATATATATATACATGTATATATATATGTATCTGTGTGTGTGCATATGTATATGTACATTATGATTTTCAATTGACTTTTAAAAAACGAGAAATTGAATAAAAAAATTTTTTTCCACATTATTCAAATTTTTCAAAATTGTATATAATTATTAGAAAAAATCCTATATATTTTTTGATCATCTGCTCACATATCAATCAAGATATATATTATTCATTAGAAAAATGCCATTCAATTTACTTTATGAATTGTAATCTGGAACATTTATACAATGGATTGAAACTTATTATGAAATTTAAAGAAAGCATACGGATAGATAGATTATTATTTATTTGATTCCATATTTTTGATTTTTGAAAATTTATTATTCTTCAATTTTAGAAAAATGATTCATTTAAATGAATCATTCTTTATTTTATTAAATTATTTACCTTAATTACCTCCATTTATATTCTATTATATTAATGTTTGATATAAATATATATAAATATATATATATATATATATATATGTATGTGTGTGTGTATATATATATGTATATTATAATTTCTAATCTACTTTTAAAAAAAGGAAAATTCAAAAAAAAAATTTTTTTCACATAATTTAAATTTTTCAAAATTATGTATAATTATTAGAGAAATCCTATATGTTTCTTAATTATCTGCTCACATATCAGTTAAAATATAAATATTATTCATCAGAAAAATTCCATTTGATTTACTTTATGAATTGTAATTTTGAACATTATACAATGGATTAAAACACATTATGAAATTTGAAGAAAGCATACAGATAGATGAATTATTATTTATTTGATTTCGTATTTTTAATTTTTGAAAATTAATTATTCTTTAATCTAAGAAAAATAATTTATTCAAATGGATCATTTTTCATTTCATTAAATTATATAACTTAATTACCTCCGTTTATAGTCTATTATAATAATGTTTGATATAAATATATGTATATATATATATATATATATATATATATATATATATATGTGTGTGTGTGTGTGTGTGTGTGTGTGTGTGTGTGTGTGTGTGTGTGTGTATATATGTATATTTTAATTTTTACGTACTTCTGAAAAAAAAGAACTTTTTGAAAAAAATTTTTTTTTCACATTATTCAAATTTTTTGAAATTATATATAATTATTAGAAGAAGCCTATATATTTTTCAATTATCTGCTCACATAATAATTAAAATGAAAATATTATTCATCAGAAAAATGCCACATAATTTACTTCATTATTTGTAATTTGGAACATTTATACAATGAATTCAAACTTATTATGACATTTCAAGAAAACATACCGATAGATGAATTTTTATCTATTCAAGTTCATATTTTTGATTTTTGAAAATTGATGATTCGTTAATTTAGGGAAAATGAATTAATTCAAATGGATCATTTTTCATTTTATTAAATTATTTACCTTGATGACCACTATTTATATTCTATTATAATAATGATTGATATAAAAATATATAGATATATATAGATATATATGTGTGTGTGTGTATATATATATGTATATTATGAGTTTCAATTCACTTTTAAAAGAAGCGAAATTTTTGACACAAAAATTTTTTCACATTATTCAAATTTTTTAAAATTATATATAATTATTGGAAAAATCCTGAATATTTTTTAATTATCTGCTCACATATTAATTAAAATAAAAATATTATTCAATATAAAAATGTTGTACAATTTACTTTATGAATTGTAATCTGGAACATTTATAAAATGGATTGAAACTTATTATGAAATTTGAAGACAACATACTGATAGATGAATTATTATTTATTCGATTTCATATTTTTAATTTTTGGAAATTAATTATTCTCCAATTTAAAAAAAATAATTTATTCAAATGAACCATTTTTTATTTTATCACATCATTTACCTCAATTACCTCCATTTATATTCTATTATATTAATGTATGATATAAATATATATAAATATATATATGTGTGTGTGTGTGTGTGTGTGTGTGTGTGTGTGTGTTTGTGTGTGTGTGTGTGTGTGTGTGTGTGTGTATACGTATATTATAATTTTCAATTTACTAATAAAAAAAGGGAAATTTAGAAAAAAAAAAATTTTTTTTCACATCATTTTAATTTTTTAAAATTATGTATAATTATTAGAAAAATCCTAAATATTTTTCAATTATCTGCTCACATATTAATTGAAATAAAAATATTATTGATTAGAAAAATGCCGTCCAATTCACCTTATGAATTGTAATCTGAAACATTTATAAAATGGATTAAAACTTATTATGAAATTCAAAGACAACATACTGATAGATAAATTATTATTTATATAATTTCATATTTTTATTCGTGATAATTGATTATTAATTAATTAAGGAAGAATAATTTATTCAAATGAATCATTTTTTATTTCATTAAATTATTTAACTTAACTACCTCCTTTCATAGACTATTATACTAATGTATAATATAAGTATACATAAATATATATATATATATACATATATATATATATATATATATATATATATATATATATATATATATATATATATATGTATATATATTTATATACATTTATATCATACATTAATATCATAGAACATGAATGGAGGTGATTGAGGTAAATTATTTAATAAAATAAAAAATGATTCATTTAGATAAATTATTTTTCTCAAATTGAAGAATAATTAATTTTCAAAAATTAAAAATATGAAATCAAATGAATGATAATTCATCCATCTGCATTCTTTCTTTGAATTTCATAATGAGTCTTACTCCACTGTATAAATGTTACAAATTACAATTCATAAAGTAAATTGAATGGCATTTTTCTAATGAATAATATTCATATTTTAATTGATATGTAAGCTGATAATTGAGAATATATATAGGATTCTTCTAATACTTATGTATAATTTTGAAAAATTCGAATAATGTGAAAAAAAATTTATTTTTGAAAAGTTTCCTTTTTTTAAAAGAAAATTGAAGATCATAATATATATATATATATATATATTTATATATATATATAGATATACATATATATTAGGGTGGGCCAAAGAAAATGAGTATTTTTTTTTACTTTATACTCTGAAAATCAATTGCTAGATACCTCTAAAGAATTTTCCCCAAATATGAGCTCTTAATTTTGATAACAAGGTCCTCCGCCTTACAATTTTGCACTTTTTCCTGAGTATTAGAAACAAAAATTCATATCTCTTTGACAACTGTTCGTTAAAAAATATCTCTTCTCAATTTCTTGTATGAAATCGAACGCTCTACAAAAAAGGTCTCCTACAAGTTTTTCGTAAACCTTACCGTTCAAAAGATATCAAAGCTTAAAGTTTGATTATTTTAAGAGAAATTTCTGTTTTGCTTATGAATTTTTTAACCCGCTTACAATGAATTTTGATGAATTGCGCAACTCATGGTTTTGTAGGAAATTAACTGCTCGACAAAAATGGTGTCTTATGATATGTCGATTAAGTTAAGCGTTTAAAAGATATTCATCGTCAAACTTCAATGCATACTAATTTTAACAGTTTTTGATGAATAATTCGAAAAATTTCAATTCAATTTAAAGTTTCATGAAAATTTATTCCAATGTGAGTTCCTAAGAAAAGAGAAAAATAGTATAAAAATATATATTAAAAATTAAAAATTAAAAAATGCATAATATATAGAACTAAGAAAATAACAGAAAAATAGTATAAAAATATATATTAAAAATTAAAAATTGAAAAATATTTAATATATAGAACTGAAAAAATTAAAGAAAAATAGTTTAAAACATTTCTTTTTTCTTAGGAACTGACATTGGAATAAATTTTCATGAAACTTATAAATTAAATTGAAATTTTTCGAATTATTCATCAAAAACTGTTAAAATTAGTATGCATTGAAGTTTGACGATGAATACCTTTTAAACGCTTAACTTAATCGACAAATCATATGACACCATTTTTGTAGAGCAGTTAATTTCCTACAAAACTACAAGTTGCGCAATTCATCAAAATTTTTTGTAAGCGAGTTAAAAAATTCATAAGCAAAACAGAAATTTCTCTTAAAATGAGTAAACTTTAAGCTTTGATATCTTTTGAACGGTAAGGTTTAGGAAAAAATTGTAAGAGACCTTTTTTGTAGAGCGTTCGTTTTCCTACAAGAATATGGAAAGAGATATTTTTCAACGAACAGTTGTCAAAGAGATATGAATTTTTGTTTCTAATACTCAGTAAAAAACGCAAAATTGTAAAGCAGAGGACCTTGTTATCAAAATTAAGAGCTCATATTTGGTGAGAATTTTTTAGAGTTATCTAGCAACCGATTTTCAGAGTATAAAGTAAAAAAAAAAATACTAATTTTTTTTGGCCCACCCTAATATATATATATATATATATATATATATATATATATATTCATATACGCACACACACGCATATATATATCTGTATTCATATATACTTATATTATACATTGATATAATAAAATATGAATAGAGGTAATTAAGTTGAATAATTTAACGAAATAAAAAATGATTTATTCGAATGAATAATTTTTCTCAAATTGAAGAATAATTAATTCTTGAACGTAAGAATATGAAATTGAATGAATAATAATTCATTTATGTGTATGTTTCCTTCAAATTTGATAATAAGTTTTGATCCATTGTATGAATGTTCCAAATTACAGTTCATAAAGTGAAGTAAATGCCATTTTTCTAATCAATAATATTTATATTTTAATTAATATATGAGCACAAAATTAAAAAATATACGGGATTTTTCTGATAATTATGTATAATTTTAAAAAATTCGAATAATGTGAAAAAAAATTCATTTTCAAAAAGTTTTAGTTTTTTAAAAGAAAATTGAAGATCATAATATATATTCATATTTATATACGCACACACATACATATATATTTATTAGAGTGTCCCAAAAAAACCGACTATTTTTTTTTTTCAAAGAACATTGAAAAATCGTCAGAGTATCTCTAGAAAATGACCCTGTGAAAATATAAGCTCTTAATATTAATATTTAGAGGTGGCGATTTGTAATTTTCTATTTCCCATTTAAATAACATGGGAAAATTTTTTTTTGAACTTTGGAATTTTGTGATGGGATAACGAGCTACTTCATAAGTATGACAGAATTAGGTCTTATAGGAAATTTGATGCTCTACAAAAAAGGTCTGATTGACATTTTGCGTAAATCCAGCCGTTCCAAAAATATCGAGCCTCAAACTTCGGACTGTTTAAAATTATGCTTTTTTTTCGTAAATACAACAAAAATTAAGTTATATGTATTATAAACCCAGAATCATCAACTGAACAATAAATATATGCATATGTTTGACGGAATGCAGATCCGAAATTATTAATAATTTGACAAATGATAATTTTTATTGATTTTTAGCGAAAAATATTTACTTACCTAAAAAAAATCAATAAAAATTATCATTTGTCAAATTATTAATAATTTCGGATCTGCATTCCGTCAAACATATGCATATATTTATTGTTCAGTTGATGATTCTGGGTTTATAATACATATAACTTAATTTTTGTTGTATTTACGAATAAAAAGCATAATTTTAAACAGTCCGAAGTTTGAGGCTCGATATTTTTGAAACGGCTGTATTTACGCAAAATGTCAATCAGACCTTTTTTGTAGAGCATCAAATTTCCTATAAGACCTGATTTTGTCATACTTATGAAGTAGCTCGTTATCCCATCACAAAATTCCAAAGTTCAAAAAAAAATTTTCCCATGTTATTTAAATGGGAAATAGAAAATTACAAATCGCCACCTCTAAATATTAATATTAAGAGCTTCTATTTTCACAGGGTCATTTTCTAGAGATACTCTGACGATTTTTCAATGTTCTTTGGAAAAAAAAAAATAGTCGGTTTTTTTGGGACACTCTAATATATATGTATTCATGTATACTTATATTATATATTGATATAATAAAATATGAATGGAGGTAATTAAGTTGAATAATTTAATGAAATAAAAAATGATTCATTAGAATAAATAATTTTTCTCAAATCAAAAAATAATTAATTCTTGAAAATAGAAATATGAAATTAAATAAATAATAATTCATCTATCTGTATGTTTCTTCAAATTTCGTAGCAAGTTTTAATCCATTTGATAAATGTTCCAGATTGCAATTTATAAGGTGAATTGGACGGCATTTTTCTAATAAATAACATTTTTATTTCAATTAATATGTAAGCAGATAATTAAGAAATATTTAGGATTTTTCCAATAATTATGCATAATTTCAAAAAATTAAAATAATGTGAAAAAAATTTTTTTTTCCAAATTTCCCTTTTTTTAAAAGTAAATTGAAAATTATAATATACATATACGAGTATATATATATATAGACACACACACACACACACACACACACACACACACACACACACACACACACACACACACACACACACACACACAATATAAATGAAGGTAATTGAGCTAAATAATGTAATAAAATAAAAAGTGATTCGTTCAAATAAATTATTTCTCCTAAATTACAGAATAATTAATTTTCAAAAATTGAAAATATGAAATCAAATAAATGATAATTTATTTATCAGTGTGCTGTCTTTAAAGTTCATAATAAGTTTCAATCCATTTCATAAATGTTTCAGATTACAATTCATAAAGTAATTTGTACGGCATTTTTCCAATGAATAATATTTATATTCTAATTGATATGTGAGCAGATGATTAGAAAATATTCAGGATTCTTCTAATAATTATACTTGATTTGAAAAATTTAAATAATGTGAAGAAAATTTTTTTTTATAGATTTCCCTTCTTTTGAAAGTAAATTGAAAATTATAATATACATATGCATATATACACACACACACATACATATATATATATATATATATATATATATATATATATATATATATTCATATATATTCATATCATACATTAATATAATGGAACATGAATGGTGGTAATCAAGGTAAATAATGTGATAAAATGAAAAATGATTCATTCAAATGAATTATTTTTTTCAAATTGAAGAATAATCAATTTTTGAAAATTAAAAATATGAAATCAAATAAATAATAATTTATCCACCTGCATGCTTTCTTTGAATTTCATAATAAGTTTTACTTCACTGTATAAATGTTCCAAATTACAATTCATAAAGTGAATTGAATGGCATTTTCCTAATGAATAATATATACATTTCAATTGATATGTGAGCACAAAATTAAAAAATATATGGGATTTTTCTGATAATTATATATAATTTGATAAAATTTAAATAATGTGAAAAAAAATTTTTTTCCAAAAAGTTCTGTTTTTTTCAAAGAAAATTGGAAAATATATTATATACATATATAAATATATATATATATATTAGGCTGATTAAAAAAAAACGGCTGATTTTTTTTTTCAAAATCCTTACACAAAAACTTTCGAGAAGGTGTGAAAAGACGCCTGTAAAAAGCAGAGCCCTTAATATCATTATTAAGAGGTCGCGCATCGGGAATTTCTATTTTCCGTTCAAATAACACAGGAATACATTTTTTCAAATTTTGCAATTTCGTATTTTTGCAACAGCTCATTGAATTAGCGGACCGAAGCATATTTTCGTGGGAAATTTGACGCTCTTCAAAAAAAGTCCTTACAAAGTTTTCGATAGTCACACTCCTTCAAAAGTTATTCGAGGTCAAAGTTGAACTTGCAAAAAAATTCAATGTTTTTTTTTTTTCGATGATACTATGAATCTTTTCTCATTATTTTGTTATAAAGAGGATAGATTTCAGAACAATTACATATTTAAATAGTCAAGTGCATCAGTTATGGATTCTCCATGATAACATGCTTATTACTTAACATCGCATTTTTGTAAGGTAACTTTATATTGACTCGATGGGAAAATTAATGATTGGAAAATCCCAATTAGAGTAAGATATATTTATTAAATATATCTTTATAACAAAATGATGAGGGAAGATTTATAGTATCATCGAAAAAAAAAAACATTGAATTTTTTTGTAAGTTCAACTTTGACCTCGAATAACTTTTAAAGGAGTGTGACTATCGAAAACTTTGTAAGAACTTTTTTTGTAGAGCGTCAAATTTCCCACAAAAATATGCTTCGGCCCGCTCATTCAATGAGCCATTGCAAAAATACGAAATTGCAAAATTTAAAAAAATTTATTCCTGTGTTATTTGAACGGGAAATAGAAATTCCCGATGCACGACCTCTTAATAATAATATTAAGGGCTCTGCTCTTTACAGGCGTCTTTTCACACCTTCTCGAAAGTTTTTATGTGAGGATTTTGAAAAAAAAAATTAGCTGTTTTTTTTGAATCAGCCTAATGTATATTTTTATATATATGTTACAATTTCTAATTTTCTTTTAAAAAAAGAGACCTTTTTGACGAAAAATTTTTTTCACATTATTTGAATTTTTTAAAATTATATATAATTATCAGAGAAATCCTAAATATTTTTCAATTATCTGCTCACATATTGATTAAAATAAAAATATTATTCATTAGAAAAATGCCGTACAATTTACTTTATGAATTGTAATCTGGAACATTTATAAAATGGTTTAAAACTTGTCATGAAATTTAAAGACAACATACTGATAGACAAATTATTATTTATTTGATTTCATATTTTTAATTTTTGAATATTAATTATTTTTTAATTTAAGGAAAATAATTTATTTGAATAAATCATTTTTTATTTTATTACATTATTTACCTCAATTACCTTCATTTATATTCGATTATATTAATGTACAATATAAATATATATAAACATGTATATATATTGTAACGTTCTAGACGTTACGTTAATAAAATATGAATACGCGAGTTTACTTATTAAGTCAAAGAAATCAAGAGCGTGAATAAAATATTGTGAAAATGCTTTTAATGCGTAATATGTGTTTCTCGTTCAAAGACTGAAACAAGACTGTTTTTGCAATAATGTTGGTTGGCGCAGCAACCTTATTCTTTTTAAAGACATAAAAGGTTTATAAACGCCTTTTATTTATGCTGACTACTAGATCATTAAAGAGGGGGCAAAACGGGTGATTTCACCCTTTGTAACACGACTACCCCCGAGGAAAAGAGTCGTCCCGACTCGGGAAAGATAAAACAATTATAAAAGCGATCTAGCAGTCAGTGCTCAAAGGTCAGTTGGAGCCGTGGCTCTAAAAATTTAAGAACTCCCTTTTTTACTATCTGGCATTTGCCCACAGTCTCAAGGTAAACCACAGAAAACCTTGAGCAGATAGTTGAGCGTTAAATAATCTCAAAAATTTATGTGCCTTGTTTTTACAAAGGTAAGTCTTATCTAGTGTTATGTGGCTTCATGAATTCAAAGTTATCAGCAACGGCCCAGATTGATGTCCGAAAGAAATTCAATCTTCTTCATGAAGGATCCCTCCGAAACAGGTTCGGATGAAAACATTGAAGCGGTAACCGACAATTCCACGACCAAATAAGATAAAAACAGACTTCTCTTCATAGGAAATAAGGAAATAGTGGGGTGACTGATCCTAATCTCCTTTAGAAATAGTTCACCCTAGAGTTTTGGAAGGACAAATGTGAGTGATGGTATAACAATTCAAATTCACTAAGTGAATTTGGGAGAATACTCGAATAAAATAAATGAAATATGTATTCAAAAGAAAAGAAATGATCTTATCTGAATCATTTCTGCGTCCTTCTTCAAAATAAGACCACCAGTCATCTTCAGGAATCGGGAAAAGATTGGATGGGAAAAGGCTGTGTCAAGTAACCTGAAAAAGTACTCACAAAAACTCACACTTAAGGTTAATAAAATGTGAAAATCAAGCAATCGCTCATCGACCTCGAAAAATAATCGTGGCTCTTTTCACATTAATAAACCAAAGCCTATCCGACACAAAACTCGATTCTGAAGAAGAAAAAGGTTTTAGAAAAACTTGGTCGGCTGTAGTTTCTACAATTATAACCAAAACAGGAGACGATAAAGAAGAAAAAGGTTTGATTTACTAGCCAATCCTCATGAACCTCATGAATAGTTCTGAGTAGCTCTAAAGAAATACTCGATTCTTCCTCACGAGAACGGGAACTTACTCGAGCAAAAGAAGTTTCTGGGGAAACTCGCAAATAAACAATCATATCTACTCTGAGCTCAGACGAGCGAATGAGAAGATCAAAATTTTTCATCAATAAATGAGATTTGAAGTCGCGAAAATTACCTAACCTTCGACGAGCTTAATTTCCCTGACAGGCAATAAAATAGGTTGGGAATGCCTGTCACGCATAACCAAAATAATTCAAAGAAAGAGGTCAACTCCAATGATAATTTTATATAAAAACGTCTGAAACTAGTTCCTCAAACCAGCCTCAGACGAAGAGTTAGTTTCAGGATTGAGAATTTTCTTCCCCAACCTCTTTATCTCTTCTTCGCCAATTATAGGAATCTGAATGCGAGTTTTGTATCATTTCTCTACCATTCTTTTCAAGTAAAAAGCAATGATTAGCATTATGTCCTATTTTATGACAAAATAAACACGTTACTACGTTTTGATCCGTCATAACTGCGCCTCTAATTTCGTGTTTGTTACTCTGATTCTGAAGAGAACCACGATTTACACGATTATAATACTTGTTATTATTTTTATTCCTGTAATTTTGAGGCTTTGAGTCCTCCGAGTGTTCAAAACCTCGTCTTTCTGAGGTGCTTTTGGACACCTCAATCCGATGAAACCGGTTCAACCCAAAATATTGTTTCCTCATTGCCTCCACCTCAAGGGCTTTGGCCGTTGCCTCCCTCAGAGAAGTGAGACCCGATGTCCCAACGGCCATTTTAATTTCTGGATCACTAATTGCGTTTAAAAAGGCTTGAGTCGCTGATAAATCACGAGACGGCTCGTGATCTGGCAATGCTACACGTGAAAGCCGTTCTTTATCCTGGCTAAGAGACGCGAGGTCTTCGTCTCGTCCTTGTCTCCTAGTCTGTAATTGAGCCGTGTACAGTTTCGTCAAGTGGTCATTTCCGTATCTCAACTTTAGTGCAGAGCTAAGTTTCTCATAATCGGAAATTTCTTCTTTAGACATTGCCGTTAAAACATTTAGAGCCGGCGTCCGAAGACAAGAGGCAAGGCTATGGGCCCTCATGGCGGAGTCCCACTGATTATGCTTTGCAATAGTGTGAAATTGACGTTCATACTCTGCCCATGGAATTTTTCCATCAAAAATTGGCGGTTTCAAAGGACAAAAGGGTTTCTCATAAATCTGAGAAGTAACCCCAGGAAGTCTCGAATTATTCAATTGACTCAAATGAAAGTATTGAGGCTGAACCTGAGACAAAGGCTCGAAAAAATCAACCTCATTATTTACTCTGTTTCTACAAACTGGGGATTCAACTACTCCCCTAGTAAAAGGCACAGACCTTGAATCTCGAACATCCTGGATTTGTCCTGGATGTCGGATCTCTTGAACAACGGGAATAGAAACAGGCGAGGGAACAGGAGAAGGGACAGGAGTAGCAACTCTAGAACCGCAGTGTTGACTAGCAGGTCCTCCAGCGCCACTCATTTGATGAACGGATTGAAGGGCCGCCACAGTCGTCCGAAGAAGGTCCTGAAGATTAGTTTCTAAACGCTCTCGAGCCTCCCCTTCTCGCCTCCGTTGTTCCTGCTGCTCTTAAAGCGGCTGGATTAGTTGTTGCTGTTGTTGAGCAGCAGTTTCTTGTTGTTGTGTCAAGATCTTCAGTAGATCAAGTTGAGAGACCGCCGATGGAGTTAAAAGAGGGTCTACTGAAGGTGATAAAATTTCCTCTGGAACCCTCGGATTTTCCATGAGAGGAGATTCTTCTCCACTTTCCCTTCGACGTGAGCGCGTCATACGACTGTTGCTCATTGTTTATAACACGCACTGAATCGACTTGATTGAAAAGAAACTATGGATCCGCGAGTTTACTTATTAAGTCAAAGAAATCAAGAGCGTTAATAAAATATTGTGAAAATGCTTTTAATGCGTAATATGTGTTTCTCGTTTAAAGTCTGATACAAGACTGTTTTTGCAATAATGTTGGTTGGCGCAGCAACCTTATTCTTTTTAAAGACATAAGAGGTTTATAAACGTCTTTTATCTATGCTGACTACTGAATCATTGAAGAGGGAGCAAAACGGGTAATTTCGCCCTTTGTAACAATATATATATATATATATATATATATATATATACAGGGTGTCCCTAAATTGAGGGACACGGACCAGCCAGCGTGATACCTGACTGAAATGCAACCGAGAATTTCTTTACCGGAAGCTCGTCCGACGCATAGTTTTTGAATTATAAGCGATAGCGTTAGGCCAATCAGAGTGCACCATTTCATCTGGATTTGCCGCCACGGAAATTGCTGTTTTGTTCGCTGGGTGAATTATTATTATTCGGTTACAAAGTAAATATCGGCACCTCCCCTCACTCGCTGTTGTACCCCTTCTCGAGCGCTGACCTCGGTATTGTTGCCGCGGCACACGCTGCCGGCCGCACACCCACGAACGCACACTCGTGTGTGTGAAAATAAGCGAATGCCCAGCTACACAATACTACGAAACACACATACACGAGTGAAAATAAAAAAAAATCTCCAAATAAATCAGCGGATTTAGGATATAATGTTATAAAACACTTCCAATCATCGATGTATGCATAAAACTAGAGATTTTAGATGATTGACATGACGTTAGGGTTCATGATTAGTCATTCAATCAATCTGAATTATGCTTTCCGAACATTTTTTGTGTCTTTGCAACATAACATTTCCACTAGTTTTAAATTCATCATTGACATCCGATTTTTCAATAATGCGAGGGAACAACAACTCGCTGAATTGACGTGTCAATAGGTTTGTAAATCAATTACCATTCACCTGAGTTAACACAAAATAACTGAATAAATGAGAATTCACTGAATCACTAAAAATGATAACTGAAATCATGAGAATAATTTGAGATATAACTGAATTAGGAAGAGTTGTAATAAGTCAAGTTACATTAAATTACTTTAGATTCGTGCTAAAATTTTGTGTTTGAAGAGAAAAATAATTAAATTCAAATAAAAAAGTAATTTTAAATCGAGAAGAAGGAAATTCCCAAATACCTGAATTCAAATGAAGCAATTTCAATTTAATAAATCTATCTGAATTTGAGGAAAAATAATTATTATTATTTGGAATAGAAAAATGAAGTCGAATTACATGAATAAATTCAATCAATTCAACTCAAAAAAATATGGTGTCATTCAAATTCCCAGTTATTTCCTCGTCGATTCAATGTGGGTCTGGAGCCGCTTGTTTACTCACACGAACGATGCAATACAGTATCGATGTATGTAATTTAAGTATCAATTACTCAAAATTTATCAAACTTAAAAATATTTTGCATAAGACTATGAATTATCGAAATATCTCTTCTGATATTAGGACTACACGCAGAAATTTACCAAATTGATTAATTCTTACAATATAATCGAGCCGTGTCCGATTATTTTGTTGAAATCGATTAATCGATACATCGATTATTCTCAGATAAGTGGCCATCACTAGCATTGATCTCAACAGTTTCAACGTTACTTGCCACTCCAGACCCACATTTAATCGACGAGGAAATAACTGGGAATTTGAATGACACCATATTTTTTGAGTTGAATTGATTGAATTTATTCATGTAATTCGACTTCATTTTTCTATTCCAAATAATAATAATTATTTTTCCTCAAATTCAGATAGATTTATTAAATTGAAATTGCTTCATTTGAATTCAGGTATTTGGGAATTTCCTTCTTCTCGATTTAAAATTACTTTTTTATTTGAATTTAATTATTTTTCTCTTCAAACACAAAATTTTAGCACGAATCTAAAGTAATTTAATGTAACTTGACTTATTACAACTCTTCCTAATTCAGTTATATCTCAAATTATTCTCATGATTTCAGTTATCATTTTTAGTGATTCAGTGAATTCTCATTTATTCAGTTATTTTGTGTTAACTCAGGTGAATGGTAATTGATTTACAAACCTATTGACACGTCAATTCAGCGAGTTGTTGTTCCCTCGCATTATTGAAAAATCGGATGTCAATGATGAATTTAAAACTAGTGGAAAAGTTATGTTGCAAAGACACAAAAAATGTTCGGAAAGCATAATTCAGATTGATTGAATGACTAATCATGAACCCTAACGTCATGTCAATCATCTAAAATCTCTAGTTTTATGCATACATCGATGATTGGAAGTGTTTTATAACATTATATCCTAAATCCGCTGATTTATTTGGAGATTTATTTTTATTTTCACTCGTGTATGTGTGTTTCGTAGTATTGTGTAGCTGGGCATTCGCTTATTTTCACACACACGAGTGTGCGTTCGTGGGTGTGCGGCCGGCAGCGTGTGCCGCGGCAACAATACCGAGGTCAGCGCTCGAGAAGGGGTACAACAGCGAGTGAGGGGAGGTGCCGATATTTACTTTGTAACCGAATAATAATAATTCACCCAGCGAACAAAACAGCAATTTCCGTGGCGGCAAATCCAGATGAAATGGTGCACTCTGATTGGCCTAACGCTATCGCTTATAATTCAAAAACTATGCATCGGACGAGCTTCCGGTAGAGAAATTCTCGGTTGCATTTCAGTCAGGTATCACGCTGGCTGGTCCGTGTCCCTCAATTTAGGGACACCCTGTATATATATATATGTGTGTGTGTTCGTGTATATATACATGTATATTATAATTTTCAATTTACTATTAAAAAAAGGGAAATTTGGAAAAGAAATTTTTTTTCACATTATTTTAATTTTTTAAAATTATGTATAATGATTAGAAAAATCCTAAATATTTTTTAATCATCTGCCTACATATTATTTGAAATAAAAATATTATTCATTAGAAAAATACCGTTCAATTCACATTATGAATTGTAATCTGGAACATTTATAAAATGGATTGAAACTTTTCATGAAATTTGAAGAAAACATACAGATAGCTGAATTATTATTTATATAATTTCATATTTTCATTTTCAAGAATTAATTATTCTTTAATTTAAGAAAAATAATTCATTAAAATAGATCATTTTTCATTTGATTGAATTATTCAACCTAATTACCTCTATTCATATTTCATTATATTAATGTTTACTATAAGTATACATGAATATATATATATATATATATGTGTGTGTGTGTGTGTGTGTGTGTGTGTGTGTGTGTGTGTGTGTGTGTGTGTGTGTGTGTGTGTGTGTGTGTGCAAATATATATATATATATATATACGCACACACATATATATATGTATGTATATCCGTATATATTAATACATATGTTATAATTTTCAATTTTCTCTTGAAAAAAGAGAACTTTTTGACAACAAATTTTTTTCGCATTATTTAAATCTTCTAAAATTGTGTTTGATTATTAGAAAAATCCTATATATTTTTTAATTGTCTGCTCACATATTGATTGAAATAAAAATATTATTGATTACAGAAATGCCGTCCAAATTACCTTACGAATTGTAATCTGAAACATTTATAAAATGGATTAAAACTTATTATGAAATTTAAAGACAACATACTGATGGATAAATCATTATTTATATAAATTCAAATTTTTATTTTCAAAAATTGATTATTCATTATTTAAGAAAAATAATTTATCCAAATAAATCATTTTTTATACTGATCAATTATTTAACTTAATTACCTTCGTTCGTATTCTGTTATATTATTGTCTAATATAAGTATTCATAAATATATATATATATATATATATATATATGTGTGTGTGTGCGCATATATATATATATAAACATATATATATATATATATGTATATATATACAGGGTGTCCCTAAATTGCCTCCCACGGACTAGCCAGCATGATACCTCGTTAAAATCCAACCGAGAATTTTTTTTCCGGAAGCTCGTCCGACGCGTAGTTTTTGAATTATAAGCGATAGCGCTAGGCCAATCAGAGTGCACCATTTCATCTAGATTTGCCGCCACGGATATTGCTGTTTTGTTCGTCTGGCTGAATTATTATTATTCGTTTACGAATTAAATATCGGCACCTCCCCTCTCTCCCTGTTGTACCCCGTCTCGAGCGCTGACCTCGGTATTGTTGCCGCGGCATACGCTGCCGGCCGCACATCCATGGGCGCACACTTGTGTGTGTAAGGGCTATTCCGCGTCAACCGGATCAGTCATCTCTCAGATATTTTTTTAATTTGGCATGTGGATTGTGTAAGGGGAGTTAGATTTTTGTGCCAAAGCGCGAATCTCATAATGCAAAATTCGATTTTTTATTAACAATAACAAATTAGACTCCCATTTTTTTCAAAAATTCATAACTTCGGCAACAAATTAGATACAATTTTTTTTTTCTTTTTCAAATTACGCGGAAAGCTCCATAGAATTTAAAAAAAAATACGAAATGGTAAAAAAAAGTTGTTATCAATTGTTTATTTAACAATTAATTTTTCAAAGATTTTTAAAACAGTGACCGACACGATCAAAAAATTTTTTTAAAATTCTGACATGTTCCTTGAACTGTACTACAACCTGTGAATTAATTCCAGAGGGGTGTTTTTCTTCGTTTTCGAGTAAAAAATCATTAAAGGTGTCGATGCGCATGAAATTGCGGCGCGTCGAGTCTCTACGTAATGGCGGGCGGCCGGTTGCCGTCCACCGCTACCCCGCGGCGGCGTCGCGGCGTTATTTTAGAGTCATTTTCACGATGTAGGACATGATTGAAAAATCTGAAAAAAATACTGTACCTTCACAAGGCCTGCTCAAAGCGATAAGTGAAGTTTCAAGAATGTGTTTTTCACCGTTTTTTTATTACAGAGATTCGAAATTTGTTATGACGCATTATGATTCAAACATGAATTACGAACACAGGTCAAGTGTTGTTCCAGGATATGGAATACCTGCACCTGTGCATGCGTCACCTAAATCCTTCACTATCCAGGTAGTCCAGGTAGGGTCACCACCTCGATTCCGCGAAGGGGTCATTTGGCTAAAGTCAGGTACATTGAATTGCACCTGCATTATGTTAGCCCCATTGGTGGAATTCAAGCAATTAGAAGAGTCGTTGGGTGGGTGAAGCACTATATTCCAGGATATGGAATACGTCCACCTGTGCATGCGTCACCTAAATCCTTCATTATCCAGGTAGTCCGGGTCACCACCTCGATTCCGCGAAGGGGTCATTTGGCTAAAGTCAGGTACATTGAAATGCACCTTCATTATGTTAGCCCCATTGGTGGAATTCAACCAATCAGAAGAGTTGTTGGGTGGGTGAAGCACTATTCTGAACGAGTATGAATTTCGAGCATTTCAAAATGCATAACATTCAATCGAATACCAGTGTAGCGATCAGTGCAATACATCGTCTCATTCTTTACACAAGTAATTCATTTCTGAAAGCAATGTCTACAACAGATGTGAAACGGTGCTGTAATCCTTTCCAAAGAGTTGGCCATAATTGGGTGCGAAATTTGGTAAAGCCAGTGACACCAGCATTACGGAAAAAGTTTCCGGACCTAGGAGAATATGTGTGCATGGATTGTCGAATAAAATTGTACAAATGCAACACAATTACTCCATCTGATAAAAACGAGGTAAGTGATATGAATCATAATTATGCGAGTGGTGACGATCTTGTTTCACCTTCACCAATTCGTGAACAGAGCAGTGTGGAAATGTTTCTTGAGAATGATATCGGGCAAGAATTGTTGTGTGATGTGAAAGAATTGTTTATCAACGCGAAGTGTGTCGCGGACAAAATTAAATATCTCACAATGACTCCTCGTAGTTGGTCCATCAGAGAATTGGAGTTACAATTTGATTGTTCGTATAGAATGGCTCGTAAAGCTAAAATATTGCAAAGTGAGCGTGGATTTGGATCCTCCCCAGATCCAAGACCATCTCGCACTCTTTGTGATGATGTTGTCTCTCATGTAGTGGAATTTTACTGTTCTGATGAAATAAGTCGGATCATGCCTGGTCAGAAAGATTTTGTCACTCTTCGCGATGTGGATGGTTCAAAACATCAAGTCCAAAAACGACTTGTTTTGTGTGATCTGAAGGAAGCTTACGCCGCGTTCAAGCAACAGCATCCGAATGATAAAATTGGATTTACAAAATTCGCGGAACTCCGCCCAAAGCAGTGTATTTTAGCTGGACCAACAGGAACACATACAGTTTGTGTTTGCAAAATTCACCAGAATGTGAAACTTATGTTGGTGGCGGTTAGCTCAATTTGTCAGACATTCAAAAGAACGTACCACGATTTGATAAAACAGATATCGTGTGACTCTCCAAATCCTTTGTGCTATCTCGGTGATTGTAGTAGTTGTCCAAGTTTTGATATGGTTACACACGAAATGGAAAGTTTATTCGACGATAATTTCGTAGAAAGTATTAGCTACAAACGGTGGACTCATACGGATCGATCTGTTTTAGAAACGATCACGCAAGAAACGGAAACGTTCCTCGAGACGCTAAAGGAACAGACGATAGCCCTCAAGAAACATGATTTCATTGCTAAACAGCAAAGTGCATATTTGAAAGACAGAAAACATCGTCTACAACCAGGGGAGTTCTTAGTTTTGGGTGACTTTGCTGAAAACTATGCATTTGTTGTTCAAGATGAAATTCAAAGCTTCCACTGGAATAACAATCAAGCTACCATCCATCCTTTTGTTGTGTATTATGTTGAAAATGAGGACTTAAAGCATAAAAGCTTCGTTATCATATCAGAAAATCTACAACATAATACAGTCGCGGTCCATCTGTTTCAGAAGAAACTAATCGGTAAGCTTTTTGAGTTCTTCGGTAGTGAAGTTATCAAGAAAATGATTTATTTTACTGACGGTGCTAGTGCACAATATAAAAATAAAAGCAACTTCATTAATTTGACTCATCATTTTGACGACTTCAATGTCGAGGCTGAATGGCATTTCTTTGCAACGTCACATGGAAAAAGTCCATGTGATGGCATTGGTGGAACTGTGAAAAGATTTGCTGCACGTGCAAGCCTACAGCGGCCCAATGAAAATCTTATTTTGACTCCAAGGCAATTATTCGAATGGAGTGTGAGTGCATTAAAAAATATCGCATTTGACTTCTGCAGCAACAGCGAACACGAAGAACATGAAAAATTATTGAAGCCGCGATTGAACCAAGCAATAACGGTTGAAGGCACTCGACGATTCCATTCATTTTTACCTCTATCTATAAAAACTGTAGAATGTAGGGTTTACTCTTCCTCTGATGAGTCATTTACCCGTAAATCTATGCGCTAAGATAGCCATGTAAGTTATGACGAAAACCTTTGCTCACATTTCTAAGTTTAATGCCCAGTTTGATCAAAGATTAATAGATTGTATCCATAGAATAAGCGATTTATTTGTATGAAATATATAATTGTAAGTGCGTTCATTTCGCAGCTTCCACATATCTTCGGGGGTGATTATAAGTACTAAAATAAGTAGCAAGTTATGTAATTATTATCATTTATGTGCACTCTCATGGTGCGTAACTGTTATTTTGAATCTCTGTAATAAAAAAACGGTGAAAAACACATTCTTGAAACTTCACTTATCGCTTTGAGCAGGCCTTGTGAAGGTACAGTATTTTTTTCAGATTTTTCAATCATGTCCTACATCGTGAAAATGACTCTAAAATAACGCCGCGACGCCGCCGCGGGGTAGCGGTGGACGGCAACCGGCCGCCCGCCATTACGTAGAGACTCGACGCGCCGCAATTTCATGCGCATCGACACCTTTAATGATTTTTTACTCGAAAACGAAGAAAAACACCCCTCTGGAATTAATTCACAGGTTGTAGTACAGTTCAAGGAACATGTCAGAATTTTAAAAAAATTTTTTGATCGTGTCGGTCACTGTTTTAAAAATCTTTGAAAAATTAATTGTTAAATAAACAATTGATAACAACTTTTTTTTACCATTTCGTATTTTTTTTTAAATTCTATGGAGCTTTCCGCGTAATTTGAAAAAGAAAAAAAAAATTGTATCTAATTTGTTGCCGAAGTTATGAATTTTTGAAAAAAATGGGAGTCTAATTTGTTATTGTTAATAAAAAATCGAATTTTGCATTATGAGATTCGCGCTTTGGCACAAAAATCTAACTCCCCTTACACAATCCACATGCCAAATTAAAAAAATATCTGAGAGATGACTGATCCGGTTGACGCGGAATAGCCCATATGCGAATACCTCTTCGTCCATCGCATCATCTTCTATTCCTTCATTCTCTTCTTCGCTAGCAGCTCCGTGGTCTTCCCCACTCTGTTTTTCTGGGAGTGTGACGTATACTTTCTTCGGTCTGCCTACCAATCCTGTCCGAAGGTACATCGGACGTCCCCGGCCTCTCTTGCTGGGTAACCCTGCGCCTTCCCAAGACTGCCTTGCCCCTCTCTTTCTATTGGGTCTCTCTGGTATCTTTGCTGGTTCGGGTATCTCTGGCTCTTCGCTCGGCACCTCGAGTTCTTCACACTGCTCCTCTATCACCTCAGTGTTTCTCTCGGTCTCGAATATCTCCCGATATTCACCCTTGAATGCAATCTGATCAACAAACTTCACATCTCGTGTAGTTACAACTGATCTATCCCGCGGGAAGTAGATACGATATGCCTTGGAATTATATGCGTATCCTACAAATATCCCTGATATTGACCTGGAATCTAATTTCCCGCGCTCTTGCGTCTTATCCAAGACGAAAGCCTTTGTCCCAAAAGCTTGCATATGTTTAACTGTGAGAGGTCTTCCCTTCCACACACAATACGGTATCTCGCCGTTTAACGCACTGGTCGGACATCTATTCCTTGTATAGTTTGCGTTACTTAACGCCTCGGCCCACAGGTGGGGAGGTGCCCTCGCCTGCCGCATCATACATCGTACCATCTCTATCAGTGTTCGGTTCTTTCTCTCTGCTATACCGTTCTGTTGGGGTGTATGCGGTGCTGTCAATCGTCTTTGAATCCCATTTTTCAGTAGAAATTCTTTAAACGCTCCGTTACAATACTCTTTTCCATTGTCTGATTGTAACGCCTTTATCTTTTCCCCAGTTCGGTTTTCCACCTCGCTTTTATACTCCTTGAATTTTTCCAGAACTTCAGATTTATTTTTCATGAAATATATTTGACACCATCTTGACTTATCGTCGATGAAGGTGACGAAATATCTTTTTCCTGATGTCGATGCATGTCGCATTGGTCCACACACATCTGAATGAACTATTTCGAGTAATTTTTGGGTTCGTTGTTCACTGGTTTTTGGAAAAGGTAGTCTAGTCTGTTTTTCCTGGATACACACTTCGCACTCTGACAATTTTTCACTGTCGCTGATGTCTAACCCGTACACCAATTCACTTTTAGCCATGAGCTTCAGGTCTCGCTCATTGACATGCCCCAACTTTTCATGCCATTTATTTATTTCTGGCTTTTCACTAGATACGGCACTGTTTACACTGTCTTTAATGTCATTTACAAAATATAAATTCCCGCGTCTTTGCGCGCGCATAATCACATCATTGTTTTCATTTACCACTACCGCTTCAGTTTTCTTGGAGGTCACTGTATGCCCGAAATCTGTGGCTCGCGCCACCGAGAATAAATTCGTTCTCAAGTCTGGTACGTATGACACGTTCTTAAAATCGATGTCCCACTGACTTTTACCTGTTGACACATTCACTGAAACATTTCCTATTCCCAATATTTTTGTATTTTTGTCCGTTGCCAGGCTCAACTCCGCCTGCTTAGGCTTAAAATTACTAAACTTGTCTCTATTATTACACAGATGACTAGTCGCACCACTGTCTATACACCAACACACGTTACCACTACCACTGTACATCGCCTGCTCACAGGTGCTCAACGATGACTCATGAGTATTTCTCGCACTGTTGTACTCCCGTTTATTTCTCTCCGGGCCGTTCTTTGCAATGTGTCCCCTCTTGTGACACCTGAAACATTCGACTTCCCGCCGAAAATTCTCATCCCGAGAACTTGATGCCTTTGGTTTTCCGCCATGTTGTCCACGCTGTTTCCTCTAGTTATACTTTGAGTACATCGCTCCTTGTGCTGGCTCGACATGTTTGTTCGCATGTCCCTCATGATACTCCATGATTTTGACTTTCAGCCCGTCCAGTGTTGGTAACTCATCCTGTGTCTCGATCGACGTTTTGAACATCTCGTAGCTTTCCGGTAAACTATTTAACAACAAAATCACCAGCATCTCACTGGTTACATCCAGGTTCACCTCTCGCAATTTTTTCACTGCGTCATAAAATTCTGCTACATGTTTTCTGACGTCATCTCCCTCTGCCATCTTCGACAAAGCCAATTTTTTCAGTAAATACGCTTTTCTCGCCGGTCCTTCTGATTCATACGTCGCCTGAATTTTATCCCACATCTCCTTCGATGTCTTCAGGTCATCGTAGCTGGCTGCCTCAACCATTCCCAGTGCTATCAGAAGGTTTGCCATAGCCTTCCGATCCTTTTTGATCCACGCTGTTATTTGTTCTTGTCCAGTCTCTGGTTTTGGATTTTCTCCGGTGACATACTCCCATAAATCGTGACTCATCAAAAGTCCTTTGATCTAAGCCCTCCATGATCTATAATTTTCTGCGGTGAGAGGATCTATTTTTATAGAGAGAGCCATTTCTACAAAACTACTTAACAACCACTAAAAATCGACACTATCAACTTTTTCGCTAGTCACAGCACAACGGTTTTCCCGCCAAATTGTCCGAGCTCATACGCCTAGTGTCTCACAATGACAAAATCCACGCCACAGCACGCTATCGAAACTTCTCGATGCTACTCGCACGTTTTTCACGCACTTTTCGGAATTTTTACTTTATTTATTAACAACCACCTTTATTATTGGGTTACCATATCTGGGCCCAGAACCTGATCATAAAGGGATAGTGGATTGAAGGAGTTATTAATAAGCAAATAATACATTCGTGGCTACAACCGTTAAGCATATCACAATATGAACAAGTACAAGACACACGTCCGTCCAGGACGGTGTACTGATAGGAACTGACTATAGCTAAGTGGACGATGGTCTATGCTAATACATTCGGGAACATTCGGGAATCTACTAGCACTATGAGTCTTGTCCCTGAGCAAATATACCTTCCAATTTTCTTTTAAAACGAGAGAACTTTTTGAAAAAAAATTTTTTCACTTGATTCAAATTTTTTAAAATTATATATAATTGTCAGAAACATCCCATATATTTTTTAATTTTGTGCTCACATATCAATTAAAATATAAATATTATTCATCAGAAAGATGCCATTTAATTTACTTTATGAATTGTAATTTAGAACATTTATACAATGGATTGAAACTTATTATGAAATTTGAAGAAAACATACAGATAGATGAATTATTATTGATATAATTTCATATTTTTATTTTTAGAAATTAATTATTCAATAATTCAAGAAAAATAATTTATTGAAATGAATCATTTTTTATGTTATTAAATTATTTAACTTAATAACCTTCTTTCATATTCTATTACGTTGATGTATAATATGAGTATACATAAATATATATATATATATATATATATATGTATATATATATATATATATATATATATATATATATATATATATATATATATATATATATATATATGTATGTATATATATATATATATACACATAATTATATATATATATATATATATATATACATATATATATGTATGTATTTATATATGTGTTATAATTTTTGATTTTCTTTTAAAAGAGGAGAACTTTTTGACGAAAATTTTTTTCACATTATTTAAATTTTTTAAAATTATGTATGATTATTAGAAAAATCCCAAATATTTTTTAATTATCTGCTCACATATTGATTGAAATGAAAATATTATTTATTAGAAAAATGCTATTTGATTTACTTTATGAATTGTAATTTGGAACATTTATACAATGGATTAAAACTAATTATGAAATTTGAAGAAAACATAAAGATAGATGAATTATTATTGATTTAATTTAATATTTTTATTTTCAAGAATTAATTATTCTTTAATTTGAGAAAAGTAATTCATTCAAATGAATCATTTTCTATTTTATTGAATTATTCAACCTTATTACCTCCATTCATATTTTATTATATTAATGTTTGATATAAGTATACATAAATATATATATATATATATATATATATATATATATATATATATATATATATATATATATATATATATATACACACACATATACACACACACATATATATATATATATATATATATATATACATACGCACACACATGTATATATATATATATATATAATATAATTTCCAATTTTCTTTCAAAAAAAGAGAACTTTTTAAAAAAAAATTTGGTTTCACATTATCCAAATTTTTTAAAATTATATATAATCATCAGAAAAATCCCATACATTTTTTAATTTTGTGCTCACATATCAATTAAAATATAAATATCATTTATTAGAAAGATGCCATTTGATTCACTTGATGAATTATTATTTATTTGATTTGATATTTTTATTTCCAAGAATTACGTATTCTTTAATTGAGGAAAAATAATTCATTTAAATGAATCATTTTTCATTCTATTATATTATTCAACCTTATTACCTCCATTCATATTTTATTATATTAATGTTTAGAATAAGTATACATGAATATATTTATATATATACATGTGTATGCGTATATATATGTATATATATATATATATATATGTAGATATATATTTTTATGTATACATATGTATATATACGCACACACAAATATATATATATATGTATATATTTATATGTATGTTATAATTTTTAATTTTCATTTAAAAAAAGAGACCGTTTTGACGAAAAATTTTTTTCACATTGTCCACATTTTTTTAAATTTTGATATCCAAAAAAAATGAGTATCAGAAAAATCCTAAGAATTTCTTAATTATCTGCTCAAATAATTAAAGCGAAAATAGTATTTATTAGAAAAATGCTGTACAATTTACTTTATTAATTGTAATCTGGAACATTTATAAAATGGATCAAAACTTAATATGAAATTTGAAGACAACATACTGATAAATAAATTATTATTTATTCAATTTCATATTTTTAATTTTTGAAAATTAATTATTCTCTGATTTGAGGAAAATAATTTATTCGAATGAATCATTTTTTATTCTTTTACATTATTTACCTTAATTACCTCCATTTATATTCTATCACATTAATGTATGATATAAATATGTATATATAAATTTATATATATATATATATATGTATATATATATCATAATTTTCAATTTTCTTTTAAAAAAAGTGAACTTTTCGAAAGAAATTTTTTTTCACATTATTCAAATTTTTTAAAATTATACATAACTTTGGAGAAATCCTATATATTTTTCAATTATCTGCTTTCATATCATTTGAAATATATACATTATTCATTAGAAGAATGTCATTCAATTTACTTCATGAATTGTAATTTGGAACATTTATGCAATGGATTAAAACTTATTATGAAATTTAAAGACAACATACTGATAGATGAATCATTATTTATTTGATTTCATATTTTTAATTTTTGGAAATTAATTATTCTTAATTGAAGGAAAATAATTTATTTGAATGAATCATTTTTTATTCCATTACATTATTTACCTTAATTACCTTCATTTATATCCTATTATATTAATATATGATATAAATATATATAAATATATTTATGTATATATATATATATATATATGTGTGTGTGTGTGTGTGTGTGTGTGTGTGTGTGTGTGTGTGTGTGTGTGTGTATATATGTATATTACAATTTTCAATTGACTTTCAGAAAAAGGAGAATTTGAAAAAAAAATTGTTTTTCACATTATTTTAATTTTTTAAAATAATGCATAATTATTAGAAAAATCCTGAATATTTTTGAATTATCTGCTTACATATTAATTGAAATACAAATATTATTCATCGGAAAAATGCCGTCCAATTTACCTTACGAATTGTAATCTGGAACATTTATAAAATGGATTAAAACTCATTATGAAATTTGCAGAAAACATAGAGATAGATGAATTATTACTGATACAATTTCATATTTTTATTTCCAAAAATTAAGTAATCATCAATTCAATAAAAATAATTTATCCGAATGAATTATTTATTCCGTTATTTAATTATTTAACCTAATTACCTTTTTTCATATTCTATTATATTGATGTTTGATATAAGTATACATAAATATATATATATATATATATATATATATATATATATATATATATATATATGTTTGCGTATATATTTATATATACATATATATATGTATATATAATATGATTTCCAATTTTTTCTAAAAAAAAGAGAACTTTGAAAGAAAATTTTTTTTACATCATTCAAATTTTTTGAAATTATATGTAATTGTCAGAAAAATCCCATATATTTTTCAATTTTGTGCTCACATATTAATTAAAATATGAATATTATTTAATAGAAAAATGCCATTTATTTCACTTTTTGAATTGTAATTTGGAACATTTATACAATGAATTGAAACTTATTATGAAATTTGAAGAGCACATACTGATGGACGAATTATCATTTATTCAATTTTATATTTTTATTTTCAAGAATAGATTATTTTTCAATTTGAGGAAAATAATTTATTTAAATAAGTCATTTTTTATTTTATTAAACTTGTCAACCTCGTTACCTCCATTGATATTTTATTATATTAATGTTTGATATAAGTATACATGAATATATATATATATATTTATATATATATATATGTATGTGTATGCGTGTATATATACATATATATAATATAATTTCCAATTTTCTTTCAAAAAAGTAGAACTTTTCGGAAAAAAATTTTTTTTCCACGTTATTTAAATTTTTTAGAATTATATATAATTATCAGAAAAATCTCATGTATTTTTTAATTTTGTGCTCACATATTAATTAAAATATAAATATCATTCATTAGAAAAATGCCGTTTAAGTTACTTTATGAATTGTAATTTAAAACATTTATACAATGGATTAAAACTTATTATGAAATTTGAAGAGCACATACAGATAGATGAATTATTATTCATTTAATTTCATATTTTTATTTTCAAGAAATAATTATTCTTCAATTTGAGAAAAATAATTTATTCAATCAAATCATTTTTTATTTTATTGAATTATTCAACCTAACAACCTTCATTTATATTTTATCATATTAATGTTTGATAAAAGTATACATAAATATATATGTATATATATATAATATAATTTCCAATCTTCTTCCAAAAAAAGAGAACTTTTTGAAAAAAAAATTTTTTTTCACATTATTCAAATTTTTTAAAATTATATATAATTATAAGAAAAATCCCATATGTTTTTCAATTCCGTGCTCACATATCAATTGAAATATAAATATTATTCATCGGAAAAATGCCATTCAATTCACTTTTCGAATTGTAATTTGGAACATTTGGAGAATGGATTAAAACTCATTATGAAATTTGAAGAGCACATACAGATAGATGAATTATTATTTATATCATTTTATATTTTTATTTTCAAGAATTAATTATTCTTCAATTTGAGAAAAATAATTTATTCAAATGAATCATTTTTTATTTTATTGAATTATTCATCCTAATTACCTCTATTTATATTTTATTATATTAATGTTTGATATAAGTATACATGAATATATATATATATATATATATATATGTGTGTGTGTGTGCGTATATATTTATATATACATATATATTTATGTATATATATAATATAATTTCCGATTTTCTATCACAAAAAGAGAACTTCTCAAAAAAAAATTTTTTTTCACATTATTCAAATTTTTTAAAATTATACATAATTATCAGAAAAATCCCATATATTTTTCAATTTTGTGCTTACATATCAATTAAAATATAAATATTATTCATTGGGAAACTACCATTCAATTCACTTTATAAATTGTAATTTGGAACATTTATACAATGTATTGAAACTTATTGTGAAATTTGGAAAAAACATACAGATAGATGAATTATTATTTATTTAATTTCATATTTTCATTTTCAAGAATCAATTATTTTTTAGTTCAGGAGAAATAATTTATTCAAACAAATCATTTTTTATTTTATTAAATTATTCAACCTTATTACCTCCATTTATATTTTATTATATTAATGTTTGATATAAGTATACATAAATATATATACATATATATATATATATATATTTATATGTGTGTGCGTATATATTCATATATACAATTATATATATATGTATATATTTATTTATTGTTCCAAAGACCAGTACAAGACTATAACAATCGGTTGGATAATACAATACATTTTGGCTAGAGTTTGCAAAATACAACACAATAAAATTCAATAAAATACAATAAAATAAGATTTACAAAATAAACTAGCTATTAAGAGATACATGTATAAGTAAGTAATAGCATGGCCGGGCAATCAGCAGAGGTGACGACTTGGGGATTATTCATTCAAGCAGAAAGCTCTGAGGCGGCAACATTGTTGAATATAGCAGAAGGTATTTTCAATCAGTGAGGTATCACTGCTATTCAGGAAATTCCAGCGGAGATCAGTTGGAGTCACTGCAGAAGACACGAACGGTTTGCGATAGGGCTCAAAAATTGGGCAGTTGAAGAAGGAATGCTCGAGAGTATCAGGCTGATTAGTGTTGCAGATGGGGCACAGCAGCCCTGGGTTGAATTTGTAAATTGTCTGGTTGAATGCTAGGCGGAAATGGTACTTGCTGGCTAATCTAACTTGCAGGAGCGCTTTAAGTACATTGAAATTAACTCTTCTATTCAAAATTTCAGCCTTATTGCCAGCCACAGGTCTTTGAAGTTGCAGTTGTAGGTAGTGTGCGTTATTCGCTCTTTTCCGGTCTTCTTGTAGAAGATGGTTTTTGAGTTTAGCAAGAAAGTAATGCTCAAAGGCTTTCCAAGTTTCTATCTCAAGTTTTTCAAGAGCTGGGATAAGTTCTGGTGCAAATTTACTGATTTGGTTGAGAAACAAAGCGAGCCAGTTATATTTATCGTTGCTGTTGATGTTCCTGAGTGCCATAAGGCGGCGAAGGCATATTTTCGGATATCTATCTTCTTCCATTTCTAGGATTTTAATAATCAAGTTCCACGTAGCTGTGATGACTTGGAGTGCTAGCGGCAATCTGCCTAGTTCAACTCTCAGTAAGGCACCTTCAGTGCTTTTAGGCATACCAAAAATTCTCTTAAAGAATTCCACTTGGACTTGTTCGATCATATCTAAGTATCTAATAGCCCAGATTGGTGAGGCGTATATTAAGGTTGAGACAACGATGCTGTCAAATAATTTGTTAATACACTCGAACGAATCTGTTTTTGCTTTTATGAGGGTGGGGTGTACAGCACTGAATGCCATTTTGGCTTTATTTATCGCAGCCAATGCTGTCGGTCTGCTAAATCCTGATGTCGTGATTTTTAAGCCCAGGTATTCGTAAGAGTTTGTGATGTCAATTACCTTGTCACCATAATGAAACTGTTTCAAGTTTGCTGGCCTACCACCCCTTCTGCAAACAACAATTTTTGTTTTGTCAATGTTGACATTTAACAGGTTGTTGTCACAGTAACGTTTGAGATGATTAATTTTCTTCTGCAGGTCCTTTGGCGATGAGGCTAAGATGACCAGGTCATCTGCATATAGAAGCAAGAGAATATCCAGTACACCGTCGATGTTAGTTCCAGCACAGCCTTGCTTTCTCAGAATTTTTCTAAATCAGCAATGAAGATCAGGAAAAGGAGAGGGCTGAGCAATTCACCTTGCAGAACTCCTTCACTTATCTCGAACTCACGCGAGATCTCGCCATTAACTTTCAACTTGAAGTCGGCAGAATTGTAAATATTGCGTAGAAGTCTGACCAGTTTGGCACTGCAGCGGGCTTCGAAGAGTTTTATCCAGAGCAGTTTGTGCTGCACTGAGTCAAATGCTCTTCTGAAGTCCACAAATAGCAGGTATTGAGATGCCATGCGTTGTCTCAGTCGACAGTTAAGTGCAGCGAGCAGAGTAAATAAGTTGTCATTGCAGCCTCTCATATATACGAATATATACATATATAATATAATTTTCAATTTTCTTTCTAAAAAAGACCACTTTTTGAAAAAAAATCTTCTCACATTATTCAAATTTTTTAAAATCACATATAATTGTCAGAAAAATCCCATATATTTTTCAATTTTGTGTTCACGTGTCAATTGGAATATAAATATTATTCATTGAAAAAATGCCATTTAATTTACTTTATGAATTGTAATTTGGAACATTCATACAATGGATTGAAACTTGTTATAAAATTTGAAGAAAACATACAGATAGATGAATTATTATTGATATAATTTCATATTTTTATTTTGAAAAATTAATTATACAATAATTCAAGAAAAAAGATTTATTCAGATGAATCATTTTTTATGTTATTGAATTATTTAACGTGATTACCTTCTTCATATTCCATAATATTGATGTATAATATGTATAATATAAGTACACATAAATATATGTATATATATATATATATGTATGTGTGTGCGTGTATATATATATATATATATAAGATAATTTCCAATTTTCTTCCAAAAAAAGAGAACTTTTCGGAAAAAAAATTTTTTTTCACGTTATTTGAATTTTTTAAAGTGATATATAATTATCAGAAAAATCTCATGTATTTTTTAATTTTGTGCTCACATATCAATTGAAATATAAATATTATTCATTAGAAAAATGCCATTTAAGTTACTTTATGAATTGTAATTTTAAACATTTATACAATAGATTAAAACTTATTATGAAATTTGAAGAGCACATACAGATAGATGAATTATTACTTATTTCATTTCATATTTTTATCTTCAAGAATTGATTATTCTTCAATTTGAGGAAAATATTTTATTCGAATAAATCATTTTTTATATCATTAAATTATTCAACCTAATTACCTCCATTTACATTTTATTATATTAATGTTTGATATAAGTGTACATAAAGATGAATATATATATATATATATGTGTGTGCACATATATTTATATACAAATATATATATATATATATATATAAAATAATTTCCAATTTTCTGTCAAAAAAAGAGAACTTTTCGGAAGAAAATTTTTTTTTCACATTAGTCAAATTTTTTAAAATTATATATAATTATCAGAAAAATCTCATATATTTTTTATTTTTGTGCATATTAATTATAGTAAAAATATTATTCATTAGAAAAATGCTATTTAATTTACTTTATAAATTGTAATTTGGAACATTTATACAATGGATTGAAACTGATTATGAAATTTGAAGACAACATACAGATAGATGAATTATTATTCATTTAATTTCATATTTTTATTTTTAGAAATTAATTATTTTTTAATTTAGAAAAAATAATTCATTTAAATAAATCATTTTTTATTTTATTGAATTATTCTACCTAATTACCTCCCCTTCTATTTTATTATATTGATCTCTGATATAAGTATACATACACAAATGTATATATATATATATATATATACATATATACATATATACATATATATATGTATATATTCATATATGCTTTATAATTTTTAATTTTCATCAAAAAAAAAGAGAACTTTTTGACGAAAAATTTTTTTTACATTATTTTAATTTTTCAAAATTATGTGTGATTATTAGAAAAATGCTAAATATTTTTTAATTATCTGCTCACATATTAATTGAAATAAAAATATTATTCATTGGAAAAATGCCATTTAATTTACTTTATGAATTGTAATTTGGAACATTTATACAATGGATTAAAACTTGTTATGAAATTTGAAGACAAAATACAGATCGATGAATTATTATTCATTTGATTTCATATTTTTATTTTTAAAAATTGATCATTTCCTAATTCAGGAGAAACAATTTATTGAAATGAATGATTTTTTATTTTATTGAATTATTCAACCTAATTACCTCCCCTTCTATTTTATTATATTAATCTCTGATATGAGTATACATACATGTATATATAGATATATGTGTATATTTATATATGGTTTATAATTTTTGATTTTCTTTCAGAAAAAGAGAACTTTTTGACGAAAAATTTTTTTTACATTATTTAAATTTTCCAAAATTATGTGTGATTATTAAAAAAATCCTAAATATTTTTTAATTATCTGCTCACATATTAATTGGAATGAAAATATTATTTATTAGAAAAATGCTATTTAATTTACTTTATGAATTGTAATTTGGAACATTTATACAATGGATTGAAACTTGTTATGAAATTTGGAGACAACATACAGATAGATGAATTATTATTTATTTAATTTAATATTTTTGTTTTTAAAAATTAATAATTTCTCAATTCAAGAAAAATAATTGATTCAAATAAATCATTTTTTGTTCTATTAAATTATTCAACAGACTTACCTCCATTTTTATTTAATTATATTCATCTTTGATATAAGTACACATACATACATATATATATATATATGCACAAATATATACATGTTACGCCCCGACGTTCCGCCTTGGCGTAACTTTTTCAAAATTCCATTTCATTTCATTGCTTCAATTTCTTCAACGCACAGATATCATTTCATCAAAATCTCATATTCTAATAACGGCGAGTTCCACCCCTCCTGGCAAAAGTCACGTAGAGACCAACAATGATCCCTAGTATAAGGTTCAAAATCGTTTCTTAAAACTGGTACCAAGAACTGAGATGAGAGACTGCTGAGTTAGTATCAGTATTGTACCTAATTTTTTGCCGAAGTTATGAATTTTTGAAAAAAATGGGAGTCTAATTTGTTATTGTTAATAAAAAATCGAAATTTGCATTATGAGATTCGCGCTTTGGCACAAAAATCTAACTCCCCCTACACAATCCACATGCCAAATTAAAAAAATATCTGAGAGATGACTGATCCGGTTGACGCGAAATAGCCCATATATGAATATATATATATATATATACATATATATATATATGTGTTACGTGGGGGTGAGGGTGTACTGAGCGGTGGTAGTTAATGATTAATTGAATAATCTAGCTCCCACGTAACGACAATAAATAATAATTAAAACTAAGAGACGACCTACCTTCCGATAAGCCGGTGATTCGTAGGATCGTATTGCTATAGACCTGTACAGGTCTGTGAGAATTGTTTCAATTGTTGAGGCAATTAGAATAATAAAAATAGGAAGAAGGTCGTTTAAAATAAATGATTATTATAATTTGACTGGTAAAAGATGAAGTATATTCTATTTCGATTTGGTTGTTGAAATGTTTGATAACAATCAATGGTGATAAATATATATATATGAGCCGAAAATAACAATTTATAAAGTCTTCAAGTTTATAAAAATCATGTGTTATACTATTCTAGAGGATAGTATTATTTGGTACCAGGAACATCTATTCTGAACGATGGTTATAACTAGCTGGTCGTGATTATTGTATTGTATCTCTCTTTTTAGATTATCTTAAATCGATTATATATGTATAATTGTTAAGTCTTATTCGTTGATTCTTGGAAACAATAAGTACGAATCAATTGGGGGTAGTGAAGCTAGCCACCAATTCTAGACTTGGTTTTTTGTAAATTTACTGAAGTAGTTTTTGATTATCAAGGTGAAACAAGAATTCGTCTAATTTCGAAGATTAACACTCGGATTGACTTAGCTTTTTGGTGAATCGGTCGACGAGATTGAGAGCCGTCGGATCGTGTCGGTCTGCGTCGGTAGAATGCTGGACCAGGGGGCCTCAACTCAAATTTGGAAGAGTTGATGAATCGAATGATGTTGAACGTTGGTCACTTAGTCTTTGTGAATTTAGAATGATATCTTGTTATCGAAAGTTTGAAAGTGTCTGTTTTCTGATTTTGATGATAAGTTAAAATTGATT